>NC_135804.1:32635748-33243549 GCF_964213995.1 Mustelus asterias
ATCAGGAACTGGCCCCTGGTGACCAGTGCCTCAGAGGGGTCAACTTTGGGTGATTCACTGAGCATGAGTGTGCTGGGACAAGGGAAGGTAAAGGGGATGATTTAGAACATAGCTCATCACAGGGTGAGTTCACGTCTTAGCCCCACTGTAAAGGGTAGAAGGTGATGGCTTCCAGTGCTAAAACTTCAACAGAAGAAACTCTTACGAAGGGTCACCTGACTCGATTCTCTCTCCACAGATGCCGTCAGACCTGCTGAGTTTCTCCAGCACTTTCAGTTTTTGTTTCAGATTTCAACATCCACAGTATTTTGTCTTTTTCAACAGAAGAATATTAGTTGTGCACTATAAATTGACAGGAAGAGTGGATTGTCTGTCAAGGGAGTTGTGCAGCATGTTGAACAATATCTAACATTCATGAATGACATTCACTCCAGTTATGATGAAACCTATGCCACCTCTATGCAGTGAGACTCAGTAACCAGGAGCCATGAGAACCTGTGGTAATATTTCTCAGAGATGCTCATACTGACACCATGCAAGGTGTGTGTTCTAACAATGCTACCTGCTCACTAAGTTATTAGCACTGCTGTCTCACAGCACCAGGCACCCGGGTTCGATTCCCAGCATGGGTCACTGTCTGTGCGGAGTTTGCACATTCTCCCCATGTCTGTGTGAGTTTCCTCTGGGTGCTCCGGTTTCCTCCCACAGTCTGAAAAATGTGCAGGTTAGGTGGATTGACCATGCTAAATTCTCCCTCAGTGTACCCGAACAGGCGCCAGAGTGTGGCAACCAGCGCATTTTCACAGTAAATTCATTACAGTGTGAATGTAAGCCTACTTGTGACTAATAAATAAACTTTAAGTGCGGCATTCTCACTGAGCCGAATCCTGTTCTCATTTGAGGTGTGCACACACGTACTTGCCAAGGTCTCCAGTGTTGATTTAGGACCCCAATGGAAACTGTGTCCAGTCATTTCAGGTCGTCAATGGATGAACCAGTGGACCACTGGAGGCTGCCACAAAAAAAACATGGAAACTTATAATTTAATTTCTCCAGAGTCAGGAGGAGCAGGATGTATCCACTTGGTGACACACACGTACTGTGGGATGCGGCAAACCTTGGCTCACTGCCTCCCCCCCAACACCCCTGCAGCTCCGTGTCACCTACCCTTATCCTATGACCTACAGGCGAGTTAGCTTGAAACTGGACCCCGCTGGCAATCCTTACACCAATGCTGATGAGCTGCATTGGGATCATAGCACCTCCAGCTCACCACTTCCATGCAAACCAGGATTGAGGTTCAATTCCAATCTGGCCTTAAGTCGACATTTTTGCAATGCTGCCATTTTGCATTGTGAATCGTCAGGACTTGGATTTCTTCCCTCATTGGGAAGAATAAGGTATCATTGGGCGAGCTGCCTCACATTATAATGGGAAGGCCAATTGGAAACGACCTGAAAATGGTCACGTTATAAATTGCTCTGGCTTTCCAAATTTTGGACCACTCGTGCATCTTCAGGTTCAGAATTCTCATTTGATTCAAAGTCCTCATTTTCCAATGCAGAGTTAAGTATTTTGATTCTTGCATAGGGTTTTAGCTTTGAACTGCGGGCAAATCCCAAAATGTATCAGGCAAATACAGAGTAACCAGAGTGAGTTTGAGCTCCCTGAGTATGCAGACTGTTTAAGAGGAGATTCTCACTGAACCACGAGAGGATTGATCTCCGATAACCAAAATGCAACAGGCAAATCAGGTACCCCATGCTGCACCCTAACCTAACCTGACTACCAGAAAACTGGGACCATTATTGTTGTATATTTTATAGCATGGATCTGTGCAGAGACGCACCAGTTTCTATGTGTATAACAGATTTTATTCACAGTGCTATAAAATGTCTACTCCATGTTCTAGCACTGGCTTACAGCTCTTTCTACAGTTTGGTTACTTTTCTCTGAGTCCACACCCAGGTTTAACCAATCAAGCACAGTGAGCATCAAAAGTAAACAGATTTGCATAATCAAACAGAGAGCAATTGAACCATTGTACACTACAGTTACCTGTTTGCCGAATTAATTCCTAGACTGGTTAGCAACAGTGAAGGAGAATTTCCACACTGCTTTTGGCATAATTTCAGCACCTAATCAGGGCAAGGAGCTTCTTATGACAGCAAAATAGGACCAAAAGCTGCCTCGATTAACTTCCTGGCCTCCTGTTCACCAACTCCCCAGCCTCCTCTTCACTGACATCCCAGCTTTGCACCAGGGTCCCAGGTTCAATTCTGGTCTGGGCTCACTGTCTATGTGGAGTTTGCACTTTCTCCCCATGACTGTGTGGGTTTCCTCCGGTTTCCTCCCACAGTTTGAAAGGCGTGCGGGTTAGGTTGACCCTAGTGTCAGAGGGATTAGCAGGGTACATGTGTGGGGTTATGGGGATAGGGCCTGGGTGGAATGTGGTCAGTACAGACTCGATGGGCCGAATGGCCTCCTTCTGTACTGTAGGCATTCTATGATTCTCTTCAAACTCCTCAGAATTTTCCTGTGCATTTTGACTATTTCTGCTGAGTCTCCAGTGACTTCATTAAAATAAAAACATGAAGGAAATTGGCTTTCACCCTTGCAAAGCACTCAGAGTAACTTAGGCTGAGAATTGTAAAGTACAGCTGGTTTCGCTAGGTTCAGCTAAGATTGGGTGGAAGTGAGAAAGTTCCTGAGTGGTGAGAATATGGAGAGTTCACGAGCAATTTCCTCAGTTGGGACTGTTGCTGCGTTCTGTGTTACCACTCTGGCTGCATAGACCTGAAGTTACCTCTCACTGCTCCTGAGAGTGCGACACAAACAGGCGGAGTTCTTTCTGAACCTACAATGAGAGCTTCTCAGGAGCACATAGTGGTATTCCTTATGGACATCTCTTTGTATACACTAGTATCATTAAAGAGAAGAAACAACACAGGATAAAGTGAAGGAGATCATGCCAGGCAACATTTAAAGAGTATCCACCCCTCCAGATATTACCACCCATTAGATTGCATGGTTAACACAGGCAATAGGATCTTATCGCAGAGGTATGGCTTGGTCATAGATGACAAAGAGTAGCGGTGGAAGGGTGTGTTTCAGAATGGAGGTCTGTAGCTAGTGGTGTTCCGCAGGGATCAGTGTTGGGACCTCTGTTGTTTGTAGTACATATCTGGAGGAAAATGTGGGTGGTCTGATTAGTAAGTGTGCGGATGACATGAAGATTGGAGTTGCTGATGGTGGAGTTGCTGATGGTGCCAGGGATTGTAAGAGTTTACAATAGGATATATATAGATTGGGGACTTGGGCACAGAAATGGCAGATGGAGTTTAATCCAGATAAATGCTAGGTGATGCATTTTGGAGGATCAAATTTAGGTGTGAATTGTACCTTAAATGGCAGAACCCTTAGGATCATTAACATACAGAGAGATCTGGGTGTGCATGTCCACAGCTCCCTAAAAGTGGCAACAGTGGCACAGTGGTTAGCACTGCTGTCTCACAGCGCCAGGGACCTGGGTTTAATTCTGGCCTCGGGTCACTGTCCGTGTGGAGTTTACACATTCTCCCCATGTCTGCGTGTGTTTCCTCCGGGTGCTCCGGTTTCCTCCCACAGTCAAAAGATGTGCGGGTTAGGTTGATTGGCCATGATAAATTGATCCTAGTGACAGGGGGTTATCTGGTAAATATGTGGGGTTGCGGGCAAAGGGCCTGAGTGGGATTGTGGTCAGTGCAGACTTGATGGGCCGGATGGCCTCCTTCTGAACTGTGGGGATTCTATGATTCTATGAACGCAGGTGGCCAAGGTGATTAAGAGGGCATATGGCTGCTTGCCTTCATCAGCCGGGGCATTGAATACAATTGTTGGGAAATCATGTTGCAGCGATGTAAAACCTTGGTTAGGTCGCATTTGGAGTATTGCGTGCAGTTCTGGCCACCACACTACTAGAAGGACGTGGAAGCTTTAAGGAGAGTGCAAAGAATGTTCACCAGGATGTTGCCTGGTCTCGAGGGTGTTGGCTATAAGGAGAGGTTGAATAAAGTAGGATTGTTTTCACTGGAAAGACAGAGGCTCAGGGGAGACCTGATAGAGATCTACAAAAGTATGAGAGGCATAGACAGGGTGGATAGTCAGAGGCTTTTCCCCAGGGTGGAAGTGTCAATTACAAGGGGGCATAGGTTCAAGGTGAGAGGGGGAAAGTTTAAGGGAGATGTGTGAACATAGAACATAGAACATTACAGCGCAGTACAGGCCCTTCGGCCCTCGATGTTGCGCCGACCAGTGGTACCAATCTAAAGCCCCTCTAATCTACACTATTCCAATATCATCCATATGTTTATCCAATAACCACTTGAACGCTCTCAACGTTGACGAGTCCACCACTGCTGCAGGCAGGGCATTCCACACCCTTACTACTCTCTGAGTAAAGAACCTACCTCTAACATCTGTCCTATATCTCTCACCCCTCAATTTAAAGCTATGTCCCCTCGTGCTAGCCAACACCATCCGAGGAAAAAGGCTCTCACGATCCACCCTCTCTAATCCTCTGATCATCTTGTATGCCTCTATTAAGTCACCTCTTAACCTTCTTCTCTCTAACGAAAACAACCTCAAGCCCCTCAGCCTTTCCTCATACGATTTTCCCACCATACCAGACAACATCCCGGTAAATCTCCTCTGCACCCTTTCCAACACTTCCACATCTTTCCTATAATACGGCGACCAGAACTGTACGCAATACTCCAAATGTGGCCGCACCAGAGTTTTGTACAGTTGCAGCATGACCTCCTGGCTCCGAAACCCAATCCCTCTACCAATAAAAGCTAACACACCGTATGCCTTCTTAACAACCTTATCAACCTGGGTGCCAACTTTCAGGGATCTATGCACATGGACACCCAGATCCCTCTGTTTATCCACACTACCAAGCATCTTACCATTAGCCCAGTACTCTGTATTCCTGTTACTCCTTCCAAAGTGAATCACCTCACATTTTTCCGCATTAAACTCCATTTGCCACCTCTCAGCCCAGCTCTGCAGCTTATCTATGTCCCTCTGTAACCTGCCACTTCCCTCCGCACTGTCTACCACTCCACCGACTTTAGTGTCATCCGCAAATTTACTAATCCATCCTTCCACGCCCTCATCCAAGTCATTAATAAAAATGACAAACAGCAGTGGCCCCAAAACAGATCCTTGTGGTACACCACTAGTAACTGAACTCCAGGATGTGTGGGGGAAGTTTTTCATGTGGAGAGTGGTGGATGCCAGAGGAGGTGGTGGAAGCAGGCATATTAGCAACATTTAAGAGGCATCTGGATGGGTGCATGAATAGGGAGGGAATAAAGGGATATGGACCGAGAAAGGACAGAAAGGTTTTTTTTTAGTTTAGTTAGTGCATCATGATTGGCACAGGCTTCGAGGGCCGAAGAGCCTGATCCTGTGCTGTACTGTTCTTTGTTCTTTGTATATTTGAGTGTGGTTTTTTAAAGGGGCAATAGGGCAGACCTACTACCAACAGCTCGAGGACTTGCAGCAGTGGGAACCTACTCTTCCCACTCTGACTGTACCTGTGAAGGTGACCACCACACTTATGACTTATGACTTAGGTTCATTTCAGGCAGTCACAGGGATCTGGGTGATATCAGTCAGGCTCCAATATGAGCATAAATTCATCATGTGACTGACAGGGGAGACCAAGATAATTCACCACATTTAGCATCACGGAAATATCAGTGAGGTAGGAACACTGAGCTTTACAGGAATATAGTTCCCAATCAATGACACTCCCATTGCTTTGCAGGCTCTTACATCAAACTCCCTCTGTTCAGGGGTTCCTATTCCCAGAATGCTCAGCTGATATATCACCAAATGTAAAGGCTTCTCTCTGTCAATACTGAAAGCTGTCATGGTCCATTTATTCTTCAAAGCTCAGCCTTCCCTGCAACAAGATCATATGGAATAGCAGCAGAATTCGGCCATTTGGCCCATTGAGACTGCTCCATCATTCGATAAGATCATGACTGATCCTATTGTGGCCTGAATTGTATTGTCTCACCTGTCACCCTGCCCCCCTCCCTCCCCACCCCCCGCACCCCCAGAACCCTCAACTCCCTTGTTGAACAAAAATCTGTTAAACTCAGCCTCTGCTGCTGTCTGTGAAAGACTAACAATCCCCTGAGAGAGGAAACTCCTCATCTTCTCCATCTTAAATGGAAGGCCCCTTATTTCTAAACCTCGTTTTATGTTCCTCCATGACAGTAATTATCCTCCAATCCACAGCACCAACCTTGTCAAACCCCTTTGAAATCTTATGTTTCAATAAAATCACCTAGTTTTCCTAAACTCCATTTAAGAAAATCAACTGCAAGATCTCAAGTATCTCCTTAACCGGAGGGCACTTTTTGTTGTACAGCTGTTACTTTTTGAGTGTGAAGAATGTGCTGGTCTCCAGGATGCTCACAGAAGGAAGGGGACAGTGACCGTACTGTTACCGAGCTGACCTGTCCTGGTCATTGTCCCTCATTGTTGTACTGGCCTACACTAGCAATTCTTCTGGGGTCAGTTTGTTTCGAAGAGGGTTTGATGGTCACACTCTTGAATGTGCCATCTTTTCTGCCCGGGCGCCCTGCCCTGGCCCCTTGCTTGGCAGCCTGTGCCAGCTGCTCCTTTGATAGACATTCTTGAAAAGTGGCTCAAAAATATTCATAGGATAGGCAACCGAGTTCACTGACGGTCAAATCAGAGTCACAGAATGATCTGGATTTGAGAGTAAAAATAGCAATGAGGCAATTGGTGCTCAGGATTATTGTGGAATATATCGGACAGCAATCACTCATGAATGCATGTGCACAGCTGAACATGAAAATCAGGAAGTTGCTGTTTGATTTGCCCTGTTCCTCCAGGAGCCTCACTATAACAGTAGCTCATGCACAGACTAAGCATTGAAGCACATGGGAAGACATGACATTGCAGCACTTACATGATAGATATCCACTGAGTGCCTCCAAAAGAGTTAGTGCTTGTCCATCCGTGTGTCATTGAATTCATAGTGGCATGTTAAACATTAATTACTGCCAAACAACCTCTTTGGCATTGAAAATTAACTTTAGAAGTGTAGATAAAAGCAAATTACTGCGGATGCTGGAATCTGAAACCAAAAGAGAAAATGTTGAAAAATCTCAGCAGGTCTGGCAGCATCTGTGAAGAGAGAAAAGAGCTGACGTTTCGAGTCCAGATGACCCTTTGTCAAAGCTTTGACAAAGAGTCATCTGGACTCAAAACATCAGCTCTTTTCTCTCCTTACAGATGCTGCCAGACCTGCCGAGATTTTCCAGCATTTTCTCTTTAGAAGTGTAGAGTTTCATTATTTCAGATTTTAATTACTGTTCAAAATGTAAAAAGATAAATTAACATTTTTAGGGCTATTTCTTTGTCATGTTTATTTCCATCTCTCTTAATTCGATTCTGCTTCTTTATTTTGCATCGATATTGAATGAATTATTCTAATTGACCCTTTCTGAGCCAGGCTCTGTGGGAGGAGAAGAGCCTGACCTGGCTCTTGTTGGCAACACACCTGCCTCACAATAAAGGATGGTGGGTGCGTCCCTGATATCGCAGCTCCAATGTAGAGGTGGGTGCTGTTACTGCCACTGCAGGACGGGCACCTCCATCTTCAGGCTCCCTCTGAAAATGTTTGAATTTTTGAAAAAAGAAACTCAGGCCATTGCTGCCACATCATCCTTGCGGACATCCCCACCCAGCCCACAAATGTGCAGGTGATTATTCAAATTGACTACTGACGGCGGACAGGCCTCCCCACTGAGGGCAAAGCCTGGCAACAGCCTGGAGGTGGCTTGCCAGCAATTGGCTGGCACATTGGAGGCATATAATCCAATCATAGAAACCCTACAGTGCAGAAGGAGGCCATTTGGCCCATCAAGCCTGCACTGACCACCATCCCACCCAGGCCCTATTCCCGTAACCCCTCATATTTACCTTGCTAATCCCCCTGACACTAAGGGGCAATTTAGCATGGCCAATCAACCTAACCCGCACATCTTTGGACATGAAATCTTGTTCCTTTCCTCTCAAGAGTTGCATTGATCTACAGCTTCAGCCATGGTTGTCGGCCATCCTGTGGGAGTTACCTTTCCATAAAAGTGGCCTAGCAGCTGCCGGTGATGGCCTACAGGAAGATTGCCCGGGGGCAGGAACACATGGGACAACCAACCCAGTAATGCCAGCATATCTTAATATCCTCCCTGTCCCCGTGGGACCGGAAAGATGCCACCTGGGCACCTTAGTGAAAATTAATCAGTCTGATTGGTTGAAAAGATACTGAGATGATTCCCCTTTTCTCATGGATCCCAGGTCCCCGATAGAAAGCACCTCTCTGAGGTGTGCACGTGCAGTCACAAGAGATTGCTATCCAATATACTCCACAATAACCCTGAGCACTAATTGCCCTCATTGCTATTTTTACTCTCAACAAAGTACTTTAGAAATGTACGGTGGAATTTTCCTGTTCCACCCGCACCTCACTGTTTTGCCTTTCTAACCACAGCAAATTTTAAAAATTCATTCGTGGGATATGGGCGTCGCTGGCTGGCCTGCATTTATTGCCCATCCCTAGTTGCCCTTGGAGGATTTGCTATGGAGTCACATGTAGGCCAGACTATGTAAGGACGGCCGATTTCCTTCCCTAAAGGACATTAGTGAACCAGATGGATTTTTCTGACAATTGACAATGGTTTCATGGTCATCAGTAGATTTTTAATTCCAGATGTTTTTTATTGAATTCAAATTCCACCATTTGTCATGACAGGATTTGAACCCGGTTCCCCAGAACATTAGTTGAGTTTCTTGATTAGCAGTATAGTGATAATGCCACTCGGCCATCGTCTCCCCAATGCAAAAGCTCTTTGAAATTCTGTGGAGAAGTTTAAGTGCAATGAATCATTTGTCACTTCTGAGGGCAAACTCCAGCCTGACACTCCTTACTGACATATTGCTCCCCACCCTGCTTGTTGCAAACTCCAGCCAGAGTTTACTTTATGATCACTATTGCCTACGGTGCCCCCACACAGATCAAAACAGAACAACTTCCTTTTAACAAGCCTCAGTGTGTCCCAAAACACTTTACAGGCAACAAAGTACTTTAGAAATGTACGGCGGAATTTTCCTGTTCCACCAGCCATGGGAATCGTAGTGGGCGGGGCATGGATCATGCAAGGGTCCGTTGAAATCGGGTGAGATTTTCCAACATTGGGGCGAGCGCGACCGGAAAATCTCGCCCGCAATGCAGTATAATGTGAATAAATGTGATGTTATCCACTTTAGTAGCAATAATAGGAAGACAGGTTATTACTTGAATGGATGTAAATTGAGGGAGATGGATACTCAATGAGACCTTGGTGTCCTCGTGTATCAGTTGCTGAAAGTAAGTGCGCAGGTACAGCAGGCAGTAAAGAAGGAAAATAGTATGTTGGCCTTCATAGCGAGAGGATTTGAGTATAGGAATAGGGATGTTTTGCTGCAATTGTACAGGTCGTTGGTGAGGCCACACCTGGAGTATTGTACGCAGTTTTGGTGTCCCTATCTGAGGAAGGATGTCCTCGCTATAGAGGGAGTACAGCGAAGGTTTACCAGGCTGATTCCTGGGATGTCAGGTCTGTGATATGAGGAACGACTAAGTCGGTTAGGATTATATTCACTGGAGTTTAAAAGAGTGAGAGGGGATCTCATAGAAACTTAAAAATTCGAACAGAATTAGACAGGGTAGATTCAGAAAGAATGTTCCCAATGGTGGGGGAGTCAGAACGAGGGGTCATAGTTTGAGGATAAGGGGTAAACCTTTTAGAACTGAGGTGAGGAGAAATTTATTCACCCAGCGGTGGTGAATGTGTGGAATTCACTACCACAGAAGGTAGTTGAGGCCGAAACGTTGTCCGATTTCAAGAAGAAATTAGATGTAGCTCTTGGGGCTAAAGGGATGAAGGGATATAGGGGGGAAGGGTGGATCAGGATATTGAATTTGATGATCAGCCATGATCAAAATGAATGGTGGAGCAAGCTCAAAGGGCCGAATGGCCTATTCCTGCTCTAATTTCTATTGAGAATGTGAGAGCCAATTTGCACTCAGCAAATTCCCATAAACAGCAGAATGTCAATGACCAGATCATCTGTTTTTTTAGTGGCATTTATGAGGGATAAGTAATGGTAGGAACGGTGGGGAGAAAACACTGCTCTTATTTAAATATGTTACATCCCCTGAGAAGGAAGGCAGGCCATTGGTTTCAAAATTCATTAGAAAGAAAGTACCTCAGACAAAGCAGTACTCCCCAAGGACTGCATTGCAGTATCAGCGTGGGTCCTCAAGGACTGGATCTTATTAAATGAGTTAATGGTCTGATGCAGAGATCATTTGTGGATCACACGCTCACACATGCAGGTGGTCGGACATAATTTATCAATATGGAACCAATTAGAGTGCGGGTAGCAGGGAGCTAGCCAATTACAGGTGTTTAAATATCAGTCTACAGCTGACGTACAGGCTAAACTCACATGCATTGGGATAGCATTGGTGAGTCTGTGGAGGAATGGCATCCTCAGAGGAATGGGTATAGCAACAGAGTCTGCGGAGGAATGGCCTTGTTCAGAGGAATAGGTTAGCAGCAGAGACTGAGGAGCAATGGCCTCACTCAGCAGAATGGGGATAGCATCAATGAGTTTGGAGGAATGGCCTCACTCAGAGGTAAGAGGATAGCAGCAGAGTTTGTGGAGGAATGGCCTTATTCAGGGGAATGGGGATAGCAGCAGAATCCTTGGAGGAATGGCCTCATTCAAAGGAATGGGGATAGCAGCAGTGAGTTTGCAGAGGAATGGCCTCACTGAGGAATGGGGATAGCAGCAGTGAGACTGCAGAGGAATGGCCTCATTCAGAGGAATGGGGATAGCAGCAGTGAGTCTGGAGGAATGGCCTCATTCAGATGAATGGGATAGCAGCTGTGAGTCTGGAGGAATGGCCTCACTCAGAGAAATGGAGATAGCAGCAGTGAGTGTGGGGGAATGGCCTCACTCAGAGAAATGGAGATAGCAGCAGTGAGTGTGGGGGAATGGCCTCACTCAGAGAAATGGAGATAGCAGCAGTGAGTGTGAGGGAATGGCCTCACTCAGAGGAACTCTGGCTCCATGGGTTAGTGCTACAGCTCTGGGGCTGCTCCTGCAGCTGGTGAAGAAGCAGAGAAAGGGTGTGTTCCCGATGATGAGAGGAAGAGGTCAGCAAACCTCATGAAGATAAAGCTGGAGCTGGCCCACATTTGTGGACAGTCGCACAAACACGTGTGCAAAGCTGGAAGTGATTCCGTGACTTCGTGAAGCCTGGAAAGGTGAGAACCATTCCTGATAGCAAGGTGGCAGCCCTGCAAGTCTTACATGATGCCCCTGATTGGGCCATGCATAGGGAATGAGCAGTTAAGGGGCACCTTGTACAGTGAGCCACAGAGATGATGGTCCATCTGCTTGCTGCAACCATAAGGCTGAATAGTCGCTTGAGGCATTTGACGCCACATGACGGGGTTTTGCACAAGTGGCGCAGACTGAGGAGCCCGACTGGGCTGTGAGACCAGTGTGAGTGTGTATTCCTGTCAGTGCAGCAGAGCTGAGCTCATAATGAAGAGATGCACGAGAGCTGATCTGCCCTTCATTGCTCTAATCATTCAGATGGAGGAAGAAGCGATGGGGATTGGATGAGTTGCAGCAGGATAGCCTATTGTAGAGGGCAAGGCAGGTGTGGAATCTGTAAGGAATATTTAAAGTGATGGTCACAGGCACCAAACCTCCTGATAAATATTAGCACTGGCACCTCTGTGCTCCTTGACCACCTCGGAAAGCTCCAGATCGAGGCCAACAGGAAGAGATGAGTGAATGTGGATTCTTGTTTCTCTTGAAGGACAGCAGTGGCATCAGAACAATTGAGGCAGGAGGAGGAGCCATCATCTGAGGAGACAGTGTCACATCGGTTCAGTGCGCCGTCCACCAGCACAGATACCCGCATGCCGGCGGGCACTAGCATGCCTTTAGAGTGGGTGGTATTAGCTGGTGAGTGCGACACACACATGCACAGGAACAGGTGATGACAGCTGTGAGGATTGAGGATCACTGCTCAACCTCCCACAGTTGCTGAGTCTTCCGAGTTCTTATCAAAGTGGCAGATACCGGAACAGCAATGTGAAATGTTTGGATGTGAGGCTGGTCACTCCCATGAGCAGACGATGGAGAAATCCTTCATAACCATGTCTCTGGTGTGAGGGAATGACCTCCTTCACTGAGTGGTGATCCTCATTGTGAGTCAGATGTAGTAAACCACCCCAGTGCTTCCAGGAGGTTTGCACAGGCCTCCACAGAATAGTCTCATTTATGAACTGTGTTGAGTAATGGGTTGGCAAGATGGCCTGGAGACACGTGAACCCATTGCCGGGTGCTATCCCACTTCAGGTAAGCAGGGGAGTGCAGCTAGGCCTTGACAGAATGGAGGACTGCATGTGTGAAGCCTCTGGAGATCTTCTCAAGGCACTCCTTGTATTGCTGTCATGCTGTTATATATGGCTTCCACCCTAACTCCTGTCCACTGCGTTACATGGAATCTCAGGACTGTTGCATGTGGGTGAGGAAATCACGATCTCACATATCAACAGCCATTGGTCTCACAAGTACATAGCCATTGGCCACCTGCTCTCAATGAACATCCCCCGCATCCTCCTCAGAGCAGGGGAAGCCCTCACAATGTGGTTGTCCATCTCCCCTGCAACTCCCCTGTTGGATAGGGCACAGCATGCTACCTCAATTCAGGATATCCATCATAGGGCATATTGCAGAGCTGCCCCAGATCTATCCTGCTGGATGCCACGGGCGGCACGGTAGCACAGTGGTTAGCACTGCTGCTTCACAGCTCCAGGAACCTGGGTTCGATTCCCGGCTTGGGTCACTGTCTGTGTGGAGTTTGCACATTCTCCTCGTGTCTGCGTGGGTTTCCTCCGGGTGCTCCAGTTTCCTCCCACAGTCCAAAGATGTGCAGGTTAGGTTGATTGGCCATGCTAAAATTGCCCCTTAGTGTCCTGGGATGCGTAGATTAGAGGGATTAGCGGGTAAAATATGTAGGGATATGGGGGTAGGGCCTGGGTGGGATTGTGGTCGGTGCAGACTCGATGGGCCAATTGGCCTCTTTCTGTACTGTAGGGTTTCTATGATTTCTATCCAAGGATTATTTTGCATTTTCAGAAATCCAACTGCTTGTTTTTTGGTTACCCTTGAAGTCACATGGCAGTGGTTGTAGATGTGATGATGCTGTGCAATTGATATATTTTATGTTTAAGGGGAACAGCTTTAAGATTCAGTGCTTTTTTACAAGGGAGTCGGTTTGTCTGGCGGGAATGCAGCAAATGCAGAGAAAGCAGAATAATTGCTCATTTTAGCCATGTAATTGTTTATTTAGCAGAAGGTTTAATGGATATTATTTTTTGGTTGATGTATTGCTCTGCCCTCTATAATTTGCATCCATTGCTTGTTTGATTCAGCGGTGAGGCCCCGACTGAGATGTTTCCAGAAAATCTCTGAAACAAGCCTGATGTAGAAAGTTTGAGTGCTGCTGTCACCTTCTGTACCACAGGCAAGGGTGACCAGTGGGTAGCACTGCAGCAACCCACCAAGAATCCTTCGACAACACCTAACAAACCTGCAACCTTTACACCTAGAATGACAAGGCAGCAGGTTCATGGGGAACACCACCACCTGCAAGTTTCCCTCCAAGCCACACACTATCCTGATGTGGAAATATATTGCCGTTCTTTCACTGTCACTGGGTCAAAATCCTGGGATTCCCTCCCTAACAGCACTGTGGGGGCACCTACACTACATAGATTGTAGCGGTTCAAGAAGGCCCTTCATGACCATCTTCTCAAGGGCAATTAGGGATGGGCCTATCTGGTTATGCCCATATCCCATGAACAAGTGTTTCAATTCTTCCTTCAGCGTGTGCATAGGACTGTGGCAATCTTGTCGGAACGCTGGTAATCTGACATCTCCAAGCTAAATCTTTGTATACACACTGAGGTAGATAACATCTTCTTTGAATGTTAGCCTGCCTTATTGCCCCCATCCAGCTGTCTTGCCTGCTCTGCTACTGTCCCGTCCATTTGATTGTCGCATTCTGACTCTTCCTGTGAGGAGAAGAGTGGGAGGGAGAAACTACGAGAGCAGAGCGCCCCATTAGATTTGGGGTCTCCATGGAGCAATTGCTCTGAGTTTGCCTACACTCACTAGCCTACACTAACAGCCCTGATGATATGCTGTGCTTCATACACTGCAGTCCTGCGAAGGTCTCAGCCTTCAATTCTCTGGCCTGAGCCTGGCTGCTTATAAACACAGCAGAACTAAATGACTGCTAGTTTCAGCCAGCACTCACCTGCCACTGAGCTCTTGCCACCCTTGAGTAGATAAGCCACTGACATTCCATGGAACCGGAGTGCCCCATGGAAAATGGTAAAACCTGTACTGGCTGGTGATCATTTGGTTGCTTAACAAATTTCCAGAGTAGAACTGAAGCCCGCAGCCTGCTGGCTCAGAAACAAGAACGCTACTCACTGAGTCACAGCTGCCACCTTCACATTTTACACCCCCATTTTCTTACTCCAGTGCAAGTGAGCCGACATTCTGACGTAAATCCTTCTCCAGCCCATTGCAGGGCATAACAATGTTTCTATTGGTTTAAAAATGATGCCATGTGCCACGGTAAGAATTTGGCACAATTAACCCTTTCCCCAACTGGATAACAGGTGAAATCAGCACAAAATGCTAAATCAAACCAATTTAACAAACAAAATAAAGTACTCTGTGCCACATCTCATTCACAAATTTCTTACAAGTAGGAATGCCATATAACGATATCTTAGAATTGAGGTCTTGAAGGTGATGATTAGATGAGATAGATTATATAAAAATGCCTCAAATTGCTTTACACAATAGCTGACTGCTGGGGATTGTCATGTATTGTCATGTGACCTTCTACTCCAACCTACAAACATTGGTGAGATGAACAAACCGTTAATCTGTTCTTTGAATCATAGAATCCCTGCAGTACAGAAGCAAGCCATTCGCCCCATCGAATCTGCACCGACTCTCCCAGCCAAACCCCATTATCCCACTAATACTCATAATCTACATATCTTGGGACTCTTAGGAGCATTTTATTTTAGCATGGCCAATCCAGCTAACCTGTACATCTTTGGATTATGGGAGGAAACCAGAGCACCCGGAGGGAACCCACACAGACATGGGGAGAAAATGCAAACTCCACACAGACAGTTTCCCAAGGCCGGAATTGAACCTAGGTCCCTGGTACTGTGAAGCAGCAGTGCTAACCATTCTGTCACCGTGTCACCTGGTGTCTCCTCACTGCAAATAATAAGGCTGAAGCGTTCGCTGCAATCTTCAGCCAGAAGTGCTGAGTGGATGATCCATCTCGGCCTCCTCCGGATGTCCCCAGTTTCACAGGTGCCAGTCTCCAGCCAATTCAATTCACTGCACATGATATCAAGAAATAGCTGAAGACACTGGATACTGCAAAGTCTATGTGCCCTGACAAGATTCTGACAATACTACTGAAGATTTGTGCTTTAGAAAGTTGCGTACCCCTAACCAAACTGTTCCAGTACAGTTGCAACACTGGCATCTAATTGGCAATGTGGAAAGTTGCCCAGATATGTCCTGTCCACAGCCTTGGTTCAAACATGGACAAAAGAGCTGAACTCCAGAGGTGAGATGAGAGTAACAGCCCTTGACATGAAGGCAGCATTGACTGGGTATGGCATCAAGGAGGCCTAGCAATACTGGAGTCAGTGGGAATCAGGGGAAAACCTTCCACTGTATGGAGTCATACCTGGCAAAAAGGGAAATGGTTGTGTTTTGGTGGAGGTCATTCATCTCAGCTCCAGGACATCACTGCAGGAGTTCCTCAGGGTAGTGTCCTAGGCCCAACCATCTTCACCAATGACCTTCCTTCCATCATAAGGTGTAATGGGGACGTTCACCGTTGATTGCACAATGTTCAGCACCATTCACGAGTCCACATCCAAATGCAGCAAGACCTGGACAATATGCAGGCTTGGGCTGACAAGTGACAAGTAACATTCACACCATACATGTGCCAGGCAATGACCGTCTCCAATAAGAGACGATCTAGCCATCACCCATTGACAATCAATGGCATTGTCATCATTGACTCCTCCATTATCAACATTTTGGGGGTTATTACTATTGACCAGAAACTGAACCGGACTAACTATGTAAATATTGTGGCTACCAAAGGTAGCAGGTCAAAGGTTGGGAATCCTACAGCGAGTAATTCATCTCCTGACTCCCCAAAGCCTGTCTACCATTTACAAGGCACAAGTCAGGAGTATGATGGAATACTCCTCACTTGCCTGGAAGAGTGCAGCTCCAACAACACTCAATAAGCTTGACACCATCCATGGTAATACAGCCCGTTTGATTGCTACCTCTTCCACAAACATTCAATCCCTCCACCACCAATGTACAGTGGCAGCTGTGTGTACCATCTGCAAGATGCACTGCAGGAACTCACCAAGGCTCCTCGAGCAGCACCTTCCAAACCCATGACCAAGGACAAGAAGGACAAGAGCAGCAGAAACATCACTCACCATCCTGACTTGGAAATAAAAAAATTGCTGGCCTTGCCAGCGATGCCCACATTCCAAAAATGAAGAAAAAATGTCCTGAGATTAGGGAAAGTGCTCTGCTTTCTCTGTTACGCTTTCAGGATGATTCTTGCATGAACCGTTTCCCACAATGAGTTCTTCTGGCCATATTTAATGCAGATTTTCCTGACGTAATCTCATCATGCTGATTGTGCCATCATGGCGGACTGCAGGGGCTTTCTCTGCTCTCTGCAGCAATTTGGCTGCCAATTCTTTTTATGCTGATTTCTCTCCTGAGATGAGTAACTGTTAACCTCAATCTGAAACTTCTAAGTTCTCTACAAAGCCCAATTGTTTCTTTCTTTTACCTCTGCCAATATGTCAATGACCCTCCACCATCCCAGCTTCAATCTCCAGCCTATATGCTACCATCATGGCACGGTGGCACAGTGGTTAACACTGCTGCCTCACAGTGCTAGGGACGCAGGTTCAATTCCGGCCTTGGGTCACTGTCTGTGTGGAGTTTGCACTTTCTCCCTGTGTCTGCATGCGTTTCTGCTGGGTGCTCTAATTTCCTCCTACAGTCCAAAGCTGTGCGGATTAGGTTGATTGGCCATGTTAAATTGACCCTGGTGTTAGGGGGATTAGCAGGGTAAATGTGTGGGATTATAGGAATAGGGCTTGGGTGGGATTGCAGTTTGTACAGACTCGATGCACTGAATGGCCTCCTTCTGTACTGTAGGGATTCTATGATAACATACTGAACTTTGCACTTCCATTCAAATCATCAGGCAACTGGACAATAACACAAATATAATTTGTAAATGCTATGATATCATTTATATGCAAAATATTCCTAATAAGCTATGTTCAATATTTACATGTATGATAGAAAACACATCTACATTTTAACATTTATATGATATGTAAACATTCCAGTACCTGAATAAAAAATTTCACAAATATTTTTCCTCTCGTTTCTTTTTATCAAATGTCTAGAGTTATATACAAATCTTACGATATATTATTTTCCTATTGCTCACATTCACTCTCTTCCCATTTTAAATTTATTTTTTGACAATTACTCTGTTAACCTTTTGATCTTCCTGTTCTTAATGAACAACAAATTCATAATCTACTTTCCTGTAAGCAACGCTATGGGGCGTCCAGATTAAGAATCAAAAATCTAAAGGATCATACAAAAATATGAACAGAATTGCATATCGTGAAAATGAGGACTGAATTACATCTGCAACCTTGTATCTAATTCTCTCCTGGCCTCTAACATTGCTTGAGGTAAAGATTACACTTGGTTGTGACTCCCGGTATGCAGCAGAATGGAAGATCAATGAGGAATCTGGTAAAATCCCTGTGTCGGTGATACTGAGTTGCCTTCAGCCTGTTGATATCGATGAGTAATGCTGTGACAGTAATGGTAATCCCTGCTATTCTTATTTACTCCTGAGATGGTGCTGTGGCTCTAAAGGTCTTTCACATAGAATTACATAGAATATACAGCATGGAAAAGGGACATGTGACCCAACCAGCCCATGCCAGCATTTTAAAAATTTCTTTCATGGGATGCGGGCGTCACTGGCAAGGCCAGCATTTGTTACCCATCCCTAATTGCTCTTGAGAAGTTAGTAATGAGCCGCCTTCTTAAACCGCTGCAGTCCATTTGGTGCAGATACACCCAAAGTGCGACAGGGAATGGAGCTCCAGGAGTTTGATTCTCTGATAGTGCAGGAACAGCAGTACAGTTCCAAGTCAGGTTGGCATGTAACTTGGAAGGGAACATGCAGGTGGTGGTGTTCCCAGGTATCTGCTACCCTTGTCCTTCTAGGTGGTGGATGGCACAGGTTTGGAAGCTGCCATTGGAAGGAACCTTGGTGAGTTCCTGCAGTGCATCTTGGAGATGGTACACACTGTTGCCACTGGGATGGTGGTGGTGGGAGTGAATGTTTAAGGAAGTGAATGGGATGCTGATACAGCTGGCTGCATTGTTCTGGATGCTGTCAAGTTTCTTGGGTGCTGTTGAAGCCTGACTCTTTCAGGCAAGTGCAGACTATTTTATCACACTCCTGACTTGTGCCTTTTTAGGTCCAAAGTGGATAACCACACATTTGCCCTCACTGGAATCCATTTTGCCACAGTCTTGCTCATTCACTTGATCTGTCAATCTCTCTTTGTAATGTTATGCCTCCAACCACACTGTTTACAATTCCACCTATCTTGGTGTCGTCAGAAAATATGAATATGTGGCTTTTATTCTATCCCCTTAAGTTAAAAAATATGTTGAGGATTGATAAAGAGACTTGCAAAACACCACTTGCCACAACTGCCAATATGAATACATCCCCACTCTGTCTTGCAGTCCAACCAATTTCCAATCCAATTCAATCATTTGCCTTCAAATCCATGAGCCTCAATTATAACCAATCGTCTCTTATGGGAGACTTTATCCATTGCCTTCAGGAAAATCGCATTTCTGAAAGGGGAGCTGATGGCCTAGTGGTATTATCACTAGACTGTTAATCCAGGAACTCAGGTAATGTTCTGGGGACCTGGGATTGAATCCCACCATGGCGATTGAATTTGAATTCAATTTTTAAAAATCTAGAATAAAGAATCTACTGATGATCATGAAATCATTGTCAGGAAAAACCCATCAGGTTCACTAATGTCCTTTAGGGAAGGAAATCTGCTGTCCGTACCTGGTCTGGCCTAAATGTGATTCCTGAGCCACAGCAGTGTGTTTGATTCTCAACTGCCCTTGGGCAACGAGGGATGGGCAATAAATGCTGGCCAGCCAGCGATACCCATGTCCAATGAATGAATAAAAAAAGATATTCCCCTGAGCACTATTCTAGTCATCCTTTCAGAAAAATTAATCAGATCTGTCAGAAATGAACGAACCTTTACATCTAGATCATCCCTTTCTGATCAGTGGATATCAGCTCCGCATGTTCCGTCCTCCCAACATTAATTATCGACTTTAGTAATCAGCATCCTTCCATCTGTAAGGTGATGGGCATGCAGCATATCAAATCAGGACG
Source organism: Mustelus asterias (assembly GCF_964213995.1). Lineage (NCBI taxonomy): Eukaryota > Metazoa > Chordata > Chondrichthyes > Carcharhiniformes > Triakidae > Mustelus > Mustelus asterias. The sequence goes on from NC_135804.1 coordinate 32,655,532, forward strand.
GCTTCATATGGTGCACTTTTGATGATGACTGAAGAGGTCGATCTATGAGAGGCAGTTTCTGCCACAGGCGTCATGGATGAAGTGGTTACCAGGCGTTGCTGTGAGTTGTTGTTTTCAGTGTTGGTGCCTGTTACCAAGCCGCTGTAGCCATTCATCGTCATGGTGATGCATGCCAGCTCACCTGCGATGCTGCCATTTTCCTCTGTTGTCAGCTGGTATGTCCCAAATGCGAGAATCAATATTTAGTGCCTTCACATCACGCTTATAAGCATTCTTGAAGCATCGTGACAGTGAGATTGCTGTCTGATAATTAATCCTGGAAGATCTATTAATTTCTGTATGTTTGAGGTTAATATGAGTAGGTAGAAATTAATTCCAAGTCTTAAGAAACACTGATAATAGCAAAAGAAACATGGCTTATAAATTAAATACTTGCAACATGTTTAAAATGGTCATTTATTTATTATTTAGAAAGCAAAGGAGTGACTATTTTTAGTTCATTTTCATTCTTTGTTGGAAAAGTCCTTGGCTGAGAACATTTGGAAATAATGGACAACATTTGACCATCTTAGACCCTGCCCCAATGACTGGATCATTTTCCAGTTTGGAAATCGATTCTCTACTTGGCACACCCAGAATGTGCTGTATACCAGTGCCAACCAATTGACCTCTGGTCTCCAGGTTCCCTGGGTCAGTTAGGGAGAGAGACTGGAATAACACATTCATTCTGTCAAAAGAATGATTTATAACTAAAGGGACCATGGCACGCATCAGAGAAACTAACCAGTGCTTGGATTTTCCAGGCTGTGATAATTAGAATGAGGAGGAGAATTCTCTTGACTTTAGTGGTACTTATTCTCGGTGTAGACTTGATGGGCTGAAGGGCCTTTTCTGCACTATACGACTCCATGACTCTATGAGAAGGAGGGGGAAGGCCTCCCCGCCCCCCCCCCCCCCCCCCGCCCCCCCGGGTCTCTCGTTCTTAGCTGGAGGTGGAATGTGGGATTTGAGGGGCTGCAGTGAGGTGAGCAGGGATACAAGAGGATAACCTCTCCCGCCAGGCAGGCAGGAATGGAAATGGCCGAGGAAGTCAGCAGCAGCCGTGTCCTCCCTCTAATCAAGAAACAGTCAGCCAAGGGGATCTCAGGGGGCGTGACAGGTGAGTGGCACAACACTTGTAGGTGCTCGGTCCCAGCCTTTCCCCACACAGCATGCCTCAGCTTGTACCTCCATGTGTTCATCTCCCTGCAGGCACCTCATATCAACATCTGATCAGCAAACGCTCACATTCACCCTCAGACTGTTGTCTTCTTGCACCCAACAGTCAAACTCTGCTAACGGTGTCCTTCTCCTCTCTGCATATAAGCCATTACGCGCTCACACTCTCTGCTCTCTCTCTCCTGTCAAGTGAAGACAGCACATAAATTGCTGAGAGGCAAAGACTGGGATTGGGAGTGGGTGGCTCCAGTGACTGGCACCTTGTCACCCATTGGCAATGTGTGCCCACCTGGCCCACTGGGAAGGAAGTTTTGTTCCAGGGGTTTGCAGATGCCAGCTGAGGTGTAACATGAAAGCCTGACATGCTGGTGCTCTGACATGTCGAATGAGTTTACGGTCTGCCTGTAGGCCCTGTGTTAGGAATGTCACCCTCCTTCCAGCTCGATCTCGGTGCTCATTCCCTCTTCCCAGTGGAAGGGCATGTGGTTGAGGAGAAAGTCCAGCTGCTGATGTTGCTCCTGTTGTTCCTTGGGCAGTTGGTGTTGGTGTGGCCTCTGCTTTTGACACTCAACAGAGGTGGAAGGCGGAACTGCAAACGTTGTTCCTATGGTGAGCCGAAAGCCAGCAGCAAGGTTGTACCACTGCAGTAAGTGAAATGATAGATAGGTGAAGTACCTTCCAAGAAGTACATCACTCTGAGAAAAAAATTACTTTGAACAGCAGTTTTTTGATGGCCATGGCTGGAGCTCTTCAGTGTAACTGACCAAAGCCTTCCCAGCTTGTTAGTTTCACTGAAGAAGCTCTTCCTGCTATGCACTCATCTCAATGACCCTGGCAGTTGCTGCCAAGTCAAAAAACAGGTTCCATGTCTGGAAATTCCAGAGTTCAGGGGGAACACACCTGACAACTGGCTCCTGAACAACCTCAACATGGATAGAATTGCTTATCCAGTACATCCGATCAGGTTTATTTATTTATTGGTCGCAAGTAGGCTTACATTAACACTGCAATGAAGCTGCTGTGAAAATCCCCTAGTCGCCACACTCCGACGCCTGTTCGGATACACTGAGGGAAAATCTAGCATGGCCAATGCACCTAACCAGCATGTCTTTTGGACTGTTGGAGGAAACCAGAGCACCCGGAGGAAACCCTCGCAGACACGGGGAGAACGTGCAGACTCCGCACAGACAATGACCCAAGCCAGGGATTGAACCCGGATTCCTGGCGCTGTGAGGCAGCAGAGCCAACCACTGTGCCATTGTGCCACCCAGCTTGCCTTCAATATCTGGGGAAGCTGGAAGAGAATGGGATCACATTGGCGAGGTGTAAATTTCTGGGACTCTCTCATCCCATTCACCCTGAACTTGCTACCAATGGGCTGAATCAATTCTACTCATTTTATAAAATTGGAAAGATTCTTACATCTCTAATTGTTATAGTTTCAGCAAAATTGTTGGCCCAGAATTGGATTATGCATGAATTAAGAAATAATCCCAGCTCCTAATGTGGCTGCTGGTAGGACCATGCAATTCTGATTGGCCAGTCTCATTATCTTACCATCACAGGCGACAGACACAGTCATGACTCTGGATGTAGCTCAGAGTCTGGCCAAGAACAAAACTGGTTTGGCTGCCAAGTGCCTGAGAATGCTGACCATTGCGTCAACTACTGTCGGTCAGCCATGAACTTTGGAAAGGAAGCTTCAAACAGACCATAAGCCTAACACCTATATACCCTAGATGTCTATATCGGAATCATAGTCTCCAATCCTTTGCCAGTGACTTCACCCCTTCATTGACCATTAACACCGGCTAAGTCTGGTTTCGAACAACCGTGTGTTCAGTCTGATCTGATTCTCTACCACTAAAATCTTTATCCGTGTTTTTGTCACTTAGAATCATAGAATCCCTCCAATTCAGAAGGAAGCCATTCAGCCCATCGAGCCTGCCCCGACTCCCTGATGAGTATATTACAAGGCCTCTTCCCCACCCCATCCCTGTAACCCCATACATTTTCCCATGGCTAATCCACCTAACCTGTGCATCTTGGGACACACTGAGGGGCAATTGAGCATGGCCAATCCACCTAACCTGCACATCTGTGGGAGGAAACCGGAGCACCTGGGAAGAAACCTAGGCCGACACGGGGAGAAGTTGCAAACTCCACGCAGACAGCCACCTGAGGCTGGAATTGAACCCGGGTCGCTGGAGCTGTGAGGCAGCAGTGCTAACGACTTTGCCACCTTGCCACCCAGTTTCGTGTTCAATTCTTCCAGTGACATTATTACCAACCTTTCATTATCCAACATTTGTAAACTATGATTCGTCTAAAACTCTGCCTCCTTGTGTCTCCTGAAATCCTATCTGACTTCACTAATATGCCCTCCACCTACTGAAGGCAAGAATCTTTTTCTTTATCATCTTATCTATCCATAGCCAAGAGCCACCTGAATCTGTAACCTCCAACAACTTTTTGTTCTTTTCTGATCCCTTCGATCTTGCAACTTGGACTCTCTCTGCACTGCACCTTGTCTTTATCCACTTCAAATGAAAGAGCTTTCAGTTTCTCTGGATAAATTTTCAGGACCTCCTTCCCTAAACTCTCCCATCAATATTTTTCTTACCATCTTTAGAAATCTTTTAAAACTCCTTTTTTGTGACTTTTCCCAACATTCTCCTCATTAATCGGTATGCATTCCTTTATATTTTTGATTTCTGTAAAGCACTTTTGAAGTGTTGCTGTGCAATTGTAAACTGTTCAAATTGTGCTTTTTCAGTCCTCGCTCTTTCATTTCTTACTGTTTGCACTCCCTCCCTTCAACTCTTGCTCTTTCTCACCCTCTTCCTTTGCCACTGAAATGGAACAGTCACAAAATGAATTATCTAATTTTACTCCCCTGTTCCATCTATAAAGTGCAAGGGGTCACTAATCACAATTCTTCCTCTGCCATCACCTGTTGCACTTCCTCACCTCTGCTCTGTGACTTATTTAATGCCGCCACCTCAGGTTTCCTATCTGTAAACTTTGAGATGTACGTAGCTATGTTGGTGCTTGCAACTGATGATGAAAGTGATATCGAGCATTTGTGTTGCTGTCTTGCCATGGATGAATTACAAACTGTAAGCTGTTTACTAAAACTGCATTGACAGAGAAATAGTAATTTTTACAAACTATCTACAACACCTATACTTTCAAACAGAATCTGCACTTCTACTAATTGTGTGGGTGTGTATGTCTATTTGGCAATGAGGTGTAATGAAGATCAGGATTGTATTAGCTCTGAACTTCACTTCAAAAGCTTGAGTTGTTTCCCCATTTCTTCCAATTTAGCCATTTTAAAGTTATATGTTCAGTTCCTGGTCTTTGGTATTTCAGAATCTTAGATCATTCTGTGGTCACACTCTCCCAAGGGTGCCATGATTTAATAAAGTGTATGTTGTCTGGGTCATTAGTGAATACCAGGTCGAGATGAGCTTCTTGGGTGCACTGGGTCATGAAGCAGGCCTGCAATGTATTTAACAACTCCCCGACTCGGAACCGCTGGAGCTTTTACAATTTATGCGAGGTTTATTGAAGTTATCCATTGGCATGAGCATGTTGCCTGCCATATTGTATTCAGCTCCTCTGTAGACGTTCAGGGCACGATCCGAATCATCTAAAAGTCTCATCATTGCACTTAAATAAGGGTCCTTAGCTTCTTATAGGACCTTTTTGTGAAAGGTCCTATAATATCACTCCAGTGCCGGACTTGCAACATGAGAAACTGAGCAGATCTTTCAGTATTGCTATTTACCGCAGGTTGGTCAATTGTTTTTTCATTATGGGCCCCTAGCTGACTTCGGGGTATTTTATGCCTGCCTCTTACAATTGAATCCTGATCCATTATGAACTTGTCTTCCTCCAGCTACAACCTTTGGTCACACATAGTGCAAGATTTTTCCCCTACAAGAAACAGAGAAATGTATTTATGGTGATCCTTGCGAGATGTTTGAAGAAAATACCTCTGAGAGTGGACGTTTGTAAGTAATGCATAAAATGTGAGATGTGGGGAAGTCAGGATTGCAAAAGCAGCAAGAATCAAAAGTGCAGAGTGTGTGAGCCTGGGGAGAAGTTGATGGAGTGAAGTGTGGTGCAGTAATTGTGGGAAGGTGAGGTGAGGTGGAGGCAGGGAACTATTGTAAGGAGTGAGGCTGGAGATTTGAATAGTGAGTCAGAGAGCAGGGTTTTATCTCATAACTCTGGTGAAGTCACTGAATGTTTTTCTACATTGAACTCATAACCTGGAGGCTAATCTATCAATGGCCACCTCTGCAATCTTATCCCACTGGCAACAGAGGTGCTGTCTGGAGGGCTTTCCGCCCAGCGGGGTAACGTAATCTGTATAGGCTTGGGCCTCTAATTCTTGAAGAAGAACATGGGAGCCCGATCCACAGGTTTTGCAGCCACTTCCTTCTTCAGGTGCCTTCCTTTCTGTCTGCAGCCATGCTGCACCTCCTCTGTAAGAGGGGCCCGCTTCTTTCAAGTCAGCGATTTCACCTCTCATTCCACACAAGCAGGCAGGCACAGACACTAAGTAGCTCAAATAGCACCGGCTGCATGCCTCAGTTATAACAATGATCTGGAAGTCCCCACGATCTCATGAACAGCAGGTGTGTGTGCCCCCTGACCCCTGCATGTCTGATTTAGGGCACACTTAATGTGTTGGGCCATCAGGTCCAAAGGTTCCCAACTTCCTTGGTACTACTGGTATCAATTCAGCTAATTGCCTTTTTGAGTACAAGTGCAATTCTGTATGGATGGTAATTGGGGAAAAAAAGCAGCAACAGGGAACCCAAGTGCTAAAGAAATGTGAAGGGGTGGAGTCATGGAGTCATAGAGGTTTACAGCATGGAAATAGGCCCTTTAGCCCAACTTGTCCAAAATGCCCAGTTTTTACCACAAAGCTCATCCCAATTGCCTACATTTGGCCCATATCCCTCTATACCCATCTTTTCCATGTAACTCTCTAAATGCTTTTTAAAAGCATTTTGGTGCTGCCTCTGGCAGATCATTCCAGACACTCACCGCCTGAAGCAGCGGATACACAGTTACAGATATATGCCCAACCTCCAGTGATCAAATATACCCAAACTCGTGAGATTGAGCGCGAAACCTGATGGCCTCGATTTTAAACTCTATCACTTACCAGGGAGAATAGCAGTTAATGTGAAGCCTGTTACTTATCCCTCTGATCCCAATACCTCCCCATTGTATCTCAATCCTAATCAGCCCCTTTGATCAGAGTGTGGGACACCGGCAAGAAGGCAACAAGGTCTTTCTCTAACAATACAGGCTCTTCCAATTAAGCCAAAGATCTGAGCAGGAGGCTGAGTGATGTCTTCCCTGTCAAACTATATCTGCCAGCAGCTGCATCATGGATGAGAAGAAGCCCATCAAAGTAAGTGCGAACATCTTTATTTCAGCTTTCTGTCTCGACTAGGAGAAACAGGACAACAATATTGGGGTATGCACACTACATTGTGCAAGCAATGAAATGAAATCAAACTGGCACAGTGGTTAGCACGGCTGCCTCACAGCGCCAGGGACCCGGGTTCAATTCCGGCCTCGGGTGACTGTGTGGTGTCTGCACGTTCTCCCCATGTCTGCGTGGGTTTCCGCCGGCTTCTCCGGTTTCCTCCCACAGGCTAAAAATGTGCGGGATAGAATGATTGGCCATGCTAAATTGTCCCTTCCTGTCAGGAGGATTAGCAGGGTAAGTACAGGGGGTTATGGGGATGGGGCCTGGGTGGGACTGTTGTCGGTGAAGGCTCAATGGACCAAATGGCCTATTTCTGCACTGTAGGGTTTATATGTTTGTATGCAAATATTGCCGATGCTGGTGACTTGAAATAAAAACAGAAAGTGCTGGTACAACTCAGCAGGTCTTACAGTTTCTGTGGAAGGAGAAATAGATGGTGGGATCATCCGGTTATGCCCAATGGCGGCTTTTACCGCTGCCACAAAAATCAATGGCTTTATTGTTGGCTCACTGCCTTTTCCAGCCCTGCCCCATCATGCTAGAGGCATAAATCCCCAGCCAGAGTCAACGGTTCGAGTCCAAATATGTTTTGGTTCTGAAGAAGTGATATTGGACTCACTTTGTTTCTCTCACCACAGATCCTGCCAAGCCTGCTGAGTTTTTCTAGCACTTGCCGTTTTTATTTGTACAAGCAGTGGTGTTGGTGTAAACTGAAGCAGCAGATACACAGTTAGAGATATATGCCCAACATCCAGCCCAGCAAAGTAGCCATGCATCAGAGGCCTGTTAGGTTGCATTAATGATTTGATGTGTGAAGGATTGTCCTTGTCAAGGATTACGACTATAAATTTCAGCTTGACTGTGCAGCCTGGTGGCATATGAGGTCACATGAGATGCAATGAAAGATGTGTAGGCTTTGCATAGGTGAGCAGGAAATGTGGAGCTAGTTGGCAGGCAACACTTACTGACCTACAATCCTGGGATAAACACCTGCCATACATTACTAAGAAGTAGCCTTAGCTCGTCTGATTCCTGACAGTGTGCCACCTTTTCCTGTAGGGTTATTCTTGATTGTTGTTGTGACTGGTGCTATCTCCCGCTAGTCATGACCCACTAGCGTCCTCTAGGGAGCGAGCGCTGGAAGTTCAAAAAGAAGAGCAAACCTCACAGCCCCATCAGTCACACCATTTGCCGATCCCCAAACAGGACTCAGATTCTGACACCAACTATCTCTGTTTCTGTTTCCAAATTTATTTTGTCTTAAACTGTTTGTGAAGAGGCCAAAATGTACATTTTAAGCTTCACAGCCTTTCTAAAAAATAAATATTAATTTTACATTTAGAATGATATATAAATAAGACCTATTTTTTCATGTGGCTAAATCCATTGAATTTTTTCAGTTGCCGTACAAGGGCTCCACTTTCACAATAGTTCTTTATGCCCCCACCCCCAACCTCCTGCCCCTCCCTTTGCCACTTGTGAACATTTGAGTGTTTGCCTATATTCAGCCTCATTTTACAAAGTCACATTTGGATGAAAGTGTATCCAATTGGCTTCCTCCTGGGAAATCATGGGAGCTGCCTACAGTTTCCTGATCTGTGCTCCCAGTGGGTGAGACTATGCAGCAAAGAGTGCACATTCATAAAATTGGCCTCATTATGTAAATGACCCGACCTTGTATGAAGGGGCTTGCTATTTTTGGCAAGCAATGGGGTACAGCGATTCAGTCAACCCCAGTAACCTCTCATATTAGCTGGAAGAGGTGGTGTCATTTGCCTACCCTCCCTCAGTGCTTGTGATTGAGTCGTGTACAACAGCACAACACCAGTTGGATATCAATCAGCCATATCAATAGATTCACTTTGTTCAACGCTTACATTTCATCTGAAGTAGTTAGAAATCAGGAGCAACTCCACAACAACTGTTAAGATCTGGCATTCCAGCTTATTTGGGCTTCAGTTTTTGAAAAGTTGTCCCTAAAAATGGAAGCTTAAAGCTGAGACAAGACATCAAAACACAAATTATTTGAGGCTAGACTACAATAAGTGCATGTTGAATTAATTTTGTTACTTCTGTCCATTATACAAAACTCTGCACGCAAGTAACTCTTTCTTTTATAAGGCATTGTCATTTCTGTTACAGAATGATGATGGGCAGGTGGAAACAGATCTATCTTTTACACAATGAAAGTGCTTTTTCTGCCTTCATGAAAAAGAAAGGGAAGATTTACTAGCATTTGGACTTGAACACCCAAGTCTTCAAAAGAGCCGTCAGCTTATTTCATGTGGAGCAAGGTAAAAATGGCCAGGATTTGGATATACCCTACAATCTAAGTCTAACAGCCAATGAAATAAAAGCAAAATACTGTGGAAACTGGAAATCTGAAGTAAAAACAGGAAATGCTGGAAACACTTAGTGGGCCTTGCAGCATCTATGGCAAGAGACACAGAGTTTATCGGATAAATCTTACCCAAAAGAATGGCAGTGTTGTTCCCGGAGAGAAAACCAGAGAAACGGGTCGGTTTTCTTTCCAGATCTTACGACACTCTGCCAAAAGGAATCAAGGGGGTGTGTTTCACGGCGCCATATAGGGGAGAAGGGCCTTAACATGCCAGCAAAGCCTGGCTGCACTGAGATCTTTAAAGGGTGCCCTGGTCATAACCTGTATTAACCTCCTCGCAGCCCACCACAAAGGTCTGAGGGGCTCACCTTCCCACCCCTGATTGGAGTCATCCCCTTCTTCCATCCTCCCCCCCGCCCTGATTTTCAGCCCCTTCTTTCCACCCCCCCACTCCCCCCCCAATCATCAGCGCCTTCTCCCCCCACCCCTCTCTCAATCATCGGCCCCTTCTCCCCCTCCACCTCCTCGATCATCGGTTCCTTCTCTCCGCCCCCGTCCCCTGATAATCAACCCCTTCCTTCCCCCACACAGTGTGTGCTGGCACCCACTTCCACCCCCCACGCCCCCCCCCCCACCCCCCCAATGGCCAACACCAGCAGTCCCAGCTCCTCTGTCCACCACTGCATCAAAAAGAATTCCACCCCCTGCCCATTGAGGCTCCCACTGGGGCCTGTTGTGCATGGTGCCAACCTGGCAGTGCCAACTTGTGCAAAGGGGCAGAGACAGGGGGCATTGTGAGGGCACTGCCTGGCCTCCCCCCGTCCACACAACAGGTTCACATCTGTGCGAACCTGCAGTAAACCGCGCTGACGCAATGTTAGTTTGGCAGGGTGTCAATATACGGCAGAGGGTCAATATAGGGCCATAGAACCATAGAAAAGTTACAGCACAGAAGGAGGCCATTTGGCCCATCTTGTTCATACCGGCCTGAGGATACCAGGTGCCCTTTCTAATCCCACGTTCCTGCACCCGACCCATAACCCTGTAGCTTACAGCATTTAAGGTGCAGATACAGGTACTTTTTAAAAGAGTTTCGAGTCTCTGCCTCCAACACCAACTCAGGCAGCAGATGCCAAACACCCATCAAACTTGCGAGGGGGCAGGTTAATAACATTTTAATAGATTCAAATGAATGTAAAGCAGGTTCATGCCTATTCTGGGCATGAACCTGATGACATTGTGGGTGAGGAACGGGGAAGGTCCAAAACCGCGTTCACACCAGCGAGAACTGTGACTTTCGGATCTTGTGGCCCCGCCAGCATTCACATGGATGGCGAATGCGGGCTCAAGATGGCCCCAATGATATAAATCTGTATGTCTCTTCTTCATAGACTTTTCATATGGATTTGAAATGTTAACCTGTTTATCTCTCCACGGATGCTGTCAGACCTTCTGAGTTTTTCCAGCACTTTCATAGAATCCCTACAGTGCAGAAGGAGGCCATTCGGCCCATCGAGTCTGCACCGACCACAATCCCACCCAGGCCCTACCCCCACATATTTTACCCGCTAAGCCCTCTAACCTACGCATCTCAGGAGTCTAAGGGGCAATTTTTAACCTGGCCAATCAACCTAACCCGCACATCTTTGGACTGTGGGAGGAAACCGGAGCACCCGGAGGAAACCCACGCAGACACGAGGAGAATGTGCAAACTCCACACAGACAGTGACCCGAGCCAGGAATCGAACCCAGGACCCTGGAGCTGTGAAGCAGCAGTGCTAACCACTGTGCTACCGTGCCGCCCACGGTACTTTCTTTTTTCATTCTATCTGACAATGGTTTCACTCATGTGAGAAATGTTCAGCCAACAACAACACCATTTTAATGCTGAGATTATGGAATAAAGGCACAGTGGTTAACACAGCTGCTGCACAGTACCAGGGACCCGGGTTCGAATCCCGGCTTCAGGTCACTGTCTATGTGGAGTTTGCACGTTCTCCCTGTGGCTGCATGCGTTTCCTCTGGGTGCTCCGGTTTCCTCCCACAGTCTAAAGATGAGCGGGTTAGGTTGATTGGCCATGCTAAATTGACCCTAGTATCGGGGGTATTAGCAGGGTAAATATGTGGGGTTATGGGGGTAGGGTGGGATTGTGGTCAGTGCAGGCTCAATGGGCCGAATGGCCTCCTTCTGCACTGTAGGGACTCTGATTCTTCACTCCTATTTGCTGAAATGGATTCATGAACAGTACGAAAAATAAGTTCAAAGCACTTGAAATTTTTTCTTTAGAGGTCTGTTAGACCATTAATGAAAAGTCTTAAAACATGCCGGAATTGTAGTTACATCAGATATACCTATTATGCTCCAGCTGATAATCCCTCAAATGGGAAGATTCCAAGTATCACTAAGCATTGGCTGATAGATCCATTCCCTGACCAGAATATGGAGCACACTTAGAGAGAAGTAGATAAAAATGAGTTTGAAAACCATAATCATTCACTGTGAAAGGAACAGACTAGTAATATTATTTCATATCCCCAACAGAAAATTCCGATCTTGAACTCTTTACAGCATTTCCAACATCCAGAAGAAACATTTTAGAAGATGAGACAGTTAAATTTTCTGACTGGTCCCACCTCTTGTGCCTTTATCATGAGTCTGTGAGATGTAGTTGTACAGTACCTCGCAGGGTAGAAGTAAAGCTTACAGGACAATCTTAGCTTAGTTTGAAGGGCTGAGATAGTCAGGAGTCTAGGGCGTTCATGAAGATTCCTTCATCTTCCTTAAACTTCAACTGGATGTGTTATCTCTGCCCCCAAGTGGTTGGCACAATTAGCATTTAGTTAACCGCGACCCACATAAAGAGTGACACCACCCCATCCTCCTGTCTTGATTTACGCAGGAGCACACATAAGCAGCATTCAAAGTGCCTGATCCTTTTTTGTTTATTTATTTGCCTCTGGGATGTGGGCTAGACCAGCCCTTGAGAGGGTGGTGGTGTGTTGCCTTCTTGAACCGCTGTAGCCCATGTGGTGTAGGAACACCCATAGGATCCTAGGAAAGCCAATGGGTTGAGACACGTCTGAGTCACAGTAGAACTCCTGCTCCGCCATTCTTATGGCAATTAAAGTGAAACTTGGATTTCCAAGATCAAGTATCCAAAATAGTTTGATCTGGCTGATATATAGGAACTGCTTTCAGCGTCAAAAATTAGCCAACCTTTGAGGAGGAAAACCAAGAGTGCTGCTAATAGTCTGAGCTCATCGAGTCTTGTGGGTAAATTGGGATTTTCTTATTTGATATTCAGCCATTTCCTACAAGTTGCACATGCCAGAGCCAGATAAATAGATTTTGCGATATCGTAAACTTCTTGGGAAGTAATGAGTGATTATTACAAATGCATTATTTTTATGTTGCCACCAACAAAACTTACATTCGAGAATTGCGTGTTTAAATCATGCATTTTAGCTAACATAAAATGAATTGCAGCTCCTTTTCTTCATGGAAATAATAATAATCAGACCGCCTGTTTCTTTTCCTGGCTTTTGATTTAACACTGCGGTAATGTTTAGGTGGGATTGTTCTTTCTGATTGTACACTCAGCAGGCCTATTCCAAACACCAGTATCTTGTACACATCACTGATGCCATGTAGTCAGGACTGGCTGAACAGCCGTTTGTTTATTTGCTGGGGTGCAGTAAATATTAAAATAAAATAAAAGAGTGCAGCTGTATCTCTGTTAGCCGTCTTTGTACATCCTCAGCAGCTAAATGACAGCTCAAGTAAAGAGCAAAGGGTCCCTCCTTTGCCAAGTAAATTTAGCCTTGGGAAGGATGAACATCATATAACTCCTGAGCTGAGATTGTTGATGCCAGTCGATAAATCAGTCAGATTTTAATTATCAGACGCATGACAGGGAGCTGTGACAGGCTGCAGTCCACAGGAGAGCGTTCCTTCAGAGGTTCTGTACAATGGAACAGTGCACTGAAGAAAACCAGGGACTCAAAACAAGTCCATAAGCATTGAACTGCTTTTAAACTTCAAGCCCTTTTTTTTAAGCTTGGGATTTTAAACAGTCAGGGAAACTTTCAGAACTGCTTCTGAAACAAATAGCTTCAAAGAAGGCACGGTTCAAAGCTCGACAGGAACAGACAGAAATGAAAGATGAATTGCAAATATCACACAAAGGGTCTCTTCTTTATTCACTGTGTAAACATTCAGAAATGATGCAAATGAACAATCAGTTTCTCCAAATGCAAAGGGACACATGAGAAAGAGCTAATTTTACACCATTGACACTTTAACCTTTTTGTATCAGTGGAATTAGCAGCTGATTAATCAGCCTTGATTAGCATTTATTCCAAGCTGCAATGTGGGTGCATTGTGTTTTTTTTTCCAGAATTTAGCAGTTTATAATACATTAAACTGCCAGTCCGTCAAGATGACAGGGTCATAGCTTTTCTTTATGGACTTTGAAATTAATAACACAGTTACGTTCCAACATGCCCTCGCCACCACTGTGGAAGCTGCCGGTTTAATTGTAGAGGTGGCCTCTCATGGCCAAATGTTCTCGGTGTTTAGTAGGTTTGAAAATATGACTGTTAGAAGAGAAACTGACAGATGGCTGACAAGGCATTTTCAGTCATAACACACCAGTAAAACTTTAGCTCGGAAGATTTAGCACTTTTGCATTCTGCTAAGGGAACCGCAGTCATGTGCCAATTTTATTTTTTTAACTTCTAAACTGACGGTTTTGCAAGCTAATCATAAACAGGCTTTATTGATTATGATTTAAAAAATTGAATCTGCCAGTCTCATTAGGTGGAAGCATTTTTAACAAAGAGAGAAAAAAAAAATGTTGCGCAGATAAACAAGCTGCTTGAGCGCTGTGCACGCAGATACACGTCCATCAAGATTTAATGTGTTATCATGCACACACCATTACTGCAAGATTTTCCACTGTTTTGCCAAGTGTTCCTAAATAACAGTTCCATCACAAATTTGACAGCAGCCATAAAAATTTCTAAGCATTCCATATCAATGGTCCTCTTTGTCTGAAGTTATTAAAACATTAAATTTTTATTCTTCATTTGTATTCTGTTATGCAAAATAAGCCCTTTGATAAGATGTGTCTTCTTAATTGGGCCCTTGATGCTTCTTGGATCAGCGTTGTCAGATTAGCTGGAAAAGCAGCCTCACTATTGAGCCAACACTACGCCAAGAGACCAATAGCTTTGTAACAACGATATTAACTTAGTGGGGCCAAATGGAGGGCAGGATGAGGCTCAGGTGAGAGTTTGCATCTGTGCATGTGTTCTGCTCAAGCAGTTTTATCCCGGCATCGGCGCCAGTGACGAGAATGGGTCTGCTTGCTGTTCAGTGTGCAGCTGTGGATTCGGCTACGTGGGACTTTAAGTGAATGGAGTCTAAAAAATTAAACACTGCTCGAGTCAGCATGTCATTGAAATCTAACTGTTGGGCACTGCATCATGGAGCCTCCTTATGGCCACAAAACGGGATTTTAATTTGCAGCTGCCCTAACCTGTCTTTCCTCACAAACTCCATCCTGTCCTGGCATTGGCGCTGAGTGAGATTAGTGGGCTGATGTTTCACTTGTCATTGACCAGCCTCGATCGGCCAGCAAGGCAGTTCAGGCATTAATTATAACCGTACCAACTGTTCTTGACAGCAAATAGTGGAGGACAATATTGTGCAGTAAACAAGGGTGTATTTAAAATATTCCAGAGCTCTTTTCTCCTTATGTCTGTGTGCGTAACATCTGCAGGACTCATGAACAAATATCCTTCTGTATATGTAATTGTAATGCTAACAGAACAAAATACTTATCATTTCATGTCAAAATACTGTAAAGATAAGTGAATGTTTTTTACAAGGCTGGAAATACACTTCTGTCTGGTGTCCTGGTTCTGTCTTCTGTCTAGCTCTAAGGGTCATCCAGACTTGAAATGTTGGCTCTATTCTCTCTCCACAGATGCTGTCAGACCTGCTGAGATTTTCCAGCATTTTCTGTTTTTGTTTAAGATTCCAGCATCCTCAGTATTTTGCTTTTATCTTATATTCTGTCTAGTGGTACTCATCCTAATATACTGTGATCACATCTTATCCACATGAGGATATTAAACCAGAGTAGACCAATGGTATTCCACATTTCACTGACATTGAACACTAAGAGAGGCAATAGAATGGACAAATCTTTCTGGACATGCCTTGGCAGATCGGTAACTAGGGTTACCGCCTACTATTTACAATTTGTGTCACGTGATGTGTATTATCCATGAGGACATGTGACTGCAACAGGGCAGTATTAGGGGGCAGCACGATGGCACAGTGGTTAGCACTGTTGCCTCACAGCGCCAGGGACCCGGGTTCGATTCCCAACTTGGGTCACTGTCTGTGTGGAGTTTGCATGCTCTCCCTGTGTCTGCGTGGGTTTCCTCCGGGTGCTTCGGTTTCCTCCCACAGTCCAAAGATGTGCGGATTAGATTGAATGGCCATGCTAAATTGCCCCTTAATGTCAGCAGGTTAGTAGAGTTAATAGGTTGGGTTGTGCGGATGGGGCTGGGTGGGATTGTGGTCGATGCTGACTTGATGGGCCGAATGGCCTCATTCTGCACTGTAGAGATTCTATGATTCTATTTTTCTGACACAGCACTGGAGCCTCAGATTCTGATATTCCATGTGGGTTTGCCCTTGGATCCACTGTAACATTAGTGGAAGAGCTATTAGTGGACATGCTGGAAAGATTGCCAATGATGCTGTTTCTCTGGGCTATCTGTAGCTGTACTGTCCTAGCACATTAGGTACAAGTCTCTGAGTGGATTTTAGATATATTATCTAAACTGATCAGCATCATAGGTGCAGATCTTGGTATCTTGGTTGATTTTAATTGAACCCCAATATGAGGTGGCCACTTGTGTGACTACAAGGAGCACAGAGCCCTACGGCTGGGTCACACCACAATATTTGGTATTAATCCATATCTGTTGTTCTGGTTTGAAATAATGAAGGTGAAATACTAAAGATTAAAGAAAAAAAAGAATGGTGAAGGGAATCCCAAAGATGAAACTGAAAGGAAATAGTCTTCAAAACCAAAGCTTTAGTGACAATTACCGAACATTTTCTGTACTAAGAATGCTGGCCTTTGACTGAAACATACCACCAGACACACTTCTGATTGGCTATTTAACAGAGAAAGTGGAAAAGTGTTTCCATTGGCATTTTTAGGCTTATTGTTTCTGTCGAGCTAATATCGTTTCTGTTTTTTGTTGCCAGGTAACATATAAGCACTGTTCTAAATGGAATCCTGATTTTAATTCAGAATTCACACCTTGTACACACTGCAGCCCAGCAACTACAGCTGAAGTCTGTACTTCAGGCTGCTTTCAAACTTTAACAGTTGCAGGTTTTATCAACAGTACTTGTGGACATCTGTGGTTTCTGACCTCTGAGCACTCTAATTTTGTAGCTGATTGCTTTTATTACTGTGAAAATTAAAATAAATAATTACATATTAAAATGTATGGCCATTTTCATTGTTAGTGAATTAGGCTATTTTGAATTTGTAATTAAAACAAGGTTGCACAGTATGTCGAACATAAAATTTAGTTGACAAATTCATTAAAAATGAACAGTAATGACATTTCACTGCAATATTTTGAGTACTCTGTACTTATGAAGCCAAAACAATTTCACTCCTCAGTGTTATTTCCCTTATTGTAACCTGTTGGAATTTGGTAGACTTGCCTGAGGGCTTACTTATCAAATAAATAGAAGCTAGAGAAATGGGGTGCATTATGGAATTTATAATAACCCAACATTATACAATCTCAAGTGCCATCAAAAGGTCATTCAAGGGACAGTACTGCTGTTTGACTCTGAATTAGCATAAAAACACGGACACAATTCTGCAAATGACTTACACGGGTACCCGAGTCCATTCTGATAATATCACAATTGTCAGACTATATACCTGGATCTCATTCAAAGAAACAGTGTTAAAAGGAGACAAGTAATATAACTGCCATGCAGGCTACTTCCCTGCCAAAATATGTCAGCATGTGTCAGGCTCATCACTGTAATGATTCTGCGGGTAGGGTAAAATGAGACAATTATGCTAACTTCAGGTGAAAAATTTAAACTACATCCAGCGGTATAGACTGCAAAAGTGAAAATGGTGCAATTTAAATATCCAAGTTTTTGAATATTTTAGAGGTTTTATGAGTTAACACCAGGTATATTTTACGAAGAGAATCCTCAGTCTGATTTATATATATATATATCTCTATACTTAATGAAGGTTTTAACCAGTATTGGGTCAACTGGGCTAAAAGCAGGATTTAGACATCTCCTACAAAGATATTTGTTTATCAGACTCGTGACTGGTAATAGCAGGCACGGAGGTAATGTCATCGTGTGGAGCATTGTATGTGGAACATTGAAGACATTGCAGTCAATTGAAAACGTGAAAAGAACTCTAAAAATGTAAATGCCACTTCAATAGTTATTTCACATTGTGTTCTGCCCATAGATGCAGAGCAACTTCCTTAAGACAGTATGCTGAATTATGAAGAGCTCATTAATATAGAGATGGCGATTGTCTCCAGTAATTGTGGTCCACCTCTGTAATGGTTTACATATTTTCTTCAGTTTCCCGTTGGAGTTTTTCCATTGTCCTGTGGCACCTTGAACCACTAAATCTCTAATGCCTGAAGCAGTTCACACTTTAGCTCAGTGGAGAAAAAGATTGAGGGTAATGTTCTCCACATCAATATTCTCTTTGTCCATCTTTGGAAACCATGAAGTAGATGAAGAGAGCTAAAGTTGATCAAGCTGCTAAACAGCCTCCAATATAGTGGGCAGTAAACGTAGCCATGGCTACAACTGAAACAGGTGCTCAGACCTTTCCAAGTGCAAAGCAGGAATGGTTTGAGGCCCACGTTGCAGCACTGGCTTACCTCCAGGCAAACGGTGTTAGCTGTTTCAGAAAATCCAGGTCCACATGTGGCATCTGAGCCCATATTTAAAGAACATTAGCTACCACCCCACTGATCATCGCCCCCACTTCCCCGATCTTTACCACCACCCACTCAATCCTCACCATGAATGTTCCCCCCACCCTGCCGCCGATCATAAGCTCTAACTTCAATCAAACATGATCATCAATAACCCCCACCCATCCAATCATCATTCCTCTTCAATCATTCCTCAATTGTCACATGTATTAATGATTTGATTTGATTTATTATTGTCATATGTATTAACATACAGTGAAAAGTATTGTTTCTTGCACGCTATACAGACAAAGCATACCATTCATAGAGAAGGAAACGAGAGAGTACAGAATGTAGTGTTACAGTCATAGCTAGGGTGTAGAGAGAGATCAACTTAATGCAAGATAAGTCCATTCAAAAGTCTGACAGCAACAGGGAAGAAGCTGTTCTTGAGTCAATTGGTATGTGACCTCAGACTTTTGTATCTTTTTCCCGACGGAAGAAGGTGGAAGAGAGAATGTCCGGGGTGCGTGGGGTCCTTAATTATGCTGGCTGCTTTGCTGAGGCCGCAGGAAGTGTAGACAGAGTCAATGGATGGAAGGCTGGTTTGCGTGATGGATTGGGCTACATTCATGACATTTTGTAGTTCCTTGCGGTCTTGGGCAGAGCAGGAGCCATACCAAGCTGTGATACAACCAGAAAGAATGCTTTCTATGGTGCATCTGTAAAAGTTGGTGAGAGTCGTAGCTGACATGCCAAATTTCCTTAGCCTTCTGAGAAAGTAGAGGCGTTGGTGGGCTTTCTTAACTATAGTGTGGCATGGGGGGGACCAGGACAGGTTGTTGGTGATCTGGACACCTAAAAGCTTTACTGCATCCCCCCCCCCCCCCGACCCCCATCTCGCTTCATCATCTCGGAGCTGTTGCTGGTGGCACAGAGGCCTAGCTTTGATCCTGCTACATTGACCAGCTGCCTGGCATGGTTGGTGGCACACCAGCCTGAAGATATTGAGGCCGGAACTCCAATAACATTAGAGACTTTGTGTCAGATTAGGGACTGAAATATGCATGTATTTCTTGCATCCAAAATTGGGTCGATATTTGTGGGCAGTTGGCTAACTTGCATCGGCTGCGCTCTCTGTTTAAACAAGAAACACAGTAGCTTAGTTGCCTTTTTCACTCTTCCCCCACCCTTCATAGAAATGACTTATACAAACTAAACTGAAAAGTTATTATTGGAACTCTGTGACAACACAATCCTTCTGGTTGGCTCAGTGTTCTCCCTACCAATAGCTTTTGCTGCATATTCTGTGATAGATATATCCATTTCATTAGTTTCAGTAGATTCCAGTCGATAATTTGTGACAGATGCAGTCAGCTAGGTAATTAAGACTGGAAGAAATACAGAGCAAGGTGGGTGAGCTATGGGCACGTGGCTGAGGAAGATGGTGTAATGAACATCAATTTGAGCTATCAAACAGAAGCATCTGTGTTCCTTTTTTACCAGCTACGTTAATCACTGCAGCTTATCAGGGGGAAACAAGATCGAGAAGGATTAGGGGGCACTAGAATAGCTATTAAAATTATATTCATTTTTGATTTTTTCAAGTATCCTTTGAAAGGAAAAGGGAACATTTCATTTTGATTTAAAAATACAAGTACATTAATAAAACTCCCTACACCAAATTGTACTCTCCCAAGTCCAATGCATTGACCTACCATATGCAAACACATTTGGATAGAAATTACTGTTGGCAATGTTATCACACAAATGCTTAATATTCTCTATCAAAGTTCTTTCTTTGCTATTTTAATAGAGTCATTAGCCAATTTATCTTAAATTGGTTAACATCTCCATTACAATTTTCAATATTTGCACAATAGCATCACCACTTGCAGGCCACCATATCAATCTGTCTATGTATATAGACAGTTTCAGGAGAGACTCAGTGGGTAAATACCCTGTGTGATATTGCACTGGACTGTGTAGACAAGGAGGATGCCAGAGATTAGCTGAACTGGCGGTAGGAATCTTGTGATTGTCATCAATGTCCCTGATCTATGGAGAATAACGTTCAGCCCTGGGCTCCATTATGTGACAGCTATCCAATAATCATCACTGGGAATTTATCCTTAATGTCAACAGCCTGTTCAGTTTGGGTTTTGGGTGGGTTATTGGTAGTTGCTGCTATCCAGCTTGCTTCCTGACCTGCAAGAGAGGGTGGGAGAACATTGGGGACAAGAACGGAGGTAAAAACATTTAAAAAGATAAATGTTCTCCATGTATCCACATGATGGCTCACTGTTGACCAGAAGAGATCTCAGGTTTAGGTTTGAAGAACTGTATGCCTTTCTTGGTGAAATCACACGAGGCAGAGTATATAATGGCACTGATGGCATAATAGTGCTTGATGCTGGAGCAGGAATAAGTGGCTCGGTGGGACAGTAACATTTAGTGAGCACTACTTTCTTGTGCAATGCTGTACAAAGCTGCTGAACAATGGGAAGCTTCCTCATTTAATGTCAAGGGCAAATTAGTTTACAAACCTCCAGCAACCTGCTCTTGTCCGCTTCCCTTTAGTTGGCCTGGATGAGGTGCATGGCAGCAGGTCATCCAAACCCCCTCTGTGAACCACAGAAGGTGCATGAAGGCTCCAGATTGGGGAAAATACTCATGGGAAAGTGAAACATGCATGTATCTATGGGATGTGGACTTAGAGAAAAATCATGTTGGCAGGAAGAACCAGGGCTGTTTACGAATGTTTTAGATATCATCGCGGTGTGTACATGTGAGAATTTTTTTAAAGCTTTATTTATTAGTGTGACAAGTAGGCTTACATTAACACTGCAATCAAGTTACTGTGAAAATCCCCTATTCGCCACACTCCGGCACCTGTTCGGCTACACTGAGGGAGAATTTAGCATGGCCAATGCACCTAGCCAGCACATCTTTCACACTGTGGGAAGAAACTGGAGCACCCGGAGGAAACCCATGCAAACACGGGGAGAACATGCAGGCTCCGCACGGACAGTAACCCAAGCCGGGAATCAAACCCAGGTCATTGGCACTGTGAGGCATCAGTGTTAACCACTGTGCCACTGTGCACCCTATGTCAATGTATCCACTACAGGCAAATGAAATGACTGAGAGCTTAAGTTAAAGAAGGCTGTGCAAGAATTCAAACTATTCTAAGACCTTTGACAAATAAAGTACATTTGTTTTTAAGTGTCTCTGTTCGATACATCTGAGTATTTTAAAAATGCGGCAAAAACCTGGAATTGAATTTACTTGCTTAAGACTTGTCATTTTCATTATAAGTCGAGGTCCAAATATGGAGAATATTGATGCCAAACAAGTTTTATATATGACTCCCTAGATATTCTGGTTTTATAAGGTCATGTAGTATAAAATCAGAATGCTGTGTGCAAATTAGCTACAACCATAGATATTCATGGAGTGGTCATGGTTTAATGTAATAGAATTCAGTCAGCATTTTAATAACATAAATAATGATCTTGATTGAATAAAACATTCTCTCTTCTAAATATAGGTCATTATCACATGGAGTCTCTTGAAGCATTTTTGTAAAGGAAAAATAATGCATAACACTATTCATATTGCATTTAAATTACTGATGATTGGTGTCATCCAGTAATTTGCACCAGAACGTTGGTGAAACAGTCCCTAGTGTGAATACAATATTCACTTGAGGCATGGATGAATAGTTAACAAACCTGCCTTGAGATGAACTAGGGACATGGCCTGTATTGAACCTAATTAAGATTATTTGGAAACTTTTGGTGTGTGTTTGCGGCGGGGGTTGCGGTGGCGGCGGATGTGGAGGGTGGGAGGCGGGTTAAGTGCAGGGTGGTTACCAATTCAGGTCAAATTTAGAGATCAATAACCGAATAGGCAGCCACTGTATAGCAACATAGAATTAAGAATAGGCTATATCTTCCCTGAAACTACCATTCAATCAGATCATGACTGATCCTATCTTAATTTGATCCATTTGCCTACTTTTGATTCAGATCTCTTGATACCCTTACCTAAACAAAATCTATCGCTCTCACTCTTGAAAATTTTAATTTTACCCTGCGTTCTTTTGGGGCAGAGGGTCCAGATTTGCACTGGGCCTTGTGTGGAGCAAAGTGTGCTGTGATTGTACTCCTCAATGGTATAGCTCTCATTTTAATGTCTGGATTCTCAGCCATAGCGAATAGATTTTTTTGTATTGGCTCTATCAAGTACTTTTATAATTTTAAACACCTTAATTGGATTACATCTGAACCTCATAAAGGGAATACAGGTCAAGATTTTGTATATGTTCAACTGATCCCATTTGTTTTATGGCGAGTGGGAATCCAGATCCAAATTGGAATCGTAACATAACTGTAAATGTTACTAAAATATTTCCCAAGCGATTCTATTGACTGCGACGATCTGTCTCATCAGGCCAACAGCAAGCAAACCAATACACACAACCCTCTTTTCTGTTCCTCCAAAATTAATAGATATTAATAATAAATATTAGTAAGTATGCTAGTATTGGTCTTCTATATTACCCAGGATTTTAAATAGAGTCATAGAGGTTTACAGCATGGAAACAGACCCTACGGCCCAACTTGTTCACGCCGCTCAGTTTTTACCATTAAGCTAGTCCCAATTGCCCATGTTTGGCCCATATCCCTCTATACCAATCCTACCCATGTTACTGTCTGAATGTTTCTTAAAAGACAAAATTGTACCCGCCTCTACTACTACCTCTGAAAGCTTGTTCCAGACATTCACCACCCTCTGTGTGAAAAAACTGCCCCTCTCAACCTTTTGTATCTTGCCCCTCTCACCTTAAACCTATGCCCTCTAGTTTTTGACTCCCCTAACTTTGGGAAAAGATGTTGGCTATCTACTTTATCCATGTCCCTCATTATTTTATAGACCGCGATAAGATCACCCCTAAACCTCCTATGTTCCAGGGAAAAAAGTCCCAGTCTATCCAGCCTCTCCTTATAACTCAAACCATCAAGTCTCAGTAGCGTGCTAGTAAATCTTTTCTGCACTCTTTCTAGTTTAGTAACATCCTTTCTCTCATAGGGTGACTAGAACTGTACACAATGGTGACCAGAACTTTATACAGATACTTTTTTTTGTAAAATGAATAGATTCATGGTTATAAATCAATGTCCAGATTAGAGTAGAAATTTCCAAAGTATTCCATAATATAAGATGTTTTAACGTAGTGAGATGTATACTACGTAGCTTCTTAATTTCCTCTTGGAGTTAACACCATTGTTTAGTCGCTGCTATTTTGTAATATCTTTCCAAATGCCTGTATATAGTCAAATCGTCCCGTAAGCAGAATGCACCACTCTACTCTTGTCAGCCCACAACTAGTTACGGATAATTTGGATAAAATAACAAATGGCTTTGGCCATGTATGTCTCGTCGGTTTATTGTGTGCCGTTTAGATGACTGTATTATGAATGCCTGCCTCTAAATTGTCGTTGTGCAATAATATTTTATATAATGAGGTGACAGTATGAACAACAAAACATATATGGAAAAATAGATTCAGTAATGCCTGCATCTGCAATAAAACTGTTGCATAATAATGTTACTGAGTTTTTCATTTTTGACATGGGACCTGAATTGTGGTAATATTTTCTCAAAATAAAACGATTACTTGGCATACTATATTTTGGTACTAGTTTTTCTGTGTGTAATTCTCCACAATAACAATCCAAGTGTATGCCAAAAAATTTATGCCCTTATTCCTAAAAAGCAGCAACCTCCATCATCCAAAGATTTAGATCAGCAATGTTTAACATTGTTTTTAAAGTAGTCTTCCTCAAAGTAACTACTTGTTAAAATGCTCAGCGTGCTATATTAGACTATAGTATCGTGGCTATACCAGTTTTGACAATCCCTGTCCTTCTTTTGGGCAATCCCAACTTCAAGATCGAGGAATACTGAATTATTTATTTGACAGTATCCATTTTGCTTGCTTCAGTTATTTGAATTCCTCTTTACCTTTTGTAGTCTTTGCAGAAGTATCATTTATTCTACTGCTCCTGTAACCAGTTGAATAAAAAATATTACTTTTAGAGATTGTAACCTTTGAATGACATGTTTTGTACACTGCATATAAAAAAATCATGGCTTAGAATTTATTCACAGTGAGCAGCTTACGTTATCAAGTTAAAATCAGCAAATACAGGAGACACATCACAGGGCAGTGGCTCAGACTTCAATTTTTATATCATCGAGTGGCTTGACCACATAACTCACGGGTGCAAGTGGATTATGTTATTTGGGGTCATGGGCAGCAGAAATGCCATAAACCATCCACTGATTTGTATTCTGTTTATATCGCAGCTTTGCAGTTTTTCATTTTATTATGCTTGGATTTATTTGTAATATATAATCTCAATTCCGGTGTGGGGATTGCATAATTCAAATGGTAAAGAGTTACAAGTGCACAGTGAGTAGCATGTGGATAGGGTTCTTGTGTTTTTTTAAAATACTGGTATAAAGGCACTAATCGATCATACAGGATTGTGTAAACATGTTGTGGATTCATTCATGGAGAGCAGGCAAATGTGAATAGATATATATGGATTTAAAGCTTGAAGACATCAGCAGAGATGTTGCTATGTGCTCTGCTGAAAGCAAGAGTCAAACTAAAACTGGATTGCATGACACATGTCCATGATAGTGATGTCATGCTGTAATCCCTCAAAGGCATATTATAACATCCCCCTTTCTTTTTAAAGATACTTTCCCCTTTCAACGTATAACTATTTACTATTCATGCTCATGTTTAGTTACCATTACATAATTCTCCAGAACAGATGAATCTATGAGTCTCCAAAGCGCAAAAAGAATCTTCTGGTAGGCTCAGATTTTGTAATGGTAACCTTGTATGGGGTTTCTTTAATTTCCCACAGTGATCTGTGGGATTGTCATTCTTGGATTTTGTTCCTGGTTGCATTGAGATCTCGGCTTGAATTTCCCGCCCGTCGGACGTGTCTACTCAGTGGGCCTGGAAACAGGTGCAGGGCAGCACGGTGGCACAGTAGTTAGCAATGCTGCCTCACAGTGCCAGGGTCCTGGGTTCAATTCCAGCCTCGGGTCACTGTCTGTGTAGAGTTTGCATATTCTCCCCGTGTCTGCGTGGGTTTCCTCTGGGTGCTCCCACAGTCCAAAGATGTGCAGGTTAGGTTGATTGGCCATGATGGATTGCCCCTTAGTGTCAGGGGGATTAGCAGGATAAATATGTGGAGTCACAGGGATAGGGTCTGAGTGAGATTGTTATCGATGCAGGCTCGAATTGCCTCTTTCTGCACTGCAGGAATTCTATGAAAACATGCTTCTGGTGCTGCCAGAGGAGGTGGTGGGAATGGGCACATTAGCAACTTTTAAGAGATACTTGGATGGTGACATGAATAGGGAGGGAATAGCGGGATATGGACCGAGTAAGGGCAGTAGATTTTTTTTAGTTTAGTTTGGGCATCATGAGCGGCACAGGCTTGGAGGGCCACTTGTTCCCGTGCTGTACTTTTCTTTGTTCTTTGAGCTGTTGGTTTGGATTTAAACTCAACCACATTTAATAGTTAGTATATGTACTATATATGCACTAAGGTATGAGATAATTCCATGGTATACCAAAGCTGACGTTCCACAAGGCGTTTTGGTCATGAACTGACAATAGATAAATATATACAGTAAATCATAGAAACCCTACAGTGCAGAAGGAGGCCATTCAGCCCATCGAGTCTGCACCGACCACAATCCCACCCAAGCCCTACCCCCACATATTTACCCGCTAATCCCTCTAACCTACACATCCCAGGACTCTAAGGGGCAATTTTTAACCTGGCCAATCAACCTAACCCGCACATCTTTGGACTGTGGGAGGAAACCGGAGCACCCGGAGGAAACCCACACAGACACGAGGAGAATGTGCAAACTCCACCCAGACAGTGACCCGAGCCGGGAATCGAACCCAGGACCCTGGAGCTGTGAAGCAGCAGTGCTAACCACTGTGCTACCGTGCCGCCCCAGTTAGTTCAACTGCACTAGAAATCATAGAAATCATAGAAACCCTACAGTGCAGAAGGAGGCCATTCAGCCCATCGAGTCTGCACCGACCACAATCCCACCCAGGCCCAACCCCCACATATTTACCCACTAATCCCTCTAACCTACGCATCCCAGGACTCTAAGGGGCAATTTTTAACCTGGCCAATCAACCTAACCCGCACATCTTTGGACTGTGGGAGGAAACCGGAGCACCCGGAGGAAACCCACGCAGACACGAGGAGAATGTGCAAACTCCACACAGACAGTGACCCAAGCCGGGAATCGAACCCGGGACCCTGGAGCTGTGAAGCAGCAGTGCTAACCACTGTGCTACCGTGCCGCACTAAATTCAAACAGTCCCACCAGCAAAAAAGAACACTTGCAAGTCATCTGCCAACTGAAAACTAAAATTGGCAACACTAGATAAAGCGATAATATTCTTGTTTCCTATCATCCTGAGACAAAGAAGCATTTTTATTTTCATCTCCAAACAAACACATTCTTGAAAGGTGAATATTCAGTGCTGCTGATGGTGCAAGTCTCACCATCACAACAAGGCCAACTCGTTCTGTGTCAGCCTGTTCTTTTTAAGTAACAGCAGTCATCTGCAAAGACTCAGCTCTCTTTGACTGAATGGTGTTCTTCAGTAAAACACATTAACCAGATAACTTGATAATGAGTGGATACAGCATTAATGATACATTTTGTTTTAAAATAAATCACAAGCCTTAGCCCAAGCCAAGAAAATAGATGAATGTTTTCCTGCTGAGTATGGGTTTAACACCGGGTTTGTACTGCCACAAAATAAACTGGGACGCAAGTCACCATTACTATGTCAATGATACTGGTACATGACAGAATGTTATGGAAAATGTGAAATCTTGAAAAAGTCTACTTTGCCCCGAGGCTGGAGAGACTATAGAAATATAAGACCCTAATATTTATGGGGAGGCAGAGAGGGAGTGGGGCCCAGTTTTTGTTGTAAGGAAATCTGAGAACTCCCTTGGATGCTGATGAATTTAATGGAAGTGCCTGTTTACCATGTTGGATATCCACTTCTCAGCCTTACACAGCCAAGGCGGCACAGTGCCACAGTGGTTGGCACGGCTACCTCACAGTGCCAGGGACCCGGGTTCAATTCCCGGCTTGGGTAACTGTCTGTGTGCACATTCTCCCCTCGTGCCTGCATGGTTTTCTCTGGGTGTTCCGGTTTCCTCCCACAGTCCGAAAGACATGCCTTGCTAATTTCTCCCTCAGTGTACCTGAACAGGCACTGGAGTGTTGCAACTGGGGGATTTTCACAGTAACTTTATTAGGGGTGGCATGGTGGCACAGTGGTTAGCACGGCTGCCTCACAGTGTCAGGAATCCAGGTTCAATTCTGGCCTCGGGTGACTGTCTGTGTAGAGTTTGCACATTCTCCCCATACCTGCGTGGGTTTCCACTCGGTGCTCCGGTTTCTTCCGACACTCCAAAGATGTGTGGGTTACGTGGATTGGCCATGCTAAATTGCCCCTTAGTGTCAGGGGGATTAGCAGGGGTTACAGGGATAGGACTTGGCTGGGATTGTTGTCAGTGCAGGTTTGGTGGGCCAATTGGTCTCCTTCTGCTCTGTAGGGATTCTATGATTCTATTAAGAGGCATAAAAGCAAATTACTGTGGATTCTTGAATCTGAAAAAACCCCAGAAAATGTTGGAAAATCTCAGCAGGTCTGACAGCATCTGTGGAGAGAGAATAAGGTTAGTGTTTTGAGTCAGCATGACTCTTCATCAGATTAAGAGGCAGGCTGGCTGTCAGGTGGGCAGACCTATAACAGTCAGTCTGTCTGGAAACCAGATGGTGACAGTTCGGGGCTTGGGCCTCGGAACTTCAGTGTGGTTTCAGAGAGATTGGTGCAAATAGGTAGGAGATTGCAGATTTGGGAGAGGAGGGGAAAAGATCATGAAGGAAAGATCAAGAGATCAGGGGAAGAAGGGATAAAATCAGAGGGTGAAATAACTCATAAGTTCATAAGACCATAAGACATAGGTCATTCGGCTCATCAAGTCTCCTCTGCTATTCAATCATGGCTGATATGCTCATCTCCCTTTTCTGCCTTCTCCCCATAGCCCTTCAACCCATTACCAATTAAAAATCTGTTGAACTCCTCCTCCAAGGTTGGTGTCCCTTCACCAAATCCAGCTTTATTTATAGTTGTTAGTAATGCTCAGACATGTACTTTAGAGTACAGAGCATACACCCTGAGTGCTGGTAACTCAGACACTTCACATTATATACCTCTGCAAGGATCCCAGATTGGACCGCATTAACTGCCTCAATCAGGGAGCTCATATTCGAACAGGTCCACCTTGCGGACCTTGTTAAAGTCATTGCACATGGAGGCATGGTGGAGATTGCAGGCTGGGAGGACATCCAGAGGGCATAGAATCACAGGGGTAAGGGGAGGGAGATAACTGTCAAGCAATCAAGATGAAATGTTACCCCATTTTCTGCTTAGTAATATTGTGTCCCACAGTACAATTTCAGCTCTGCCAGAGATTTATGCTTTTGTATTTTCAATTTTGAAAGAGAATTCAACTTCAGAAGAAAGAAGTCCTGAAATCATCCAATTCTGTGGGAAAGAATAATTTTAAAAATCTTAAGACTAAAAATACCTCCCCAAAATTGCTGTCCTTTCTGAGTTATAGACAGAATGCAGTTTTGACACTAAGTATCAAGGCAAGCCATTATTTGCTTATAATTTAAATGAAACATTTACGGCCCAGTGGATAAGGAGTGAAATAAATTAAATTCCAATTTTAGTCACAGTGCAAAGCTGATGCAGGTGATGTTGAGGACGTGGGCAGGATTTTAGGGCCTCATTCATTCCAAAACCGTAAAATCCTGTCCGAGATCAACGGACCTTTCCATTTGTCCGCCCTTCGCCTGCTCCGATTCCCGTGGCGGGCGGGGCGGTAAAATTCCGCCTCGTGTGTGATGTACAAGATTCAATATCAGACCTGTAAATCAACAAGTTCCTCACCACAAAATACTGGTTTATAGCAGAGCATGAGGTACTGAAGGAACTATGCATAAAGAACACATGCATTCTACACAAACAGGATGAACAGTGTCCATAGACAACAAATATAGAATCTGAAACAAAAACAGAAAATGTTGGAAAATCTCAGACAGCATCTGTGGAGAGAGAAGAGGGTTAATGTTTTGAGTCAGGATGACTCTTCATCAGATTAAGAGGTAGGCCTATAACAGTCAGTCTGTCTGGAAACTAGATGGTGACAGTTCGGGGTTTGGGCCTTGGAATTTCAGTGTAGTTTCAGAGATTGGTGCAAATAGGTAACACCATCATTCAATATTTGGTTAGATAAAGCATTATGATTAAACATGAACTGATGGTCTGATTTTACTTACCCCTGTGAACGCAAAATCCTCTGAAATTGTTTGTTTCTTCCAGTTTTTGCTAAACCTGTTGTAAAGTTCTCTCTGTATATTTGCTTTTTCACATACAGGTTAGTCAAACTGTAAGACAAGAATAGCATTTCAACTGTAAAACGAGGCAGGGAAAAGAGTAAGAAGTGACTCATCATGTTCCTGCAAGGTAGGTATTAGATCCATACCCACATGATTTAAGACAGAGATAGATAGGTTTTTGATTAATAAGGGGATCAGTGGTTATGGGGCTAAGGCAGGAGAATGGGGATGAGAAAAATATCAACCATGATTGAATGGTGAAGCAGACTCGATGCTCCTATGTCTTATGGTCTTATGATTTTCTTCCCCACCCCTCACTCCAGGTGAAATCCTCCTTCAAGTCTTGGGTAGCTCAAAGCAATGAAAAGGTTATATCTTCAGTTCAATCATCTCTATAACTAGTAAAGCACCCATGAGATATGAAGCAGATGGCAGGACCCAAACCTTGGGGCAAAAGAGAGGTCCTGAGCCCACAGTAGCTGAACGAGCTTGGCAATTATACCTCCGAATCGGCAGTCTATGAGCACTGTTAGCAGCCATTCCGCTTCACCTCCACCATCCCATCTCCAGCCATATAATCCATCACATTCCTACCAACTCTTCAGTTCTGGGAATAGGTCATATGGACTTGAAATGTTAACGGGCGGCATGGTGGCACAGTGGTTAGCACTGATGCTTCACAGTGCCAGGGACCCAGGTTCGATTTCGGCCTCAGGGTGACTGTTTGTGTGGAATCTGCACGTTCTCCCATGTCTACGCGTATTTCCTCCAGGTGCTCCAGTTTCCTCCCACAGTCCAAAAGTCAGGTTCGTTAAGTGGATTGGCCTTGCTAAAATTGCTCCTTGGTGTCCAAAAATGTGCAGGTTAGGGGGGATTGGCCAAGGGAAATATGCAAGGTTACAGGTGCATGTGGGTGGACCTGGGTAAGATGCTCTTTTAGAGAGTCGGTGCAGACTTGATGGGCTGAATTGCCTCCTTCTGCACTGTAGGGATTGTTTAACTCTGTTTCTCTCTCCACAGATGCTGTCAGACCTGCTGAGTTTATTCAGCCTTTTCTGTTCTTTATTTCAGGCTCCTGGTTCAATCAGAGGATCAGCACCTCTGAAGCCCCACTGGGAAAAGTAGTTGCTGCTAAGGCAAATTGGAGACCAAAATGGGGGCCCTTCCAGGTAAGCAATTAAAGAATTAACAATTCACAGGGGCTGAGGGTCAGAGGAGAAGCCCCTTTGGGAAGGTCACTCGGACCCTTGGAGCTATTTTCCTTGCCCACCGCTGCTTCTTTGGGCCTCTATGCATGATGGCCTCCCCAGGCTATTGAGGGTGGCCACCGCCATGAAGCTGGCAGTCTTGCCATGTGGTGGGGAGTTGCCCCGTCATTAGCAAAATGCAGGTGGCTCCACAGAATGACCCTGAACAGGGCATTTCATTGTAAATGAGCTGCCCATCACTATGGATAATTCCCTAGTTTTCAGGGGATGTTCTGAATTGGCTCTTGCTATTTTACCAATCTCCCGGACTGCCAAATTCTGCTCTTGGTTTCAAATCTATCGCCCACTGAAGGAATTGGTCTTGCAGTCTCAAGGAACTGTAAGAGGAGCCCAATGTTGTTTTTGATACAAGCCTACACTTAATATATCAACCAATGCCACCAAATGGAGGAAGTATGCCTGATATGTGGATACAAATGTGAGAAACTTCTTCCACAACCTGGCATGCCTAACCATGGCTGCTCCATTTTGCAGTATCCTTATCATTCCCTTTGGAGAGCACAAAGGCAAACACTTGAATCAAAGAGTTGATGATTTAGTATGGATTGGTTGCATTTATTGCAATGCTGCTGGAGCGCATAGTTCTGTATATTAATAGTAAATAATTAATGGGGGAGGTGATGGCTCAGTGGTATTATCATTAGACTATTAATCCAGAAACCCGGCTAATGTTCTGGGGACCTGGGTTCGAATCCCATCACAGCATCTGGTGGAATTTGAATTCAACAAAACATATCTGGAATTAAGAATCTACTGATGACCATGAGACCATTGTCGATTTTTGGAAAAACCCATCTGGTTCACTAATGTCTTTTATTTTTTGATTTGATTTGATTTATTATTGTCACATGTATTAGTATACAGTGAAAAGTATTGTTTCTTGTGCGCTATACAGACAAAACATACCATTCATAGAGAAGGAAACGAGAGAGTGCAGAATTCATTGCGAGGGTGCAGAGAAAGATCAACTTAATGCGAAGGAGGTCCATTCAAAAGTCTGACAGCAGCAGGGAAGAAGCTGTTCTTGAGTCGGTTGGTACATGACCTCGGGCTTTTGTATCTTTTTCCCGACGGAAGAAGGTGGAAGAGAGAATGATCGAGATGTGTGGGGTCCTTAATTATGCTGGCTGCTTTGCCGAGGCAGCGGGAAGTGTAGACAGAGTCAATGGATGGGAGGCTGGTTTGCATGATGGATTGGGCTACATTCTCGACCTTTTGTAGTTCCTGCAGTCTTGGGCAGGGCTGGAGCCATACCAAGCTGTGATACAACCAGAAAGAATGCTTTCTATGGCACATCTGTAAAACTTGGTGAGAGTCGTAACTGACATGCCATATTTCCCTTAGGGAAAGAAATCTGCCATCCTTACCTGGTCTGGCCTACATGTGACTCCAGAGTCACAGCAATGTGGTTGACTTTCAACCGCCTTCAAGCAACTAGGAATGGGCAATAAATGCTGGCCAGCCAGCGACGCCCATGTCCATGAATTACTAAAAAACAAATGTGGCTAGGGAGGTTAATGCCTGGAATCTAGCCCCAAGGACTTGGAAGCAATGGCACAATAAAGTTCAATTGGTGTCAAAGGCAGTGAAGGGATCTTCAGATCACATTTCTTATCCATCATATCACCAATCCCTTATGGTGCTGAATGTGACACACTTCATCATTCAATGCTCAGCAGTCGCTAGCACTCATGGCTCAGGCCTAATGCTCCACTTCACCCTGACACACATTCCAATGATATCAGCCTTGCAGCCACCTCTTGCTGCTTTCAGGTACTTCCAGCTCCTCAGCTCTAGCCGGCACCCAAATACAGTACGACATAACCACTGCCATTCTACCATCTCCCTTGCATGACAAAGTGGCACATAACTGCAGGGAGCAGAGCAAAACTGTTGGGTTACAAGGATGCCTGCATTTCCCATCTCCTGCAGAGGAGATCGTTCATCTCATTCTGGAGTTGGCTGTGACAGAGCCAATGGCATCTGACCTCATTGAGATTATTGAGAATGACAGCATGTACCTGCCCTTTTAAACTTTCACCTTACCCTCATCTTGTCACGTGGTATGATAAGCAAGCCGCTGATGACTTACTTCACTCAAATCAACATTCTACTGCTTTTCTGCTTTTAGACACCCAAAAACTGGTGGCTGCCAAGGCACAGCAGCCTCAGGAGAAGGTCGGGAGCAACACACACACACACAGCCAGTCGGCTTGCATAGCTCAGTGGTCAATGGCACTTGCAGGCTCTCACATCAGTCCAGCAATCTGTCATCCAGCAGGTTTGCTAAGTTTGCGGGGAAGTGGCAGTGGCTCCATGGAGCAGAAAGCTGCTGTCCTCTCCCAAGATAACTGCTGCCTATACCAAAGTGGATTCTCAAGGTGAGGAGCTGCCGGGCGCCATCTCAGACTTCCCCAGTGAAGAGTCTTCCGTCAGCCCTGCTACAGCCACTGGGCTAACATTGCTTAGGAGCACCTAACTAGACACTTAGAAAGATGAGCACGAAGGGAAATCACAAGGATCTGAGAAGGGTTACAGCAAAAATGGGCCAATCAGCCCATTGTGCCTCTGCTGGCTCTCTGAACAGTTCATTTCAGATAAATCGCTCATTTTGGCTGACATGATTGGCTGTATTGTTTGATAATGACGATATGACACGAGTTTTATTGGTGGCTTTTAAGGAGGATTTTTGTGAAGAGGACATCGTCATGGGATGAAGCAGATGAATGGGAAGGTGGGTATAGTGGAGCAATGGTGCTGAAGGGACGCCATCCTAAGGGCACTAGGGCCTAAGTAAATGCTCATGGGCAGTTGATCCAGGGTGTTCTGGATGTCTCTTCCTCCTCCTCCTCCTCCTTGCAAGGTTTTCTCTCTTTGTAATCTCTGTCCCATCTCCCTATCATTCTGTCGATCCAGACTGCAGCTACAGCTCTTATCTCTGTGGTAACTTTTATGTGGACTGGTCACCAAATCCTCTGACCTTTCTTAGGGAATATGCAGCAAAACTCCTGGTCAAATCTAACAGCTCTCTGCAACACCCCCAAAGATACTCCACAGTACTTCCATAAACTTTCCAATAGCAGAAGTTATTCAACAGCACCTAAAAGTTGGATGGCTGGCCCTTTAAACAGCATCAATGAGGGTTCTCTCTGGCAGCTCCGGGCTGCAAGCGAATATGTTCCATGTCTGGAATGCATGTGACAAATCAGCTGGAACAGCTGGTTAACATTGCACTTTGGCCAGTTGGGAAGCCTCCAGTGCACATATGGCATGCCCATGCCAGTGCCCTTCCTGTCAGGGAGTGCCAAGTGGGTATGCTGAAGATGCCGGAAGAACTGTATGCCCCCATACAGGGAGCCTATGGCTTCCATAGTGCTGACCCCAGCGGTGCTACAGAACCAGACTTCACAGCCTTAACCTTAGTTCTGTGTCAAAAAACCGTTACATTGTTCTAGATTGCTAGCACCGCCAAAGGAATATGCAGCTATTGACTGGGATATATTCACAACCGCTGAAATAGACAGAATTACCTCACTTCAACCACTGCCTTTGGTATTTAACCGTGACTGTTAGTCTAAAGAGCGCATTCACTCTTCTCACTCATCCAAACTGCAGTTTGAGCCTCAGCGAAACTGGGCTGAATCCAAATCCAGGCATTGAAACATAGAAACTGGAACCAGATGTAGGCCT
Source organism: Mustelus asterias (assembly GCF_964213995.1). Taxonomy (NCBI): domain Eukaryota; kingdom Metazoa; phylum Chordata; class Chondrichthyes; order Carcharhiniformes; family Triakidae; genus Mustelus; species Mustelus asterias. The sequence continues at coordinate 32,690,129 of NC_135804.1, forward strand.
TTGGGCCTGCTCTGCCATTCATCTTGATCATGATCATTGAATTCAATATCCTGAACCTCCCCTTCCTCCCATATCCCTTGATCCCTTTAGCCCCAAGATTTCTTCTTGAAATCAGGCATTGTTTTGGCCTCAACTATATTCGGTGGTAGTCCATTCCACACATCCACCACTCTCTGGGTGAAGAAATTTCTCCTCACCACAGTTCTAAAAGGTTTACCCCTTATCCTCAAACGATGTACCCTAGTTCTGTTCTCCCCCACCATTAGGAACATTCTTTCTAAACCTACCCTGTCTAACCCTGTTGGAATTTTATAAGTTTCTACGAGATCCCCTCTCACTCTTCTAAACTCCATTGAAAATAATCCTAACCGATTTAGTCTCTCCTCAAATAACAGACTTGCCATCCCAGGAATCAGCCTGGTAAATCTTTGCTGTACTCCCTCTAAGCAAGAACATCCTTCCTCAGGTAAGGACACCAAAACTGCACGGAGCACTCAAATTTGGCCTCACCAACGCCTCATGCAATTGCAGCAAAACATCCCAATCATTAGTAAAGCGTGGAAACGTAATTACCAATTATAAAGAATCCACACCAGATAGTTTCATTGCTAATATGGTTAATATCCCTGCCTGGATCCAATTATAACACATTATGCCATGTAGCCTTTCCTTATAAGATTGCATGATCTTGTGATTCAATGTAAGTTCTCTTATAAAGTGGACAGACTCCAGGACTGATTAGTTATTTCTTGGTTTCATAACCTTTGATATCTCACATTGTACATTAGCTTTGCTGCTTCTTATTTGTAGAAATTGAACAATTTATTTGGAAAATGGTTCTATTCAAAACCTTCACTGGCTTCTCTATTATAGTAAAGTCTTAAAACAGAAAATTTACTTCTATCAAAAGAGCTGCCAAAAGTGTTTCACCTCCAAAATAATCTGATGTGTATGCATGTAATGGAACAATATTTAAACCAAATCTGTCAGTCTGACTCCCACACCAGAATGGACTTTTGTTCCTAAGTTGTTTGGCTGCACTATTAAGTTTCAAACATTAAGAAGGCTTCACATCCTTTCCATTACCTTATTAGTCCTCAAGGTAATGAAGATTTTCTCCACAGTTGTCCTAATAAAAATGATGCTTTGCAGATTTATTTTTCACCACTTGAAGTGGCTGATGTGCTACTTTGCTACTTAGTTTCCTTCTTGTTAAGAAGTGCTAAAGGATAGTCTTTATCTGCATGGTACGAGTAGTTTGAAAGTAAAAGCACCAACAGCTTGGTGGATACACACGCAGTGAAATTTATTTATGTAGGGATGATAAATTCAGACCAAGTAACAGTTGATTGCTAGACTGAAACCAACTGAGTATTGAATGAAGGCAGCTTCAGGCAAACTGCTGGTCGATAATCCTTTGTTCTTCGAGTGGCTGAATCATGCTGCTTTTTAAGAGATTTTTATGTTTACATCAAAAATCCAAGTTTTCAGAAAACAAAGTGCATGAGTCCAGGTATCTGCAAAGTGTTTCAATGGTGACTGTTAGTCCCCATTCACCAATGATGGTTCACGGATTCAATAGATCACACCAAAGAACATATACCTCTGAATAAAGAAGAAATTAAAGAAGTGACCTTATTACAACATTTCTTCCTCCTCCATTATTTATGATAGGATGAAGGATGATTTGATCTGATTTGATTTATCATTCTCACATGTAGAACGTATTGTTTCTTGCGTGCTATACAGACAAAGCATACCGTACATAGAGAAGGAAACGAGAGAGTGCAGAATGTAGTGTTACAGTCATAGCTAGGGTGTAAAGAAAAGTCAGCTTAGTGCGATGTAGGTCCATTCAAAAGTCCGATGGCAGTAGGGAAGAAGCTGTTCTTGAGTCGGTTGGTAGATGCCATCAGACTTTTGTATCTTGTTCTCGGCGGAAGAAGGTGGAAAAGACTATGTCTGGGGTGCATGGGGTCCTTAATTAATTGATGGTTTCCCCTCCTGTAATCATTTTAACTCTTGGATTCCAAGGCCTATACTACACCAATTTTAATGTCTAACTGACACATGGTTGAGTTTGTTATTTTCTATAATTTACCTAAATGCAAGACCTTATAATGTTCCTGTCTTGCAAATACATCCAATGGTAATGTTGATAATGAGTTTGGGACCAAATCAAACAGTCAATGTATGCTTTACCTTTGAATCATTGTGTTAAGTTGTCAAGGAGACAATATTTCCAGGCACACTTTGTGAGGTATACGTCATGTAGAAAATGTAAAATACTTGCCCACTTTTCCTCTACTTTTAGATGATGGCTAACCTCTGGATCCTGCTTAATTAGAACAAAGAGAAAAAAAACAGTACAGCACAGGAACAGGCCCTTCGGCCCTCCAAGCTTGCATCAATCACGTTTTCCTATCTAGACCAACTGTTTATATCCCTCTATTCCCCGTTTGTTCAAATGCCTATCAAGATAAGTCTTAAATGTGGCTAACGTAACTGCCTTAACTACCTCACTTGGCAGTGCATTCCAGGCCCCCACCACCCTCTGTGTAAAAGACTTCTCCCACACATCTCCACTGACCCTTTCCCCCCTTATCTTGAACTTGTGCCTCCTTGTAATGATCATTTCTGCGCTGGGAAAAAGCTTCCAACTGTTCACCCTATCCATACTCCTCATAATTTTATAAACTTCTATCAGGTTGCCCCTCAGCTTCCGTCTTTCCAGGGAGCACAATCCCAGTTCATTCAATCTCTCCTCATAGCTAATACCCTCCATACCAGGCAACATCCTGGTAAACCTTTTCTGCACTCTCTCCAAAACCTCCACGTCCTTCTGGTCGTGTTGTGACCAGAATTGGACACAGTATTCCAAGTATGGCCTAACCAACATTTTATACAACTGTAACATAATTTGCCAACTTTTATACTTGATGCCCCATCAGATAAAGGCCAGCGTGCCGTATGCTTTCTTCACCACCTTTTCCACCTGTGCTGCCACTTTTAAGGATCTGTGGACCTGGACTCCCAGGTCTCTCTGTGTGTCTATGCTCCTGATGGTTCTGCCATTTATTGTATAGCTCCCACCCGAATTGGATCTACCAAAATCCATCACCTCGCATTTGTCCAGATTAAATTCCATCTGCCATTTCTCCGCCCAATTTTCTAGCCTATCTATATCCTGCTGTATTCTCTGACAATCTTCATCACTATCTGCAACTCTGCCAAACTTAGTATCATCCGCAAACGTGCTAATCAGACCAGCTACGTTTTCTTCTAAGTCATTTATATCTATATTACAAACAGCAGAGGTCCCAGCACTGATCTCTGCGGAACACCACTAGTTACAGACCTCCATTCGGAAAAACACCCACTGCTACCCTCTGTCTTCTATGGCCAAGCCAGTTCTGAATCCATCTAGCTAATTCACACCTGATCCCGTGAGATTTAATCTTTTGCACCAGCCTGCCATGAGGGACCTTGTCAAATGCCTTACTGAAGTACATGTAGACAGCATCCACAGCCCTTCCCTCGTCAATCATTTTTGTCACCTCCTCAAAAAACTCAATTAAATTAGTGGGACATGACCTCCCATGTACAAAACCTTGCAGTCTGTTGCTAACAAGACTATTCAGTTCCAAATGTGTGTAGATCCTATTCCTAAGAATCTTCTTCAAGAATTTCACTATCACTGATGTCAAGCTCTCTGGCCTATAATTACCCAGGTTATCCTTGCTACCCTTCTTAACTAACGGGACAACGTTGGCTATCCTCCAATCCTCTGGGACCTCACCAGTGGCCAACGAAGAAATAAGGATTTCTGTTAGAAGCCTAACAATTTCATCTTTTGTCTCCCTCAATAATCTGGGATAGATGCCATCTGGCCCTGGGGATTTGTCTACCTTAATGCTTTTTAATTCACCTAACACTTCCTCCCTCATAATGATGACTTGTTCTAAAGGGTTTACGCACCCCTCCGAGATACCATCAATCGACGTGTCCCTCTCCTTTGTGAATACCGATGCAAAGTACTCATTAAGGATCTCACCCACTTCCTTTGGTTCTACGCATAATTTCTCTCCCTTATTCTTAAGTGGACCAACTCTTTCTCTAGCTACCCTCTTGTTCCTAATGTATGCATAAAATGCCTTGGGATTCTCTTTAATCTTGTCTGCCAAGGACAAATCGTTAGCTTTCTAGGTTTGTCAGCTTATAGATGCCATTATCATTTAAGACAACCTTGTTCCTTCCTCTGTCATATCCTAATCATCTTTCTATCCAACCATTTGGCGTTTTATAACAGAACAAATCAATGATTAGATATCCTTCCTTCTTTTGCTTCCCTTCACCCAGATGAGGAGTTACTAGTGAACTCAGGAATCTGGCCTCTCAAGCATTTGTGATGGGAAGTTTATTTCTTTGTTGCACGTTTTATAATCAACCATAAAAATGCAATAATGATGCAGATTACGTTTTAAACTGCATGGATAATCTGATTATTACATTACAATGCACTGTTTGTTCCTTTGTTCAATTGCTGTATACTGCTGTTCCTTGTTATGCTTTCTTCCATATCTTAAAATAAATGTAACAAAAAAAAATCAAAGGCAGATTATGCCATTGATTGCAAAATGCAAAAAAAGCAGCTAATTCATTGTGCCCTACAGTGGAAACTTACATTTATTACTGAAATGGCCTTGTAAAGAGCTGCATTTCAGTGGCATATGGATTTTTTAAAAAAACATTGTTAACCCATTTACATGTAGGCAGTGAGGGATTTGTCTCAACTAAAACTACGATGCCTCTCTTTGATATTGACTATGCAGTGAAACGAGAAGAGATGCTGGTGGATCTCAGCATGGGGCATCATATTATAGACTGCAACTTCAAACTCTAAGGAATAAAGCTCATACCTGATATATAAAAGCCTTTCTAATAATTTAAAAATGTGACGGGCTTGCCTTTTTTCCCACTACTTCATTGCTAAGTTAGTTGTACAGTCTGCACCTAACAGCATACTCCAATTTGTCACAGCAAACCCAGTGTCAATGCTACATTCGGGCCTAAAGTACCATCGACATGAAAAGCAGATGGATGGTTATTGGTGTGTTAAGGACAACATGTAGTACATACAGTTTCATTATTGTTTGGTGCAGCTCGGATCTTGTGATCAGCAATTCAGAGCACATGATTCATCAACAAGACATTTTTAACCATGCAAGAGGAATGCTGTCTGATCCTTCAATCTTACTGACAGGTCAAACATGCTGATTAATAGTTAATCTTTATGATATGACTTTTTAATTAATTTTTATCCTTTACACTGCCTGGGAGAGCCACAAATATAAAGACCACAAGCTGCATCCTGCATGCGGCACCAATATGAGGCTACCAGATAATATTTTGAAGAAATCTTAAACCTTTACCAGAATGCAATTGAACCTAATCCAACATTTGTTTTTTAAAGCAAGACAGTTGACCCTATTACGCTCCCCTCTAAGACATGCAACAGCTCCAATTAATTCATGTATGCTGATTATTTTGGTTAATTGATAAATATATCTGAGAAACAGGATCAGATCACTGGGATTGATTAAATGGCCCCAATGAGTGAACAAAATATTTTAGTTTTGGATGCAGGAATGTTGTTAGTTAAAAATATGTACTTTTATTACTAATTTTGTTAAGATGAACAGATTATATTTTGAAACATTTGAATTTGCATGTCACCTGAACATTGCTGAAAATATCATTGTCTCTGAGTTAGCAGGAAGTGAGTTCAAGTTCCATGCCATAATTTGGAATAATGGGTTATTGTATTTTTGGGTGACAATGTTAATTGACTGGTATAGCATTAATTATCCATTGTACACCTCTCCCAATTTTTGATTCCATTTGGAAATTGGACAGATGTACAACATTACCCAATTTACAGTAACTACCAAAGTCACAATGATCCCCTTAATATAAGCTGATATCTTGGTGAAGTACACAGCAAATGCTACCTTGCCAGAGCTATCCATTGGATGCTTATTTTTAATGGACCAATAGGGGTGACACTGGATTGTCATGGTGTTACTAGCAGGAAAACAGTTTTCTAAGTGCCATCTCATCTGAGGAGGTACCACTAATCTATTAAGAGAACAAAGAATAGTACAGCACACGAACAGGTCCTTCAGCCCACCAAGCCAGCGCCGACACATGACGCCTTTCTAAACTAAAGACCATTTGCCTGTACACGATCCATATCCCTCTATTTCCTGCCTATTCATGTATCTGTCACAATTCCTCTCAAACATTGCTATTGTATCTGCTTCTACGACCTCATCTAGCAACGCATTCCAGGCACTTAACACTCTCTGTATAAAAAACTTGCCTCTCATATCTCCGTTAAACTTTCCCCTTTTACCTTAAACCTATGTCCCCACTAATTGACATTTCTACTCTGGGAAAAAGGCTCTGACTATCCATTCTATCCATTCCTCTCATAATGTTGTGAACTTCTAAGATCAGGTTTCCCCTCAGCCTCCGATGTTCAAGTGAAAACAAATCAAGTTTGTCCAATCTCTCCTCATAGCTAATACCCTCCGAACCAGGCAACATCCTGGTAAACCTTTCCTGTACCCTCTCCAAAGTATCCACATCCTTCTGGTCATGTGGCAACCAGAACAGTACACAATATTCAAAATGTGGCCTAAATAAAGTTCTGTGCAGTTGCAACATGACTTGCCAATTTTTATACTGAGGCGGCACGATGGCACAGTGGTTAGCACTGCTGCCTCAAAGTGCCAGGGACCTGGGTTCGATTCCCAGCTTGGGTCACTGTCTGTGTGGAGTTTGCACATTCTCCCTGTGTCTGCGTGGGTTTCCTCCGGGTGCTCTGGTTTCCTCCCACAGTCCAAAGACGTCCAGGTTAGATGAATTGGCCATGCTAAATTGTCCCTCAGTGTACCTGAACAAGCGGAGTGTGGTGACTAGGGGATTTTCACAGTAATTCACAGCAGTGTGAATGTAAGTCCACATGTGACTAATAAATAAACTTTACTCTTTGTCCCGACCGATAAAGGCAAGCATGCCATATGCCTTCTTTTCCACCTTATCCACTTGTGTTGTCACTTTCAGGGAACTATGGACCTTTATGCCAAGATCCCTCTGTATGTTAATACTTTGAAGGGTTCTGCCATTTACTGTATACTTCCCTCCTGCATTAGACCTTCCAAAATGCATCACCTCACATTTGTCCAGACTAAATTCCATCTGCCATTTCTCTGTCCAAGTCTCCAGCCTGTCTATATCCTGCTGTATCCTCTGGCAATCCTCCTCACTATCTGTAGCTCCCCCAATCTTTGTGTGATCCACAAACTTACGAATCAAACCACCCATATTCTCCTCCAAATCATTCATATATATTGCAAAGAACAAGGGTCCCAGCAATGATCCCTGTGGAGCGCCACTAGTCACAGATCCTTTGTGTACAGGTCCCACCTGTCCTGGAAGACATTCCAACAATCCACTCATCTGAAGCCCTGTGGTGAACCATAGATGGTTACCACTATGGGTACTGAACCATAGATGGTTATCACTATGGGCATTTGTACATATGTTACTCTTGTTACTGTTGGGGTTAGGGTTGGGGTGTTCCACCTGTTGGTATTGTTCTGTGGTACACTCCGGTTGGCTCCGCCTTCCTATAGGAGTATAAAGGTCACTGCACTTCCTAGTGACCCTTTAGTCTGGGATTGTATTATTAAGCAGTATGCTCTATTCTTGTTGCTAATAAAAGCCTTTATTTCCCGGGTACGATCCAGCCTCCCGAGTGAATTAATCGCGCATCAAGCCCTTCCCTCCGACACTAGCTCTTTAGCCAGGTATTTAACTGTACCATCTTCCTATTCCTAGCCTCATTGGCACATGGCACAGGGATTTAATTTAAACATAAAGTACAATTAAGCTTTAAAAAAACTTCTAAAGCTCAATTGTGATATCATCCATGCCAGTTGGACAATGTATGCACTGCCATCACTTTTGGAAGTTCTCCAGTTTCCTAGTGGGCACAGCTTGTGCCCTCTCCAGGGGCACCCGGGTAAAATTAGGACATTATGAAGGGAGGCTGCTAACCAGCCACATAGTAAAATAAGAACTGCAGCCTCTCACATTCTATTGACATGTAAAACCTGATTTCTTTTCAAGTGGTTTGGTTGTCTGCATTATGGCTTAACTCATATTTAATGCACTGCTCTGTGCAGCACTTTGAAGGCTAGATTTCCAATAGTGCAGGGAAGAACATCTCTATAAAGGAGTCCTCACTGAGATCCTCACCTCCACCAGACAGCAAGATAATAATGGCTGGGCAGGTCCGGACAGAAGACAAGGACGAGGACGTGGAGAATGTGTAGAAGCTGCCTGTAGAGGAAAACGTCACGTCCAGAAAAGAAAGACATGGAGGGAATTCCAAAGAGACGGTTCAGATTGTGAGTGAGAGGTTTCTGAGTGAGGCTTCATGGGCATCAAGCCAGTGAGAAATTCGGCCCTACCAGGGGTGAGGTTGGGTGGGATCGCTTCATGGACTTGAGTACTGTCTTTCAGATGAAGAATTGCACCAAGGTCCCATCTCGCAATTTAGTTGCATGTTAAAGAGCCTACAGCACTTCAGAAGCGCAGAGACGCAGTGTGACTGATGTTCCTTCGTACCTTTAATGGAATAGTAGGTCATTACTGTGTATAAAACGTACACACTGAACAACATTAATAGCAGACTGCGATTCATAAATGCACGTTCTTTCAATTTTGAAAACATCTGTTACAAATTTTCTCAAAAAAAAACTTAATCCAGTGATAATGTAAAAAATGTTCTTCATGTGTCAGTTTTAAATGCTCCTAACTGAGGTACTAAAATCTCACATAAAATTAAAATTAAGATATGCTACCTTAATGTGGCAATGTTTCAGTAATGAATTGGAAACTACCTAATGTTTATTTATTAGTGTCACAAGCAGGTTTACATTAACATTGCAATGAAGTTACTGTGAAAGTCCCCTAGTTGCCACACTCCAGCACCTGTTCGGGTACACTGAGCGAAAATTTAGCATGGCCAAAGCACCTAGCCAACACATCTTTCAGACTGTGGGAGGAAACTGGAGCATTCAGAGGAAACCCATGCAGACATGGGAAGAATGTGCAGACTCCACACAGACAGTGACCCGAATCGGGAATCGAACCTGGGTCCCCGACGCTGTGCGGCAGCAGTGCTAACCATTGTGCCACTCGGACGACTGTGTCCAATGATTCTGACAGAATGCTACACAAAACATAACAAACACTATGGAGCCTAACCCGTGGCTAAAATATATATTTCGTATATATAGTAAATAAATTTAAAAGGATTATTTCACCTTAGCAAAAAGACCACCCTGCAAATCATAAGGTATTATTTATAAAGATAAATAAACACAATCACAGCTTCCTTTGGTGATAGTTGAGTAAAATCCACACCGCAAGAAACCAATGAAAAGTCATGTGTCATCAGCCAATTACCACACAATCAATTTCTTGCCTCCTCAATAATTTTCAACCCTCAAACCCAATTGCATAAAAGAACTGTGGGTAGTTTATTGCCGGTATTGACTGTTGTCTGCTGTGGTGGAATGACGTGGCCCTCACAAACCTTCCATTCATTTCAGTGAGGGAGGGTTCGAGCGTTGCTGCACAGATTTCTCTTTCTGTTCTCCTGCCAGGCCCATGTTTAATGTCTGGGCGCAGGCAAGGACAACATTCCACCCTCTTGCCTTCTCAATGTTCTCACAAAAATGCGGCAATCGTGCCTGAGCTGGATATCTTCTTGTTAGTCACACACATGGGGTTGAGAAAGGGTGAGGTTTTCCAGCACCGGCCACCACTGGGATCGTCGGGTCCTGCTGAAAGTCAGTCGGCTTCATGAATGGGCAGTCGAATCTCCAATGATGGGTCGGGAAAATCCTGGCCTATATTTTGTTCATCGTGAGCAGGAAAAATCCATTAGCAATCTGCTTTGCCAAAGGCATTATGCCTCACATTTTCCTCTGGCTTTGCACCCAGGTCCAGACCTTTTAAGTATATCCATTGAACCCTGCATCTGATAGAGCCCCCACCTAGAAATTTGACCACACCCCCAGCCCAACAACGTTAGTTATGGAATGACAGAATGGTTACAGCACAGTAGGAGGCTATTTGGCCTACCGTGTCCGTGGTAGCCCTCTGAAGGAGCAATTCTCCAGGAGAATTGAGGGAAAAATACTCCTCTATTTTTCCCCTATAGCTCTGGAGATTTTGGGGGCAATCTTATCAAAAGAATTCTAAGTGCCAAATGAGTGTGAAAAGAGGAAAGAATCAGCCCATTTTTTGGGCGAGGTAAAAATCCAATCTTACCAAACTCTGAGCAAAAAATGAAGCAAGATCTGTTTCCCTCCAGCAGGGGAGGAAGTGGGGCCTAAGCTTACCGAAAGCCTTCAGCACACAGCAGAGAATGCAATCGCGCATGCACAGATTTGTCATTGCCTCTCCCCCAAATATCACTGGCCTCTGCATCCAATTGCATCTCCCCTCCGCTATTGCTGGCCTCTGTGGCCAATCCCTCCCCCCCCACTGATGGATCAAGCGACCGACCCCCATATGCCGGCATGGACCGGCTGATCACCCCCCACTGCTCCATCCCATCGCCCAGTTGAATACCCTCCCCCTTCCCAGTCAATCACCAGTTGCAGACTGGACAGTGTCCCCCTGCCTGCCAGCCCTTAGGCTCAGCCCCTTCAGGCCCCAGCCCCTTAGGCCCTTTCCCCTTGGCACTGCACGGTGCCCGGTGGGCACTGCCAGTATGCCAGGCTGGCAGTGCCAGGGTGCCCAGTGGACAGTGCCAGGGTGCCAGGCTGGCACTGCCCAATGGACGTCCCCTACCCGCGACCTTCCAGGGGGCCTCAGTGGCCTTCAGTCCTATTTGTGAGTCCCTGACGACGGATTCCTGTTGATGGGTATCATATGTGATCTTCGTCGGTAAGGATCTTCACTGCCGAGGCCGTTAAGGCAAGTGAGCCTGGACGATTGCATCCTGGGCTCACTGGTAATATTTAAATTCTATTTAACATAGAATTATAAGATTGAGATCTAAAATATTGAGGCTGGTCTTGCTGGATATCCAATGCCGGTAAGATCACAAGAGGTGAGAAATTGGAAGCGAACCCGATTTTTCGGCTCTCTCGCAATCTTACTGGCTTACCCTGCCATCAACCGCTGGGACGAGAAGATAAGATCGCCCCCTTTGCCTTTTCAGATAATGACCCAATTTCCTTTTTGAAAGCCTCAATTGAAGCTGCCTACTCCACAACTTCTGGCAGTGTATTCCAGATCCTAACCCTTCGCTGTGTGGAAATGCTTTTTCTCCGATTCAACTTATTTGTGGGGATTCAGTATATTTGAAAACCTAAAGAATGGCTGACACTCAGGCTGCATTACTGCTCTCTTTAATGCTGGAGGAGAGAGAGGTGAGTGAACTCGGGAGACTTGAGGCCTCAAGAGTCAAATGTCACAGGGAAAGACTGCGCCTCGCTTGTAGGTCCCCTGCCTACACTGTGTACACGCTTTGAGTGAGTTGTGAGGAGATGTCTGATGAGCTGTCTGTCTCAGGAGTCTACTATTCATTCAAGGTCCTATTTTCCAACTGTGTTTGCTATGAAAAGATTTTCTGCCACAAGATGCAGGACCGCTACAGTGGAGATGAAGGTTTCTGGGGTCTTAGGACTTAAGCAGGTATGGAGCACTCAAAGTATCCATGCTAGACTTGTGCTGAATCAGCCCAGGAGCAGTGAAGGACAGTACTCCATAGGTGACTGATGCCCTCTTCCGTAAGGCTGGAAATGCCTTGAGTGAAGGTGAAAAGTGATGACGTTTTATTGTGTAGCTGGTTCCTCCAAGGTGCTTGCAGCTATTAACAAGATACATGTAAAATTGAAGGCACCTTCTGGAAAGAGCTGCATGAATAGAAAGGGTTTCCACTCCCTCAGTGTGTAGATTGTCTGTGATGTCCTTCTGTACATCCTGCACAATAATACGCAACGTCACGCTCAAGGGTAATGGGACAAAGTTGATAGATTATTGGATGAATGGTTGAAGCACCTTAGAACCTTTTACTACGTTAAAAGTGCTTATAAGGGCAAATTGCTGTTGCCAATGAATAGCTGATTTGCCACAAGGTCTACCCACCTGCCACAGCTGGTTAAGGTACGGTTTCAGGCAACAGAAACCAAAGACAAGGAAGAGGTGTCATGAGGCAAATGTATTCATCAGGCAGGTTGATGAGGGAACAGTTGAGCTCGGGATGTATGGTTCATGTGCCTGGAGAGGTCAGATGGCCCTTTGCCATGTTTCCCAGAGAGAGGGGGGGAGGGGTTGGTATTGTGGTGGGTGCAATGCATCCAGCCGGCATATCGTTGGTAAAAGGTCTAGACCTCGGCATTCCAGCAGAGGAGATGATACAGATGGGAGGCGCAACCCTGTGGGATGTGGAGCTGAGGGACATGATGCTTGCTCAGGAGGCAAGAGTTTGGCAGGGTTGTCAGAGCATGACTTGTGGTGCAGGTTATCACACAATAAACCCCATTCCTTATTTAGCCCTTTGTCCCCCAGGGTGGTGAGCAGAAGAAAAGTTGAACACTGACTTGGTCTGTGCAAATTCAAAGATATTTATTAGAAGATATTTAAATCTGCAAATGTCATGATAAGCATTAAAAAATGCATTTGAAATATAACCGTGTGCAAGTACAAAAGTTTAATTAATTGATTTTGTAAGACCAAACAACGCAAGCCTTTTAAAAGTTGTGCAAGCATTATATTAAATTTGAGCATTTCAAGATAAACAAGATTAAGAAATAGAAACTCTGGTGATTTGGGCAGCAGCATGTTTCATAGATAAGAGATTTTTAAAAATTAAATTGCTCAAATGCGTGGGCTGTACTGAGGCTGGAAAACAGGCCCGCATGTCTGTGTAATCTCCATGCTGTAGACAGAAGCAGGATAAATACCACTGGGAAAGGGTTTGCCAGGTGAGAGTAGCATTTCAGATGAGTGCAATACTATGTTAAGAGATCATTCTAAGACTTAAACTTGCCATCCTCTTAATGTATTTGTAGACTAACTGTGAAAAAGACTTGTATGTTCTCCCCATGTCTGGGTGGGTTTCCTCCAGTTTCCTCTCACAGATCAAAGATGCTGCGGGTTGGGTAGATTGCCATGCAAAATTGCCTCTTAGTGTCAGGGGGATTAGCAAGGTAAATACATAGGCTTACGGGGATAGGGTCTGGGTGGGATTGTTGTCGGTGCAGGCTTGGTGGACCAAATGGCCTCCTGCACTCTAGGGAATCTATGATTCTATGAAGAACTTATTGTCAATAAGATTAGCATTCTAGAGGGCTAAATTTAAACTCTAAATCTGCAGCTTCACCATTGCAGGAAAATCCAAGGCACTGTCTGTATAGTCCAGAATCTGTCCAAAGCACAGCTCTGATAGCTCACTGGACAATTATTAATTTCCTGCAAATGGAAGCTGATTAGAGTGTTTGGAAGCAATCCATGGGTTAATCAATTTCAATCAACTCAGGCTGGCTAAGTGAGTGACATCTTGAGGATCATGTGAGAGCAGTAGATTTGACTGACAGCTACATCGAGGGTGAAGATGTATGTCAGTGTCATGTGATTCTTTGTGGTCCCTCTGACAGACAGTCCTGGAATCAGAATCTCTGATTGTAGACTTACACTTGGCTGTCTGTGCTCTGCACACCAGTCAGCCCGATGTTATCAGGGCACAAGAATACCCAAAGGACTCCTTGGTAGTCAGCAGCTACATAAGAAGCACTTATCTGTGTGGGACAATATGTAATGGTTTAGTATTATACCGAACATTCATGCAGCATGATTCTTCTTTGCGACATTACAAAAATAGTAAAAGTACTGTAAATACGTGCTCTCCATTCTGACAGTGTTCCTTTTTCTATTTTTTGTTCAATAATGTATCTATTGGTTAATAAGCTAAACCACAGTCAGATGAGATTTGCTTAGATAAGTCAGCAAGATTACATGGTGACACACACGATGTCCTTGCTGATCCCTGATGGTTACTCTAGGTACTTTGGGCAGGTAAAAGACTGGTGCCTAGGGATTTAAGGTATGCTTATGGCAGTCAGCAACATTAAATCGTAGGAAAATAAAGTCCAAAAAATATATGTCCAACATATTAAACCAAAATGCCTGTTATTTGATTCCCCTCACCTCGAGCCTTCAGCTTGTCTCCAGCAGCTTTTTATTTTCCTGTTTTATTGATACCACTGTGATCTGTTCTCGCTAAGCTGTGTACCATCTCCTAGGTTCTCTCTCTGGCTTACATCCCCATTGTGTTGAAATCAAGAGGTATCCCATCTGGACAGAGTTTCAACTTACTACCTGAACGAAAAACTAAAACTGCTGATTGGTTGCACCTCAGAGAAACTGCCTGATTTTCATTTCTCTGCCAGCATTGATGCCAAGTGCTATCTTGCAGATTAGAGTGAGAGGCCCCTCCGACCAATCCACATGGCTGTAAAAGATCCCGAGGCAGAGAGGTCGATTAGTGCCCTGGTTAATATTCCTCTACTATATGCCAGGTTTTTTGACTTAAGTTCAATTGAATTCACATACAGCTAAAATTCTGCTCCTAGTTAGACCAAGGTATGATGAAGAAATGTTTGTCCTTCAATTCATCTTTGTCATTCCTGCAATTTGAGTCATCTCCAAATCGAATAACTGCTCACTGTGTCATGTTCAAAGTGACCACAGACCTTCACATGCCAAACTTTGAAAAAGATTTGGATGGAAACTTCCGGATCTTTGAAGGCCATTCTGGAGTGTGTTTCACGCATTGGCAATTGTCCCACTTTGATGTCAAGCACAATTCCTAAAACTTCTAATGTATTAGTGAAATCAGTTTGACAGGAGCATTACTCCATTGCATAAACTTCTCTCGAACAATCAATAAGCTTATTTGACACTTTCCAACGGCTGCAGAATAATTTATTTTTAAGAATCTGCCCAGATCATAGATGACTCAGCTCCCAAAGATTTATTTCTTCAACAAAAAGGTTGCCTGTTGTGTAAAACCCAATGTTCAGTGGGCCTGTTGTGTAAAGCTACCTTGAACATAGTTCTGGAACTGTCCTTAAATCTCTCAGAGAATTTTCAACTTTTCATAAGTTTGTTGTTTGGAGTGATGGGGCTCTGACTCACTCTGATTATAATACCCTGCTCCATATGTGACCTGCAAGCTATTGGTTTATTTATACTGTTTGTTTATTTCAATCCAGAAGAAGACTTTATGGTGTTAGATAAATTCTCGTCCCTAAAGCCCACAACTGGGCTACGTTCTCTGAGGGTGGCTCACTCAAAGCTGGGCCAAAAACATGATATTCAGTCAAATGTACATTTCCTTGGATCATTTTTATTCAGCAGGATCTGTCTTTTGACAAACTGGTTCATGTCCAGATTTTGTCCCATAGAACAGCTTTTGGATGTTCCACATGGTTGCAATGAAGCTTTTTTTGTATCCTGAGGAAAATACATTTCTCACTGTCTCAGGGCTTCTGCTGGAAGCTTGAAAAGACTCCTTTGAATGTCCAGCATTGTAATCATTGACTACAAATCTAATGTGTTGATATTTGTTTCCATGGTGACAAAAGATGCCTCGACTCTGCTCCCTAGAGGGATTTAGTATCAAGCTTTTTCCTGTGTTTTTCCTGTGTATGTTTAAGTTTTTTATTAGTGTCGGAAGTAGGCTTACAATGCAATGAAGTTACTGTGAAAATCCCCCAGTCACCACACTCCAGTGCCTGTTCTGCGATATGAGGGAGAATTTAGCATGGCCAATGCACTTAACCAGCATATCTTTTGGACTGTGGGAGGAAATCGGAGCACCTGGAGGAAGCCCACACAGACATGGGGAGAACGTGCAGACTCCGCACAGACAGTGACTCAAGCCGAATCGAACCTGGGTCTCTGGCGCTGTGAGGCAGCAGTGCTAACCACTCTGCCACAGTGCCGCCCACATCTGCAGAGTTAATGGGAAATATCCTTCTGACGATGTTCTGGCTGGTGCTTTAGAGTTTACAGAACATCTTGGGGATTACCATTGAACAGAAACTGAACTGGACTGGCCATATAAATGCTGTGGCTTTGAGAGCAGATCAGAGGCTGGAAAACCTGTGGCGAGTAACTCACTTTGTGACTCCCCAAAACCTGAGCACCTTCTACAAGGCAGAAGACTACCAATCCTTGGAGAGAAGAAATCCCTCTTCCTTTCTGTCCTAAATGGGGGATCGCGTATTTTAAACTATGTCCCTAGTTTTAGATTCTCCTGTAAGGGCAAACCTCCTCTCAGCACCCACCCTGTCAAGCCCCCTCAGAGCTGGACACGGCATGTAAGTACCAAAGATATTAGAGGAGGTCAGAGACTAGGGGCGGAATTTTCTCAGATAAATTTAAAGTATAAACAGGTTTTCTCACCTGTTTTTCCAGCGAGGTAAGTGGTGGTAATTTACAGCACACTATGCAATACAGAGTCCGTAATCTGATTATCACCCCCATCACCCCCATGGACATTGCACCCCCCCCCCCCCCCCGCCTCCCCACCACAGCTAAGGACATCCCCCCCCAACTCCCCCCCCCCCCCCCCCCCCCACGGCACCCACCCACCCGTACCCACGAACCCCTGTCAGCACCCAGTATCCCAATTGTCACTGGAAACCAGCCTCCAGTCATTCAAACAACCTCCTACCACTACCCATTGTGTCCTATTAGTAAGCCAGTTTCGGATCCATCTCGCCAAGTTTCCCTGAATTCCACGTGCTTCAACTTTCCCAATCAATCTCCCATGTGGGATCTTGTCAAAAACTTTGTTAAAAAACATATAACCTACAACAACTGCAATTTCCTCACCCACGCACTCAATCACATTTCAATAAATTCTGCCAAATTTGTTCGGCATGACCTCCCTCTGACAAAGCCATGCTGACTATCCCGAAATTAACCCTTTCCAATTGGAGATTAACTCTCTCCTTCAGAATTTTCTCCAATAATTTCCCTACCACTGACGTGAGACTCACTGATCTGTAACTTCCTGGTTCATCTCTATCAGCTTTTTGAAATGTGGAACCATATTAACTGTCCTTCAGTCCTCTGGCACTTCCCTCGTAATCAGAGAGGAATGAAAAAATTGTGTCAGAGCCCCTGCAACTTCCTGCCTCACCTCCCAACAGCAACCTGGGATGCAATTCATCCAATCCTGGTGATTTGTCCATTTTTAAGCCTGCCAGAGCCTCCAATACCTCCTCATTTCCTATGTCAAACTGTTCAAGTTCCTTACAGTCCCTTTTCCTGAATTCTGTACCTACATTCTCCTTTTCCTGAGTGAAGACCAATGAGAACTATTCATTTAACACCCTTCCAATGTCCTGCGGCTTCAGAGAGGGAAGAGGTTAAAAGAATTATTATCTTGACTTGCTCTCAATGTTCGAAAACTTTTTTCATCGAAATGAAAGTTGCTAAACTTTGCAAGGAGATGGAAGGGTTAAAATGTTTGGCTGATTTTGATGTTTTCCTTGGTGACCTGTATACTTGCAGCGGGATCTAGTTCACATAATTCTAACTAACAACTGTATTCTTGTTTCTGAGTCAAAGTAACTTTTCGGAGGTACCTGAGGACATTTCTTGGCTCTTCAACAGTTTATCTTATATTTCTATCTCTAACACTTTGAAAAAAGTTTCACAAAGTCTGAAAGGAGAGGAAGATCAGAGTTATATCAGCTACAATCTCTGGAGTAAAGTAAGTAATAGAGCCTAGCGTTTTGGAGACTCCATTGCGAGACAAACCGCTAATGAGATAGTCAGAGGAAGGTAATTTCAGTAGCACAGCATAAGGATTGATAATAGGGTAGACAGTAGTTTGCTGGAGGTGAACCAGGGAAACTTGCATGGATTCCATGATTATATTTTAAATTTTGTTCTTAGGATTGGAAAAAGCACACATTTATCTGCAAATCCCAGTTGCCCTGAGCAAGTGCTCATGCAGGGTCCTTCTCGAATAACTGCACTTGCTTTACTTTTCCTAGGGATATACATTGTCTTTCAGCACCAGACCAGTGTAGTACAGTTATCGCAGTGGATTAAACTATTTCTTCATTAAGTAGTGTGATGTGAGGAAACCAAGTGAAGGGGGGAGAAAAACTGAGTTCTGTATTCATGTTGCTAATGAGTATTTTCTTATTTAAAATGTTAGGGATGGCACATGAGGGATCAACTTAATAGAGTTGCAGAGCTGTGAATCAATGTATATGGGGGAGCATCAATGCAATAGTAATCAGTGTGTTTTTAGATTTCAGTTGACAACGTGCATTACTGCTGATAATTTAATGTTGGTACATCATTTCAAGAGGCTTACATTTTCACTAGTGAGGGGCAATTTGGGGAAGGTGCGTCATTGAGTAATAATTGGAATACAGGCCAGGATTTTCCGGTCCAGCCAGTGAAGGCATTGTCGCAGGCAGAACGGGAAAATTTGGAGCATGACCCAATGTCTGGAGATCACCAAGCCAATGCCCGCGATGATGCCTGCTAGTGGCAGAGCCAAATAATCCCACCCACAAAATCAAAATTGATCATTTTCAAATGTATGCTGAGGGACAATATATATCCCTAAGAGAAAGAAGTACTCATGGAAAGTGAATGCAAACATTTCTGAAGAAATTAAAGTTAAAAAAAAAGAGTGGGCTGCTTATTCTCCAATTCATCAAGCTCATTATTTAAGGAGATATCCTGTTCATAGAATATCATAGAATCCTACAGTGCAGAAAGAGGCCATTCGGCCCATCGAGTCTGCACCAACCACAATCCCACCCAGGCCCTATCCCTACATATTTACCCACTAATCCATGCATCCCGGGACACTAAGGGGCAATTGAGAATGGCCAATCAACCTAGCCCACACATCTTTGGACTGTTCACTCAGGATCCAGATGATCTTTTTTGTTTGTTACACCATTATCAGTTCATATTTTCAGCAACTTAATGGGCAAATGTTTTATGATCTGGAGAGTGAAGGAGCAAGTCTAACTAATGGAAGACAGCATCTGATGTCTGAGTACAGCAACATCTGACCCATAATTTCGCTGGACCAACATTTCCTGCAAGCTAACAAAGGGTGCCTGCTCTTCATTTTTCCTTGACCCATTTAAGTGGGAATCTGAAAGACCGGGCTGATTAGTTGGATTGGCCATGCTAAGTTCTTCTGCAGTGTATCTGAACAGGCGCCGGAGTGTGGCGACTTCGGGATTTTCATAGTAACTTCATTGCAGTGTTAATGTAAGCCTACTTGTGACACTAATAAATAAATAAAACACATAAATTACTTTTGCACCGGATCCAAAGTCCCCAAAGAAAGGCGAGTGGTATAACACCTTCAGGTGGCAATATCCGTACTCTGGCATTGCAACTTCACTCATTCCTTCTCCAAACAGAAAAAACCCTCAACCTATTTACCCTCTCACACCCTTTCCTCACAACAACCCTGCACAAGTGTTGACCTTCCCTGTTTTCCACCAGAGCTATTCCTAACACTCATAGCTCTCTGCTTTCTCCCCTTGTAGGAGAATCTTGGATCATAGAATCAAAGAATGGATAAAAGAGCATGCAATCTCAGGAAGAGGGAATGACCTGGGTGTGGCCCTTTAGTGACAAGCCCCTGGATGGCCATTGGGAATGTATGTTGACCTGGTTTACTGGGAAATGGCCTTGTTTCATGAGGCTGAAATGTCAGCAGTGAACTATCATGAAAACCTGAGCCTCCTGATGCATTAGTACTCACACATGATGAGAGAACTGATGCTCTATCAGTAGACTGGGGGCCTCACCTCCTTGAAGCTGGATCTGTGCATCTATCCCCTTTGGCCATGTACCAGAGGAGAAGCTGGGTGTGCATCAGAGGTAGATAAGCTTATCCAAAGCTGTGTAAAGACCGGTAGTGGAGAAGTTCTGCTGGAAGTCAGTGAAGTGATTTCCAAGAAGTTGGCAATCACGTGTCAAGCAGTGAATGCACTCTCTGAGAGGGAATGTTGGGAGCAGCAGCCTCACACCTTACTGAGGCTTCGACTCTTCAGTTTCCCTGATAAAAGGCTTTTCAGCCCGTCAGTTTCACTGGAGAAGCTCTTTCTGCTGTCCAATGGCTTTAGTGACCCTGGTGAGTTGCTGAAAGCTCAGAAAAATCAGTCCAATGACCGTTAAGGGAAGATCCCTGATGAAAACAGAATTTAATGACTTATTTGAATATCTAAACTCCGTAAGCGACAGCTGATCGTGGGTTCCCTGCTCACCTTCAAACCTACCTGAGTGAATCCTTGCTGAGGGCAGGAATGATGCTGGGATCAGGACATACACCTGCCACCCCTTTGCCTCAGTTTTCATTTCTGATGATG
The DNA here is from genome assembly GCF_964213995.1 of Mustelus asterias. Classification (NCBI taxonomy): domain Eukaryota; kingdom Metazoa; phylum Chordata; class Chondrichthyes; order Carcharhiniformes; family Triakidae; genus Mustelus; species Mustelus asterias. Next base: position 32,710,651 of record NC_135804.1, read on the forward strand.
ACACTATGTACTTAGTCTTACAGGATGGAATTATATCTAAAATTAATTCTTTATAAGATAGCAAGCAACTCATTTCAGAAAATGTTAATGTGCTTGCAATTGAAAGTGCCACAGACCTCAATGCTGTTGATGTCAGTGTTCAGGGATACAGGACAGTGTGGTACCCAACATGGAACACTGGCTCATATATTCAATAGCTCATTGACATCGAAGTAAGAAATCAAACCCAATGTAGTCCTCTGTGTTGAAAGGCTGTTAGAAAATATTGAGCAGGATGTGATAGAGGATCACTAAGAAAGTTTGGCAATTGTTATTGATATCAAGCTTGGTTTTAGGAAATATAACTTCTATCTCAATAAATTAACTGAGTTCTTCCAGGTACTAACTGGAATGATGGAATGACATAGTCCAATTGATATTAAATACTTCAATTTCTAAAATGCACTCGAATATGTACCACACAGATGAGGAAACAGGAATTGCTGGACATTCAATTTTATCTTCTTTTCTGGAAAGAAATGAAATTCATGATCCTTTAGCACTCCCCAATTATCAGAGGAAATAAATTGTTTTTATTTATTCGACCTAAATCCTTCAGAATTTTTAAACCCTCCATGAAATCTCCTCTTAGTTATCTTCTGCTACAATGGAAATATTCTCAGGATCTCAAGTCTCTTCTCACAACCATAATTCCTCAACCTTTGTGAAGCTATGTTGTATGCTCTTGTATGATTTTAATGTCCATTCTGTAATGGGGTTCTGAACACAGGCAGAATACTCTATCCATAGTTGTACTATTGCCTTCTTCAGATGGTATCATTACTTTATCACCTGTTCCTCAATTCTACATCCCTACATGGAACCAAAACTGCTTTTGACCATTCTTCTGGTTTAACCTACACTCACAGAAGCAGAATTAGAAGAAAATGATCCCATGCCAAAGAAGGAACTATTAGGAAGGTGGTGATTAGAACTGTGGTCAAAGAGATATAAGGAGGGCTTTCAAGAATAAGAAAGTACAGAGACAAGGAGGTATAGGGAAGAAATTACAGAGCTTAGAGCCAAGAGGAATGATACAAAGTCCATTAGGCAGTTAGTTCGACATTTAATTATGAAAAATTGCAGAATTGTGAAATAGAGGCATTTGTTCCGCGAATGAAAGAATTTAATCACCATAAGGAAGATTTGACTTATTTGCTTTTTGTGTTTCTATTCCATGTGTTAGAAAGAAGTTGAAAAATTGAATTAAATATGAATGTTGATTTAAATCACAATAAATAAATTCAGAGTAAACATCGATCCTTTTGATATCTCTCCATAACTTATTGCATTGGAAGTTCTTACCTCTTTTTATTTATTGACTATATGCAGCGAGGGTTAATTATTTTACGAGAGAAAAGGTATAAAACAAGGAAATGTGACAAGCATCTGTTAGGTACCAGATGAATCCAACAGGCATATTTGACAGAATAAGGTCATTATGATGCATAAAGGCTGGAAAAATCTGGGTCATAAGTATACAATGAATGAAACCGAATTAGCAGAAGAGACCTGGGAATGATATTAAACATGTCACTTCACTTTCAGGGAGGAATGTTCCTCCCTGGTTGAGCCCAAAACTGGGGGTGGATGGAGTGGGGTGGACGTGGGACAACATGGCAGTGAATGTTGGAAAAGGAAAGCAGTGAGACCAATGCTTGCCTCACTGCTTGACTGCAATCTCCTTCCCTCTCTACCAGGCTGCTCTGGCACAAACCTTCCTTGGCTGCCACACATAAATGACAGCAGTGTCCTGGTAGATTTCCTTGACCTCTATCATATTTACTGCCTGTCCCATAGCCACCACGTTGACAGTAGATCCCAGTAACTGGCAGCAAATATACAAATGAAGAGACAACCCCAGAGACTCACTGATTCAAGGTCTTGCCCTCGGGCTCAGCCTTCATTTGGAGGTGTAGTTCTGATCTTCAAGGTGCTTTTGCCCTTCTGAGGCCTTCATCAGATCTTCAGCGATGCTGCTGCATCTTTTCCCCAGGGTAGGGGAGTCCAAAATTGGAGGGCAGAGGTTTAAGGTGAGAGGGAAAAAATTCCAAAAGCACCTGAGAGACAACTTTTTCCCACAGAGGGTGGTGCGTGTATGGAATGAGTTGCCAGAGGAGGCGATAGAGGCGGGTACAATTACAACGTTTAAAATACATTTGGGACAGGTACATGGATGGGAAAGGTTTAGAGGGATATGGACCAAATGCAGGAAAATGAGACTAGTTCAGTTTAGGAAACCTGGTCGGCATGGATGAGTTGGGCCGAAGGGCCTGTTTCTGTGCTGTACATCTCTCTGATTCTACTGGAGGGATTTTACGACCTCGCACGTCCTGAAACCATAAAATTCTGCCCGAGGTCAACGGACCTTCCCATTGTCCGCCCCTTGCCCACTCCGATTCCCATGGTGGGCGGGGCGCTAAAATTCCAGCCAATGACTCTAATCACTGGAGTTTCCTCAGTGGTATTGGCAGGCTCCCCCTTGACAGCAAGATTGTCATCGGAAGCACACGACGCACTGTTAATTAACCCCAGCTGAGAAAAGCGCATGGGGTTCATATGGACACAGAGAAGCAGTGCAAATGCTGCCCTGTTAAAACACAGCCCCTTCACATGAGAATCCAGGCCTCACATCAAGAGAATATATGGCAAAACAATTAAAAGAGTTTATTAGAATGTTAGAATAGTAGAATCCAAGTATACAGAGTTATGCTAACGTTTACATGAAACTAAAGTAAACATAAAAGTAGTCTGTTCATTTTTAGTCACCATGCCACAACACAAATATATAAGCATTGGAGGGGGTACAGATTCCAAGCAAAACAGTGAATATGGAAAGGTTAAAGGGAGACCCCATCAAACTACGTTAACTATCATAGATAAACATAAACCCCGATTATTGCTCAGGAAGTTGGGATCAATGGTAATTATTATAAATGACGCTCATGATTTAATTATTTCATACACTCCGTGTCTACATTCTTCCTTGTCAGGCCTTAAATATAAAGTCAATATTTAAAATGTGATGGAAAATTGCACAGTAAGAGTTAAGTCGTTGCACATTGTGAAATGACACCATGATGTCATTGAATGCTGTGAGGTTATAAATACAACATTACAGCTGAAAGTCAGTATTTTGATCTTCTATCATACCTCTTACCACATGAGGGGGCGAACAATGCAATGGTATAAATCAAAGCTCTGCATTTAGAAGAATGGCAAGCGTCGATGTATAATCACTGACATAACGGTAGTTAATTTGATAACATATCACCACACTCAATAATATTTCATGAGTACCTTAATATATACTCCAACAAAAGGCAAATGTTGGTTGGGTGCTCATGTGGCTTTCTAAAGAGGCACTGTTTTTATTTTATCACTCAGCAGTCGGAATGAGATCTGAACCAGACTGATAACCTGAACTGACTCGAATTGGGGTGCATTAGTCCCCATAAAGCTGAGCATCAATCTGAGGGGTTGACATGCGTCTAATTTATGTGCAGCCTGGTAATAGTCTGGCAGTGAATTATCTCTGGTTTCCTGTGATATGCCTGCAGAGTTTTACCTGTCTGAAATTGTAGCTGTTGGGTTGCAATCTTGAGGTGTGGGGAGGAGCAGGGAGGAGAGGGAACCGCATGTGCTCAATGCGTCTGACGGTGTTGTGTTTTGGGAGCAAAGGGAAACTATATCCATCTTATTCCTTGGTAATTCTGGCTGTAATACATGCTTCATTTGCTTGTGGTTCAGGGTTTTCGAAATAGTCAGAGGATTTAGCTAAGAAAAAATATTCATAATGTTGCATTATTGAATTAGTTGTTTAGTTGTACAGAATGTGAATATTGATACAAAGAGAAAAATGTTGCCAAAGCATTTCATCTCGCACTCCTGAGGACAAATACAAGAATGTCAAATTTTAAACTATCACAACAATTTATATCACAGCTGATTGCTTGGCAAGTTGACTCTGATTGGCTGATCCATTGTGATGGAGGAAGCCAAGCTCGCGGGTAACTCAAAAACGGCACAAAGTTTGGGCATATTCTTTTTGTAGCAGAGAAGATATCCCTGCCTATGTAACTATATAACTTCCAGTCTATGTATGAATACATATTGTTTCGAGCAAGCATAAATGAGCCACATTATGAACTTGACTGATTATTTTAAGTTTTTTCGAGGTGATTCCATGATTGAGCAGCGCTTGCTGAACAATCCTTAGTGTGCTAATAGCTACACCAAAAATCAATTTAAGATAATCAGTTGGGTTGATGACATGGCACATTATGCTCACGAGAAGTGACATTCATTTGCATGGACCCATTCTCTGCAAAGGAATATGTTCAAGCTTTGCATCTATTTTGAATTACGCAGGAGCTGAGAAAGCCAATGCTTCTCATTGCTTTCTCCATGGCAATACCTCTCCCAATCAGAGCTAACCTGCCAACCAATCATCACCCTTTTCTCCTGCAGTGTAAATCGTTGTGATCATTTGAAATTTGGCATTCTTGCATTTGGCCTGATAAGTGCAAGATGAAAAGCTTCGATGACATGTTTCTATTTTCAGCAATATTACTGAATTATTTACAATGCCTATTAATATGAAATAACTCCTCAAAGGCCAATGTCTCTACTCCGGATTTCCTTTATTTACAACTTCTATCCACTCCTAAGAGTGCCTCAGATACAAAGTCAGAATCCAGAGTGTCAGTAGCCCCAACGCTCCTCAATATATATACAGGTGTGGCTCCCTGATTGGGCAGGCAATTATTACCTCAATTAGGGAACTCATACTCCAAGAGGCCAACCTCATGGGCCTCATTGAGGTTATTACACAATATGAGGATATTCTGGTGAATCTCTGAAATTGTAAAAACTAAATTGATTATATATGCATGAACATTTGACATGCACCCTGCAGTCCGAATTTCTATGTATCTATACAGAAAAAAATGAATTGTAAGGAGATGACATTCAAAATATAAATCCAAATATAAACTTGCAATTATGTAGCATCTTTAATATTGTAAAATATCCTAAATTGCTTACATCTATTATATGTATACGTATCACCAAAATGTAAAATGAACTCTTTGAGATATTTATGCATATCATTAAATGAGGCCTCACATGATTTATAATTAAAATAATGCAACTGAATCACAATTTTCAATTATGTTAACTTTAAAGTGTCTACCTCTGTGTTATAATTTTTGCAAACCAATCTACCAATGACATGAAATAGGACCAAGACTTTGTTATAAACTGGACATTGCCAATGTAAATTAGGTGTTAATTGTTGTTCTGAAGCAGGTTGTCACTGTGTTAACCTTAACCTGCTGTTGGGAGGACTGAAGACCTGAAGCTACCTCATTTAAATATGCCAGATTGAGTATGCAGATTTCCCAGCTAAAGATCTTTCAGACACACACTTTAGGTACAAGTATGCTGTATGGCTCTTGTTCCACTCTGTTTATTCTTAGTAAGGCCCCAGGTACTGAAAATCCCATCAAGAAAGAATTTAGTAGATAAGACTAATAAGATAGTCATTCAAAACACCTGGATGTAGTGCAGATGGAGCAATTGCCATCTCCAGTATTACCAGTTAAGTCCCGCCCTTCCATATGGTCAGCTTTGATGGCCTTAGATTTTGAGTCCCTGTCTGCTCTAAAAAAACAGTGCAAGTCAACATGTTGCATATGCAGTTTTACACTGAGTACTTTGTGTTTCTGCTTATCTGTCAGTTTGCTCTCATTTTTGGAGAACATATGGTCAACTGCGGTAGTTTAGAAAGTCCTATAATGATAATGGAACTTGCCAAAACTGATGTGCCCCTTTCCATGGAAGTACTACATTACACCCAATGCAGCAGTTAGTAAAACAACATATTGTTGAGGTCATGATTCTTCTATCACATAGCGAGCAAGTCCTCGCTGGATATTGCCAATAAAATCAGAGGCAATTAAAATAATTTCCACAATAGGAATGCTTTATTAGACACTTAAGGTGCACAATAAAAAACATCAGTGATGCTTTGTGTTTTTTAATTATAATGTGGAGAACCATTTCCTCTGTCCTTAAGCATAGGCAGTCTAAATGTTAGAAGGCTCTGTGTATTTCTATGCTGTCATCCTGTGCTCCCTAAAGTTTCGGCCTTTAAGCCGCCACTAGCTGTGATGCTGTGTACCTTCTTGTTTCTGCTCAGGCTAATCAGTTCATACTGAGTCAGTGCGTCTTCAAGTATCATGTGTGCTTGAGAAAATGTACCATGTCACTTACATATTCTTCAGGTTTTATTCTTGGCAAAGTGCACAGTATAGAAATGCTGGTGCATTGCTTCTGTCTGTTCTCATTATTGGGTCTTTGTGTTTCTTTCTGCTTGTTCTCGTCTATTCCAACCATTCGGTGAAACTATGCGGCACTGTCTTAAGACCTGCCCACCTGTCCTTTGTCTTCTGTATTAGGCAGAGCTAGTTAGTTGAAAGGAACTGAAAGCTAGTGGGTGTTGGATCTGCCTAGTGCAAGATATGCACCGCTAATTGCTAGTCCTAACAGGCACAATTAGCCATTACAAGCCCTCAGAGATGGCCCTGGGATTCTCTTAGGTAACAGCCGTCACTAGATAAAGGTTGAAATATGCTCCATTTATAGAGAGATTTGCAGACAAAGATATCACATCCTGCCAATTATACACTACTATTATACACAGCATAACTTCCAAGATAAAGCAGTTTAGCAGGAGATTTTCCCCCTTCAATTCTAACTTTTTAAAAACCTTTTAATTAGTATGAACCAGCAGACCTATCCTTATTATTTCCTCCCAGTTGAAATGACCATTTTGATAACAAAATATTTAGTTACTTGATAATAAATCATTTCATGGTGTACAGATCACCAATATTTAATCCGGTTCTCATATAAAGTACATTCCCACATAAATCTCAAGTAAAGCTGCACAATTTAAAGATATGTATTTAGTGATGTATCTATAGCAGGAAAGATTAATTACTGCTCGCTGTGAAAGATGTTAGGAAATTATTAAAAGGAATGACAGTAGGTGGGCAAAGATGAACATTTAAAGGAATATTTCACAATTCTTCACGAATTTACATTCTATTGATAAATTAAAACTCCATGTGAGAAGAGATCCATCCAGAGTTAATTAAAAAGTTTACGGATAGAATTAGATTAAAGGAAGAGGCTTCTCATGTTGCCAAGAGTGGTTTTACATCTGGGAATAAGGAGGTTGACCAAAGATTGTTAACAAGGGAGAAAATAAGGAGGGAGTATGAAAGTAAACTGATCATAAATATAAACCCAAATTGCAAGAGTTTCTATCAGTGCACAAAAAAGGAGGAAAGTAAACCTGGATCCCTTAGAGGCTGAGCCAGAAGAAATTATAATGGGGAATAATGAAATGGCAGAGATGTTAAGCAAATATTTTGTGTCTGACTTTGTGATATAAAACAGAAAATATACCAGAAATAATGGGTAAGGAAGGGTCTAATGAGTGTGAGGAACTTAAAGTAATTAATATTAGTAACGGAAAAGTACTGGAGAAATTGATGAGACTGAAAGTCACCAAATCCCCGAACCTAATGATCTATATCTTAGCGTTCCACATGAGGCAGCAGCTGAAATATCCGGTTCATAGGTTGTGACCTTCCAAAATCGTCAACATTCTGAAATGGACTCTGTGGATTGGATAGTAGCAAATGTTTTTTTTATTCATTCGTGGAACATGGGTGTCAGTGGTTGGCCAGTATTTATTGCTCACCCAAGGGCAGTTGAGAATCAACCACATGGCTGTGTCTCCGGAGTCACATGTAGACCAGACCAGGTAAGGATGGCAGATTTCCTTTCCTTAAGGACATTAGTGAACCAGATGGGTTTTTCCACCAATTGACAATGGTTTCATGGTCATCAGTAGATTTTTAATTCTTGATTTTTATTTTTATTGAATTCAAATTCCCCCATCTGCCGTGGCGGGATTCGAGCCCGGTCCCCAGAACATTAGCTGAGTTTCTGGATTAATAGTCTAAGAATAATACCACCAGGCCATTGCCTCCCCTGATGCAGTCTTACCCTGAGATGCTAGCACATACATCGAGATGAGCAGCGTTCCATCCCAGAGATGTGACAACTGGAGGCCTGTGGGGGGTGGTGAGAAGGTGTGAATGAAACGATGAAACCAAAGTAGCTCTGCACTCTGTTCTTTGAATTGCATAATTATGACTTTTCAGTTGCTCATGGTCATTGGGTGGAATCTTTTTTTCTATTCATTCATGGTATGTAAGCGTCACTGGCTGGGCCAGCATTCATTGCTCATCCCTAACTGCCCTTGAACTGAATGAGTTTGCTAGGCCATTACAGTGCCTATTTTTAAGAGTCAACCACATTGCTGTGGGTCTAGCATCACATGTAGGCCAGAACAGGTAAGGACGGCAGTTTCCCTTTCCGAAAGGGCATCAATGAACCAGATGGATTTTTATGACAATCAACAATGGTTTGATGGTCATCATTAGACTTCCAATTCCAGAATTTTAATGAATTCAAATTTTGCCATCTGCCATGGTGGGATTTGAACTCGGGTCCCCAGAACGCCACCTTCGATGTCTGGATTGCTAGTCCAGTGACAATACCACTATGCCACCACCTCTTGCCCCAGTGACCTCTCCCCCACCACCCTTGTACAGCCTTCCTTCCACATTGCCCCAGTTGTCTTCATCAACAACCCCGTCATCTCGCACCCCATACCTGGTCGAACTTTGGTCCGTTGGAGTGCAGCCTGCATGAGTCCCGCAGCACAGTGCTATCCAGACAGACAATGGTGTGTGGCGCTGGGAACAGGAGACCCCTGAACTCCCAAGTCTCAGGTGCAGTCCTGATCTGAGTCAGCGGGGGATCCCTGGGTCCAGCAGCACAGTGCTGTTGAAAGCCCAGCATGGAGCTGAAGGGCAGGAACTGATCTGCCCCAGCAGAGTGGAGTTCAGCGTAACAGAGACATGCAGTGCTATGGCAGGTTGGCTATGTATGCTGCACTCACCTCAAAGTGTCAAGTGAACCGAGGTCTGCCTTGTGCACCTCACTCTCTCTCAAATGGGTTTGAGACCGACGTAATTTCCTGCTGCCGTGACGCAAGATTGGAAGGCATGCCGAGATTCCGGCGAGCAGTTGTTTTAATGAGCATTCATGAGATGCAAATGAATGCAAATTGTTTTCATGCCACCAGCCAGCAGAAAATGGAGCTGCCACTGGGAGAATTTCAAACTGCTTTTACATTGGCCAGTTTCTGACTTTTTGGCTCCCAATAAATTCCCTACTCCCACCCGCCCACCACCAAACCCGCCATAAGACCATAATACCATAAGACAGAGGAGCAGGATTACGCCACTTGGCCCACCAAGTCTGCCCGCCATTCAACCATGGCTGATATTTTTCTCATTCCCATTCTCCTGCCTTATAAGACCATAAGGCCACAGGTGTGATGGGAGAACTTCACCCTGAAAGCCGATAGGTAGAAACTCACATGCAACCTGTGCATTGCTAGAGTCGGGGGGGGGGGGGGGGGGGGGCGGGGGTGATTGAAGGCAGGCAGGCAGAAATATCCACTTACCCTTTGACCCCACTAAGACTCTGCCCTAAATTTCTGTTTTGCCTGGTTATTAAAAGATAACTGAAGTGTAGCACTCTTGCAATGGTCCAGCTAAATCACAACACACTTTAAAAAAAATCAAAATTCCATGGGGGTTTGCCCCAGATTCATCTGAGTAAATAGATTTTTTTTTTATAGCTCATCAGAGTTCAATCCTCCCTTCCAAAATTTCTAAATCCATCACAGCTAAAAATTGCAATTCTGCACAGTTCAGTTTCCCCCTCTGATAGAATAGGGGTATTGCCACAGTCTTCAGTCATGGTAAGTTCATGTCCTAGAGCACTTTGCACCGAGTGCTTCCTTTTGTCTGTCACATGTGAAGCGATTGGGTTTCGGCATTCACAGGAAGGAAAATCTGAACGGCAGAATATGATCCCACAATGTTAATGAATATCCTGAAACTGAACGCAATAAGGAGGAATGTAATTTATTCAGTTGCCTTGGTATTAGGTCTTATTCACTGTGCTTTGCAGTTGTACATTGGTTTTTAAGTTGTCAGCTTTTTTTTGAAGTTGTTCATCAGCTTTTCTGAATCTTGTAAGTTGGTATGCATGTTGCTGTCAATTCTACTCCCACGAGTAATTTACGATAGTTAATAGGAAGTAAGTTGAAGTTATTCAAATACACCACTGTAAAAGTGGAAATGAGACAATTGAACTTTGGGAGTGAACGTAACTCTGTCAGTAAGTAGTAAAAAAGGGTGACGATACACAATGCCAGGAGAATTCTCTGCTTTAGTGGAATGAGAGGTTTCCTGTGGTTAAATAACGTAAAATTTTAAAACCTTTCTCTTTAAGCAGTGTAATAGCTGGCATGACGATGCATTGCAGCCCAGAATTACTTTTGGGCATATTGACCTTTTAGGGGAGATATGTATTTTAAAAAGGACATCCAATCTAAGACCACAATGTAACCGCTTGCTGGATTTCCTCTGTAGATTGTACTCAGTCCCGAAAGAGTCAACAGAATGTCGCACCCTTTTTCAGACAGAGGAAGGGAGGCAATGCAAAAACGGAATGGTAATCTCCTGAGGAGACAATGGAAAGTGATTGCCATCTCCTGTGAGGTACATCCCTGACATATTTGTGGTTTTCCCCTTCTAGGAATACACAAGGAAAGGGGTTAAAAGCCAACTGCAACTCTGGTCCTGGTGTGCTCATCTGATGTTCCAGTACTACTGTGCGAGTATGTGCTGTGGCGATCACCGCTGAAGAACATACTAGATAACTGTGCTGCTTACACTTAAAGTCTCTCTCTCTTGATTGTTGGAAGCAAGTCAGCAAATCCACAGTTGAAAGGCAAACAGGATAAACCCTTTCAGCTCAGAGACGGGAGGCAGTGGCATAGTGGCATTGTCACTGGACCAGAAACCCAGGGTTTGCTCTGGGGACCCAGGTTCGAATCCCACTGTGGCAGATGTTGAATTCAATAAAAATCTGGAATTAAAAGTCTAATAATGAGCATAAAATTATTGCTGCTTGTTCGGTGGCACAGTGGTTAGCACTGCTGCCTTACAGCGCTAAGGACCCGGGTTTGATTTCCAGCTTGGGTCACTGTCTGTGTTGAGTTTGCACATTGTCCACATGGGTTACCTTTGGGTCCCTCCTACAGTCCAGAGATGTGCGAGTTAGGTGGATTGGCCATGATAAATTGCCTATTATTGTCAGGGGGATTAGTAGCGTAAATATATGGGGTTACAGGGATAGTCCTTGGGTAGGATTGTTGTCGGTGCAGGCTCGATGGGCTGAATGGCCTCCTTCTGCACTGTAGTGATTCTATGATTCTGTAATCTGCAGAACCAACATCTCCAAGAACAATTTCTCAACAGGAGATCCTACCGGCATGAAGAGCTGGAAGATTGCACCCATGGAATCATACGGCAAAAAAGGAGGCCATTTAGCCCATCATGTCTGGGTCAACTCTTTCAGAAAGCTAGTTAATTAGTCCCATGCCCCTGCTCAGTCCCCATAATCCTCCAAATACTTTTACATTTCAATATTTATTCATTTTTCTTTTGAAATGAATCTACTTCCACTACCATTTCGGCTATACATTCCAGATCACAGCAACTTGTTATGTTTTGTTTCTCCTTATTGTTGCTTTTGGTTCCTTTACCAATTGTCTTAAATCATCTCATGAAACAAATGAGTAACGTGGTTTATGAATTTCAGTGCAAGTGTGATGATAGGTATGGAGGACGTACGTCCCAAAGACTGGCAGATCATATCAAACAGCACGTACCTTCCCTGGGGAAAGTACAGACCATACCCCACCAGCCCATGCTTGCAAAACTCAAAACAGTGTCCAATGTTAGATGTGATTTTGCGACTGGATGGCATATGCCGGAGAACAATCCCATTTTTGTCCTTCCATGTAACTGGTACCATTCTAGAAACTCTTCTGCACCTTTTCTAAGGCCTTGACATCCTTCCTGAGGTGTAATGCCCAAAATTGAGCACAAAACTCCAGCTGAGACCTAAGGAGGAATTTATAAAAGGTTAGCATAACCACCTTACTTTTCTATTGCATTCTTATATAAATAAAGTCAAAGATCCAAATCTTTTTTAATGGTTTTCTCAACTTGTCTTGCCACCTTCAAAGATTTGTTTGCATTGTTAGGGTCCTGGACCAGAACTCCAAGGTATATTGTGAAGGCAGACTAGACCCCAACAAAGTTTGTTTTTAGCATAAACGTGAGGGAAAGAGTAATTCCACTGACAAATTATGGATCTTTTATAGTAAAACAAACCTTATTTAATAACACTGTTTAAATATAATTCTAACAAAGGAAGCAGATTAATGATTAACAGTTGAACAATATTTAAAAATGAAAGACAGTAACTTTACTTTCTAGCTTATTACTGCTCCAGTTCCAAATAAGCCTCATTCATGCATAGATCAAAACCACTTTCAAATAAATAGAGTTAGCAAACCCAGACATACTTGCTATAAATTGTGTTAACAGCCTTGAAGCTTTCAGAGAGATATGGTGGACAGAAAATGAGTTCACAGGATCAGCCTTCATATGTCTCTGACTTCAGCAGACCTCCATCTTCAAGTGCCAGGTCTTTCCTTGTGACATAGCTAGCTCTCCCATTACCATATCAGCATCTGATTGATAACTCATGACCCTTTCAATCAACATAATCAAAACCCCAAGGGAAATGTCCACCTATAAACAAAAATCCATTAGCTCTACCCTAAGTTAATGCTACATGGCTAAAATTAGTAATTATCCCACGCTCCCAAAATCCGAGCAGCATTCCCCTCCAGACATAATGATTGTCTGTAGAATAAAGCTACATTTTAAATATTCCCCAAAAACATTAAAAAATGCATTTATATCATTTGCATTACTATTATCAAAGCATATACTCTTAGGCTTCTCTGTTCCTGCACCCACTTTAAAATTGTGCTACTTAGTTTATTTTGCTCCTCCTTACTCTTCCTACCAAAATACATCACTTCACTGTCTGCCCTTTTCATCAATCAGTCTACTTCCTCCTGAAGTGTGTGACTAGAGATTGGAGAAGCTGAACTGTTCTCCCTGGAGAAGAGGAGATTATGAGGAAATTTGATAGAGAAGTGAAAAGCTGGGAGGGGTTTGGACAGAGTGGATAAACTGTTCCCATTGGCAAAAGGTTTGAGAATCGGAAGATACTGATTTAAATGATTGGCAGAAAAAGCAATAGCAACAAGAAGAAAAACCTTTTTTTGCAGCAAGTGGCTAGGATCTGGAATGCATAGCCAGGGAATATGATTCAACGAAGGTCTTTAACAGTGAGTTGGATAATTATCTGAACAGAAAAGGAATTGAAGGGCAGTGGGGAAATGTTGGGATAATGGGATGAGGTGAATCGTTCTTTTAGAGGCCTGACATGGATCTGACAGCAAGAATGACCTCCTTCCATGCTGTAACATGGTGGGGGCCTGGAATGCACCACCAAGCAAGGTGGTTGAGGCAAACACGCTAGGATCATTTAAGACTTATCTAGATAGCCACATGAACAGACTGGGAATAGAGGGATACAAATGGATGGTCGAGTTAGGAACACATGATCGGTGCAGGCTTGGAGGGCCGAAGGGCCTGTTCCTGTGCTGTATTGTTCTTTGTTTCTTTGTTTCTCTTTGTAACCATTCCATGATTTGATACACCTAATTGCTTACTGCATCTGAGAGCTTTGTATCTTCTGCAAACTTGGAAATTATGCCTTTTATATCCAGGGCTGGCTCAATAATAAATATCAAAAAGGACTAGTGCAAAGCCCTGGAGAAAATCACTGTATATTTCCATCTAGGCCAGAATTCTCCGGCCGTTCACACCCCGCCACTGCTGCCAGCAAGAATGGAGAATTTGGCACTTAGCCAAATCTCCATTTACTGCAGCAGGACCAGAGATTTCCAGCCACTGGCAAGGTCAAAGAATCCGGTCCCTAGTCTATTCACCACTGTTCTCTGCTTTCTGCTCCTTAGCCAATCTTGTATTCACACTGCCAGTGCCCCTTTAATCCCAAGAACTTCAATGTTGCCGACATATTTATCATGGGAGACTTTGTCAAATACCTTTTGAAAGTCCATATACACACCAACCAGACTAAAATAAAAGCAAAGTACTGTGGGTGCTGGAAATCTGAAATCAAAACAGAAAGTGCTGGAAATACTCAGATTTGGCAGTATCTGTGGAGTGAAAAGCAGATTTAACATTTGGAGTCAAATATGACTTTTCTTCAGAACACAATCATCCTCCCCTCATCACCGCTCTTTGTTAATTCTATAGTATCTATGGGTGGAATTTTACACTCCGGGACTATGACCCCTGGCGGGGGTGGGGGTGGGGAGTATTTCGCATCATAGAGGCTGGTGGAACTTTGCACCATTCCATGTAACACCAGCCCAATTAAATATGCAGCTGTGGGTTTTCCGACGATGGACCTCCTCAAGGATACTGAGGCTGGAAGATCCACCTGATAGAATCTAACCCCCATCCCTCAACCATTTCAGTGTGTTCCAAGGTCATGGTCGCTGGAGGCCTTCACCCCAAACTCTGGAGGCAGCCTCCATTAGGTAAATGCCACATTGTTCCAGAATTGTCCTGGACCAGTATCATATCTTGCTGGCATTATGGACGACTGGACTGGGTAGGATGACTCCAGGCAGCCTTCGCCAACATCCTGATGCATTAGTGGGATGCAAATTAGTTTCACGCTAACTGATGCGCGTTATCACACACGAGGCTTGAGATGCTCAAGGAAATAAAGGCTTTTATTTACTATTACAACGAAGCTACCATGTATAGTACACGATCCCAGACTGAGGGGTCCCAGACAGAGCAGTGACCTTTATACCTCTCCCAGGAGGCGGAGCCCGACTGGGATGTACTATAATAACTATAATACAGGTGTAACAGCCCAACCCTAACCCCAACAGCAACAAGTAGAACAACCCATCCCTAACCCCAACAGCAACATATATACATACTCGTAGTACTGGCCAGACCCTGGCTCAGTACTACCTAGTGGGAACCAACGATGGTTCACCACACTAACCTCTGGCAGGAATTGTGAGCCATGGCGGGCAGAAGTGGAAGATCCCACCATCACTTTACTGAAACTGATTTTTGGACTGCCTGCCACATTGTGCCCCCCCCCGTCCTAACCCCCCTTCACATCACTGCCATGCAGACTGCTGTGGTGGGCTCTGGAAAATCCGCCAAATGATTCTATGAAGTTCAATGTTTTTGTCTGGTTCTGAGGCTGAATTTGCAGACAGAAAATATATCTGAAAATTCAACAGGAGATTGTGTTTCATTGTTGGTAACAAGACGTCGCATTTGTGTATTGCAATATAAATAAGCACAGACTCAGGAACTGTTACAGCGCAGAAACAGGACACTGAGCCCATAAAATCTACGATGGTGTTTTTTCACTGCATTAGTACCTTACTTAATCCTATTCTCATGCTTGTTTCCCATGACCTTTAATGGTCCATTTCTTCAAGCAAACGTCTAATTCCCTTTTCAAACAATTTGTGTATTTTGCTCCAACTACAGTTTCTGGCAATGACCGCACTTCATAAAATAATTGCTGGCTGTAAAGGGCATTATAAAGCACTGTATTAATACAAATTCTTTCTTTCTTCTTAGTTGGCACATTTTCAAGTGGACCTAAGTACAGCACAAGGACTGTGGTAGGAAGTTGACCTGCTTATACATGATATTGGAAGGTGGTCTGGATAGTATGGAGATATTCACTGGCATATCCCATGGAGCATCAATCATCACCGCTGCTGTCAATTCTGGAACAAAATAAATATCACAGACATTCACTCTGGAGACCTCAGTTATTAATTAGGAGTATCCCCTGCCAATGCTTCAGTTTGGGTAAAGGTAAGAAATAGTAAAGTTAAGACGTTGCTTGTGAGAATACATGATAGATCCCCTAACCTTAACTGCCCTCTAAGGTGAAGTGTACAGGAAAAACTAATGGAGGCTTATGAGAAAGATATGATGATAATCATGAGTATTTTTAAGCTACATATAGGTTGGAAGAATCAGATTGATAAAGATAGTCTGGAAGAGAGTTCATTGAGTGTTTTTGGGACAGTTCTTTAGAGCAGCACCTACTAGAGTCAACCAGAGATCAGGCTATCTTAGATCGGTAATGTGCAATAAGGTATTATTAGTTAATTAATGACTTTATAGTAAAGGTGCCCTTAGGTAGCGATGATCACCACATGATTGGATTTTGCATTCAGGTTGAGGGTGGGAAGAGTGGCTCTAAGACAAGTGTTTTAAACTTAAATAAAAGCAATTATAAGAGTACAAAGAGCTGGAAAATGAGGTTAAGGTCTGTGGCAGACATTTAAGAAAATACTTCATAACACTCAGCAAACTTCATTCCAGTCAGAAAGAAACACAACTGAGAAAGAAAACACAATCTGTGCCTGACTAAACAAGTCAAAAATAACATCAAATTGACAGAAAAAGCATACAATTCTGTGGAAGGTCAGTGGCAGGTCAGAAGATTGGACAAAATATGAAAAGCAGTAAAGAATGACAAAAACAGGAGGGAAAAATTGGAGAATGAAAGAAAGCTTGCTAGAAATATAAAAACATATTAAAAGTCTCCACAGACGTTTAAAAAGGAAAAGATTAACTAAAGTGAATGTTGAGCCTCTAGAAAGTGAGTCTTGGAAATTAATAATGGAAAATAAGGAAATGGTGGATACATTGAGCAGATATTTTGCATCTGTCTTCACTATAGAAGACACAAATAACACCCAGAAATATTTTTGGACCAAGCGGTGAGAGGGAGGGAAAGATTTAAAACATTTACTATCACAAGGGAAAGACTACTCAGAATTACTAGAACTAAAGATTGACACGTCTCCAGGTCCTGATGGATTTCATCCTAAGATCTTAAAATGAATGGCTGATGAGGTAATAGATACATTCATTTTAGTTTTCCAAAATTCCTTTGATTCTGAATTGGGTAATAGTGAATGTAACTTCTCCATTCAAGGAAGGATGGAAACAGAAAGCAGGAAACTACAGACCAGTGAGTCTAAAATTTGTCATAGGAAAAATGCTGGAATCTATTATTAAGAAGGTTATCGGAGAACATTTAGAAAATCTTAATGTAATCAGATAGAGTTAACATGATTTTGTGAAAGGGAAATCGTGTTTGAATAATTTACTGGAGTTCTTTGAGGCAGTAACAAGCAACATGGATAAAGGAGAACCATCAGATGTGGCGTACTTGGATTGCCAGAAGACTTTTGACAGGGTGCCACATCAAAGGTTACGACACAGGATAAGGACTCATGGTATAGGAGGTAACATATTAACATGGAGAGAAAAGTGTAAATGGGCCATTTTTGGGTTGGCAAGTTGTAACAAGTGGAGTGCCACAGGGGATCCATTTTTTATTCTTTCATAGGTTGTTGGCATCACTGGTAAGGCCAGCGTTTGTTGCCCATTCCTAATTTGCCTTGAACCGATTGGTTTACTAGATCATTTTAGAGGGCAGTTAAGAGCCAACCACATTTCTGTGGACCTTGAGTCACATCAAGGTCAAACAGGTAAGATGGCAGATTTCCTTCCCTGAAGGATATTAGTGAACCAGATGGGTTTTTATAACAATTAATGGCCCTTAATGTCCTGGCTCCACTGCATCATTTTTGGGGAGGTTTATCCCAAAGGTACACTGGGGAATCCCTCTTGGAAGTTCCCATGTAAGGGTTTACCTGGCAAATATTCAGAAGTGCTAACTTCCCCTGGACAATTGCACTGCGCTGGGAAACAACCTACAAAGTGATTTAAATTGAAAGGAAAATAGAGACCAAGTGGAAATGGTCGAGAGCTTCAAGTCTCTGGGTGTCCAGTTCACCAGCAACCTGTTCTGGTCCCTCCACGCCGACGCTATTGTTAAGAAAGCCTATCAACGCCTCTACTTTCTCAGAAGGCTAAGGAAATTTGGCATGTCCGCTACGACCCTCACCAACTTTTACAGATGCACCATAGAAAGCATCCTTTCTGGTTGTCTACAGCTTGGTATGGCACCTGCTCTGATCAAGACCACAAAAAATTACAAAGGGTTGTGAATGAAGTCCAGTCTCCCATCTATTGATTCTGCCTACATTTCTTGCTGCCTTGAGAAAGCAGCCAGCATAATCAAGGACCCCACACACCCCGGGCATTATCTCTTCCACCTTCTTCCAACGGGAAAAAGATGCAAAAGTCTGAGGTCATGTACCAACTGACTCAAGAACAGCTTCATCTCTGCTGCCATCAGACTTCTGAATGAACTTACCTTATATTAAGTTGATCTTTCTCTACACCGTAGCTATGACTGTAACACTACATTCTGCACCCTCTCCTTTCCTTCTCTATGAATGGTATGCTTCATCTGTATAACGTGCAAGAAATAATTCTGTTCACTGTATACTAATGCATGTGATAATAATAAATCAAATCAAATCAAATCAAAAAAGCAGATTTGATGGGCTGAATGGGCTACTCCTCCTCCCAATTCATATGTTTGCATGTTCGTTATTGTCATTAAGGCTGTGAAGTACAGAGAAGTGATAGCTGGGAGGAGATTTAATTGAGGAGTTCAAATTCAAGAGGAGTCTGGACAGAGTAAGTAATGAAAAGTTGTTCCCATTGGTGGAGGGGCTGAGAACCAAAGGAAATCAATTGAAGCTGATTGGCAAATGAAGCAACAGAAAGAGAAAACGCTTTTATATAGTGAGTGATTAGGATTTAGATTGCCCTCCCTGAGGGTGTAGTGGAGATAGGTTCAGTTGTGGCTTGCAAAAGAGATGTAGATAAACACCTGAAGAGCCAACACATTCCAGGGCCACAGGAAGAGGGCGAGGAGGTGAGCTGCTCTTGCAGAGTGTCAGCATGGGTACAAATAGCTTCCTTCTGTGTTGTAACCATTCTGCAAGTTTCTGAAGTATTTTTGGATACAGGCAACCACGGATCCAAAACCTCACAGTTGATCAGCCATCAGAAAGTGATGCATTCTGCTTCTGCCAAGGATCAGCTCATGTTAGAAGTTCTACTGCACCAAGCACAATATGCCACATAGGCTTTGTCTCTAAATGCTTCGACAGAACCACAATCTACTGACATGGATATAGGTTCATTAAGGTTTAGTCTTCAATACAATCAACAAGGCACTTTGTTCCCTGTGGCTTAACAGTTAACTACATGGTCACTGCCATTCTTCCCTTTGGATGTAACATGCCAACCACAAGTGTTTCTTACTGAATAGCAGCTTTTTGAGATCCAGCCAGTCTGTACCTATTTACTGGCAAACTTAGTGCAGGCTGGGCCTCTCTCTTATCAGGGTCTGGTTGCTATCACACTGCATGAAGTCCATTTCTCCTCTCAGCTCCCTTTGCTAATTAGAGGGATTGTAACATCTATATCCTGTAGGCAGGAACTACAGCAAAGAAGGTAACAGTTTTGAAAATCTACAACATGCACAATATTGTCTCACTCATCTCTGTGTGGTTATGGGTTGTATACAGCTGAGTCATGCTTCCAGCTTGAACTCATGTTCTGGATCATGGATATTTTGTGCCATTGCTTACCTTAGTTAACCTTTTGAAATTCTCCGAATGTTTCTGACACTATATTTAGGGGGTGGTTAAGGTGGGTATTGACTGCTTGAGCCATCTTTCTCCAAACTGTTTGCACTACTCTTTTAAGGGATTTGCTATTGTTAGGTGCTAAGGTGCCAAGAACCACAATTCTCATTGCACGATGCCTGCCAACATTATTGCTGCATAAGCTTCTGAAAGTCTTTGGTCTTGGCAATACCCCCACTGCCTCCGTTTTACCCCTCCTGCTATGTATCCTCCTTGTGCCTCACACCACCTGTTTTCTACACTTCTGAACCTGAAAACTGCAATGACTTTTTAACTGCTGTAACTAAACCATATTTCCTTCCTTCCTAGAAGCTTTCAACCAATTGGGAGAAGAATCTATACTTTAAACCCCACTCTGTCTATTAAAGTAGCCCCACTCTCCCTACCCTTACCCAAAGGAAAATGCCATTAGTTGCCATAAGTGAGAACATTGTGTTTCCGATGAGCTCTGAACTTTCAAGTTGTGCTGGGCTCAGAAACATCATAGCATTGCACTGCTTTACCGGTGTGTAAAACAACTGCTAAACATCCAATTTGACAGGCAGGGGTGTATGTACTCATCGGACATTAGAAAGAAGTTACTACAAACCATTTTGGATTAGATTATTCTACTGCCACCCATGGCCTGAGACAGAAGCATTTCAAATAATAAGCAAAATATTCAAATTAGGGCCCTGTGTTTGTTACAGGATCTTTTTTGATACTTGTCACCCAGATATAGGCTTGCCATATCATATGGGAATGGGTATATATGTGGTTATATAACTGAACTAGTAATGGGACATCTTGGAGCAATGCTCTGGTGATGTGATTTTAAATCTCACCACAGCGGTTTGTGAATTGAATTCAGTTGATTCAATGTATCTGGAATGGAAATGTAGTATGAGTCATAGTGACCATGGGGCCATCTAATTGTTGGGAGACCCCAATTTGTTCACTAGTGTCCTTTGGGGAAGGAAATCTGCTGTGTTGGCCAGTTTGGACTTTATTTGACTCCAGACCCATATCGATGTGGTTTACTCTTTAATCGTCCACCATGCCACTAAGGCATTTCGCCTCCAGCTTCTGAAGGGCATAGACAATAAATGCTGGCCTAGCCAGTTACTCCCACATCCTGTAACTCAAAAGTAACTCTTGGAGCTAAGTGGCAGGAAGAGTGTTTCAGTGACACTAATTAAAGGATTCATCCTCTACTTTCAGCTTAATTGCTGATCTGTCATTGAAGCTGCTAGTTAACTTCTCTGCAGTTTTTGCTTGCTCTGACTGAAAACCTGGGCAGGATTCCGAGCCCCCATTGGGGCCAGGAACTGAAATGGCTGGGACTAGAATAGCCCTGCCGGTCAGCCAATCCATTCCAGAACTCCACCTCAGCCTCTGGCCATTTTTGCAGAGGTGGGAGAGGAGGGGTTGAGATCAGGACCCACACACAGCTGCTAGTTGACACCACTCATTAAAGAGCCTTTTGGGGGCAATTGAAAAAAATTTCCAGTCAGCCTCCAGGTTCTTACAGGTGATGGGGGGCCAGTTTGTCTGCCTGGAAACAGCTCCCCAGGCGTAGGCTCAGGGACAGTGCTCCAGGCAGGTTGAGAGGCCCTCCCCGTGTGCCTGCTCCCCGTGTGCCTGGGTGCAGGAACAGGCGCGGACTATCCTGCGGAGGGTTGCCACCCCCTCCCATCGCAATGATCTCCATTTTAAAGTGCCTTCTCCCTTACTTACCTTGTATTGCGGCCTTTCAATTGGAAGGTATCTGATTGACCCTCCAGCTTTCAGAGCCTGTCCACCATCTGTAATTGGATGGTGAACCTATCTTCAGGCCAATTAAGGGTGTGTCTCTGATGTGCTATCAATAAGGCGAAAGACTACTGGTGTGCCAATACAAGTGTAGGCTTTTATTCACAACAGAATCAGGAGCAGATCCCAACAAATAACCGACCAGGACTGAACAAGGAGGAGGAGACAGCCACCTTTATACTAGGTGCCGAGGGGAGGAACCAAACTGGAAGGGGGTGTGTCCAGGTATGACAAACACACACAACGGTGGTCCATATAGGACAAAGACACAACTGAGGTCCACCACAGTCTCCATGAAATTTGGAGCTGTTGACTGTTCAACACCACTGGGGGACCTGTTTGGAAATGGCCCCAACTTCTGTTTCCAAAGCCCAGAGGGAAAATCTTTTCCTTTAAATCTGATTGCTGAAAATAAAATGGACTGCCTTCAAACAGTCGGGTCAGCAGTTTTCTCCATTGCTGCACTCAAAGCTGCTAGTTTTGTGGAGTAACCTTTCCGCTCAAGTTTTTTACCCTAATTCATATATCGCCAAGTCCAAATTCTGCTGTGAACCAGCACAATCGGGCATCTTTACATTTTGCATTCAGGAATATTTGTTGATGCAGTTAACAGCGGTAACTTGGGACAGCTTTATTCATTCAGCTGAAAGTGAATTTGCCACAAAATATAAGGGCCAGGATTTTACGGCCCCGGTGGGATATTATGCTCCTGCTTAACTGAATGGATATTTAACTGGCTCGCCACATCCGCCAGTGTGGGCGATACTAGGCAAGGGCCCAGATTTTCACCAAGTCTAGATGATTCAGGGGTACTTTTAAAATGTTGGTTGGGACATGATTCAGAGGTTTCCAAACTCATTCTCAGGATATCAAATTTTCAGGAGTGCCTTTTAAAGGTGCAGGCTGGTTGGTGTGACATGCTCGCACCCTACACTCACAGCCCGGCCTTATCCATTTCTGGAATAGGCATGTCCTAGCCCTTTGCAATTTTCATGAAGTTGGAGCAGATTTTCAATGAGTCATGGTCCAGAGTCAGAGATATTGTCAACAGTCTGCATGACTGGATCTTTTGAAAGGTAAGTTCCAAAGGTACTACTCGTGACCCTATGTCAAGGTATGCCCTCATTCACCCAATTTTGCCCCTCATGACCCTCATGCCAAATTCTGTCACTTCCATGTCCATTGTCCAAAAATGTCCTGGTTAGGTTGATTGGCCATGCTAAATTGACCCTAGTGTCAGGGGGATTAGCAGGATAAATATGTCAGGTTACGGGAATACGGCCTGGATGGGATTGTGGTCGGTGGGTTGAGCTATTTTAGTACTCTAATGGATGTCTGGGCTAACAATCAGAATACATAATGACGCTCAGCAAAGAGTCCAGAAATCCATTAATTTGTTGAAGCACCAGAGCCATAGATAAAACCTTGCTTAATCGACAGTCCTGGCTCTCTAATCATAGAAACCCTACAGTGCAGAAGGAGGCCATTCGGCCCATCGAGTCTGCACCGACCACAATCCCACCCAGGCCTTACCCCTCCCCACATATTTACCCACTAATCCCTCTAACCTACGCATCTCAGGACTCTAAGGGGCAATTTTTAACCTGGCCAATCAACCTAACCCGCACATCTTTGGACTGTGGGAGGAAACCAGAGCACCCGGAGGAAATCCATGCAGATACGAGGAGAATGTGCAAACTCCACACAGACAGTGACCCGAGCCGGGAATCGAACCCAGGACCCTGGAGCTGCGAAGCAGCAGTGCTAACCACTGTGCTACCATGCCACCATGTAATGTCAATTTTACAATGTTAATTAACACAGGTTATAAAGGCTTCAAGTACTTACAGTTCTTGCTATGGGTACTTTAAATGATCTGGATGATTGATACTTTAATTGTGCTATAATGAAAAATAGTTTTTTTTAAAGAAAGTGGGAAGTTATCAATGATTGACTTTTTAAAGCTTTTTAACACATCCAACTCTCACTATAGTGTTGTGGGCAGCATGGTGGTACAATGATTAACATTGTTGCCTCACAGTACCAGGGACCTGTGTTCAATACCAACCTTGGGTGACTGACTGTGTGTTCATGTTGCTTTTGTGGGTTTCCTTTGGGTGCTCTGGTTTCCTCACAGTCCAAAGATGTGCAGGTTAGGTGGATTGGCCATGATCAATGCACGGGGTTACAGGGGTAGAGTGGGGTGGGCCTAAGTGGAACCCTCCTTTGGAGAGTTGGTGCAGCCTTGATGGGCCAAATGGCCTCTTTCTGCATTTAGGCTGTTAGTGCTGCAGCAAGGATGAGTGATTGGAATGGGGATGGGATTTAATCCAGCGTAATCTTGTGATAGATGGAGAAGTACATGGTGTAAAGGATAGAGGTATTTTGAGTTTTTGGGAGGGGTGGAAGAGTGCTGTGCCCTGGTGTAATGCAGAGAAATAGAAGGAGCTTTTCTCTCCCTGTCCAGATCAGGTTGATGAGGCCTTCCTGGTAACAAACCCACATGCTAAAGGTAATGATGTGAGCATTGGCACTGTTTGTTCAGGCCTGCTGCATCGTTCTGCTATCTGAAGGGGATATCTATCTTTCTTCAGCAGCCCCATGACCTCCAGATCCAAGAAACAAGATGTCTGATGTGCAAAAACCTCCTGGCATAAATTTGAACTGAGTTGTAAGATGCCTCCACATAGGGATGCATTAGCATTTTAAATGGCAGTGAATCCATCAGAAATCCCTTCGGGCCCATCAAAAATCCCGACCTCCCTGAGATCATGGGATGAAAACTGGATGGTCCCCTATCTGCCAGGGTATGAAGATGCGAATATATCCCAGTGGATACGAACACAGACAAAAAATGTTATGTGCTAAAGTAACACGCCTTCAAAAATGTAGGCAGGATAATTATCTTAAAATCTTAATTACTTTGGTTAAATTGTGAATTATACATTTAAAATCTGAAATAATAGGACAGCAGAGAGAAAGGTCTGAGCCTATTCATTTTATGCAATTGGTAACCAGTTCTTAAATGTTTTATCACATCAAAACATTTATACTGTTAAAACCATTTAAATGTCAAATATTCCATTTCCCAGGAAGTATAAGGTATAAAATTTTCAGTATGAGTACAAAAATATTTCAAGTTAAGCAGCCACTTGTGAACACCTGTCAAGCCGCAGTACTCTTATGTGTGTCCTTCATATCGTACAATGGTACTTACACACAAAATGAATGTAGTAGATGTAGACAAAATGATGCTGTAACACACTTAAAGAAAGCTTTTATACCAGTGGCAATTCCCTCAGTATAACAGTAACACTGCAGGCATAAAATGAGTGAGTTGTAGTCTCCAATGCTTCCAAACCTCGGGTAGTGACATTCAGAGTTGGGAGATAAAGAGAGCTTGATCGCTTCAGAGAAATGCCTTATGATATGTGCTGATATAATTACTTTGTCTTTATTGGCAATTTACTTTCTGCTTTTAGGGACATTTTTAGAGCAAATGTAGTTTTCTTCCTTCAAAGAAACGTAGTGGTATTTCTTTTTTCCCTTGGGTTAAGGCAAAAATTGAGTTGCAGGGTCATTAGATATGTGACATTGTTATAATATGCCTTATGTCATTGAAAACTTAGCATACCTTACTACTAAATGGAGACAGTCTTTCTACTGATTTCAATGTTTAGAAATGTTCACATTAATAGATCATGTTGATTGGATATTCATTGTAATAGTGTTACAGGATGCATTTCTCATTTTGGTTAAAATCTTTTAAGTGCTATGGCGGGATTCTCAAGATGACTGGCTGTCTTTAGAACAGGAGTCATCAGCAGATCTGGAAATATCCTCATTTCACTGCAGCTAGGTATTTCTGAGGCTCTGCACTAGAACTAGTATCTTTGTCTTACTGAGGCAGGCTCACCCACCAGGTAGTCGTCAGTGACACTGCTACAACACTGAAAGCTGCAAAGAGCTGATTTGACAGAGATTATGCACCACATTAGACTCCAGCTTTAGTCGAGCTGTTCCAAGGCTGGATGAAATGCGGCCTTTTATGTATTTCAAATGAGGTGTTCCACTGGGTCTCAATTCCATCAACTGATTTCATTTTCACATCCTTTTGACACAGAAATTTTGTTTGAGGACATTTTTCTTAATAATTGATCTTTTACAGTAGTGGTCTTTAGCAACAAATGCCTGTGAAATAAACATTTGGACATGGTGGCATAATTCACAATTTCTGTTGTTCCTGTTGAGTGTGTCATGTTTGGGAATACGCCAATATTGGAGCAGCATTGGATAGACAATCAGGGAAATGTGAAGAGTAACCATCCAAAAAGAAGAATTTTGCTACAAGGGGAGTCATGTTGCTGAAGCTTTGTGTCCTGCACCCAGACACAAGGGGCGGGATTTCCCGCCCGCGCTGGCCCCAATGCCGGAAAATTCTGCCCGAGGTCAATGGACTTTTGCATGGTCCATGACCTGCCCATTACGATTCCTGTGGTGGGTTGGATAGGAAAGTTCAGCCCAAAAATGCCACAATTTATCCTACAGGAAGAAAGAATGTTGCTTGGTTGGCAAGTCGACATTGATTAGCCAAGGCATTTCCATGGAGAATAAAATGAAGAATTATAGGTGCCTCAAACTCCTAGGAATTTTGAAAAAGAGGCAAAACTTGAAAATATTCCTTTTGTTTGCAAAGGGGCCGCCTGCCGATGAATTAATGTCTTTTCCAGCAAGCGGAAATGAGCCACATTGAGTTAAACTGATTATCTTCATTTGTTCGTATAACTATTAGCGCACTCAGAATTGTTTAACCAGTGCTGCCCAATCACATCCAACAGTAGACATTTTGTTTTGGATTTTGCAAGCGCATTCTGGTTGAGTACAATCTGTCCCTACAAATATTTGAAGTAACATACTGTTTGATTTGATCAGCCAATCAATCAGCAGTACGGCCTTTGCATTCATACATGATGTTGCTTAATTATACAGTGGGCAAAATGTATTTTTGGACTCATGGCAGCATCCTGTTAGTGGAAAATATCACTCTACACGCTATATGATTGGCCTTGTCAACAATCCTAAAATAGGGCCCTAGCCATTTGCTCACCTTGCAAGTTTGAGTGTATCAAAGTTATCCTGTAGGACAATAACTGTCCTGATCAGATCATTATTCATGATGTATTGTGTGAAAGATCAGTACTTTTGCCTGAAAAGTTTCCGGTCTACCTCCAATTACCCTGGTTAGACAAAGAATCCCAAAATCTGAACAGCAGGGTAAGGAAGCCATTTCATGCTGCTCCTATCCAGTAGTTAGGGTATTTTCCACTAACAAGATACTGCTGTCAATCCAAAAATCTGTTCTTCCCACCACACAATTGAGCAGCATCGCGTATGAATTTCAGAGCTGGTGAAATGCCAGGTATACAGGGCTTACATCCCAGTGAGAGGCTGAAAAAAAAATCAAACAGTACGTTCATACAGTTGCACGTAATAGACAGAATCCAGACTATACAAAACCAGCCTGCGCTTGCAAAACCCAAACAAAATATCTGCTGTTATATGTGGTTCCATATTTAGGCTAGACAGTTAGGTTGGAGTGTGCTAATAGCTACACTAACAAATTTGTGATAATTACTTGAGCTTGTAATGTGGCTCATTTATGCCTTCTCAACACAGGGATCCATTCTCTGCAAACAAGAGGAATATGTTCAAGTCTTGTGTTTTTTTTTGTAATTGCTTGAGAACTTGGGGAGCTTGTTGTTCTTGTTCCTTTCTCCATGGCAATATCTCAGCCAAGCAGAATCAACTTGCCAATCAATCAGTACTGCTTTTTTCTGTAGCATAAATTATTTTTATCTTTTGAAATTTGGCATTCTTTCATTTGTCCTGATGCGTGTAAGGCAAGAAGTTTCAGCAACATGCCGCTCTTTTCAGCAATATTCAAGTTCTGAACGACCAAATTAAGAATTGGAAAAAAAAAGGCTTGGAGATGAAGGTTGACATTCAGAGAATGCAAGAGTGAGGGCAGAGTGTTAAATATATACATGATAGTCAGGAGCAGGGATAAGCAAACAGTGCAGCTGTATGAAGTTAAGGCACTCAGGTGCATTATTCTATCTTAACTCTCTCGCACATCGGAATTATCCAGTATGAACTCCTTGGTTCCTAAGATTTAGAGTTAACTCAGTTTGCCCATATATCTCTGCCAAGATTAAGTTAATAAAAGTTGGAGAATGTTTAAATTGTAACAATCAGTGTGAAAGCTGTACTTTGCAGTGCAGCAAAATTAAAAGCACAGTGACTGATTCTAAAATGTAGAAAATGATGTGATCAAACAAAGATTTCTGTTACTTCTTTAAGCAGACATGCCAATCTTAAACAACTAAAGGCTGAGCAACATCTTCAAAAATCTAATACAGCCTCCAACAACCTAGGATTACCCTGAAAGGCTGAGTGGATAATTACATCAAATTTACAGCACAGAAACTGGTATGTGTTTATACTCCACATGAGCCTCCTCCCATTCTAGTTACTTCATCTAATCCCCTATCAGCATAACCTCCTATTCCTTTCTCCTGCAAGTGATTATCTATCTGCCCCTGAAATGCTATTGTGATAGTGAGTTCCACCTTTTCCCCATTCTGAGTAAAGAGCTCGTAGCCTCCTTGTAAATTAAGATTCAAGTATTCTCATCGTTCACCACTTATACTGAAGGCAAAAAGGACAAAGAGCATTTTGCATCAGTGACACTTCTGAAAGAGATGCGCAGGTGCCAATCCCCCACGTTTTGTAAGGACTGGCACTGTTGCATCCAGGTCCAGGGCATTTCAGTTCAGGCTCCAAAATCGCTGTGGAGATGAGTCTGTGCTGCTCTTCCATTGAACATGTGGAGATCCTTCCCCTCCCCTTTGTTGCCTCCCTAGTCTAGGAATACCAAAGCCAATAGTAATTTCAGCTTTGCAGTGAAGAAGGAGGAGCCAAGGCCTGAAGGTTGAGCTGCAACGCTGATGAGCAGCTCAAGAGAGTGGAGAATCTTACAATCATATCAGAGCGAGGCCATTTGGTCCGTGGTGTCTGTGCTATCTTTTTGAAACACAAACAATAACAAATTGCTTTAATTGTGGGATGACTCATCTCTGTCACTTGGCAACTATCAGCATTTCTCCCATATAATGTTGTTCGCAGCTTATCTGGTGCCTGGATGCTGGTTGTGATGTTTAGCTGCTATCCTGCCTTGTCCTTTTAAGGCCACTGCACATAAAAGGTAAATTCAGGAAATTGTTATTACTTTTGAAGAACGGAGTTTAATCAGAGGGCATTATGTCTGCTCACAGATTTAAGGCTTCGGGTCTGGCTTTGTTTTCTAATTTATAACAAGGCACGATGCTTTATTTTGTGATGTCCAATGTGTGATGGACGTGCATTGCATAATGGTGGACAGGGCGGGATTTCTGGTGGGATTCTGTGGAATTATACTGTAAACAAAATTACAGCAGATGAACAGGAGAACCTCAGTGGATATCCACTGCCAAGATATATGTTAACATTGTTAGGAGGGTACTGATTACAGAATAGTGGCCAAAAGTCTCCGACCTCGCCTGCAGCGAGGATTTTCCAGTCCTGCTGCAGTGAACGGGGATTTGGCTGAGCACCAAATTCTTTGTTCTCACCGGCAGCGGCAGCAGGCATGAACAACTGGAGAATTCCGGCCAGTATGTCTTAAAGAAGTCTTTGTGGTATTCATTAGACTAACTATAAGTCTTTATTAACTACAACTGTTAACTACTACAACTATTTACACATGTACAGCAAAGGGTACCAGCTTGGAGCTGTCTTAATGCTTGGGTCTTTACACGTCTCTGCTCAACACAACACTGACCCTGGGTCTGGGTCATGTGCGTCCTTACATCACTGTCTAAGCAGTGCAGTACTCAGCCCTATGTTAACCCTTTGTGTGCTAGACCCTTACACTACAAACATCACGTGCCCTCAAGCAACCATTTTCCAGATAGCAGTTTCAAATGCATCTGAGAATATTGACTTAAAATCACAGCGATGTCGTAATTGCAGCTTAGTGATTGACCTAAATTAAAGGCCGGAGTTATTCTGTCGCAAAACAGGATTGGAACTCTGGAATGTAACTGTTGACACTACAGGTCGATGCCAGGTTCTGCCGTCACCAATCAGCTTGCATGATATGTTCCTGTTTATTCAAAGTTAATTCAATTTACAAATTTTGGCATATTATCTTAATGGCTGGATAATTTGCTAATTATTCAACAAGGTCTTGAAGTGGGATGGGGGAAGGGATGGAGGGTGGGGGAGTCTTGTTGAGATTGAGTAAGAACTGGCCACAGAAATGATGGCTGAAGATGAGGTAACCACTTAGCGGTTTGATTTCATTTGATTTATTATTGTCACATGGATTGGGATACAGATAAAACATGCCGTTCATAGAGTATATGGGGCAGAAGGAAAGGAGAGGGTGCAGAATGTAGTGTCACGGTTACCAATAGGGTGTAGAGAAAGGTTAGCTTAATATATGGTAGGACCATTCAAATGTCTGATGGCAGCAGGGAAGGAGGTGTTCTTGAGTCGATTGGTACTTGTTCTCAGATTTTTGTATCTTTAGCCCGACGGAATACGCTGGAAGAGAGTATGTGTGGGGGGTCCTTGATTATACTGGTGATTTTTCAGAGGCAGCTGGAAGTGTTAACAGTCAGTGGATGGGAGTCTGATTTGCGTGATGGACTGGGCTACATTCTCACAACCCTTTATAGTTTCTTGTGCTGTTGGTCAGACTAGGGGCCATACCAAACTGATTATTTGCTTAGAATTATTTGCCAAAATTCACTAATGCATCCATTTGTCTGATGTCAAGATTGCTAAACTGTTTTAATTCAACAAAAAATGTTCTTTTTTTAATTTCTCGTATGTGTAGTCACATATGTACATGGAACCTCTCTACTTTCTCAGGAAATTAAGGGAATTTGGCATGTCTGCTACAACTCACCAACTTTTACAGATGCACCACAGAAAGCATTCTTTCTGGTTGTATCACAGCTTTGTATGGATCCTGCTCTGACCATGACCGCAAGAAACTACAAAAGGTCATGAATGAAGGCCAGTCCATCACTGAAACCAACATTGTCTACACTTTCCACTGTCTTGGAAAAATAGTCAGCATAATCAAGGACACCACACACCCCAGACATACACTCTTCCACCTTCTTCCATCAGGAAAAAGATACAAAAGTCTGAGTACATGTATGAACCGACTGAAGAACGGCTTTTTCCCTGCTGCCAACAGATTTTTGGATGAACCTACCTCGCATTAAGATGATCTTTCTCTACACCCTAGCTATGACTCTAACACTGCATACTGCACCCTCTCCCTTCCTCCTTTATTTATGGTATGCTTTGTCTGTATAGCGCGCAAGAAAATGTACTTTACATTGTATACTAATACCTGTGACAATAATAAATCAAATTTGAACCGAATGATACAATAAAATGATGATTCATGCCATATGGAGGGACAAATCAGACCATTTGCAATGTGAAAGAGTTAATTTGCAACATTTTAATTTTGAGTAATTGTTTTAGTGTTAAGGCAGCTTGCAATACCTCTGTTAATAGCATGAGAATAATTTGAATTATTTGTAATTTATAGAAGCTGTGATAATTTAATCTGAATTCATTCAATGTGCTTAATCAGTCATGGTTGTTTAATATATTTCTTCAAGCTCGCTCTAAACAAGGAGCTCTGGCTGAATATCCAGCTATTTCTCTTTTCCTTTTAAAAACAAAAACCTGTTGTTGTGGCATGCAGGACGTTGCATTCCAAGAATGCTGGAAACATGCAACACTAAACTATGTGTTTAGAATTGGTGAATGAGGTTACTGTGATCATCAAATTCAGATTTTAAAGATTTTTCTTCCATTCGGCGTTTGATGAGAACTGAGCTCCTGACAGGTGAAGCAGAAAGTCATTTTTCAACTGAAATGCCAAGTAGCTGTACATCATTTATATTCTGTCAAAAATTAACCAATAAACATGTGAATGGTTCCTTGCAAAAGCACAGTATGTGCTGTGCTGATTGAGCCTTTTTTCTGTGGAGGGTTGGGGAAGGGCTTGTGTTTCTGTTTTTCAAGAGGTAACTCGTTAAGATCTGCATTGAGGTGGCAACGTTGCAGCATTGTATGGCTAGGGCCTGTAATTTACTTTTTGGTCATGTTTTATAACAATGAGAAGAGATAGAAGGGGGCTGTGCATGTGGGTCTGCAGATAGAAATACCCCTTCTACAATCAAAGAGCCACGTTATATAAAAATAAACTTAAAACCAAACTCGATCGAGTAGGATTGAATGCAGTACAGTATCCACACTGAAACTTTTAGTCAAAACTGCCCAGGTTTTAGAATTGATATGTAAATGAGTATTAACATGATTTTGTGTAAAGGAGGCAGTGAGTCAGAATTGGAGCTGAGAACCCAACACTGTCCCTAAAATTCAGCCTCAACCCCAGTGTCAGAATAACGTTGCCTTGAGGTTATTTTCAGTTCTGACATTAACTCCATCAATTATACCCCTCGGTTATGCATTGTGGATTGATACTGCTGGTGCCTTTACAGCTTCAGGAAGAAATCTTTCTATTTCTCTTGGAATGTATTGCAACTCAGATTATTAAATGCGACCAAATTGAAATGCAATGACCTTACAACTGCAGCCATAATGCTGGGTATGGGGAATTCAGGCAGGTCTCCACTGGAGTTTTGCTTGTGGTCTTTCCATTGGAACCAGTTTGATGATTTTCAAACAGTCATGGAAGAAACCTATGGGTGCTGGGAATCTGCTGGGGGACAGAAAATGTTTCACTTACACGATGGGTTCAGAGGAAAACAAATCAGATCTGGGAGTTCACTTGTGGTTTGCTGAAGAACTGCACCAATAACTAACTGATCCTTCCCTTTCAACTGCTTTGCATTTCACATGCTTTCCCTCTTTATTTCAAAGGCCTCTTGATTTGGATTCACTTATGTTGGTGAACCAAAACCAAACTGTCGCTGGAGAATGTACAATTGGGAAATTATGTCACAGCGTCCTGGCATGCTCGTGTAAATGCACTGCTTCATTGCGCTCTGCAGTGCTGGCAATCACTGCCAATGTGCAAAGGCTTTAGCTGCCCCTCCGTCTGCCCCATCCAAGTGTACTTTGGCATTTTCAAACAAGTCTATTGCATGGCAGATCAATTGAAATGTAGGCTGAAGGCAGCACGTAAACCCACTGAATTTCATCTTAAAAGAAACAATTTTACATACTTTACTCCTCTCATTCAGGCAAAAGAAGTAGAAAATGTTATTATCAGAGATGGGATTTTACAACCTCGCTTGCCCGTAAACCGTAAAATCCCGCCCGAGGTCAATAGGTCTTTCCGTCGTCCGCCCCTCGCCCACTCCAATTCCCGTGGCGGGTTGGATGTTAAAATTCCGGCCATGCATTAGTATTTTCTAATCGCATACAGCACCGCAAACATAGGTCCTCAAAATGTATTTGAATGAATTGGCATTTTGAATCCCTTCGGTTATTTAAAAATAAATTGAAAAATAACTTTTTAGAAAAGGGTAGTTGTAGTCTTTGGTTGAAGGAAACAACATTTCCCTCGCTGCATATATTGGTAATTAGAGGGGAATGGCATTGGTATTCTTTGGGATGATTCTATCCGACAACTCCATTAATGGGGTCAAGTCTTGAAAATAATTCAAGACAGACCTTTACTGAAATGTATAGGCTAGCCCTAAGCCACACCTTTCAATCATATAATTCTCATTTCAGACCTTGACATCCCAGTTCATGTTTGAAAAAAGTCTAAGTTCCATGTCAGTGGCTGACTGTGCGGCTGAATATCCGTCCTGCTTAAATCTGCTGGCAAATAGCTGGAGGTGACATAACCTTTCATGTAATACTGCTGTGTACATATACAAATAATTGAGGCTCTTGACCCTGTCGACGTACATACAACTGTAAGTACAAACCTGACATTTTGATACTAAGCGTAGCCTTTTCACTTGTTATTTTCTGTTTCAATAAACCATTGTGGATTATAAAACGAAAGAAGGAAACATGACTGATTAATGCGGTCAAAGAAAGGTAGCGACGAGAAACCCAAGTTTTTTAGTGAATATTTTCAATATGAGGTGTACTTTGAACAACTGAAGAGATAGATTAAAAAATACACTGCAAAAGTTGCAAGGCATCAATTTAACCTTTTAAAAAACAGTTTTCCGTCCACACGGGACTTCTGTACTTAAATGTATATTTTTCGAACTATATTTTGCATAAAAATGATGCTGAAAAATGGACAAATGAAACACGAGCATTTATCAATGCCAGCAACTCATATTGAATCAGCCCAAGTAAATATCTAAAAGTGCTTTGAAAGCTCTCAAAAAGTTGCATTTAGAATGAACAAACAGCCTCTACTCACTGCAACACAGCACTTCCATGGAAAATAATTGCAATGGTTTGTATGCAACAAGGTCATTTTGATCAGTCATTGAACGAACTGCTGTGAGTGTTACCGTCTCCTGAGTGGTTTCATCCACTCACCAAAACTGGTCAAAAAAATCTTAAGCACGATTCATGGAAAAGGGGGGGTGAGTGGCCTTGTACATGTGCAAAATTGCTGTGGAAGGTCAGGAGCACACAAATGCCCAGGTAAAATTGCAGCTGATGTGTGACAGTACAGGCCCTGAGTGATTGCCACACTGGCAGCTGCTCTAAGTGTGCTCCTCGTCACGCAGGGAACTACATGTTGAAGAGCATTAGGTATGGAAATGTTTCAAAATGTTCAGGAAAGGCTGACGCAGAGCAAGGTCCCATGAGGTTACACTGAGATTGCCAGGCAGGGCACCAATGTAGGAAAGAATAAGAATAACTATCTCAGACCAGCGCTCAGTTTTAGAGATTGCTTGAATTTCTGAAACTAAATTACCTATATCCCGTTACAGAGACCAATATCCAGACTATACATTATGCCCAGCCCCTTAAATGCATCAGCCTATATTCTGTGTTACAGCATTTGGACACCTGTGTTGAAACTGGTTTTACTCAATTCAGATTAACTCTTATCAATTAATGTCAGGATATAAAAATAAGACATTTTAATTATTATTCACTGTTCTGCTCACTTTTGTTTTTTTAACAATGAAATAATTCAACATTTGTATTTAAGTATGATGTAATTTAACTTAATTTATAAAACCATGAAAGATTTTTTTGGCATAATAATAGGCACATCTCTTCAAAAGTACCACATTGTGTGTTAAGATGCTACAGTGCAATAAGATACTAAATAATACAGGTATGCAGGTATGATATTATAAGATTATTGCATGGTGGCGACTCTGGCAACTGTTTACTCATGACAAATGGTGTTGGATTTGCAAGCCCTACATGTGGAAAATAAGAAAATGTGGAACATTCTGCTGAGCTATCAGGGAACAAGGTCGACAAATGTTGGATTAACAAGGCACCATTGGATGGTTTGAATAACACAAGTCGATTTGATTTAATCTGAAATGATGGGCAAGATTTTCCATGATATTTGCAAACATCAGCTGGGGAAAGTGGCATTGAAGCCACTGATGACAATGATGGCTTTTTCAGCCATATAGTCTGGGAAAAATTGCTGGTGGGGCACCATTTTTTTAAAGGCTGCTCCAGCACACAGGGATCAGATCAATTAACCCTTGAACTTCCCTGCAGTGCCCAGGCAGTGTCCAGGCAATAGTAGGGTTGCCCAGGCAATTCCTGATTAGTGTCCAAGCAGTGCCAAGGGGTGCACAGGCAGTGCTTGGGTTGTACTGGGTACCAGCGTAATATCCATGCAGTACCTGTGCATGAACCCCCCCCCCCACTCCAAAGTGCTGCACTTGCCAGAGCTCCTCTAAGAGGTCTGTTCGCTTGGTGCATGCCTTCAGAGACCGGTCAGACTTCACGTCGTTCTGTTATCATTCCGATGGGGAGGGGATGATTCTAGCATGTGAGCCTGATATTTACAAGGTAATGTATTCAAATGAGGTTCCCGACATTGAACTTTGTTCAACGTCAGTGACGGGGTAGGGGACAATTGCACCATGCATTTATGCCAACGGAAAACATGACTTTGCACTTCTCACAATATCTTTCACTCCCATCGCCAAACCCACCTAATGTGAATGGGAGCAGAAAATCCCAGCCGATGTCTTTGTTCTAATCACAAAGGAATTGTGTGTTCCTTGGAGCTAAGCATTTTGGAGTGAAATTCTGCAAAAGCTACATTTTGCCATATAATAAATTCTCTAAGAGCCAAACAGCTATTTTTTAAAATTTACACACTTTTGCCGAATCATATCTTCTTTGCTTAATTTAGATAAATTTTTCCTCTGCCTTAGCTGTTCCATCAAATCATTCATATCAATTGCTGTAAAGGTAGCTTAATCCTTAATTACTTATTGAGAGCAAACAAGTACATTCAGTGAATTGACATTCGAGCTACCTTTATTTTTAATAATTTGGTATCTTTAGTTAAGAAAGCCCACCAACACCTCTACTTTCTCAGAAGACTAAGGAAATTTGGCATGTCCACAACAACTCTCACCAACTTTTACAGATGCGTTATAAAAAGCATTCTTTCTGGTTGTGTCACAGCTTGGTATGTCTCCTGCTCTGCCCAAGACTGCAAGGAACTACAAAGGGTCATGAATGAAGCCCAGTCCATCACGCAAACCAGCTTCCCATCCACTGACTGTGCCTACACAATTCCCACTGCCTCAGCAAAGCAGCCAGCATAATTAAGACCCCATGCACCCCGGACATATTTTCTTCCATCTTCTTCCATCGGGAAAACCATACAAAAGTCTGAGGTCATGTACCAACTGACTCAAGAACAGCTTCTTCCCTGCTGCCATCAGGCTTTTGAATGAACCTACCTTGCACTAAGTTGATCTTTCTCTACACCCTAGCTATGACTGTAACACTACATTCTGCACTCTCTCCTTTCCTTCTCTATGTATGGTATGCTTTGTCTGTATAGCGCACAAGAAACAATACTTTTCACTGTATACTAATACATGTGAAAATACTAAATCAGATCAAATCAAAATCTTGTTCCAGCAGTAACTAAAAGCAAACTGAAACATCTAAATGCTGGTCTTATTGAAGGACTGTGTATAAGGCCCAATTATAAGACCCGTGGATCGATAGACAAGGCCCAGCAAGCTTCCAATTACTGTTAACTGAAATGTGTCAAAAATAAGCTGTCTTCCTCTGCATGTCATCTTGATCCCTCTTTCAACCCAATAATGACAACTCACTTGTTTACAGTCACCAGAAATCACTCCTAAAGGTGTTCCCAAATGTCTGTTAATTCCGGAGTTCCCATTTCAATTTTCTTCACAACCTTAAAAATGATCCTCATCTGTCAATTGTCCTGGAATTATGTTGAATAGGGGTGGCACGGTGGCACAGTGGCTAGCACTGCTGCCTCATAGCGCCAGCGACCCGGGTTCGATTCCTGGCTTGGATCACTGTCTGTGTGGAGTTTGCACGTTGTCTGTGTGAGTTTCCTCCGGGTGCTTTGGTTTCCTCCCACAGTCCGAAACACGTGCTGGTTAGGTGCATTGGCCATGCTAAATTCTCCCTCAGTGTACCCGAACAGGCGCCGGGGATTTTCACAGTAGTTTCATTGCAGTGTTAATGTGAGCCTACTTCTGACACTAATAAATGAACTTTAAACTTCAGTGCCGACAAACCAAGAGAGAGAAGAGCATTTGTTTGCTTGAATGAATGTCAGCCAATACACACCAAGCTAAGACAACGTTGTTGACCAAAACAATTTGGATTGAAGTGTTGTCGGTGCAATTTCATGCCGTTCAAGAAATAAGCTCAACACTTTCTCCCCTGGTACAAATATTGGCTCCCTTTTGTTTCACGGCTTACTGGAGTTCTGCTCCTTCCATATAACAATCTTTTGAATCTGATTTATTCAGTCGTTACAGAGAGTAAAATTTCACTCGGGTTCTTAATTCACAAACAGAAGGACAACAGCTCTGTTTCAATTCAAATTTCTTTCAAACCCAAAAGAAAATACCTGCAAGATATTACCACTGATGATTGATTTCCTGTTACAAAACAATGGGCACTGCACAAAGAATATAATTAGGGTTCTGTGAAGCACTTAAATGAATATTTTATATGTATATTTCTGTCAAGTGAATTGAAAATAAAACACAATTTTCTTTTACTTATATCCAATTGTATTCCTTTTTTCACACAATAATGTTTAGCTGAAAATTGCTGTAACATGAATAATATCTTGAAATGTATTTTGCTGGATTACAAATTTACTGCATGTATTGCACAATAGTTGTTCTTTCTCACCGCCGATAGGACTGGAGTGAAAACTATTTTGGACATGCTACCAATCAAGCTTGTTTAAAACTGTGATAATAATATTACTTCTGTTTTTTTAAGTCTTTTAATTGTATTTGGATGAACACCCAGTCAGGTTACTGTGGTTTCAATCTGAACTCTACTTTGATCAATAATTTCAGCTACATAACTTCAGTTTGCCCCATTTGCATCCAGTTGCAGGTTGTTTGAATGCCCTTCTTGATGTGGACATTGATCTGGGAAAGGATATGTTAATTTTTGAAATCAGGGTTGGAATTCTCTGGCTGTTCACTAGTGGCGGATTCCCTGGTCCCTCCATCAGTGCACCACTGCTGTGTGTTTCCCGGCAGCATGGGGTGGCTACAATGGCAAATCCCATTGATGGTGGCGGGAGGTGGCACGAGTGAACGGCGCGCCATCTCCCGCTGCCGAGAAACCCGCTGATGGGAGGCTGGATTTCTTGTTTAAGTGACAAATATTTTGAACATATGATGGAAGCTTTTCGCCTTGCACTCATCAGGTAAATTCGCAAGGTTATCAAATTGTAAAAGGAGCAATAATATATACTGCACTGACATAGATCTAAAAATTATTCCTCAGAACTGCTGCTAACAAACATTCATGCTTTACATTCTACATTTACCTGTGTCAGTTGCATGTCGGATATCTGCTGCTTTGTTTGTTTCTTCCTGCACCTGAGGGGTGCCACTCCGCTGATCAGGAGTCTCTCCCACTCTTACCGCTTTGGAAGGGTTTTGCACATTGATACTCAATCTGTTGTCTGCATTAGGAATTAACTCTCCTTGGCCATCAAGTCCTGGAGGTGGGACTCGAACCCAGAGCTGCTGGCTCAGAGGAAGGGATGCTACCCATTGCACCAGAAGACTTCCATATATCTGCGATAGATAAACATTATGAAGGTGATTCTCCCAAAACAAAACTAAGTGCCCAATATGAGAGATTTTCCTGCCTGATTTTTGGGCAGACTTAGTTGGGTGAATCTCTGGGACTCTGCCTTATAGAGTCCATCAGGGTTTCACACTGGTAAGGTGGGACACGGAGCCTGAACCCACCCAAGAGGCCGGCATTAGCACGCTGAGCAGACCACTGCGCATGCATCGACCTAGCAGTGGGGAGGTCGGCACATGCGCAGTTGTCTCGCCCCCCCCCCCCCGCCTCTCCACCCCATTGCCACCAGCCTGATTGCCGTGCTCCTAATTGCTTCCCAACTATCCCCCCCACCCCCTCGCTGATTGCCAACCTCTAAGCCACCCCTCCCCCCCCTTGCCCGATCACAGGCTTCAGTGACCTCCACCACCCCCCCTCCCCCCCCCCCTCCCCATGGCCAGCCCCTGACAACCCCCTTCCCATGTCCAGCCTCGACAGCCCTCTTTCCTCTCAGCCCCATCAATCTCTATTGCAGAGTACACAGTGGGTCCCCTCTCATCACCGATCAGCCCAGGCTGGCACAGCCCAAGGAGCACCGCCCTTTCCCCTAACCTCTCGGGGGGGGGGGGGGGGGGGGGGGCGGTCCTCAATGGACTCTGTCCCCACCAGCGGTGTGATCACGCCTGATCCCCATTGATGGAGACCATCTTTAATCCCTGCTGTTGGGAACCTCTCCCAGCTTGGAGGGGAGACCTTAGTGAGCCCAGAGGAAACCATCCTGGGCTCGTTAATGATATGAAAATTGACATTTCCATATGGTAATCAGCCTCGCACTAATGTTTGGGGCAAGGTTGATAACGTTCAAAAAAATGGCCTGGAAGAGTCACAATTGACTGGACTCTGCAAGACCCCTGCTGATGTCTCCTGGTCCGCTGTGCTACTCGAGCAGCGCAGCGGGCTGGGAAAATCACACCCTATATATAAATTTGAATTTGGGAAGTTGAAGAATTGTTTAAATTGGTGTAAAATTAATCCATGAGATTAAAATGTCTATGTTAGGAGGGATAGACCTTACAATCAAATCCAATACATACCCATACCAGTGG
The DNA here is from genome assembly GCF_964213995.1 of Mustelus asterias. Classification (NCBI taxonomy): domain Eukaryota; kingdom Metazoa; phylum Chordata; class Chondrichthyes; order Carcharhiniformes; family Triakidae; genus Mustelus; species Mustelus asterias. Next base: position 32,750,719 of record NC_135804.1, read on the forward strand.
TTGACTGCCAGGAACTAATCACAACCTACCCCCTAATATGCAAGCTCACAGTGATCGGGTACATTGGGAACATTTGTAGTTTAGCCCCACATGGGCACACCATGTGATCATGGCGCTCCCCCTAATGCACCAGTCAGTGCGCCTGAATCACTCAGTTTCGGGCCTCATTAACATTTTGTGGGTGTGCCACTGGCTCCAAATGGATGCTCTACTGCTGGTTTCCTGAGCTGCAAAATAGCTGGTTATTCCACACACTTGACCTGCAAGGATAAGGGCTGTTGGGAGTGGGGGAAGGTCGATGTTGGGTCGGACAAGACAGGCTGGATTCTGGAATTAAAAGTCTAACGATGACATGAAAGCATTGCCGATTATTGTACAAACCCATCCACCTGGTTCACTAATGTCCTTTAGAGATGGAAATCTGCTGTCCTTACCTCGTCTGGCCAAATGTGACTCAAGATCCACAGCAATGTGTTTGACTCTTAACTGCCCTCAGGGACGGGCAATAAATGTTGGCCCAGCCAGCGACACCCACACCCCAAGAACAAATATGAAAAAAAGGCTGGCAGTGGGCTGAAAGCTTATTGTAGGGGCCTGAGTAGCATTTTGACCCCTGCTGATTACACAGAAACCTTTAAAAAGCCTAAAAGCTTGCCTATTTGGAGAGGGATTGCCAGGTAAGCCTCTCAATGCTTGGAGTGAATGTTGCTGATATGCACCATGAAAGGGCTGCCTATTTTTAGGATCCTCCGACAAAGGTAGGATCCCAATTTGTGAAACAAAACAGCCTGGTGCCTATTTCAGGTGGGAGAATTAGGTGCCCATTTAAAAGCCTGCCTGAACGTTGATTCAGATGGGCAAATTGATGCCATGTCTCTACCAGACTTCCAACCGCCAGTTGCTTATTTTTCGGGTGAGAAATGAGATGCCAGCAATTTAAATTCTCTCCCGTGTCACACTAACATATGTATTAGAACGAGTTGGCTGAAACCGCTATGAAAATATAAATGCAAGGAATAACCTTTTACAGGAGCCACTCTCGGGGCAGACACCTGTCAGATTTAAACTTACAGCTGTGACAGAAAGTGACAATGCATGTAATCCAAGGGTATTTTGTCATTCTGCACATCGGCAGTACAATTGATATTAAATAGACAAGCAAAATGCTCTTGAATATTCATTACACAAATTCAGAAATGTCTGTAGTAATATGCATTAGATCAGTTTAGATCAGTTCCAAATTAGCACTTGGAAATAGCTACTGATCTCTACTATTTATTTGTATTATGAACATTGATTATGTTAAATACTTATTCCCTTTACTTCTTTCATTGAAAGCTATATTTTAAAACAATAGTGTTTTTTCTAAAATCATATTGCTATATATTTGTTTGAGATCCAAAATTTGAAATCATCATTTTGTATAATGTTAAGATTTCATATTTAGTGTTAATGGAGCAGTATAGAATCACATTGCAACAACACTTAGAATTGGATTTTAGAGGTCTGTTAAAATCACTGATTTAGAAAAATCTTTCTTTTTTATTCATTGATGGGACATGGGCGTCGCTGGCTGGCCTGTATTTATTGCCCATCCCGAGTTGCCCTCGAGAAGGTGGTGGTGAAACACTGCAGTCCACGTGCTGTGGTTTGGCCCACAATGCTCTTAGGGAGGGAATTCCGGTATTCCGACCAGGTGACTGCGAAGTAACAATGATATATTTCCAAGTCAGGATGGTGAATGGCTTGAAATTGCTGGTGGTGATGTTCCCATCTGCTGCCCTTGTCCTTCTAGATGGAAGTGGTCATGGGTTTGGAAGGTGCTGCCTAAGGATCTTTGGTGAATTTCTGCATAGCATCGTGTACACGCTGCTGCTACTGAGCGTCAGTGGTGGAGGGAGTGGATGTTCGTAGATGTGGTTCCAATCAAGTGGGCTGCTTTGTCCGAGATGCTGTCAAGCTTCTTGAGTGTTGTTGGAGCTGCACCTATCCAGGCAATTGGGAAGCATTCCATTATACTCCTGACTTGTGCCATGTAGATGATGGACAGGCTTTGGGGATCAGGAGGTGAGTTATTCGCCACAGTATTCCTAGCTTCTGATCTGTTCTTGCAGCCACTATGTGGTGAGTTCAGCTGAGTTTCTGGCGAGTCCCTAAAGGAATCAAACATAGAAGGGTTGACTTTAACCTTGTCTGCCAGTAGAAACTAGAACCATGCAAATGAGGCCCAGAAGTTAAAATTGCTCGAGACGCATGTTGGCAAGGTCAAGAGGTTACAACCTTGGTCCCGTGCAACCCCACCTAATTCCCACTCTAAATTAAAGTCAAGCCTGAAGTGATGAAGGTACACTCTCACTATACATCTGAACATCCTTGAAACCTGGTGGTAGACTTTAATCGCAAGACTACATCTGAAAGATTTGTGAATGTGACCCAAGCAAACAGAAACCATAGAAACCATAAAAAATTACAGCTCAGAAACAGGCCTTTTGGCCCTTCTTGTCTGTGCCGAACCATTTTATGCCTAGTCCCATTGACCTGCACTTGGACCATATCCCTCCACACCCCTCTCATCCATGAACCCGTCCAAGTTTTTCTTAAATGTTAAAAGTGACCCCGCATTTACCACTTTATCCGGCAGCTCATTCCACACTCCCACCACTCTCTGGCTTGAGATAGTGTAAATCATTTTAGCAATTGTTTCCCCATGGTCTTTAACAACTCAGTTAGCGATCCAAAACTAATTTTTGGCCCATTCTTAGCAATAGAGATTCTACAAAAATGTATTTAGTTCACAAATGATATGCAGTCATTTTGACTTTGATGAAGCACTGCTAGATTATTGCATTCATATTGCACATTCCACCAGGAGAGGAGGACCAAGGGTAGAGAATTGGAAACAAAATTAGAAACAAACACTAAAAAGAACAGTGGCACAGTGGTTTGCACTGCTTCCTCACACATGGAGTCTGCACGTTCTCCCCATGTCTGCGTGGGTTTCCTCCCACATTCCGAAAGGCGTGCTGGTTAGGAGCATTGGCCATGTTAAATTCTCCCTTCGCGTACCCGAACAGGCGCCGGAGTGTGGCAACTAGGGGGTTTTCACAGTAATTTTTTTGCAGTGTTAATGTAAGCCTACTTGTGACACTAATACTTAAACTTAAAAATCTCCTTTCTTTAGGGCATTTTTGTTGGGCACCCTTGTTGATACTACGAAAAATAATAATTGCAGGCATATTACATGTTAGATAATGTGAATAATCAAAAGTAAAGGATAAAAATAAATATCCATTTTATTGAGATAAACATTTCTTGCTGTATTTCTAGTTATTCGTCACATTTCTTATACAAGTCGTTGACTGATTTTATTTCAGTTGTACCTCCTGTGATTCCACTAACATCCTCTGAACATGTCTGATGACTATGCTGATAGTAAGCCCACTTGTAAGACAAAAGCACTTCAGTCACCTAGGAATGTGCTCAAGATGCTAAACTCCAGAATACTGTGTCAAGCACTGAAATGGCAATCAAACTGAAAGGAGAAGGGCAAAAGCCCAAGAGTAACACAGCAAAACACCGTCGAGAAAGACTTATTATTGTGTAGCAAATAACCAGAATCAAAGTGCACTGGGAAAAATTACTGCTGATCTTGTGTGTCTAGGGCACTACAGGCCAAGCAGGATCACAGCTAGACAAATTTAAGTATAGGTGCATTGAGTCTGAATACAATCGTGGAGTGCATTTTGGCGAACATTTTCAAGACAATTTCTGCTTCCTACACAGAAATGCCTTAACTATACAATAAGTTCATATAAAAATTGGTTTGCAATCATTGTTCTTTCCCATTGTAAAATATCTCACAAACATCTGAAATGGTGTTATTTACCAATGAGCTGTTGACAGTACCACGTCCAAAGCTTTTTTTAATTAACAGATTCTGATCATTAAATTCAAATACTCTTCAGGTTTCATAAAGATATTTTTATGCAATGGAGGAATGCTGCATTTCAATTAATCAACCTGCACTCTTAGCTACTTTAAAGTTGAATGAAGTTGAGATCATTTATTAACATTTTGGTTATTTTTTAACTGTTCTAATGTGGATTGGGCAAGTGGCCATTGTTTGAAATGCCTTCCATTCCGAAAATACACCCTCTAAGATATATTAACACTTCTGGGTTATCAATGAGAATACGGAAAGTGTGCACAGAGGTCAGTGTATTTTCCTCCACTTCAGGTGTGTTGTGCTATGGCACAGCTCATGTGAAATACAAGAACAAAACATAGCAAAGACAGGTGGGGAGTTAGGAAATCAGACATATGAGGTTTTCTTGGAGTTTGGGAGGTTCCGTGGAGGGGTGCAAATGGTGGCCGGAACCTGATTCGGGGATTCCCGAACCCATTCCTGGAGTCTCTGATTTTTAGGAGTGCCTATTAAGGATATGGGCAGGTTCAGGTTGTGAGCACAAATCCCGTACTCCTGGCCTGGCCAGCTCCATTGCAGGGAGAGGCACGTCCTAGTCCTTTGCAACTTTCATGGCATCAGGCCAGTTTTTAAGAGAATTGTTTTCACAACAGCTGAGAGGTAATTTCAAAAGGTACTCCTCATGCTCCTATATCAAGGTATTTTCCACACAAACTCCCAGAGCCTCTCTCATGCACCACAAGCAACCCTTATGACCTCTTATGCTGCCCATGCCAAGCTATGGCACTTCCATGCCCATTCACCCACTCTATACTGCATAAAACCAATAAGCACAATAACAACAATAGGATGTGTAAAAAAAACCTTTAGGAAGTGCAGTAATTCACTGAAAGCTCCCCATTTGCTTAAAAAGTTCCTTCAAGCCAATAAAAGTACCATTTGTCCTGACGCTTTAAAGTATCAATTGCTGAAACTGCAAGCATTTGATATCTCTTTATTTTGTGTAAATAAACATTGTGCAACTGACGGAAGTGATCTGAAAGACAGAACTGTCAAAAAAGCATTGTTTTCCTTGAGGCTCAAGTGTTTCTCTGATGGATGGATGGATTGGCTGTCAGCCAATCCTTATTATGTATTCTAAAGGTTTCATGTGCTTGCAATTTCAGCTATTGATAATTTAAAGGATCTGAATGAATAACCATTTCTTGAACAATATTTTTACACATTCTATTAGCACTATTGGATTCATTGGTTCTGCACGGTCAGTGAATGGGCAAGGAAATGCCATAGAGGGACCATAGGGGGCAGGTGGAGCATGCAAGTGTTTGGGGAGTGAGCGGGTGTGAGGGATGAGGACTAGAAGACCTTACCTTTTTCATTAATACAGGGACAAAGACACATCCAAAGATATACGGGTTATGTGGATTGGCCATGCTAAATTGTCCCTTAATGTCAGGGGGACTAGCTAGGGTAAATGCATGGGGTTATGGGGATGGGGCCTGGGTGGGATTGTGGTCGGTGCAGACTCGGGTCGAATAGCCTCCTTCTGCACTGTAGGATTCTATGAGGATTCTATTCTATGACATTGCACCTTGACAAGCCATTTACAGCCCGCCTTGGCAAAGAGCAGCCCCTGTGGCTGCCTCCAAGCTCTTGTCCAGATTGGCTGATGCAACTGCAGGCCGTTCTCACCGCCACCACCATCCCCCCACCCACCCCCTCCCCCGACGACCCACTCCCACCCCCAAATCCCCCAATGAAAATCCCGTCTTTCCTGGAACTTTCTCCCAAGGCAGGTGAGCTGAGGTACGAATTTTGCCAACTCTCGCTATCCTCTCAAGGATGGAAATCCATCCCATAATGAAAGAAAATTAGATCAGTGAGAGGAAGGAATAATGTTTTGAAACAGGAATTGGTGGAGACAGTGGGTTAGTTTACACAAATACTATTGCGACAGCTACTGAGGGCAGTTTGTGGAGACAGCAAATGATTCTTCTCTGAAATAAGGAATTTTTATAATTTTATTGAAATCTCTCAGGCTGAGTGAGTGACAAGCCTCCACTCTTAAGGATAGGAGACCTATATTGTGTTTGTAGAAGTGTTAGGTGGTCTTTAGCCACAAAGAAATAGCAAAATAATAGATCGCTCTGAAGGTTAAGAACAGGTATAGCCACTTCTTAAAATCCATGTACTCTTGAGTATTGGTTAGAAAAAATGAACAAGACTAGGATTAGCATTGAAAGAGTTCACCAACCTTCCAAAAAGTCTTAACCTTGAGCTGTGATAGTGAAATTACTATACGCCAGACAATGCCTTCTGGCAACTGAAGGAGAAAAGCACATTAACATTAATAAAATCATACTGTATCTAGATTTATCTGATGTACTACAGAATAAGCAAAAGGAATATAATAATATTAAATGGATACTATTCAACATACTGAAGCAGGCAAGGTTGTTGTGGCATTGAAGTAGAACAAAAATATAACATTTAATACATCAATGACATCCTTAACTTTTACTTCACTTGAGTTCCCTTGAATCGTCAATGCATTCAAGACATTATTGAAAGACTGAATTAGCAATCTTTTTAATGTTTTTATTTCTTTAGATAAAATGACTCAAGCTCAGGAAGTATACTGAGAATTCACTGCTCTTTTAACAGTCACATTAACTTGGCTAAACAGATTAATGCAATGCAAAGAGTCAAAGTAATTCTATAGGAGCATCTGAATTACTTGTACATTTATATCCCACAGCATAATTTCTAGGCTTCTGTATCTTTCAGTTTGGAGAGTTCCATCTCTCATGCTCATCTCCAGGGAAAGGTAACTATCCCACTGTGATGTCTGAGTTATCTTTATTCCATATATCACGGTGAGGTGATGAAGAAAAAGAAACATAAGAAATAAGTATCTTAAATTAGAATGTGTAATTAAAATAGAATACAAAAATTTTGGATACCCAAGATATGGGCATGGTTTAAATTTTATTTTACTTATTGGTGTCATAGGTAGGCTTACATTAACACTGCAATGAAGTTACTGTGAAAATCCCCTTGTTGCCACACTCCGGCGCCTGTTCGGGTACACTGAGGGAGAATTTAGCGTGGCCAATGCACCTAACCAACACGTCTTTCAGACTGTGGGAGGAAATCGGAGCACCCGGAGGCAACACACACAGACACTGGGAGAACGTGCAGACTCCGTACAGACAGTGACCCAAGCCGGGAGTTGAACCCGGGTCCCTGACACTGTGAGACAGCAGTGCTAACCACTGTGCCACCGTGCCGCCCTGCAACAGAGTTTTATGAACGAGGAAAATCAAAAGTTAAGGATGGATGAATGGATGGGGAAACAGAAATAACTGAAAGTATGAAAAGTAAATGCTGACAAGTAGGAAAAGAAGAAGTCTTGAGAATATATGGGAAACTTAAGAGCTGAGGAAGGCTGAAGATTGACAGGATTAGACATGGTACAGAATGGATTGGAGAAAGGAAGATAGACAGTTGAACACTAGATTGGGTCTTTTAAATGACTGAAGTAGAAAATATCTCTGAATCTGTCCTTTTTCCAGCAACTTAAGAAAGTGATAAATTACCTGCATGACTGAGTGGAACAGGTCAATGTAACATCATACCTAAAGTGAAGGCGTAAAATTTCTAATGTACAAGAAAATCAGACTTTAATAGAACAATCACATTGTGCACTTGTGCTATTTTCTTTGCCCCACACCTCCCCCCAGTCCCCCCTCCCCCATTTACATAGCAACCTTGTTTCACACAGCAGTGTAAAGGTAATGGATAGACATGCAGTCCGGATTTTCAATACAGATTGGGAACATGGCAGCTGGTTGAACTCTGGATCCTCATCCTACATCTGAGTCTTGTCACTCTTGAGACGCAATTTTTAAGTGCAAAATGGGCAGAGATGAATGCAGTGGAAAGCTGAGTGCTCCAGGGGGTGGGAGGTGTTTGCCTGACACTAGCCGCAAAGGCAGGCAGCAGCTGCATTGGGTGCTCTTGCTGCCTTGCTGGATAGAACAGACCCCCCCATCTGGTAAGGCTACGGAGCTGAAACAAAGTGGACACCACAAGATCCGTTTGCACCACAAGGTAAGGACCACAGATTTGTTGCTGAACAACATGCAATGAAATTTATTCCCCCACCTTGACAAGTGCAGGAAAATGGGATGAATGCACCTTCAGTAAATATTGTCGGTACAGACTCAATAGGCCGAAGAACCATTTTTGCACTGCATGACTCTATGACTCCGTCCTTCCACCCCACCAGTCATCCTGACAGACAGCTATGTACTCACGTGCACAAGACTTTATAGACTCACTGAAAAAAGATTGGAAAAATGGTATTCAGGAACAGACAGATCCATCAACAAGCTCCTAATGGAGCTTAAGGGCCTATTAATTGGTTGCGCACATTCCCTGCTCCCTCACCTCTGCCTACCCTTTCAAAATTCAAAACTGTCCTGAAGGCATTGAGATCGCCAGACGACTTCCAGGGCTATGCTTTTCAGAGCCCACCTGCACCGACTTCCAGCCCTGCGAATCTTAGGAAATCCCGGCCATGTTGTCAGGAACCACAGTCAGCGGAGAGGTGTTCACATTAGAAGCGTGGGTCCAGAAGTTTATTTGTTTTGGTAAAAAACACACTTAGATGATGGTGACCCTTAAATTGCAGTTAGAATCCTGTTATCCACAAAGGAAAAGCATTCGGCTCCCTTACTTAGGAAATAATGGATCAAGAAAATAAGATGTGCTAAACTACAAATTTTAATTGTATTACTCAATGAAGAGAAAGACTCCAGTTCACTGTCAGAACCATTTTATTCAATGAACAGCAAGCTACCAGTAATAATGAATTATAGCCAATTCAATCTTTTAGCTCCCAGTAGCACTTACAATATAGTAAACATACATATGGTATTGAATACTGTAGCATCAATTGATGCGGAGCCATAAACCAGTCTCATAAATATATGTTCCAGTAGTACATTAGCATAGTGAGCTCATTTAAATTGTTAGTGCATTTTGATGAAATTACTGTATGCTACAACATAGTTTAAATATAGTTCAACATGGTCGTACAGATGATAAAGCAATTATAACGCAAAACTACCCACATTCTTAAAGTGCAGACACTACAGTAATACGAGCAAATAGAAACCGGAGTGGTCTGAATGTTCCTACTGAATCTCGTTTCCAACTACCAGGTGCTCTCAAGGTTCTCAGTAATGGATTTGTCTGGATTCTGGAAAGTTTCACTTGGTAAGAGCTTGGTATGGGCGACATGGTAGCACAATGGTTAGCACTGCTGCTTCACAGCTCCAGGGACCTGGGTTCGATTCCCGGCTTGGGTCACTGTCTGTGTGGAGTTTGCACATTCTCCTCGTGTCTGCGTGGGTTTCCTCCAGGTGCTCCGGTTTCCTCCCACAGTCCAAAGATGTGCGGGTTAGGTTGATTGGCCAGGTTAAAAATTGCCCCTTAGTGTCCTGAGATGCGTAGGTTAGAGGGATTAGTGGGTAAACATGTAGGGATATGGGGGTAGGGCCTGGGTGGGATTGTGGTCGGTGCAGACTCAATGGGCCCAATGGCCTCTTTCTGCACTGTAGGGTTTCTATGATTCTATGAAGAGCTCTGTTCCAGAATTCTAGAGGACTCAGTTACAACCAAACAGCAGGTCAGGTTCTCTGATCTGGTTTCATAGTTTCTTAAATTGTAAGCATGTTTGGGGGCACTTCTCCCAGCTCATTGCGCTGCTCTAGCAGCACAGTGGGCCAGGAGACATCAGCAGAGGCCATGGGTGGCACGGCGGCACAGTGATTAGCATTGCTGCTTCACAGCGCCAGGGACCCAGGTTCAATTCCAGCCTTGGATCACTGCCTGTGCGGAGTTTGCACGTTCTCCCCGTATCCGTGTGGGTTTTCTCTGGGTGCTCTGGTTTACTCCCACAGTCCAAAGATGTGTGGGTTAGGCTGATTGGCCATGCTAAATTAACCCAACTGTCAGGGGATTAGCAGGGTAAATACGTGGGGTTACGGGAATAGAGCCTGGGTTGGATTGAGGTTGGTGTAGACTCGATGGGCTGAATGGCCTCCTTCTGCGCTGTAGGGAATTCTATGATTTAGCAGGCTCCCCTTTGGGCACCACAGCCTCTGCACATCTCCACAGCAAAGTTTTCGAGTCACCAAATACCTGTTTCTATATCAGGGGACTGGGGTGGGGGGGGGAGGCGTCGGAACTGCCGGTGGGGTGGGGGGTCGGGAAGATCTGGGCTGGCCGGAGGAGGGAGCCGTGGGGCATCAGGGAGGCCAGTGATCAGGGAGGGTTGGAGTGGCAGTGATGCAGGGTCACGGGGTTGGCCAGCAATCGAGCTGGCCAGCGATCGGGAAGCCAGCAATGTGAGGCTACTGCGCATGCGCCACTCTCGGTGCTGACAGAACGGCGCATGCACAGTAGCCCACTCAGCGCTATGCTGCCAGCCTCTCCAGCGGGAATAGGCCCCGCCCCCGGACTTTCAGAGTGAATCCTGCAAGGGGACTCTGCAGTGCTCAGAATGTCGGAGATTCATTCTGAAAAAGTCATGCTAGAAAAATCGGCGGGAGTCACTCCAGTTTTCCAGTGCGAATTCAGCACTTCGAATCTTTTTGGGAGAATCGCCCCCGTTGATTTTGGTCCTGATTTAGCTGTGGTATTGATAGTGAAGCTGTCAGTGCTCACTATCATTACTTCACTGAAGCTCTCCGCAACTTGAGAAGTTTGGAGACACACGGGAGAGTTTGGAAATCCGGAAGTTACCGTCAGTGAGCCTAAGCTCCTCGGAAGCGTGGGCTGTCAAAGTCCCAGAAAGTACAATATTCCGTGTAACCATCAATATCCACTCTTACCTTGCTAGTCTCACTGTAAACCCCTCGAAAATGCTCCACGCTTTTAGCTCTTTTTGAAGCTTTGATGTAGGTGCGGAAGTCAGGCTACATGTAAAATGTACAATTTTTATGTCCAAACCCTTCCTTCCCCCCTCCTTACCCCATTTCCCCTCCCCGTTTCCCCCAATCCCATTCTCCCTCACCCCCTCCCCCACTCTGCTCCCCCTTCTCCCTCCCCCCTTCCCTTCCTCCCACCCTCCCACTTACTCTCTCCCTTTCCCCCTCCACCTACCCCTCCCTTACCTCCTTGTTTAGCGAAAACAGAACTGTTGAAAAATATATTTTGGACGAAATTTGAAAAGATGAGGGAATGAAACAAAATGTCACAGTGCAGTTGCTAAAGTAAAATGTTTAGCTAAATGTTAGCATGGTATCAACATTTTGTATTTATAACATTATTTTTGTTAATAAATGTTTTCCATTAAACTTTACAAAACTCTACCAATATTTTATTGAAATAAAACAAAACATTTAAATATCAAATTATACAAATGTTTTATTGGAACATCAAAACAGAGCAGTAATGATAAACACATTTCTATAGTCCAAAATGTGAACACATCTTGCTCAACCTCATGAAATAAGGTATCCAAATCATGGTCCGAGAACTTCTGATCTCTCATCTTCCCAATTAAATCTTCAGTTTCCATATTCTAAATTAAAACTTATAAACACTGATAAGCACACCACATGTAAAGTTATATAAGAATACAATGCAGTTTTAATTGTAGTTTCACAGATTTAAAACAAATAACAAAATCTATGTGCATTTATACATTAAATAAGATTAATCTTCAATCATAAAAAAATAAAAACTGCATTTTAAATGAGCCAATAACAATAGGATTAACCACTTTAAAATAAATAGCAAAAAGAAAATGAAAATAAGTTTTAACACACCTTTTATAACAGCAGGGAAATCCTTCCCTTTTCAATGCAAAACTGTTGGTTCCAAACTGGACCTCAGTGGGCATTCCCAGTCTGGCCACAGCATCAGAGGGTATAGTTAGGGTCCTCCTGCATTGTGCTGGGACTGCGGAGGTGGCTCCACTGAAGGCTGCTACTCATATCGGGGTTTTGGGCACTATTTTCCAATGCAGATAAGAGCGCAAAAAATTCTACTTTTGGTGCCCCACAACTTTCCGCCGCGGTTCGGAAGTTATGGGCCAGTGTACCTTTCATGACTTTGGGGAGGTGATGACCTAGTGGTATTATTGTGAGACTATTTATCCAGAAACTCAGCTAATGTTTTGGGGGCCCAGGTTTGAATCCTGCCATGGCAGATGGTGGAATTTTAATTCAATTTTTAAAAGAAAATCTGGAATTAAGAATCTACAAATGACCATGAAACCATTATCAATTGTTCGAAAAACCCATCTGGTTCACTAATGTCCTTTAGAGAACGAAATCTGCCATCCTTACCTGGTCTGGCCTACACATGACCCCAGAGCCACACCAATGTGGTTGACTCTCAACTGCCCTCGGGCAACTAGGGATGGGCAATAAATGCTGGCCAGCCAGCGATGCCCATGTCCCATGTATGAATTAAAAAAACTTACCTGTGTGTTTTTTAAAAATGGTTGTACAGCAAATCAAATATTGTAAAACGCCAGCACTTGGGATACGGTTTTCTGCTGGTCCTTTCCTGGCAAGTTTAAGATCAGCTCTGAGTGTAACTTGAGATTGGCTAACTCAATCAGTAATAACAGCATGCTACTACGCTGCATTTCCAAAGGTGGCCCTTCAAAAGTTTATTGACATGTGCACTAATCACATGTACCAATAGGCTGGATAATGTATCCTGCTTTTAGCAAGTCCCAAACTCTCTGTCCAGTTTTTTATTATACTTTCATTGCACTGTCAATTTTCTTGTCTGTTAATTAGAACTCCATTAGTATCATTTTCCTTCTGATATCCCACGCGTTCTTGTGGTAGTTTTTGTCACCTGCCATGAATGCAAACCTTCAGTTTTTCAAAACGAGTCTCTGAACTAGTCTACTTATCCTGAATTACCTATCCATTTTCAGCAGGACTGCAAAGAAATGATGATTCACCTACATTTCCAATCTGATCTGCAATGACAATTTTTAGCCCATCTTATTTTAACATTTGGGGCCCTATTTTACCATTGCCTCGCGCCCGTTTTCGGACGCGAAAACGTGGTAAAGTCGGGTGAGAGGCCATTATCGCGATCTGCATCCGCGCAGATTGCCACTTTACTGAAACCCGGGAATGGCGGCGATTCGATTCGCACCCAAAACGGGCGCAACGACGATTTAAATGCATTTGCATGCATTTAAATTGAATTAATGAAGTGCCCGCCCAACTTTATCAGCATTTCCCCCTTTACCACTGCGTTTGCCAATCCGGAACCGCGCCGTGATGGACCTGCTAAATAAAAGTCTGAAATGGACGCTCCAGCTTCTGAAGGGCGCATTCAGTGTTTCCAACGGCTGTCTGACTCAGATCAGTGGTGGGGGGGAGGAGGGAGGCGGGTCAGATCATTCTCTGGTTGGGGGGAGGAGGAGGAGAAGGAGAAGGAGGCGGGTCAGATGTATCTCGGGGAGGGGGGGGCGAGAGGGCTGAGCGTTGTCTGGTGGTGGGGAGGGTGGATAAGGGGGACAGTGATGTATGTGGGTAGTGGGGGGGGGTGGATAAGGGGGACAGTGATGTATGTGGGTAGTGGGGGGGGGGTGGATAAGGGGGACAGTGATGTATGTGGGTAGTGGGGGGGGGTGGATAAGGGGGACAGTGATGTATGTGGGTAGTGGGGGGGTGGATAAGGGGAACAGTGATGTGTGTGGGTAGTGGGGGGGTGGATAAGGAGGACAGTGATGTGTGTGGGTAGTGGGGGGGTGGATAAGGGGGGCAGTGATGTGTGTGGGTAGTGGGGGAGTGGATAAGGAGGACAGTGATGTGTGTGGGTAGTGGGGGGGTGGATAAAGGGGACAGTGATGTGTGTGGATAGCGGGGGGGTGGATAAGGGGAACAGTGATGTGTGTGGGTAGTGGGGGAGTGGATAAGGAGGACAGTGATGTGTGTGGGTAGTGGGGGGGTGGATAAGGGGGACAGTGATGTGTGTGGATAGCGGGGGGGTGGATAAGGGGAACAGTGATGTGTGTGGGTAGCGGCGGGGGGGGGGGGTGTTGATAAGGGGGACAGTGATGTGTGTGTGCATCCTCGCTCCCGCTTGTCGCTCCCGGGCCTCTTTCTCCGCTTTCCACGGCCCGGGAGCGATCTGACACGGGCGCGCTTTTTCAAATTTTTTTCTAACTGCACATGCACAGTTCAGAGCTCCGGTCATTTCGGCTGCGCTAAGCCCCGCCCACAGCGCGAATGGGACTGGAGATGGCTGAGCGCGAATGGGGGCTCCTGAAAGCAGATTTCTAAGTCGGATCTGCATTACGCCCAGATTCAGCACTGAGAATCAAAATGGTAAAATCAGGCCCTTGGTTTGAGATAAGTGCGAAATGTAAGAATAGGAATCCAATGGCAGGTTGAAATCAATAAAAGATTAGAATTGCACACAGGAAATGCATAATTATTAGCAAAGAAGAAAGAATGAACTCAGGGGTATATTAACTATATCATTGTATCATGGGATGAAACCAATCAACTTTTCATTGGAAAGCCATCGTTATTTCCCAGAACCATAGTAAATAACATAGCATACCTCCTGCCATTACTGTAAACCTGTGAAGTTAGGCTAAGGTCCTTTTATGTTCTTTAGGTAGGCACTGAGCAATGGTGGTTCTTTGAAGTGACAATTTACAAACTTTGTGGTGCGTGCCGTGGGCTACATAAAAACTGTTGCCTATAAATCTTTAATACCTTGCCTCCTGCATGCACTGACTCCTTTGAGCTCAGTTTAAACATTTTGTTTGTTACCCTGAATCCCTTTTGTCTGTACGCCTGTATCCATTCACACAGTTTATATTCAAAGCCTGGGCACAGCAGTGTTATGTACACTGTGCAACCAAATAAGGTGTTGTGTTAAGAAATGTCCACCATTTTTTCCCCAACTTTCTACGCTCCTGTTTTCATTTCTTATATAATATATTTCTGCAGGTAATTTGTTGGCCCTTGACTGTTTCTTTTTAAAATATCTTTTGATTAATTTTCTAACCAGTTTTCTTCCCTCTTGATGGCCCTGGGTTCCTGCTGGTGTTTGTTACAGACTAAAAGCATCACAAAATTTAGGAAGCCTTTAACTATTTAAAAAAGAGATTTTTGTTCTGAACTAAGACAGAACAGATGTGACTGATCGCCTAATGAGGGATCAGTTTGCACTGGCTATATAAATAGTCAAGTAGATGGCACGACTGCTTCCCTTTTTTTAAAATCAAAGACTAATAATAAATCTGTAGGATACATTTTTTAAGGGTGAAGCTGGAGGAAAAATGTATTCTTAAATTAAAACCCACGGCCATACAATGTCTGTAGCAAATCAACAACACCCTCCCTCTTCCAATCAGATGAACAATGAGATTGCCACCTCTAGGTTGCCCACCAAGTTGCAGACCATCACGATTTGCACATTTTTCTGTGTTCCTTCATCATCATTTAATAAGTAGCCTGGAATTCCCTACCCAACAACATTGTGAGTGGGAGAAATGTCACCAAAAGGATTGCAGCAATTCAAGGCAACGACTCGCCACCATGACAACTGGGGATGGAGAATAAATATTGCATTTTTAGCATCACCTGCATCCTAAGGTTTAGCATTTTGTTAAAGCTTATGCACATTAAAAATCCCAATCATATAAAATTCTGAAGTATTATATACAAGGTATTGAAACATACACACTCTTGGAAAGACTCTATAGGCTATTAGATTTTCATTTTCGTCCTTCCAATGATTTTCTGTTCCACAATTTTGGAGTTTTTCTTGTGTGGTTGTGGATTTAGACTCAGTTAGTTGCATTTATTAATGTAATCCAATTTACGATTATGTTGACTATTTTTCCTTCCCTGACCAAAGGCTCGAACAAGGCCGTAAAATCCCACCCCCTCTCTCTGGATCTTTTCACTTATCTCTCTCAGAATGACAGAATTATGAATAGCTCCTTACACACGTTCTCAGTAGCTACTGATGGAGTAGTGATAGAGTTAATCCTTTACACTACAGCTGGGGGTGGGGTTTAGAACCAGGGTCACGGAATAAGGGGCAAGCCATTTAGAACTGCGATGAGGAGGAATTTCTTCACTCAGAGGGTGGTGAATCTTTCAAATTTTCTACCCCAGAGGGCTGTGGAAACTCAATCATTGAGTTTGTTCAAGACTTTTAGATACTGGTGACATCAAGGGATACAGGGATAGTGCAGGGAAAGGCTTCTGAGGTACACGACCGGCCTTGATCTAGCTGAATGGCTGAGCAAGCTCGAGGGGCTGAATGGCCTACACCTGCTCCAATATTTCTATGTTTCTCTGAAAGCATGCCCTGTCAGATTTAGGTCATTTCACAAATACTTTCCAAATCGTGGTTTGATTTAATTTTGAAACATTAATCTCATAGAAAAGCATAAATGCCGCAAAATCATAAAATAAGACAAATCCCTGTCCATTTACTTTGCTGTTTTTTATGACATAGTCTTTCCGATAGCCTTGTTTATAAATTGAGAGACCTGCAAAGTTGAACTTGTTAATGATGGAACCAAATTGCACCTGAGGGAATTGGAATTCATACAGCAACAAAAGAACAGCGACTGCTAGCAGTTCCATCTGGTTAAGAACAAGGGAAGTTCTGCTTACATTTTCAAATCAGAAAGATAATTCTAAGAACTGGAGTTTTACATTTCACCTCAGGTCAGGGATAGAAGAGCATTGTTAATTCCTCCTTGGACATAAATTGGCCAAAAGTAAGATAAAAGTTGTCAACGAGAATGGTGCATTGTTTTTGCTGAACTGGCTACTATCAAACTGAAAGGAATGTGTGTGATGATATAGAAACATTCCAATGCCCTCCCATTGTAAAGACTACAGAGTAGGCCAGAATCTTGGTCCTATAAGAGGCAATTCCATTACCTTCCCTCAGCAAGGGCAGTGATGTCAGAGGACCGAGGACTGAAGCAACAACTTCTTTGGGCCAGCCGACATGGAAAAAGTTTCGAGGCAGCCACAGGGGTTGATGGATACCCAGGCGGGCTGTTTAAAGGGTCTGCCTCAGTGCTGTGGGACTTCCTCTTAATTCAAATAAAAACAGGCCCTCCAGCCCTCACTTCCCACACACTTCCTGTGCCTCATCCATACCACCGCATGCCTCCTTTTAAAAAATGTTTTACTCCATTCTTAGAGTTAAAAAGCCGATGCTCAGAGTGGACCAGGTGGACCTGAATCCATCTCCTTGTTTGCTCCAAAAACCAAATTGAATACAATTCATTGCACGCCAAAAAATCCCTATGGCCCCTCATGCTCCCCAACCAACATCAATGGCATTGGGGTAATGCCTCTATGCCAAGTTAAGCTCCTTGGACAACCTCTTACTGCCCTCACACAAAGCTATGCCACTCGAAACAACCCTATGGCCCCTCATTCACCACAAATGATCCCAGGACTCCCCTATCCGATCACTCTAACTCTGACTGTAAGAGGGTGTTTGTGCAAATCTAGGGAAAAGATGGAGGTATTGTTCACTGTGCTGAACTATTTACACACTGATTGCAAAGAAACTGGTCTGGCAGGCTTTCTTGAGTTTAAAACAAGAAGAGATTAGTTTTTATAGAGTTAAAAATGAATCCTGATAAAGATACAAGACCCACTTTCACAACGCAAACGCGTACACACACATGCAGAATTAAAAGTTATGCAGTCGGTAGTTATTTTCTGAGCCAAATTAAAGTTCAATGCTGAATGGTAAAAAGAAATTGAGAGTTCACTGTTTATGAGTCCTTAGCTGTGGTAGATAATCTCCATTGTGATCTTGAGATTTCAGGAGTTGAAGCCCATGAAAAAGTGAAATTGCTGGAAACAATTTGTAATCCAACTTGCCCAGAAACCGATGATTTTTTCACCTGAGGTTCCTTTTGATGGAAATTCACTATCTCTGTGCTGGAATCTTAACTGAAATAACGACAGGGCCTTAACTTCAGGTAGAAGGAAAGGGGGAGAATATGACTTCTCCACTGGCAGGTTTTACCAGACTACTGTTTTAACAGCTTGCTTGCTGTATTAAGAACGGATTTCATCAAATGGTTACTCCATCTGGGCGGCACAGTGTTTAGCACTGCTGTCTCATAGCACTAGGAATCTGGGTTCAATTCCAGCCTTGGGTGACAGTGTGGAGTTTGGACATTCTCCCCGTGTGTGCAGGGTTACCTCCGGGTGGTTTCCTCCCACAATCCAAACATGTGCAGATTAGGTGGATTGGCCATGCTAAGTTTTGTCCATTAGTGTCCCAAGGTGCGTAGGTTAGATGGATTAGTCATGATAAATGTGTGGGGTTAGGGTGGAGGAGAAGGCCTGGGTAAGATGCTCTGTTAGAGAGTTAGTTCAGACGTGATGGGCTGAATGGCCTCCTTCTGCACTGTAGGGATTCTATGATTCCGGTTACATGATCTCTCCCCAGATTTCAGGAGTTATTTGCTGAGCTAATGTTTGAACAAACTGTGGCTTTTATTTCATGGCTGAGGTGATTAGCTTCTGTCATGTCCTGGCCGTTAACTCATTTGTAGGATGTGGACATCGCTGACTGGGCCAGCATTTGTTTCCCTTCTCTAACTGCCCTTGAATTGAGTGCTCTGCTTGGCCATTTCAGTGGACATTTAAGAATCAACCACATTGCTATGGATCTGGAGTCACAGAACAGTTGAGGATAGCAGATTTCCTCCTCTAAAGGAGAGTAGTGAACCAGATGGATTTTACAACAACCGAGAATGGTTTCATGGTCATCATTATTAATTCCAGATTTTTTATTAAATTCAAATTTCACCATCTATCATGGTGGGATTTGAACCCAGATCCCCAGAGCATTACCCTGGGACTCTGGATTACCAGTCCAGTGGCAATACCACTATGCCACCCTCTCCTCAAATTGCTATTGTCCTAATAGAGCTGCTGCCTCTGCTTGAAAGGTAGCCTGATAGAAATGCAAATATGAGGTGTTGTGCAGTTTCCTGTTAACCCTTTCCAAGCAATTTTTGACATTAAAAGTTTTGAAATTCCACGCGGAAGGACATGCCTGAATTGTGATTCATATTGGAACTTTCCAGAAACTGGTCAACTTGCAATATCAGATGTCAGATGTCTTGTGGCAGCCATCTTAAGTCAGTGCATTTTATTGCTTTTAAAATTCCTTTTTAAACTGTTCAATATATGTTTGATCACCCAATGAAATTACAGATTGAAATCATTCATACACAAGTTATATCACTGTGACATTATTCCATAAGCCAATTTTTTGCCCACTCATTAATCTATCTATATCCCTTTGGAGACTCTTTATATTCTTCTCACAACTTGCTTTCCCACTTATATTTGCATCATCAGCAAATTTGGTTACAATACACTCAGCCCCTTCATCCAAGTCATTGATATGAGTTGTAAATAGTTGAGGCTCCAACATTGATCCCGACAACCACTCCATTAGTTAGTTTGCCAGCCAGAAACTGACTCATCTATCCTCACACTTTGTTTCCTGTTGGTTAGCCAATCCTCTGTCCAGGCTCACATTTTGACCCCGAGCACCGTGAACTCATATCTTCTGTAGCAACCTTTGCTATGGCTACTTATTGAACACCTGTTGGAAATCCAAATACATTACATCTACTGGTTCTTCTTTATCCACCCTGCTTGTTACTTCCTCAAAGAACTCTAATAAATGGGTCAAAAATAATTTATCTTTCAGGAAACTGTGTTCTCTTTCCCACCAATAGCTTTGCTTGATTTGAAAATTCAAGGTTGATGTTAATGAGGCAGTTTGCAGGAGGTTGCAGGGTAGAACATTCGCAAGCCTGCCATTAGTGTGCTGTGAGACCCAACTGCATTGGCACCCAGGATTCACTTACATGCTGTTGGTGAGTTGCAGATGCCAAGTGGTGCCCCACCATTTATTGAGGGCTGTTGGAGAGTCCGACACTGAGCCAGTCAATAGTTGAAGCATGTTGAGGTTAGAGGATGGGTGTGAGGTCATCTGGGGAAGGAGCTCTTGGTTGAGCTGGCAGCAAGTCAGGGTTTAATGTGGCCAACTGCTGTTCCTCACGGCCAAACATAAAAGAGAATGTGTCATTACTGTTTAACCATTTAACCAACATTCTCTTTAAGGACTGTTTTAAAGCAACTCTTGGTCTAGTACAAATGGGTGCATTATGCACATTCCTTTCCACTTGTGTTTCAAAATTGCAATTGTGCTTTGCCAGGTTCCAATTAACATCTTTGCAAGTGGCTGCTAACTGGAACAGGCAGATTTTAAAAAAAATTTACTCCATTTTTAAAGTTACAAAACCAAGGCTCAGAATAGGCCGGGCAAACCCAAATCCATTCCTTGCTTGCTCCATAAACCCAGTTCAAAATCCAACTGAATCCAATTCATGGTCCCCATACGACAGACAAAGAAGATCTAAGCTGACAAGATGAGGCATCGCACCCCACTTGGGCTTGATCTGATGCCCAAAAAGCCAGTTATATACTTTTCCAATTCAATCAAATCAAATCCAATTCAGAGTCTCAACAAGTTGAGACATTTCAGATCCAGGCTGACAAGACAGGACGGGAGACCAAAACCACCCTGTCCTGGGCCTGATCTACATGAGTCAAGCTGATTGGAGAAGGGGGAGGATCCTCCTCCAAGACTTGAGCTCATTTGCATCTTAGCCAAAAGGCCGAGATGCCGCTTTTAAAAATTGCTTCATATGAAACATATGAAGCCTCAGCGTAACCCAATGACCTCGACCAAGTGCGGCCGACCATGGGGTGCCGACACTACACTTGATCTTAGCCAAAAGGCCGAGAAGACGCCCAAAAAGCCAGTTGATCTAGCTGCCTATCCCAGGACCTTGCCCAAGGTGGGAGAGTTTACTTTATTTTGAGGCAGTAATTTACACCAGATCATTTTTCGGCTGCTACTGTCCTGTCTATTCCAGGTGGGATTCATTGACAATGCAGTCCTTTATTTTGAAAAAAGAATCATATTTAAATGAGAAAATATATCACCTCTCCCTCAGTGTTCCTCTTATCTTTGATCTCG
Source organism: Mustelus asterias (assembly GCF_964213995.1). Taxonomy (NCBI): domain Eukaryota; kingdom Metazoa; phylum Chordata; class Chondrichthyes; order Carcharhiniformes; family Triakidae; genus Mustelus; species Mustelus asterias. The sequence goes on from NC_135804.1 coordinate 32,771,765, forward strand.
TTGGTGTTAGAAATTAGACTCTCTGTCTCACAGTTAATTAGCATTCATCTTTTCTATCAACAAAACATAGGGAAAGATAATTATTTGTTTTCAAAATTCAACTGTTGATATTCAGAAAATTGAAGCAACATTAAATGAATGCTCTCCATTACCTTTCTATTCTTTCTCGATAACCCTTTCTCTAGCGCATGCTGTTCTCGCTGTTTCTGCCTTGGTTTAATAGATATTTTAAAACTGGAAAACAAAATTAGTTAATCAGAACACATACATTTTTCTCTGCATTTCTTTCTCTGCCACACACACACACACACACACACACTTGCAGAAAGTGGTTCTCCTTCCACCCAATTTTGCAGATACCAAACAGGCTCAATAAAGCGTAATTTTGGGGAGAAATCTACCCAAGGGATCCCTAAAAAATTTCCAACCTGAAATTAGGTTGCGACATTTTCCCGAGGTTCTGGTGGCCACTTCAAACAACCGTCAGGACCCCGAAATATGTAGGGCACCGTACAGCCCGCTGTGCTGCTCGAGTAGTGCGGAGGAAATTTAAATGGGGGGAGAGGGGATGGAAACGGGATTTGCTGGTTGCGATCTTCACCATCCATTATTTTGGACGTAATCAGCCTCGTGCCAAGGAACAGCGTGGCTGATTACCATATGGAAATGTTGAGTTCCATCTATTTAGCGAGCCCGGGACTCAATTGTCTGGGCTCGCTAAAGTTTCTGACCCCGCCGGTGAATGTCCACACCTGCAGGGACCACGTATGGTCCCCACCATTGGGGACCGGGTTTGATTGAACCCGTGGGAGGGACCAGAGGCCATTGAATCCCCCTGGAGGTTGGTGGTGGGGTGGTAGGTGTCCCTTGAGCAGTGCCACTTTGGCACTGGTAGTGCCAACCAGGCACCCTAGTACTGCCAGCGGGCACAGTGCAGTGCCAAGGGGGCGGGACCAGACGGGACAGAGCCAGACCGGGGTTTGGTGGAGGTAGGATGGCAGGAAATGGGAGAATTCTGAATGGGGTGAGGGCTGATGGTGGGGCCGGCACTCGGAGGCCAGCCTTTGGGATTGGGGGGAAAATTGGAGGCCGACCATCGGGGTTCGGGAGGAGGGGTTTGGGGCCGCCCATGTGGGGGGGGGGAGGGTATTAGAGGCTGGCCATCGGGGATTGGGGTCGGGGGGGGGTGGGTGGCCATTGTGAAGTTGGGTACAGCCATTGGGAGACCAGTCCGGCAATCTGAAGCTGGGTCCAGCCATCAGGAGGTCGACAATGGGGCGGGGTGGGTGGAGGTACTTGTCAGCCAATCTCCCTGTATGCTGAGAGATCGGCGCATGCGCACTAGCCCCATCTGCAGTCTGATACCGGCTTCTTGGGCGGAAATAGGCCCCGCCACCCCCCGCACTGGCGTAAATCCCCTGACAGACTCTGTGGTGCACAGAGTGCCGCAAGTTCATTCCACTAAGGTCGCCTGAAAAACGGGTGGGAAGAACTCCTGTATTCCCACTCGTTGGGCACTGAGATTTTGGGGGGGAAAATCACCCCCGTAAAGTGAAGAGCCTAACACTGTTTATTTTTGGATCCCTCAGAAAAAGTTGATTCTGATTGCAAGAAGCTTCAGCCCGCATCCGCCAATGGCTCTCTGTCCAAGCATTAAAATCCCCTCTTGCACTTGGTGTGTGAAGATGTCCTGAACAGATTATTATTCTGGTACCTCGGCTAATATAGATTTGTAGTTCAATACTATTAAAGATGCATAACATTTTTCCATTCTCCCGGCATCTCCACAGCATACAGTGATTCCCTCATAATAGTTGTCAGTGTCCCAGAATCTTCCTCCCTCGTCTTCTTCAGCACTCTGTGATAAATACAATCTATCCTGGTAATGTATCAGTTTTCAAATGCTTGTAGGATTTCCATGTTATTTACTTTAAAGTTGTTGATTTGACTTTGGTTACCACTGCTTGGCGAGGGCATGTTGCTCATGCCTCCCTGGGTGTACTTGGAGGAAATCAACATATTGGCCAAAATTTTCTGGCCCTTCCCGTAGGCGGGATCTTTTGGTCCCGTCAATGGTGTACACCCACACGCCACGTCCCGCAGCACATTCCCCGGCTGCGGAGGGTGAAAAGTATGCAAAACCCCATAGACATCATAGAACCATCGCATCCCGACACAGTGCAGGGAGAGGCCATTCAGCCCATCAAGCCTTCACCGACAACACCCTGGCCTCATCCCCACAACCCCACGCATTTATCCTGCTAAGCTGCCTGACACGAACAGTCAATTTAGTATTGCCAATGCACCTAGCCGGCCCAACTTTGGAGTGTGGGAAGAAATCGGAAAACCGGAGAAAATCCACGCAGACATGGGGAGAATGTGCAAACTCTACACAGACAGTGATCCAAGGCTAGAATAGAACCCAGATCCCTGGCGCTGAGAAGCAGCAGTGCTAACCATTGTGCCAACGTGCCATTGTGCCAACGTGCTGCCTACATTGGTGGGATCTAACCATCCAATAGCAGGCTGCTTCCACCACCGGAAAATATGTCGCAGGAGGTCGGAAAATCCCGCCCAATAATGTTAATGAATCCTCAGTTGCACACATCCTCAATTTTGATTATGCTTAAAAATGTTTTGATTTTTATCTCTTCTCAGACTGCCCTCTGTTTTCGATAGTACCAGTCAAATGTCATTCGTTGTATTTAGTCTCTGTGACTGTGGAACAGGATGCTGCTACTGTGTGTGGGAGTGTGGAGGGACATCAGTAGAGATGGGGTGGGATCAGACCATGGAAGGATTTGAAAAAGGGGACAAGGATTTTAAACTCATTGCTCTGGGGTACCGGGAGTCAACGTGGGATTGTGAGAACAGAAGTGGAACCTAGCACAGTTGAATTTTCAGAAAGTGGATATTTATGGGCAGTAGGAAATGGGAGGCTGGACATTAGGAAGATCAAATGACAAGGGTGTGGATAAGGTAAGGATATTTCAGTGGCAATGGAAGTAAAGATAGAGACAGAGATGAATGATGCCTGAAAGGGAGAAATAAATGGCCTTGGAGTTGATGAAGATGTAAGGTTTGAAACTCGATTCTTGGTGAATCTGGGTTGTGCATGGTCAAAGAAATGGAGTCAGAGACAAGGGCAGGGGGAAAAAGGGTGGTGTGAGTGCCAGTTTGCTGGAGGGTGCAATCTCATGCCAGTTTTGTTGTGGAGGATTCAGATGAACACATTGATGAGTGTCCACTGATAGACATGCACAATGAAATTCTTGGCACATTTTAAAATGACTGTTTCATGGAGGACTGGGTCTTTCTCCAAATGCATTTGTTCATGAGAGTAGCCATCTCATTCCTAAGCAGTGCATCTTTTGCAGCTCAGTCACATATCCATGTAACATTCTCAGCCTTTAAAAATGTTCTTACCATTAATAAAATGTTTAAAATGTTTAAAAGTCAGTGTATTTTCTTGAAATTACCACCTGATTGTTAATTGTTTTGTGACATGGCAGTTATGCTAAAATAATACCAATGAACCATTCAGCTTTCAAGCCTAAATTCCCAATTTCAGAGAGCACTGCAATCAACAGACATATTCTTCTTGCTAATGCCTGTTGCTGCATTCAACTCACCGAGTTATCTAGTCGCCCCTGTGACAATAATCTTTATTTTTACCATCGAGGATGAAGACATTAAGGCCCTGAGTGTATGTTTTGGATAGTAACATCCAAGTGCTTGATGCATTAATCTAAACTTTCTCCCTCTGCTTTCTGTGTGGAGGCGTTACCTATTTATTTTAAGCAGGTTAATGTAATTGACTTATGAGTTGTCACCTGTCAGAAAATAACTTTTACTAGTTAGCCTCCAGAATCATTAATATTCAGTGACGGCTGTCTTGACTGCCAGGCAATTGTCTTCGAATGTCAGCCAGCACACACTGCAGCCTCCACAATCGCGGACAAGCATTTTGCCTTTTTTTCAAGAATGTTGAATCCATGAGTATAATAAAATAAATATTGATTTCAGTTCATGGGTCATAATATAAACGGCTGGCCTTTGGGTTACACAGTTGCATATGTAACCCTTGGGCCAGTGGTTTACTGTTATAGCCCTCAGCTGCAGTCAATATTTGACTATTGCGATATCTGAAACTAATGGTCACTCTTGTCACATCATTTCGAGCCGATACTCTATTCAATGAGGGGAAGAAGCCAGGAAGGGCTCTGTGACAGATTGAAAGAAACTACCCTTGCACCAAGTGAGAATTATTTATATCAGTATAGGACAGAAAGAAAATTGGAGCCTCTACCATCACTATCTATAGCACGGCGCTCCAACATGCATGTAGAAGTAGCTGCTTTCACAGCATCCTGGACTCCGAGTGATCTATAACAGTATACCAGTATGGAGCACCTGAGGAACAGGCTGGGATAGATTAAAACATCTGGTTACAATGTGAAACTGCCAGAAAATGTATTTGACATACTTCGAGAAATGACAGTACTCCATGGTACCTGCGTACCATTACACTGTAAACAATTATTTAAGGGAGCAAAGCTTAGAACACAATGGGGGCAATTTTCAATATAGTGCAGGCATAAAACCAATGATATTGACTCATTTAAGCATTTGCCATTTACTTCATTGGGAAGGATGGTCAAGCAGGGCAGCTGAGTTCCAACCATCAGTTTTTACCTTGTATCCAAAGTGGGAATTACTCAATACTTCAATTTACAATGACAAGAATAGAGGTGTAAATTGTAAATTCAATCAGTAAAGACCATGGCCGCAACATTGGGTTCTGTGGTGCCGCTGATGTTATGGAAACCCACATCAACAATATCAGCTGCGGCACAGCCCAAGCACTGCATGCCAATCATGAGGACACTGGCATTCAGTGAGGGCACTGGAAGCATACAATGAGCAGATTGTAATGTCGAACAGTCTCTAAGATGACTTGGTACATGAACTGCTATTTTGGACCTTGCAGTTTCTATTCGCACTCTTTCTTAATCATTCCTATTTCAAAATGCATATAGCTGCATGAGGGACCCCTCCCCACTCCTCCTCACTCACTCTACCATTTGACCTCCAGATGAGGTGCTGTTGCAGAGTAAGGGGAAGCTCTATGTTCAGTTTTGTTGGGGGGGCGGTGGGAGGGTTGGGGGGGGGTGGTGGGGGGGGAGCGGGGGATGGGGAGAGGGGAGTGGGTTGGGGTTGCAGTTTGGAAAAGTTTTTTTTAGATTCACTGGGTGTATCACTGGACTTTGACAAGGAGGTTAAAGGAGCTAGAAGGCCTGTTAACAGAAAGGTTGCTTTCAGTAAAAGGAACTATAGTTAGTGTTCCTCTTGGGCTGCAGCATCTTAGTGAGATGAAGAGGGGGGGCTGTGTGCAAGGAGGAGGGCTCTTAATGGAAGGGGTCTGTTGTTACTTATGCCCTTTGTGGTCAGGTTGCACTGGCAGGCCAGTGAAGGAAAAATTGCAGAAGGGAGGATTATTATGAGGGGTGGGGAAAGGGGTGAAAAGCAAGAGATCCATGGCCACATCTTCTGCAGCTCACATTTCGTGCCCAATAATATGAGATTTCAGTGGGATTTGAGAAGGCGATAAGGATGGAACATGACATTATCCTGAATGTTCTCTGTGATGCCCAATGCAATGGCCCCTGATTGCTGGTTGTATAATGAAGAGAGCCAGTCATCTCTTCCCTCAAGCTCAGATGATGCAGACAAGCTAGTCCCCAAGCAGTTCTCTGCTGCTCCCTATGGTTATGTGTGACCTTGTCTTCCTGTAAGAGAGGGGGAAGAATGCCAGTGAGTGTGTTGCAATCTGTTTGGGTGACATGCCTGCTATTGTTGAACAGCTGAAGGTATGTAGAAGCTGTTAGAGATGAGTGTAAGGTTGACAGAATAGTTAAATTTAGAGGGTGAAGTGAAGTATGTGAATGTTAGATCTGAATCTTTATTGTTAAAGATTGCTGCTGTGGTGCATTTGAACAGCATGAGATTGGTTGTATGTTGAACATGCATTCACTGAACCTGATCACACATGTGAATTTGTTGAACCTTTGTGGCACTGATCCTCAGGTTCAGACTTCCCCATGGCCACAGCTCTCATTCCCTTCTGAGAGCATGTCTTCAGGACCTCCTAGCTCCCTACACAAACATCACCTCTCTTCGCTTTTCCCCCTCCAGCTCTACGGCCTCCAGTATCACATTCAAGCACTTCAGAGCCCTCTTTCTCTGGTTTGTTGTTCCAATCTCAGTTTTCTTCCTTCCCTAAAAGCTTTCCTGGGAGTGTTCTTCCACCAGCTTCTGTCACCTGAGTGCACCACCCCCCCTCCGCCCCCCCTCCCCCCACCCCGTAAGAGCAAGGACGCTTTAAATGTTAGATAACCAAATTACTCAAAATTACGCAGCCTTCATTGAATACTAGAAGAATATGAAGCCCATTTGATGGGTTTGGGAAGAGTACTCTCTCACATAGTATTTACTTAATAGATCACTCGGAGCTCAGGATGTTGCTTTGTAAACTTCTTGAGGGCATCACAGATCAAATAGCTAATAGAATGTCCCGTTATGAGGTATGATTAGAATTTCTGAACATTTCAGAGTGAAAATGCTCAAAATAGACTAAAATCTTGTGCAGATTATGGGAAAGCATAAGGAATGGGATAAATGAATTAGAAGCAGAGTAAAAACAGACTGGATGAAAGGTTGAGTGGAGGAGGATTGGCACTTGGACTCTTGTCGTTTCCAATTAATGATCTGGAAGCCAAAATCAGGTGGAAGTTTGTCTAATTTGCTAATGAGATTAAAGTAGAGAGAGCAATGGAGACAAATGATGCATTGAAAGACTTGTCAGAGACGAGAGATACATTTTATAACTGGTCAGACAATGGCGAATTAAAATTTAGTGTGCAAATTAATATACACTGGTCAAATAATATGGTATGAATGAATTATTTTAATGTATAGGCTGTACATGGCAAAGTAATTGAGTGCTGGGAGAAACATCTGAAAAGGTGACTATATTCTCCAAAGATTACGCTCGAGCTTTACTGGACGTTAATCAGGGCACATTTAGAGTACTGTGACCAACGCTGACCACACTACAAAAACATACACATACATCAAATGGATTATAAAAAAGACTAATCTCATGTCTAAAGTAGGTGAATGATAAGAAAAGATTATAATATCAAAAGTCCAGAATGAAGGTGGTTAAAGAGGTACCTCATCAAAGCGCGTACAATATTAAATCTAAAGATAAGGGAAGTCAGAATATGCGTTTAAAGTTATCTCGGAAAATAGGACCAGAGCACTTAAATTGAAATGAGTGGAAATTAACTTGAACAACTATTAGGAAGAACCCCTTTAATTAGACTTGTTATTTGGCCGGCCCGGTGGCACAGTGGTTAGCACTGCTGCCTCACAGCACCAGGGACCTGGGTTCAATTCCTGGCTTGGGCCACTGTCTATGCGGAGTCTGCATGTTCTCCCCATGTCTGCGTGGGTTTCCTCTGGGTGCTCCGGTTTCCTCCCACAGTCCGAAAGACGTGTTGGTTCGGTGCATTGGCCATGCTAAGTTCTTCCTCAGTGTACTCGAAGAGGCGCTGGAATGTGGTGACCAGTTTTCACAGTAACTTCATTGCAGTTTGAATGTAAACCTACTTGTGACTAATAAATAATAAATAAAACTTTTCTCTGAGCGCGGCATTTAGTGCACCGGTGAACGTGTGTGCCTAAATTCCTGTCTATTTAAATGCAGTAAGAAGTTTAACAACACCAGGTTAAAGTCCAACAGGTTTATTTGGTAGCAAAAGCCACACAAGCTTTCGGAGCTGCAAGCCCCTTCTTCAGGTGAGTGGGGATTCTGTTCACAAACAGAGCATATAAAGACACAAACTCAATTTACATGAATAATGGTTGGAATGCGAATACTTACAACTAATCAAGTCTTTAAGAAACAAAACAATGTGAGTGGAGAGAGCATCAAGACAGGCTAAAAAGATGTGTATTGTCTCCAGACAAGACAGCCAGTGAAACTCTGTGGGGGTTACAAATAGTGTGCCATGAACCCAATATCCCGGTTGAGGCCGTCCTCGTGTGTGCGGAACTTGGCTATCAGTTTCTGCTCAGTGACTCTGCGCCGTCGTGTGTCGCAAAGGCCGCCTTGGAGAACGCTTACCCGAATATCAGAAACTGATAGCCAAGTTCCGCACACACAAGGACGGCCTCAACCGGGATATTGGGTTCATGGCACACTATTTGTAACCCCCACAGAGTTTCACTGGCTGTCTTGTCTGGAGACAATACACATCTTTTTAGCCTGTCTTGATGCTCTCTCCACTCATGTTGTTTTGTTTCTTAAAGACTTGATTAGTTGTAAGTATTCGCATTCCAACCATTATTCATGTAAATTGAGTTTGTGTCTTTATATGCTCTGTTTGTGAAAGAATCCCCACTCACCTGAAGAAGGGGCTTGCAGCTCCGAAAGCTTGTGTGGCTTTTGCTACCAAATAAACGTGTTGGACTTTAACCTGGTGTTGTTAAACTTCTTACTGTGTTTACCCCAGTCCAACACCGGCATCTCCACATCATATTTAAATGCAGCCATTGCCCTGCTAACATAAATAGATTAACAACTATGTTAAAATTGCACAGACTGGGATTTACACAAATGCGTTAATGAGTGAGCTAAAAATAGCATACAGCTGTGTCTAAAATACATGGTTTAAACTGCTGATCCAGACTCTGAGAAAAGAGGTTCCTATCGTGCCGGGGCCTTTATGAATGGATGAAAGCAAGTTGTCAGTGAGAGTGTTGGATCATTGACTAGTGGATCTGCATTGTGTTGGAGGCTGGTGGAATACATTGGTGTGTCAAATTGCTGTACTGCCTGATATTGCTTTTTCTTCTTTTAACAAGTTAGTTTTAATGTGGAGAAGAGTCCAGACTGAAGTTACACAGGTTGATGAGGTTAACAATACAGGTTAAACAGTTAATGATGCAGCTTAACCGTTGACAATTAAAATCTGTTAAACCAGATGAAATGCTCACAAAATTGAAGTTATTTTTAAAGCAATTTTCAAAACTATTCCTTTCCAGGCTGCAATAAAACTCCACTGGACTGCAGAAATGGATTTCAAAACTTCGAATGCTCTTGCCCCAGTGCCACAGCTCAAAACTCTCATTGATCTAGTCAGATGGGAGGGTTTAACTCACAAACTCATCCACCTTTGTATTCTTATCCATGAATTCTTTCATTTTCTCAACACTCTTCCATCCTCCAAATGCAGTTCTGTTCCAAGTGCGGCCAGGTACCAGTTGGAAGGGCTGAGTTGAAATTTCATGTCCAGCAGATGCCACCCCTGTAATCAGGCTGGTTTGCCAACCCTTGTGACAACCTTCAAGGGGAGCTCTCATGGTAGCGACATTATCAATACGCCCAAAAGAGTAGTCCACACCACCATCAGCTAATCCAATTCAAACCTCTTGAATGGGCTTTTCATGATCCTTGGGATTGATGTACTCGGTTGGACTAAACTCTTTCATCTTTGCAAATTTATCTTTATCAATGTCAACCCCAATGATCCGAGTGGCATCGCAACTTTACATCCCCTGATGGTTGCCAGACCCACTCCTCCCAGTCCAAACATAGCACAGGTGGAGTCTGTTCAACTTTGGCTGTATTGACAGCTGCACCATAGCCAGTGAAAATGTCACAGCCCTGTAGACAAACTTTATTCAGCGGAGCTACTTTGCCGATTTTAGCCAGTGAGATGTCTGCAACAACTGTGCATTCAGAGAAGGTGCAATAGTAAAGGTGATTGCCTTTACAGGTGCATCTGTTAGACTAAGGCTACCGAAATCAGCTAATCCCAGATATCCCTGGATCCCAAGTGAGCGACGGCAGGTGCTTTTTCCACATCAAGCTCCTTCTCTTCCTCCTGTTGCTCTTTCCTGCCTCCAAAGGTGCAGAATAGTTATCAACAGTCCACTCTACTGTGCAGTGTTGTGAAAGGCACAGAACACCTCACCTGCTGTACACTGAAGGGTATAGAAATCATAGAAACCATAGAAACCATAGAAACCCTACAGCACAGAAAGAGGCCTTTCGGCCCATCGAGTCTGCACCGACCACAATCCCACCCAGGGCCTACTCCCATATATTTTACCCACTAATCCCTTTAACCTACGCATTCCAAGACACTAAGGGCAATTTTAGCATGGCCAATCAACCTAACCCGCACATCTTTGGACTGTGGGAGGAAACCGGAGCACCCGGAGGAAATCCACGCAGACACGAGGAGAATGTGCAAACTCCACACAGACAGTGACCCAAGCCGGGAATCGAACCCAGGTCTCTGGAGCTGTGAAGCAGCAGTGCTAACCACTGTGCTACCATGCCCAAGATCAGTCCAAGCAACTAAATTGCAGTTTCAGCACCCCGATAAATTGCATGCCTTATATTCGAATATCCTCTGCTGTAATGTTTTGTAACTTTCCCAGGCATCCTTGTCTCATGGAATCCTTGATTCATAGAATCCTACAGTGCAGAAGGAGGCCATTCAGCCCATCGGGTCTGCACTCTCTGACAGGGTATCTCATCCAAGCCCTCCTCCCCTACCCTATCCCCATAACCTCACACACTTACCATGACTAATCCGCCTAACCTACACATCATGGGACTAAAGGGACAATTTTTACCTTGGCCAATCCACCAAACGTGCACATCTTTGGACTGTGGGTAGAAATCAGAGCACCCAGAGGAAACTCACACAGACACAAGGAGAACATATCATTTCTTTGGTTCTAATTCTAACTGTGAAACAACAGTTTAAGGTTTCTTTTCTTTTATTTCTAAATCTGGGTAATTACTTTAATCATATCATCCTTAGAAAATCCTGCTTTTATTTCTACATTCAATTGCTCTGCTAACTCGCTCAGCTTTAGTCAAGGACTTTGTGTAATCTACTGATACACTTTCTATTCCCAGAAAACTCTGAGCAACAGTTAAAGCCATTTTTGAGTTTCAACCAGTGCAATATGCTTCTCAGCAAATCCTGCACCTATGTCCAGTATCTCCATATACTCATTTGTTTAAGGATTCACAGATCCTGCTTTAAATTCAAGGCTTTTTGATCCCGTAGGAACCTTCACTTTGTTATGATCCCAACTGCTGTTAATGTTAAACAAGTCAGATCTCGGAGTGCAACCTGGCTTGATAGATCCTAATCTTTTTAGAAACCGCAGAAGAAAGTTACTAAACAAATTCACAGGAGTCTGCTCATCAACTTTTAATGCAAAGAATTAAAGATTTATTGAAACAAGAGAAGTGAACCACCAAACAAAAAAGTTGGAAAGATATCAACACAAATACAAGAAGATAATTCAAAATTTCCACTATTGTTTCAACACAGCAATATCTTTGCAGACACATAAGCCAGTGAAGAGTTGCCACCAGCTTGACACAAAGGCTTCTCGCTTGTGTCTGGCACAGTTGATTTTTAAAAAAAAGTGAATTCCTAAACATTCACTTGATGTTTCTTATCCATATCATATCTCTCCCCAGGATACTCAAAAAAGCACACTTTAAACTCACTGGTCTTGATTTTAATCGGCATGCCCGCCCCAAAAATCGGGGTGGGTGAGGCTCGCAGAATGGCATTCTCCATTGGCCTCGGGCGCGATCTTACGGGCCTCGGGCGGGCGTGCCGGTAAAATTCCGGCCACTGTTTCTTCAACTAAAGAGCAAACAAATGAGTTTCCTAAACTCAGTCTTTCAGTAGCACCTCTGCTAAACTGATCACTTTATTGAGGCCTATAACGGATTACTCAGATAACTACTGTCCCACCAGCCTTGTAGTTTCTCTTCTCAGAGAGCTTAAAAATCCGTATTTGCTGTCACTGAGAAACGCACCCTCTCCCTCTCAACTCCTGCCTTTTTGTGTGTGTGTCCCCCTGGACCGTTGTCGCTAGGCAACAGTAATTTTTTTTCTTTTCTGCTTTTTGTTTTTCTCCCTATAATCACTAAACCGTTAACCTCTTATAACCCATCTCTTTAATTCAGGGGTTTATGAAACTTCATTAAAAATGTATGCATACAAACAGGAGTCAGGAGTTTATCCAGACGACCAGGTACAAAGGCTCACAAACAACCTAAATAAAACTGTAACCATATGACCTTACTCAACACACAAACATATTATATCTATGTGTTCAACATAAAAATTACACATTGTTCGTTATATATTTCAGTATTTAAATGTTTTCTTACCTGTCAATTCCTCAGTGAGTTTCGGGAATCTGAGGAATTCCATGCACTGAGATTTAAAGATGTGGAGATGCTGGCGTTGGACAGGGGTAAACACAGGCTACCAAATAAACCTGATGGACTTCAACCTGGTGTTGTTAAACTTCTCACTCTGAGATTTAAAGGCAGAATCTGAGACATGAATGGTTAAAATTCCACTCAATTGCTTGATGATATATTGAAAGTCAGACCCACCTGTTGGACAGGGGGTCCCTGAGCACTAACGAAGGTGCTCGAGTTAAATATAGAAGTCGATAAGTTCCTGCCAGTTTCCCAGCATGCCGGCTCGTTTTGTTCTTTTACCACCCTTGCAGACACCTGCCCACCCTGTGCAGATAGATAACCCCTTAAGCCTCAGAGGGAAGGAAGAAAGCTACTTCCAGAAATTGTCAACTCAACATTTATATGAGGAAAATAAGGACCAGTCTGGAATTCCGTCAACTTCCTCCCAACCTTGAAAACGGCGGTCCGATTTCAAATCTCTCCTTCCCTAGCCAAACCTTTGAACAAAGGTTGCCACTTTCCAAATCCACTCCCTCCTCTTCTCAAACCTCCTTCTTGAATCTGTACAATCAGTTTCCACTCTGCCATAGGAACAAAACAGTTCTGCTTCCTCTTCACTCAATAACCATTGGCTTTTCCTCCAGCTGCCTGAACGATTGAGCCTTCTTCTCTTTCTGCCTCTACTCCGTGATGACCCAGCTCCTTGATAAAGCTTTCGGTTACTCCGGCTAATGTTTCCTTCTTAAACTGAGTGGCTGTTTCTTTGATTGTGCTTCTGTGGGACACATTGAGACAATGTTTTATGTTACAAATGATCAGCTTCTCTCATGTCGGGGACGTAATTGATCATCTCCTCTATCAAGCCACAAGGAGACTGGCCAGCAGCTTTTGTCAACAGGAAGATATTCCACTTCATCAATGTTCACCCGAGGTGTGATCACCACAGAAGAATAGAATAAGAGTGTGCCAGTTCTACTGGCAGCCACCACAACATCTCCATTCAGTGACAGTCAGGAATCCTTTTCATTCCGGAAAATAGCTGCTCGATTACAAGGTTGTCCAGAGATGTGCAGGTTAGGTGGATCGGCAATGCTAAATTGCCCCTTAGTATCCAAAGATGTGGAGGTTAGAAGGATTAGCCATGGTAAATGTGTGGGGTTACAGGCATGGAGGAGATTGGATGGGCCTCAGTAAGGCACTCAGTCAGAGAGTCAGTGCAGACTAGATGGGCTGAATGGCTTCTTCTGCACTGTAGGGATTCTATGATTCTATGAATATCCGTCCCCAACTGGCTGGTGACAACATTCCATCTGAGCAAGACAGATACAATAAGAACTATGAGACAACCATGAAGCAGGTTATAGAACCTGGTGTTGGCATTTTGAAGCAATTATACGAGTGCCTTGAGGAGGACAGTAAGCATAAGGCACCGAGAGGTTGTCTGGCAGTAGATGACAGTTTCACAATTAACCATGACCTGAATTCTGTGCTCGTTGAACGTGCGTGATCAGTGGGTTGGGTAACGGCTATGGTGTCTGCTTTCATCCACCAATATCAGAATGACATGATTTCACTCTGGCTGGCCATTTAGTGATGCACTGCTGGTTAAGGAAGAAGCATGCCGGGTGTTGTGTTGAATGGTGACCCGGGAGGGGGTATAAAACAAACTCAGTCGGCTCCCTGAAGGATGCCAGGAGTTGGGGAGGGGTCCTAACAGAACTATCAATAAGGAAGTGGAAAAGTTGGCACAGGTGATGGCCTCAGCACCTGGTGGGCATGGCAGGCAGGATCCCAATGCTGGTGGGCACTCAGCCCCATGATTCTCAGGCGCCAGCCTGCCCGCTCTAATGGAAGCAGTGAGCGACTGGCATGAAATACTTGTGCAGTGGGATGGAAAGAGGAGGCCACCCCACCAGTCAAAGAAGACCTGGATGGAGGTGGCTGCACAGGTGAGTGGGCATGGAGTGGTGTGCCGCGCATGGGTCCAGTGCCAGAAATGATTCAATGATCTTTTGTGCTCTACAAGGGTGAGTATGGAGGGAGGGAATTGTTGAGAGTACATGGGGAGGAAGAAAAGGACTTTGTCAAGTGTTGTAGACAGAGATGGAGAAATGATGGGTTGTACTCAGCCTTGTCACTCTTGTAAGATCATTCAAGTGTTTTCTGTGCTGCGTCTAGGTACTAGGCTAATGTTCCTGGTACAAATGATCTCAGCAATCTCTGTCCCTGTCTGATAAACTTGGTGTTTAAAGATCCTCCTTCCATTGGCAAGAGAACTTCCTTCCTCAGCCTGACCTCTCACAGCACTGGAGGTATTAGGGAATCAGGGGCTTGTCTACGCTTAAGAAAGCCACCTTTGCTTGAAGAGGTGTATTTCTGCTTCAAGGGCCTATTGGAAATTGTGCTCCAGAAGTGGGGAGATCCCTCCCAGCCGGTTTGCTGGGGAAATGGGTGAAATTTGAGCTCATCTTACTGCACACCCACCCAAAAACCACACAAAATTAAAATTGGGGCCAATATAACTGTGCACCTTTCTTAATAACTAACTGCCAAAGTGACCTGTTCAGAGACAGCTTTATATTTCTGTGCAGTGTCAGTGGGCCTATCTTAGCCTGACCGAGGACTGTTCAGACTTACTTCGTTGTTTTAATGTGTCACCCCCTTTCTTTTTGGGGTGTTCTGACGATTTACATTTAGCACTAATACTATGTAATATATATATTGCAGGATGGTAAGTCACTCAAAAGGTGGTATGTGCATAGTTAACATGCTGGGGACACTTTCCAAATCTACACGCTGTGGCCTGGGATGGGTTTTAAGTGAGCGTCAGAATAAATTGCTGTTAAAGCTTGCAGTTTCCAACAACCTACCTGTCAATTTCAGGTCAGTTTCATATATTCAGAATCATCCAAGCAGTGATCCCTGTGTACTCAGGCTGATTTAGAAGCTAGACTGTCACTAAATAGATTACTGCAATAAAATGTAAGTAACTTTTAACAGAACAATGATCAGGGTGAAATGAGTATAGAAATTTAACCAGGGGACAATGTGCTGTCATTCTGTTATACATTTCAATATTGGGCTATAAAAGGCAGAGTGCTTGAGCACTGCAACCAGCTGTGATGTCTGGGATGTAGCATTCTCATCCATGTAGATTTATTAAAGCATAGAAACTGATAGCTTCTGAAGAAGGTAAAAATTACAGGAGACCATCTTCCCTTCAATGTGCGGGGATATTGTTGTGAGCAATTAAGATAAATTAATAAATAATTAAAGGTACAAACATGTGAAGTGGTGCGGGACTAATCATTTAAACATGTTAACAGTTGTTAAATGCTGGAACCTTTGAATTATTTAAACCCTTTGTGCTCTTTGGAAAGGCTCAAATTACCCAAAATATGACATTGTGAAGAGCATCGCAGAACAACGGCGCACAGGTTTTAAAATACAACAGAATTATATCTCTCATTTCCATAAAGTAATCTGAGAGATTGGAGCCCAGTAATTAGTTCATGTGTATCTGAAGAAAATCAACATATTGCCTCCTAATAACGCCCTAAGCAGCAGCTCCCCCCCACACCTTCCCCTCTCTCCACCCCACTGCCCACCTTCACTGGGTTCTGCTTGATCTATCATGTGATCTGTCCCTGTTTGAGAATTGACAGTCGCTTTCATTTCCTTATATATTCTTTCCCCCCTGCCAAGGTCACACTGGAGAGAGCCCTCCAAGTTCTCAGCATTCGTCCTCCTTCACCTCTTCCACCAGCCCTTGGTCATGAATCATTCCGTCTTCAGATTGAACTCCTGATGCTTCGGTTCCAGAAAACAGCCCGACTTCCGCAATTTTTCTTCATTCTCACTAACAATTTGGTAATGAAATATTGATTTTTAGTTAGATTCAAATAGATGTTATTAAGTTTGCATTGATAAATCGTTCTTTTTTGCAGGCTGGAGGTACTTCAGTCAAATCCTAACTACGCATTCATACCTTGTGATGTATTAATTTGACATATTTGTCACCAGCTGCCCGGACAGAATGAGAGGAGGTTGTGTGCTGTAAGTGTGGCTATTTCAGAAATGAGACATCATTTTAGGTGATTTATTTTTAGGAATTTTAAGTTTGAGCGTGTTCGTCTCCCTGAGACTTATTCACTGCCAGTCTCTCCCTCGGAAAAGCAAATCTACATGGTGTTAGCTACCATGGCAATGTTGGGGGCGGGGGTGGGGAGGATGCTGAGGCTTGGTCACTTTGCATATTCAGATTGGGAGAGGGTTGACCGCTGCAAGC
Source organism: Mustelus asterias (assembly GCF_964213995.1). Lineage (NCBI taxonomy): Eukaryota > Metazoa > Chordata > Chondrichthyes > Carcharhiniformes > Triakidae > Mustelus > Mustelus asterias. The sequence goes on from NC_135804.1 coordinate 32,788,375, forward strand.
TGATAACACTCTCAAACTTTATTGGAATCCAGGAGGATTGTTAAATAAAGTCTGCTGCCTACCCGGGACTCATCATGGCTTGAAGACTTTTAAAAGGAAAGAAGCGACATCTTTATGGTTCATCCAGAAATAATTTGCAAACAGAAACTAGACAGTGAGCTGTATGCACTGATATTTGTTTCAAGGTCATAGCAGCATCGAAGCCTGTTGCCCGCAGATAAAACAGTCACACTGCCACCACCCCCCTCCCCCATCCCCACAGCTGCTGACTCCCTCGGCCCAAACACTTGGAACTGCAGGTGTTTGTTATTTTTGTTGTCTTTAGCTGAAAACCGCAAGTGTTCTGAATTATTGTTTTCCTTCAACTTTCTAATACGGCCATAATTTCTCAGACATGCCCACACTTTTACTGCAACAGGTTTAGATGACATCTGACTGAAATGGAAAATGGGCAATAGTCTAAGAAACGACCCATTATTGAAATTTCTTCGCCTGCTCTCTGAATTGGCCTCCTACTATTTTGATGACAAGTGCCATTTTGGAGGGAGGGGAGGGAGGGGAGGAAAAAAAATGCTTGTTCTTCAGCAAGTCCTCCTCCAGACTGATAGGCCCAGATTCCATAAAGCTGCCTGCTGTCTTGTGTTGTGAAAAGAATCAGCTTTTCCTGGGAACGCCATTACTGTGTAATGAGGCATGCAGCAAAATATACCTTCAGCAGCACTTGATGAAGGCTCGCTGACACACCAGACCAGACTGAAATGTTTTTGTGTGTTCTTCCTTATTTTGTCCATCAATCATGTCATTAGTCAAAGCAGACAGCCTTGTCAGCTGGGCACAGATGCAGACTGGCAGCAGATCAGTGGACAGGTGTTACAGCCTTCCCAAAACAACCTCTTGTCAAGGCCTTATATAAAGGGCTTAGTTCCAGTTAAGAGACAAAGGGAGGGAAAAGTTGAGGTCATGAATGTAAGGGAGTACTCAAATCGAGACATTTTTAAGGTTGTTGCATTAATAATGAAGGAGTTTTATGGATCACAGCAATTTTGCTTCAGTTCTTTTTAAAATCTGTTCACTCAAATCACTCAACAAAATACACTTCAATGGAAATGAAAAGGGAAACATTTAGCATTTAAAGATTTATATACTTAATTAGAGTAGATCAAATTATGTGGGCATGGAATAGGTACCCACTATAAAATGCTATGTTACACAGTAACTAGCTTAACCTAAACTAGCAGAAACTGTTGCTCATTTATCGTTTTCTGAGGAATTTCATTCTGATTTTCCTATATGTTTTTGGGGTGGATTTTGAGACAGGTTGTTGAAGTAGGGATGGGAACATGTGAATCAGGCTCTTTTGTGATTTCCTAAATGTGAGATGGCCTTTGAATCCCATTCCTGCCATATATCTGTTTCTGACAGATGTGGGAGGGGATTTGCAAGACGCAATGCAGTGCAGGAGGAGTGCCGGTACAGAGGTGGGCTGGTTCGAATGCCCATCTCAGTTCTCGGGCCAACAGCCCAGCTCCTAATATTGTTCTTATGTCCCCTAAACCTCCCTCCAAGCTCCCATCGTGACCGCTCCATAGCTTTAATGTCCTCTTATACTGGGCGGCACGGTGGCACAGTGGTTAGCACGGTTGCCTCACAGCACCAGGGACCTGGCTTTGATTTCCGGCTTGGGTCACTGTCTGTGTGGAGTCTGCACATTCTCCCCGTGTCTGTGTGGGTTTCCTCCGATGCTCTGATTTCCTCCCACAATCTGAAAGATGTGCTGGTTAGGTGCATTGACCCAAACAGGTGCTGGAGTGTGGCGACTAGGGGAATTTCACAGTAACTTCATTGCAGTGTCAATGTAAGCCTTACTTGTAACATTAATAAATAAACTTTAAACTTTTCACATGCCTGCTCACACTGTCCATGTCCCCTCTGTGTCCCTCACACTCTCCATGCCTCCTCCCTGCCTGCCCATGCATCCCCATAGTCACTCACCCAGCACCCATTGTGGACAGACCTCTGGATGTCTTTGAAATGGACAAAAAAATCTCACAATCAAATATAGCTGTCATTCAAACACATTTCAAAATGAAAACTTCTCCCATTCATAAAAGGCATTCAAAAATAAAATTAAGCCCTGAGAAATATAAACTATGGAGTCCATCGAAAGTGAAAACCAGATGGCCATTTTTTCTCTAAGCTACACCACCTGTTAATCAAAGCATTTCAGGCTGTTTCTATTTGTCCAAGTAAAGGTTTCTTTTCAATCCAAATGGGCTCCAGGCATTTAGATTATCTAACGTTGGTGCAGTAAAGATCTCATGCAGTGTTTTATTCATTTTTGAATGGATAACATAACTTTTCCAAATGGGAAAAGTACTTTAATGCATTTCAATACTGAAGCAATACTTGCCTTTTCAGAGCTATGATGAATCAGTGTAGTTAAAACACATCTACCTGGCAATGCAGGAAATTTGTTTTTGCAATGGAAAAACTTCAAGATTTTATATTTCCAAACCCCATTCCCACCTCCACTAGGAGACAAAAATGTAGCCCCTTGACTTTTGTGTGATAGTGCCAAATGGGTGATAGCAAATTTTACATCTCCATTTCTGGTTGCATTGAATTTCCAGTCAACATCTTCCTCTTTCATTATATTCTTTGTCTTTTCCTATTTTTGTCTTTTTGCAGCTCAATAAAATTCTGGTGCCACAAGGCTAAGGCTACTGGAGAGACTTTAAACTAGAAAGGTTGGGGGGAGGGAATCGAAATGAGGGGACTGAGAGCGAGGAGGTTAGCTCGCAAATAGATAAGGAATGTAGACAGGGTAAGAGGGAGGTTAGACGAGTGAGGGAGAAGGGAAGTGCTCAGGCTGAAGGTCTGAGATGTGTCTATTTTAATGCCAGGAGTGTAGTGAATAAAGTGGATGAGCTTGGAGCGTGGATTGCTGCTTCGAATTGTGATGTGGTGGCCATTACGGAGACTTGGATGTCTCAGGGACAGGACTGGGTGCTTCAGGTGCCAGGTTTTAGATGTTTCAGGAAGGACAGGGAGGGAGGCAAGAGAGGGGGGGGAGTGGCACTGTTGATCAGGGATAGTGTCACGGCTGTAGAGAAGGTGGACGCCGTGGAGGGACTGACTACGGAATCTCTGTGGGTGGAGGTTAGGAATAGGAAGGGGTCGGTAACTTTGCTGGGTGTTTTCTATAGGCCGCCCAATAGTAACAGAGATGTTGAGGAGCAGATGGGGAAACAGATCCTGGAGAGATGTAGGAATAACAGAGTTGTCGTGATGGGAGATTTTAATTTCCCAAACATAGATTGGAATATCCCTAGGGCTAGGGGTTTGGATGGAGAGGAGTTTGTTAGGTGTGTCCAGGAGAGTTTCCTGACACAGTATGTGGATAAGCCTACTAGAGGAGAGGCTGTTCTTGATCTGGTGCTGGCTAATGAACCTGGACAGGTGGAGGATCTCTCGGTGGGTGAACATCTTGGGGATAGCGATCATAATTCTATCTCCTTCACGATAGCATTGGAAAGAGATAGGGTCAGGCAGGCTAGGAAAGTGTTTCTCTGGAGTAAAGGGAAATACAGTGTCATCAGGGAGGAAATTAGACGGGTAAATTGGAAGGAGGCATTCTTGGGGAAAAGTACCGAAGGAAAGTGGAGGATTTTCAAGGAATGTTTGTCTGGAGCTCTGCATGACAACGTTCCGATGAGACAGGGGGGTGTTGGTAGGGTACGGGAACCGTGGTGCACGAAGGTTGTGATGAACCTGGTAAATAAGAAAAGAGAGGCGTACAGAAGGTTCAGAGAGCTAGGAGGTGTTAAGGATTTAGAGGAGTATACGCGATGTAGGAAGGAGCTTAAGAAGGAAATTAGGAGAGCGAGAAGGGGTCATGAGAAGACCTTGGCGGGTAAGATTAAGGAGAATCCCAAGGCTTTCTACAAATATGTCAAGAGTAAAAGGATGAGATGTGAAGGCATAGGACCCTTAAAAGGTGAAGGGGGAAAAGTTTGTGCGGAACCGTTAGAAATGGCGGAGGTGCTTAATGAATACTTTACCTCGGTATTCACGGTGGAAAGGGATCTGGGTGGTTGTACTGCTGGATTGCGGAGGACAGAAAGGATCGAGCATGTGGACATAAAGAAAGAGGATGTGTTGGAACTATTGAATGGCATCAAGGTTGGTAAGTCGCCGGGACCGGATGGGATGTACCCCAGGTTACTGTGGGAGGCGAGGGAGGAGATTGCGGAGCCTTTGGCGATGATCTTTGCATCGTCGATGGAGACGGGAGAGGTTCCGGAGGATTGGAGGATTGCGGATGTGGTCCCTATATTCAAGAAAGGGAACAGGGACAGCCCGGGAAATTACCGACCGGTGAGTCTAACCTCAGTGGTTGGTAAGTTGATGGAGAGGATCCTGAGAGACAGGATTTATGATCATCTAGAGAAGTTTAGTATGATCAAAAGTAGTCAGCACGGCTTTGTCAGGGGCAGGTCGTGCCTTACGAGCCTGGTTGAGTTCTTTGAAAATGTGACCAAGCACATTGACGAAGGAAGAGCGGTGGATGTGGTCTATATGGACTTCAGCAAAGCGTTCGATAAGGTCCCCCATGCAAGACTTCTTGAGAAAGTGAGAGGGCATGGGATCCAAGGGGCTGTTGCCTTGTGGATCCAGAACTGGCTTGCCTGCAGAAGGCAGAGAGTGGCTGTGGAGGGGTCTTTCTCTGCATGGAGGTCAGTGACCAGTGGAGTGCCCCAGGGATCTGTTCTGGGACCCTTGCTGTTTGTCATTTTCATAAATGACCTGGATGAGGAAGTGGAGGGATGGGTTGGTAAGTTTGCTGACGACACCAAGGTAGGTGGTGTTGTGGATAGTTTGGAGGGATGTCAGAAGTTGCAGCGAGACATAGATAGAATGCAAGACTGGGCGGAGAAGTGGCAGATGGACTTCAACCCGGATAAGTGTGTAGTGATCCATTTTGGCAGATCCAATGGGATGGAGCAGCAGTATAAAATGAAGGGTACCATTCTTAGCAGTGTAGAGGATCAGAAGGACCTTGGGGTCCGGGTCCATAGGACTCTTAAATCGGCCTCGCAGGTGGAGGATGCGGTCAAGAAGGCGTATGGCGTACTAGCCTTCATTAATCGAGGGATTGAGTTTAGGAGTCGGGAGATAATGCTGCAGCTTTATAGGACCCTGGTTAGACCCCACTTGGAGTACTGCGCGCAGTTCTGGTCACCTCATTACAGGAAAGATGTTGAAGCCATTGAAAGGGTGCAGAGGAGATTTACAAGGATGTTGCCTGGATTGGGGGGCATGCCTTATGAGGATAGGTTGAGGGAGCTTGGTCTCTTCTCCCTGGAGAGACGAAGGATGAGAGGTGACCTGATAGAGGTTTACAAGATGTTGAGGGGTCTGGATAGGGTGGACTCTCAGAGGCTATTTCCAAGGGCTGAAATGGTTGCTACGAGAGGACACAGGTTTAAGGTGCTGGGGGGTAGGTACAGGGGGGATGTCAGGGGTAAGTTTTTCACTCAGAGGGTGGTGGGTGAGTGGAATCGGCTGACGTCGGTGGTGGTGGAGGCAAACTCGTTGGGGTCTTTTAAGAGACTTCTGGATGAGTACATGGGATTTAATGGGATTGAGGGCTATAGATAGGCCTAGAGGTGGGGATGTGATCGGCGCAACTTGTGGGCCGAAGGGCCTGTTTGTGCTGTGACTTTCTATGTTCTATGTTCTATGTTCTAATATTATAAGTATGTGTAAATAATAACAGGTGGGAAATGAACATCTCTTTTGTATTAGTGTCATCCTCACTAGATGTAGTATTGTTCCCATGACAGCCTCTCACCTATGTGTTCTCTACTCCTCTGCGGAGAGTAGAATGTTAATGGAATGAAATTCGGGTGAGTTTCACTCTTGAGATGCATTCTGCTCACAGGATTATGCAACATTTATGACAGCCTGAGATCACACAGGAACAACAAATCTTTACTTTATAGAAATGACTGACGACGTAGTACAACATGGTCCTGCCTTTTCTGCTCATCCTGACCAACTATTGCTGGAAAACTGGCAACTTTAAAGGCAAAGATTATGCCTCAAGCCTTAGCGTCGTATTTGATCATGGAGATGGGGCGATCACATCTGAGCTATACTCTCTACCACCCCATATGTGCTGTTTCCAGCAGGATACTGGGCAATGATTAGAGCTGTTATATCTTTGGATTGCAGTTGGTTGTACAATAATTAAATGGCAGGCACCTGCAGTGCTGGCATGAGCATCACTGAGCACAAAAGCTCCTTATGAATAGTAATATGAATTGTTTATCTCCTATTCCTGAGCCTAAGGCCAATTGTAATTCTCCCACTATTGCTATGCTATGAACTCACAGGGATTGCTTCTGAGGCTTCCCATCTGTGATAGTGACCTGAAAACAGCACAGAGGAACTCACCACCCTGCGCCCATTGTCACTATGGCTTCCTCCATCCTGCTGGACCCTCTTCAGGCACAAGCAGCTGCCTGAGGGCTCACAGCAGAGTTAAATATTGAAATCAGGATCCTTGGACGCTGGTGCCACTGGAAAACTGTACTGGGCACTCTCTAAATGCCAGCTCCCACCAGTTCCACTGGCACTAGTACTAAAGAGGCTCGCCAAAGGTAGGTGTTGAATTAATTTGTGACCTCTCGCGCGAAGATGCATAATGAGAGCCGCTGCCACCTGGAATCCCATGTTCCATGATCCCACCCTACCCCGCCCCTGCAGCTTATCCCTAGCAACCATCCCAGCCTGATTGCAAGGCCTCAATCTCTGAGCTTCACTAGGACACCACACAGATTGACTGCCAAATGTAAATGAGCTTAAGGCCTCAAACTTCTGGGGGTATCTTCACCTCCAGGATGCTTAGAAACTGAAACGTCAAAATAGACCTCCTTGAGAGGATCCAGTGGGGACTAGATCCACAATGTTTGTCCCATAAGAAAGCATATTGGGAATAAGTACCTTTTGTGAGGAGCAGCTTCTTTTAAGAAAAAATGTGAAGAGACTCGAACCTCAGCAAAAACTGTCAAGACATAGATTGAGTATTAATCCCGAATTCAATCATAATTAATTGGATAATTACAAAGTTGGAAAACAAGTGTCCTAACTAATCAGGATATGAACAATGTTAATCTTCAAATTATCAAATGTTTTTTTCAGTTTCCAACAGTTACACTCAAAAGGCTCCAAAAAAAATACCGCAGGTGCTGGAAATGTGAACTAAAAGGAAAATGCTGGAAAAAGACTCAGCAGGTCAAGCAGCATTTATCGAGACAAACAGAGTTACGTTTCAGGTGGAATGACTTTTCATTAGATCTGAAAACTCTCAAAAAAGTCACTGATGATTCCATAGCATCCTACACTAGAGATGTGGGGATTTGATGGATTCAAAATATAGTGTGGGATTCTCCAGGGTCATCTGTGGCGGGACCTGTTGAGAGTGGGAACAGAAAATTTGGCATTCCAGCCAAAACTCCATTCATTTTCTGGGGCGCTGGTTAAATGCCAGCCGTGAATGAGGACAGAAAACTTCTGCCAAAGAATGTACTTGGAATCAGTCAAATCTTCTATAAGCAACAATTAAAATAGCTAATGAAAATAGTTAAAATTCATATTTAACAGCAATAACCTTCATAGGTGATCAGAGAGGCACATGATGAGGCTTCGAGCAATTGCCTCCAACTTCTTAACTGTTTGAAGTTGGATTACAGGCACCAATGTTGTCAATGTGAACATAAATGTTTATTTTATTAGTGTCACAAGGATGCTTACATTAACACTGCAATGAAGTTACTGTGAAAATCTCCCAGTTGCCACTGTCTGGCACCTGTTCGGGTACACTGAGGGAGAATTCAGCATGGCCAATGCACCTAACCAGCACGTCTTTTGGACTGAGAGAGGAAACCGGAGCATCCACAGGAAACTGACGCAGACACAGGGAGAATGTGCAGACTCGACACGGACAGTGACCCAAGTTGGGAATCAAACCTGGGTCCCCAGTGCTGTGAGGCAGCAGTGCTAACCATTGTGCCACTATGCCGCCCCTGTTTTAACATTGTTTAAAAGGAGATAGGTTAAGGCTGCTCTCTGAAAAAGCTACATTTGTGTTTGGGGTAGGAATGATGCTGCATACCCTAGATACTAATTTTCTGGCAAATTTGATGGCAACAGTGCACTGTGCTTTCAAACGTTTTTATGCAAATAAAGAATGGGACCGCAAAAAGTAAGGAGAGATGGTTAAGTCATAAGAATGAGATTAAAGATCACAGTAATGTCGCACAACAGGTTAAAAACAGGAGAATGGGAAACAAACTGACTGACAGGAGAATCTGAAGTGCAAATGGTGTTCAGGTGTCCTCAGGTCAGAGAATAGATTATAAATTAACTGCTGGCCTAGGATCTCACAATTAAACGAGGTGTGAACGGTATTCAGATGAAACTTCAGCTGCTGTAACCTTGTAAAATCAAGACACAAAATAAAGTTTCTCACAGCATAAAATGTGAATATATTAGTAATGAATGAGAATGTTATCATTTTGGCATTTTAATTGTACGAAAAAAATATTAATTACGTATTGATCCACTACATTAGACTACCCAGAATTTCTCATGTGTTTTGGTGGTACAAATTACTGTTATTTTTTTCCGCTTGCTTTATCACAGCCTTGTCCTTGAGCAGCAGTGCTGGTTATATTTAAAGACTACACTTTAACAGCAACGGGACGGCCTTTAAACACCCTACTTTGTAATCTTGCAGCCATTTTTCCTGTACATAAACACTGTGCATTTAAAACTCTGCTGCCCATCTGTCTTCATTTGAAGACTGGGTTAAAAAATAAAACTAATGATTGCTATCAGAGAGAAGATGAGCAGCGTCACCAGTGAAAAGTTGTGCTGCCACATTTTACCAAGGCTAACATTTTTCACTAGGTGGAAAAAGGCTGTATATACTTGTAAACATTATTAAAAATAATAACTTAATGTTTCCTCTGTTTGACTTGCTGGCATTAGCTAGGTATTTCCAATTAGTGTTTCTTGAAAGCTTTTGTGGAGCTTGCACTTCATTTTGTTTAAAAAAAAATCCCCTAATGCTTTCTGCTTCTGTCGTCATTAATAGAGTGGAATGCTTCTTCTCAGGCAGTGAGGTGATATTTAAATACAATGTTCAGGATGCAAAGAGGCTTTTTAAGCTTTGTTCGGCTTTGATCTAGTGTCATATTTACTCTTTTAAATATGAAAATGCCCTGTATTTTGCAATGTACATACTCTGCATTAGTCCACATTTTGAAGAATAATTATCGTTAAAAAGCTGCCCCCAGGAATGAAGTGGTGCACTGCTATTCTGAAGCCTTGCTTCCAACCCTAGTTGCAATTATCTGTTGAATTCAATTCCTATTGATTACAAGCTCTGTTACTTGCACCAAGTTACTAGATGAAACTTCCCGCAGGTAAAACATTCTAATTTGGGAGAGAAAAAGCCTTGGAAAAAATCCATCCCACTTTATAGAAATGCCCCCAAAGCTCATAAATTATGGAGTGTTATCATGTTAAACAGGCATACTAAGTGTCCTCCATCTTACATATGCGTCGCGTCCTTCGGAGGAAGATAAGAATCACATAAAGGCAAGTAAAAAACTGGAAAATCCTGACGTTTCTCTAGGTTGTTATACACTTCAGATGCATGGCTTGTATCCTTACGGAAAATCGCAGAATTGTTATGGTACAGAAAGAGGCCATTTAGCCCATCGTGTCCACACCAGCTCTCCAAACGAGCATTGTGGATTGGTATCATTCCTCTGCCTTTTCCCCGAACCCCTGCACATTGTTTCTATTCAAGTAATCATCTAATGCTTTCGTGAATGCCTCGATTGAACTTCCCTCCACCACACTTCCAGGCAGTGCAGGCCAAACCCAAACCACTTGTTGTGTGAGAAAGTTTTTTCTCACATCACATCACAAACATCGCATCTTTAAATTCATCCTTGCTTTCGCATTGGGTGCAGCATAGAAACATAGAAGATAAGAGCAGGAGGAGGCCATTTGGCCTTTCGAGCTTGCTCCACCATTCATTACGATCATGGCTAATCGTCCAACTCAATAGCCTGATCTTGTTTTCTTCCCATAACCTTTGGTCCTGTTCGTCCTAAATGCTATATCTATCCGCCTCTTGAATACATTCAATGTTTTGGCATCAACTACTTCCTGTGGTAATGAACTCCACAGGCTCACCACTCTGTTAGTGGTTCATTTAAAGCACTGAGTAAGGGCTGAGAGATAGTGTTGGCAACTTTGATTAGATATAATCCTGGAGGGTTCATCACATGACTTGCTACATTAGTTGGCCATCTCATCTCATCCTTGGAATAAAATGGCTTCCTATGCTAACTGGAAAGCAAAAAGACACAATTCTCAATTGGATAATACTTGACGGTCAGTCAAACAGCTTTTCCCTCCATCATTTTCAATATTTTTATATCTGGTAAAGAGAAAAGTTCAAAGAAAATGACAATTTTAAAAAATGTTCCAATGATTTTTCTCCAGGGTTGTACACAGCAGCGACCTGAGAATTCTCTTCAATTCTTGGAGACTCCTGGCCAATTCTGAAAGATTGGCAACCCTGGAGAGGTGTTCAAAATCGTGAAGAGTTTTGACAGACTAAATAAGGAGAAACTGTTCTAGTGGCAGAGGCGTGGGTAACCAGAGGACACAGTTTCAAGATGAGACAGATTTTTCAATCAGAGATGACACGAGGAAAACTGTTTTCATGCAGTGAATTGTTCTTGGGATTGCACTGCCTAAAGCAGATTCAACAATAACTTTCAAAATCAAATTAGATAAATCATTGAAGGGCTATGAGGACAAGAGTGTGGAGTGGGCCTAATTGGATAGATTTAATATAGAGTCACCCACCGTGGGCTGAATGGCCTCCTTATCAACAGACTCAAGAACAGCTTCTTCCCTGCTGCCATCAGACTTTTGAGTGGACCCACCATATATCAAGCTGATCTTTATCTACACCCTAGCTGTGGCTAACAGTATATTCTGCACCCTCTCCTTTTCCCTCATGTACTCTATGAATGATATGTTTTGTCTGTATAGCGCAAGAAACAATACTTTTCACTGTATCCCAATACATGTGACAATAACAAATCAGATCAAAATGATGTGATGTATGTGAATATGAGCTAAACTATGTTATAGCAGCAGCATTCTCTATTTATGATGATCTAGCTATGTAGATTTTCAAGCTCGAGCATCTACTTGACTGGAGGTTGGGCAGTTCAAGGCAAATAAATATCTGGCCAACTAAATTTACAAAGCCAGCCTAATCATCAGATTGTGGATGGGCTCCCAATGTTGAAAACACCTGTTTTTCAGAAGTCATTCATTGTTGGACTAAAAATGGCATGGAATTTAATGAGTTTCAGCAATCTTATGAGGCAGATATTATGGTTTACAGGTGGTATTGGAGAAGGCCCTCATTGAAACATAATTGCAGCTGTATTATTTACGTGTAACTCCTGACAAAGGGACAAGCATGTTCTGGAACACAAGTCCCAGTGCAATGAGTAACCCTTTTCTCATAGTCACATTTTACACTCAATTACTGAGAGTAACTAATTGAAAAGCTTTCAATTCACTTGGTATATGGCATAAATTCCTTTTCTTTTGGATCTTGCACTCTAAAAGCATCTCTCAAAACATTTGGAAGTACATCATTTTAAGGAATACATTTTGAAATGCAATGATTTCTTCAGAGACAGTTCCTCAGGAGGGAGGATGACTTGCTTCAACTCTGATTTGATGGGCTTTGGGATGGCTGATGAGTCCAACGTGTGACCTGCAGGCTCTGCCATACGTGACACAGGTGGTGCTTGAAGAGTTGGGCAGATGAGGAGTCGGATTCTCTGACCTTGCTTGCGGCTGGGATTCTCCGGTCCCACTGCAGTGAATGGAGATTTGGCTGAGCACTAAATTCCCTGTTCTCGCTGGCAGCTGAGGCAGGCCGGAGAACTCTGGTCGAGGTGTTTGGAGGTATGTACACTCTCTCCAACACTTCAGCTTTGCCTCTGAGCGCTCCCATGAAGTCCCACAATGTGTTCAGTGTCTTCCCGGAGAAACCTTCACCATTTTGATCAGTCACAAGTCAGTGACTCCCATCAGTCGGTGGAGGTGTTTGATCTCTTCAGGGATGCTTCAGTTGCAGTTGATTTCCACATAGCAATGGGGTAGCCATTTGTAATTAGAAAAGACAGAATTAACAATCTAGTTAAATTACTTTTAAATGACTTTGCCCACATCCTTATCCTATTTTGCATGGAATTGCGAAGTTAAATCCAATCCATCATGCTGACCTATAAGTTACCAAAGAGTTACAATACTACTCTCTATTCTGTTTCAAATATTGATGATAAAATAATCATATCAGTGAAAATATGGTGCATTTTGTGCCCCAGCGAAGCCTTTTCATCCCTTCTTTCGAATGGATTGATGAGGTTCCTATAGTATTGCAAAAGATCATTGAACATCTGGCCAAACTCTCCTCAACCATGCATATATAGGACTCCAGTATTCAGAAGTTACACTCAATTTTCAATCAGTGCATCTGGAGTCCTGAGGACCTTGTAGTGCCTTTTTTCCTCTTGCTCCGAATCCCATTTTTCTTCCCTTCCTTCTCTTTATTTCTCTTACTGCACCTGATTTGGCATGGAATTTACCTACTCAGATCTGTACTTCCTTTTAGGTCCTAATGCTGACAATTCCACGTTCACTCAATCTGATTGCCTAAGGAGTCACACTATTGCTTACTCTGTATTCCTCGCTCTGACGCCACCGACTCACATTTTCAGCAACTTGCCATGCTGAAAAAAATGTTACAAAAGCAGAAACCTGCAAGTGCAAATCCAACTAACAGCAGACATGGTTAGACATCCTGCCACGGCAAATTACGGCCCACTATTTAACCAATACTGACAGCTTATTAACCAAGCAGAAAATAAATAGTTTTGTGCGAGCATCCCTTTCTAAAGCACATCTTTAATAGGCACACTATGCAAAGTATTGGATTTGCGAGGAAATGAGATAGTCTTTCTTCAGTGCTCGGGGGATGCAACTTATAGATATGGGACTTATACACATCTGGTATCGAAACTAGGAAACAGCTGTTCCAGAGATTTTGTCATCACCTCAATGGTGTTAATTGGCAGGCATTTGCTTCATTCTGCAACTCACAATGAAGGTCTACCTCACCAGTATTTGAAGGAAAAGGAAGCTTTGTTGCTTTGTAAAATCTTTGTGACTGTAACCCCGACACAAAAGATAAGCTTCTGCTGCATACATATTAATAGCATCTGAATGCAATGCAATGTAGTTAAATACATTAAGAGAAACAGCCACTATCCTCTCAGTGACATCTGCCTGTAAGCTGTAAAAAGATGATTGCTGTTCGGTATCCCACGATGTGGCTACATCAATGCAATTCTTCACATTTACATGAGAGAAATTACATCCATCTATATTTATGGATATTGATAGTAAGTGATAATAGTTTTCCACAAAAAAGGTTTCTTATGACATTCCATGTGTCATGTCAATCAGAAAGTGATAGCTAAATTCTGACACTTCTGCACAATAATGTATTTTATGTTCTGCCTGGCTTATGTTATCAAGGACTGAAAAACAACTTCAATTATAATGCACTGAAATCCTGAACTGAGATCTACTCAGGAATAGCAACAACTCCAAAAACTGCAAAATGCACTCTTTTGTAAACACTAATATCAAATACAGAGAATTAAAGCTGAAGTGATGTGATTTACACTATCATTCATAATCAAGCAAACCAAGTCTCAGTGCTAACAGTCTATAAATTCAGCTGCTCATTTGCTCAATACCCATAAGACATAACTGGTCCATTAAACCTCCAAATCAGTGGGCAGGGCATTCACCATGTTCCAGCCAGCAGTGCATTGACTGCCATATTGGTGAAGAAAACAAAGGGGCTTCCAAGTCCCACGCTTGTGAAAGACATGTTAAAGTTTATTTATTCGTCACAAGTAGGCTTACCTTAACACCGCAGTGAAGCTACTGTGAAAATCCCTGAGTCGCCACACTCCGGCGCCTGTTCAGGTACACGGAAGGAGAATTTACCATGGCCAATCCACCTAACCCACATATCTTTGGACTGTGGAAAGAAACTGGAGCACCCGGAGGAAACCCACGCAGACACGGGGAGAACATGCAAACTCTACACAGACAGTGACCCAAGCCGGGAATTGAACCCCGGTCCCTGGCGCTGTGAGGCAGCAGTGCTAACCAGCCATCTATATGGATATGCAGCAAGGTGTCTAATGCTTGTTTCAGTTCCCCATTACTGGATTGGTTTGCCCAGAACCAACAGTATTTACACTCAGTAAAACAAGACCTTGGGATCACCTACTATCTGAAGGATAAGGGCAAGAATTCTCCAGCCATTTACCCCGAAGGGATTCTCCCATCCATCTGGTAGTGCACCTCCGCCCGTGGGTTTCCTGCCAGCGTGGGGTGACATCACTGGGAATTCCCATTGACAGCCGTGGGACCAGAGAATCCCGCCGCTAGCAAATAATGCGCCACCTCCCACCAGCAGTAAACAAGCAGCTGGGAGGTCAGAGAGTCTCACCCAAGTTAAGATTTTAAAATTCACTTTTTAAATTCTTTCACAAGACGTGGACATCGCTGGCTAGGCCAGCATTTATTGTCCATCCTTCAGAAGGGAGTGGTGAGCTGCCTTCTTGAACCTCTACACTCCATGTGGTGTAGGTACACCCCCAGTGCCGATCGGGAGGGAATTGCAGGATTTTGACCCAGCGACAAAGGAATGGTGATAAATTTCCAAGTTAAGATGTTGAGTGGTTTTGCAGGGGAACTTGCATGTGGTGGTTTTCCCATGCATCTGCTGCCCTTGTCCTTCTAGGTGATAGAGGTCACGGGTTTGGAAAGTGTTATCTAAGGAGCCTCGGTGAGTCTCTGCAGTGCTTCTTGTAGATGGTACACATTGCTACTACTGCGTGTCAGGGATGGAGGGAGTGAATGTTTTAGATTGTGTGTATGGTGCCAATCAAGCGGGCTGCGTTATCCTGGATGGTGCAGAGTTTCTTGATTTACCTAAATGTGAAGCTGGGATGAGTAGTAATTCTTTGCTTGACTCCATGTTAAGAGGACATGGAGTCCTGGGACACTGTAGGCTACTGATATCCTCTAATCCCCACAACACAGCATCCCATCTCCCCCTCCCCACTCATTGTCGCTTCCCCAGCAGCTAGCCTTTGATTACATTTCGATTCCAGTCTGACAAATTGCCTTACCCAACCTTTGCATCTGTAATCTATCTGAAAATAAAAATAAGAAACTGGGTCAAATCTGATCCATTTCATCAGCTCCAGGTCTTTGGTATGCTATAAAAAGGGATAGGTCTGCGGTTGGTTGAAGATGACACTGTCATGCGAATGGAACATGGTTTTCTGGTCCCCCCCCTATACATTAGTCCTTATTAGGTTTATTTTAACAGCTACCAAAGATAATTTCCTAACCCAGACTTTCTGCCCTTCTTCCACTATTTATTCAGTCTAACTTAGGTGGGTGGAAATTATGATGGAAATATTCTGTTCTGCAACCCTCCCATATTTTTGTTGATGCAATTTTTTACCAGAAATTACAGGGAGCTCCACCATAGTTAACCATCTAAAGCTTTAAATATGTTGCAAATCATGCTTAAGGAACAGAAAGACAGATCTACCAGAGACGGAGGCACAGTGGTACACAGTCAGGGGGAAGTTATCCTGGGGAATTCTCCATGTCGAATCTGGACCCTCATGAAGTCTCATGGCATCAGGTCAAATATGAGCGAGGAAATCTCCTGCTGGTTACCAACAACTGCAACCTCCCTCCATCCATCCGCCTCTCATTCAGCTGATGAATTAGTACTCCACCATGTTGAACACCACTTGAAGGAAGCAGTGGGGGATGGCAAGTGACAGGATGTACTCTGGGTGGGGCACTTTAATGTCCATGACCAAGAGTGGCTCGGTAGCACCACTGTTGACAGTGGCCGGGTCCTAAAGGACATAACTGCTCTACTGGGCCTGTGGCAGGTAGTGGGAGTATCAACATGAGGAAAAACCCTACTTGACCTCATCCTCACCAATCTACCTGTCACAGATGCATCTGTCCCGACAGTATCCGTAGGAGCGATGACCACATAGTTCCTTATGGAGCTAAAGTCCTGATTTCACATTGAATATCTTCCATTGTGCTGTGTGGTATTATCACCTTGCTAAATGGGATAGACTTTGAACAAATCTCGCAACTCAAGACTAGACATCCATCAGCAGCAGTAGAATTTTATTCAACCACAATCTGTAACCTTGTGGCCCCCACTCTACCATTACCATCAATCTGGGGCATCAACCCCAGTTCAATGAAGAGTACAGGAGGGCATGCCAGGAGCAGCACCAGGCATAAGCTGGTGAAGCTACAATATAGGACCACATGTCAAAGAGTGGAAGCAGCAAGCAATAGACAGAGCTAAGCTCTGCAATCCTGCCACATTCAGTCATGAATGGTCGTGGAGGATTAAACAGCTCACTGGAGAAGGAGGCTCCACAAATATCCCGATCCTCAATGATGGGCGTGCCCAGCACATCGTGCTTGACAAATCTGTTAGGATTCTTTGAAGATGTAACTAGTAGAGTTGACAAGGAGGAAACCAGTTGATGTGATATATTTGGACTTTCAGAAAGTGTTTGACAAAGTCCCGCATAAGAGATTATCGTGCAAGATTAAAGCGTTTGGGATTGGGGGATGTTTATTGAGATGGATAGAAAACTGGTTGGCAGAGAGGAAACAAAGAGTAGGAATTAATGGGTGCTTTTCAAATTGACAGGCAGTTACTAGTGAGGTGCCACAGGGATCGGTGCTGGGACCCCAGCTATTCACAATATATATTAATGATTTGGAGGAGGGAACAAAATGTAACATCTCAAAGTTTGCAGATGATACCAAGTTGGGTGGGAGGGTGAACTGTGACGAGGATGCAGAGATCCTTCAGAATGATCTGGACAGGTTGGGTGAGTGGGCTAATCATGGCAGACGCAGTATAATTTGGATAAATGTGAGGTTATTCACTTTGGAAGCAAAAGCACGAAGACAGATTACGGAATGGCTGTAAATTGGGAGAGGGGAGTGTGCAGCGGGAACTGGGTGTCCTTGTGCACCAGTCACTGAAGGTAAACATGCAGGTGCAGCAGGTAGTAAAGAAGGCAAATGGCATGTTGGCCTTCATTGCGAGAGGTTTTGAGTACATGAGCAGGGATGTGTTGTTGCAGCTATAAGGGCCTTGGTGAGACCACACCTAGAATATTGTGTGCAGGTTTTGTCTCCTTTTCTGAGGAAGGATCTTCTTGCTCTCGAGGGAGTGCAGCGAACTTTTACCAGGCTGATTCCGCGGATGGGGGGACTGATGTATGAGGAGAGATTGACTAGGTTAGGATTGTTTTTGCTGAAGTTCAGACGAATGAGGGGGGATCTCATAGACACTTATAAAATTCTAACAGGTCTAGACAGAATAGATGCAGGGAGGATGGTCCCGATGGTGGCGAAGTCCAGAACCAGGGGTCACAGTCTGAGGATTCAGGATAGACCATTTAGGATGGAGGTGAGGAGACATTTCTTTACCCAAAGAGTGGTGAGCCTGTGGAATTCATCACCACAGGAAGTAGTTGATACAAAAACATTGAATGTATTCAAGAGGCGGCTGGATATAGCATTTGGGGCGAATGGGATCAAAGGTTATGGGAAAAAGCAGGATTAGGCTATTGAATTGGATGATCAGCCATGATCGTAATGAATGGCAGAGCAGGCTTGAAGGGCCAAATGGCCTCTTCCTGCTCCTTTCTTCTATGTTTCTATGTTCCCATGCAAAATATAAAGCTGAAGCACTTGCAACAATCTTCAGTCAGAAGTCCCGAATGGATGATCCACCTCAGCCTCCTCTGGAGATCCTCAGCATCACAGGTGCCAATCATCAGCCAATTCTATTCACTCCATGTGATATCAAGAAATGGCTGAAGGTACGGTACGGCACGGTAGCACAGTGGTTAGCACTGCTGCTTCACAGCTCCAGGGACCTGGGTTCGATTCCCGGCTTGGGTCACTGTCTGTGTGGAGTTTGCACATTCTCCTCGTGTCTGCGTGGGTTTTCTCTGGGTGCTCCGGTTTCCTCCCACAGTCCAAAGATGTGCGGGTTAGGTTGATTGGCCATGCTAAAAAATTGCCCCTTAGTGTCCTGGGATGTGTAGATTAGAGGGATTAGTCGGTAAAATATGTAGGGATATGGGGTAGGGCCTGGGTGGGATTGTGGTCAGTGCAGACTCGATGGGCCGAATGGCCTCTTTCTGTACTGTAGAGTTTCTATGATTTCTATGATACTGGTTACTGCAAAGGCTATGGATTCTAATAATATTCCAGCAATGGTACTGCAGGTTTGCATTCCAGAACTAGCCACATCCTCAGCCAAACTGTTCCAGTACAGCCAAAACATTGGCATCCACCCAGCAACATGGAAAATTGCCCAGTTATGTCCTGTCCACAAAACACAGGACAGCCAATTACTGATCCATCAGTCTACTCACAATCATCAGCAAAGTGATGGAAGGGGTCATTGACAGTACTAGCAAGTGGCATGTACTCAGCAATAACCTGCTCACTGATGCTTAGTTTGAGTTCCACCAGGGTTACTCAGCTCCTGACCTCATTACAGCCTGAGTTCAAACATAGACAAAAGAGTTAAATCAAGAAATGAGGGTCGGAATCCTCTGGCCATTCGTGCCCCACCACTGTTGCCAGCGAGATTGGAGAATTTGGTGCTCAACCAAATCTCAGTTCACTGCAGCAGGACTGGAGAATCCCAGCTGGGGGTGAGGTCGGAGAATCCAGCCTCAGGTGACAGTGATTCTCTTCGACATCAAGGCAGCATTTGGCTGAGTACGGCATCAAGGAGCCCAAACAAAACTGGAGCCAATGGGAATCCGGAGAGTCCTGGGACATCACTGCAGGAGTTTCTCAGGGTAGTGTCCTAGACACAATTATCTGCGGCTGTTCCATCAATCACCTTCCTTCCATCATAAGGTCAGAAGAAGGGATCATCGCTGATGATTGCACAATTTTCAGCAGCATTCACAACTCTTCAGATGCAGAAGCAGTCCATGCTAATATGCAGTAAGACCTGGACAACATTCAAGCTTGTGGCCATCAGTGACAAGTAACATTGGCTTCACACAAGTGCCAGAAAATGATCATCTCTACCAAGTGAGAATCTAACCATCTTCCTTGACATTCAATGGTATTATCATCCCTGAATGTGGTATCTTCATCACTGAATCCCCAACTATTAACATTCTGTAGGTTACCATTGACAAGAAACTAGACTGGATTAGCCATATAAATACTGTGGTTACCAGAGCAGGTCAGAGGCTCGATTCCTGTGGCGAGTAATTCACCTCCTGACTTCCCAGTGCCTGAATTCCATCTACAAGACACAAGCCAGGAATGTGATGGAACACTCTCCACCTACCTGAATGAGTGCAGCTCCAACAACACTCAAGAAGCTTTTCAGCTCATGAATAATGCAGTCCTCTTGATTGGCAGCCAATCCATCACCTTCACCATCCATCTCCTCAACCACTGACACACAGTGGCAGCCGTGTATACCATCTACAAGATACACTGCAGCAATTCATCAAGGCTCCTTTGACAGCATTTTCCAACCATGCGACACCTACCACCTAGAAGAATAAGGATGGCAGATGCATGGGAACACCACCAGCTGGAAGTTTCTTTTCAGGCTTCACACCATTCTGATTTGGAAATCTATGGCTGTTTCTTCACTGTCACTGGGTCAAAATCCCTCCCTAACAGCACTGTGGGTGTACCTGCACCACATGGGCTGCAGCAGTTCAAGAAAGCGACTTACCATCACCTTCTCAACGGCAATTAGGAATAGGCAATAAATGCTGGCCCAGCCAGCGATGCTCACATTCCATGAAAGAATAAAGCAAAAAACCCGCACAAAACAAACACATCCTGTTACTTTAGTGCAGCAGTAAAGGCAGAAGTGGCTTCAGGTTTCTGCATCACTGTTTACATGGCAAAAGTTTATAATTGAGCCATTCAACTTTGGTGCCATTTTGGGCCTCTTCAATTCTCATTTGGATTGTTGCCTGCTTTGCAAATTTGGACAGAGTTAAACATTGGACCCTTGCCATTATGGCAGCCTCATTCAGAATATCCCTCTGCCTGCCAGAATGCAGAAAAAATGGGAAGAAGCAGCAGATGTTTGCACATGAAGCAACTGTAAACTACTTGATACTATTCCGCAGACCACGTCAGTCCTCCCTGACCATTAACTAGCTGCACTTGAGGAAATTGCTTTATAATGGAAGCCATTCAGGAATTATAGATGCAGAACTTGATACAGGCTTGAATAAAGGGGTTGTTTAATGATATGTTGATGGGTTTGGGGAGGGGGGTGTGGGATGATGTGCTAAATCATAGAACATGAACATGATTTCAAATCAGCCTGTGTTTCATTGTGTGGATGGGTTCTAGGCAGATGTTTTTCAATCGATTCACGGGATGTGGATGTCACTGACTAGGCCAGTATTTTTATTGCCCATCCCTATTTGCCCTTGAAAAGGTAGCGGTGAGCTGCCTTCTTGAACCGCCGCAGTCCCTGTGGTGTAGGTATACCCTCATTGCTGTGAGAGAGGGAGTTCAAGGTTTTGACCCAGTGACAGTGAAGGAATGGTGATATAGTTCCAAGTTAGGGTGGTGTGTGGCTTGAAGGGGAGCTTCCAGGTGGTGGCATTCCCATGTGTCTGTTATTCTTGTCTTTTCGGTGGTAGAAGCCACAGATTTGGAAGATGCTGTTGAAGGAGCCTTGGTGAGTCTTACCTATTCTCCCAAAGAATGCTGTTCCAGTCATAGAATCCCTACAATGCAGAAAGCGGCCATTTGGCCCATCGAGTCTGCACCGACCACAATCCCACCCAGGCCCCAGCCCGCTACATATTTACCCGCTAATCTACGCATCTCAGGACTCTAAGGAGCAATTTTTAGCATGGCCAATCAACCTAACCCGCACATCTTTGGACTGTGGGAGGAAACCGGAACACCTGGAAGAAACCCACGCAGACACGAGGAGAATGTGCAAACTCCACACAGACAGTGACCCAAGCTGGGAATCGAACCCAGGTCCCTGGAGCTGTGAAGCAGCAGTGCTAACCACTGTGCTACCGTGTCCCCCCCAGTCAGTAGGTTCTCAAAACCATTACTCTTTATTTACAGCAAGTATTTACACATTTGGACCTCTACACAGGGTTATAGCTTCTCCTCCTTCCGGATCTCGCTTATTCTTCAGTCATGTGATCTGACACCTTGATTACATTTGCGTCATGCATGCTTCTGATGTTAGCCCCTTACTCCACAGCCTGCACTATTTAAAGGGAGTGTGTGCTTTGACTGGACTAGGTGTATAAAGTCATTCTCAGTGTCAGTTTGATTTTGTAAAGATACAAGAATCTCACAGCAGGGCAAAGGCTGGGCTCCAAGGTTCTCTGACCAAGCAATAAACCTTGCTGCAGAAGATGGACAGAAGGAGAGAGGTCCTCAGCGCACAACCAGGCAAAAAAAAAGGAAAACAGGCATGAAGGAAATGTAAAAGGGTGCTTGTTTGACTTTTATGTGTCATATTAGATAGTTTGATTGGAATGGTTGATTTGTGATGGCTTTTATTTCATCATTGTGACTAAGAGGACACAATGGGGGTCAGTCGCAGAGGGACGGTATGGTGTGGAACTGCTGTTGAATGGGGGGGCTTGTAGTTGCCTTCAGTGGAACCAGGGTCATAGAATCATAGAATCCATACAGAACAGAAGAGGCCACTTGGCCCATCGAGTCTGCACCGACTCTCTGACAAAGTATCTTAACCAGGCCCTCTCTCCAGCCCTGTCGCTGTAACCCCCCACATTTAACATGGCTAATCCATCTAACCTTGACATTTCAAGACACTAAAGGGGCAATTTAGCATGGCTATTGCACCTAACCTGCACATCTTTGGACTGTGGGAGGAAACCGGAGCACCCGGAGGAAACCCACGCAGAAGCGGGGAGAACGTGCAAACTCCACACAGACAGTCATCCAAGGTCAGAATTGAACCCAGGTCCCTGGTGCTATGAGGCAGCAGTGCTAACCATTGTACCACCATGCCACCCACAGCTGATCACAGTCAGTCCAGTGGAAAAGTGGCTAGTGTTTTGCCCCCTCCTTTCCTCCTGCTCCAACTTTTCTTCCTCTTCCTCTTTAGCAGCACGTTGTATACCTGGTGGTTAAGGCTGTGCCCTCATTAGGCCGACCAGAGTGAATTGTGACACGCTCTGGCAAGTATTGCTCAGATCCTATAGAGTGGTCCATGCAGCTGCTGCATTGCTCGAACATCCCAGTGGTCAGCTCGATGACTTTTCACGTGGCAGCATGTCTCTCACATACAAGCTTCCAATGCATATGGGAATTATGCACCAGAGCCATGAGCCAGCTGGTCAATAGATAATCTACATCATCCAATAGCCAACCTCTGGTTTCTTGTGGTAACTCCATTTTTGAAGGTTGCTGGGAGAAAGGTGGAGAGAGATGCACCTCCTTATTCTCCATTTCCTCCTTAATGTAATTTTTCCAAAAAGTAATGATAGCTTCATTTCAATATAATAATGCATTTAGGTGAATTTTGGTCCTTCTTTCATCTCTCAAGGCTGAGAACTTATTTCTTCTATTGACAATTGGTCTGAAAAACAGCTTCATGAGTAATGGTGCTCTTAAATGGTCCATGTCTTTTCACCCATTACTTTTTTTGTTTTGCAGTACATTTTTAGCGCAGGCTGCTGTTATTAATCTTTGCATTGCTGAGGATGATGGTGCAAAGAACATAATTTGCTTTGTTCAAAGTAAAAGAGAGAAATGCTAAATATTTCATCAGAATTTATCACCCATAACAAATTTGAAGGAACACATGGTTTTGGAACATATGATTCCTTCGAACGTTAACTATAATGAAAAAAAAACTAGCAGTCAGTCCAATGCAGCTGCAACAACCATTCTTTTGTGCTTTTAAAGCTGCTATCCAGCTGCTTAAATTGTCTAAATGCCCCAACATTTATTAATTTAGCTGTGGCCTACACAAGTTCTGATGTAAATAGCTCAATACATATCCAGACGATCCTAGTTTACTGAAAAAGATTTTATGTGTGCTGACTCACGAGGTGCACTTTTAATTTTCCTCATTAAAATTGTTCAAAATTGAGTTTTTTTTGATTATATTATGGTACCCGGGGGCTATGTAAATCCTTGATGTAACAAGGAGGAATATAGCTGAGATTTTCTGCCAGATTTCTTTTTAATCTAGAGATCTGGCTGACCCAACCCCTAGTGTCCCACTTGTTCAGACATTAGTCTACACACTTCTTGCTCTTAACGCTAACATTGCTGCTCATCTTTACACTATCATTTAAGAGAACACTCTTTGAGGTTTATGTGACAGGGCCCATCATCAGCTCCAACTGCCTCTTAGAGCAAAGCTTTAATTAATTTGAAATATGAGGCGAGATCAGACGGTTCAACACAATGACCATAAAACAATGGTATGAATTTTTTATTAAATAAAGACAAAATAAAATAAACCACCATCAGAGATGAGAGATATCTTTAAACACTCAAATTAAACTTGTAGGCTATTTCGCGCTAAAATAAACTAATACAATGCCCGAGTAATATTTTAAGAAGAAAGTCACAATTTAATTCCAGTTGTGAACTATTATGCAGTATATAAAAATTCTGCCCTGCTCAGTCTGCAGGTTAATATTGCAGTCAAGGCTGGGTGATGTCACTGAATACTGATTTCTACATCTGAAGAAGGGCCCATTTGTTTCGGGTAGGGATTCATGTCACCCTGCAGTTTAAATTGTCAATAGGGCAGGTCATGCCAGGAAAGTATGGTGGCATACTGGTTAGCACTGCTGCCTCACAGCGCCAGGGACCCAGGTTTGATTCCTGGCTTGGGTGACTGTGTGGAGTTTGTATGTTCTCCCCATGTCTTCGTCTGTTTTCTCTGGGTGCTCCACTTTTCTACCACAGTCCAAAGATGTGCAGGTTAAATGGATTAGCCATGGCAAATGTGTTGGGTTATGGAGTGTGGTAAACCACTGTTATCTGCTATCGGTTACCTGTATATGTGGCACATACCTGTCGGTTCTGCCCAAGTCTCCTCCCCCCTGGTCTGGGTATAAAGGCGGTGGCTCCTCCCCCCTTGCTCTCAGTTCAGACCAGATCACCGACAGGATGGCTCCAAGTTCTTGCCAATAAAAGCCTATTTGTCTTGCTCACAACTAGTCTCGGCTCGATTGATAGTGCATCATGGAGATAGGGTGGGGAAGGGGCCTGGGTAAGGAAATCTGTCAGAGAGAGTCAGTGCAGATTCAATGGGCCGTATGACCTCCTTCCGCACTGTAAGGATTCTACGAAGGCAGTGGGCAAAACCTGCCTGCCTCCTCCCATTCTACCTGCCTGGTTTCTGCCGAGTATGCTTAAATTCTCCCTTTAAATTTGTAAAAGGAAACAAATCAATCTATGGTTTCAACCCTTCCTCTCTGCCTCATACCCATGGGCTTGTACTTGCTGGAGTTTAGAAGGATGAGAAGGGATCTGATTGAGGTATATAAAATTTTAAAAGCGATTGATAAAGTAAATGTAGACCAAATGTTTCCTCTTATGGGACAGAACAAGAGGTCACAGGTATAGGGTGAGAGGCAGTAGATTCAAAACTGAAATGAGAAGGAACTACTTCTCGCAGAGGGTGGTGAATTTGTGGAACTCGCTGCCCCTTAGCGCAGTGGAGTCTGAATCATTGAATGGTTTCAAGAGGGAAATAGACCCATTTCTAATGAAAAAAGGGAAAGAGGGATATTGGGAACAGATGGGTAGATGGATTTGATACCAAGGAGAGATTTGATTGAATGGTGGAGCAGGCTCGAAGGTCTGAAGTTGCCTACTTCTGCTCCTAATTCCCATGTTCCTATGATATGCCTCAGACTAGACATGTACTGGAGTTGGAGGTACAAATTCATGCTTGTCAAAATATTCCATAAACACAGTCAGTACTTTTTGCTTTGGGAATTGAGAGGAAACTGGTAGTTGCAGATCAGCCACCCATTATACACCCTAACTGAAGTTCAGTGGATAACATATCGGTTGGGGTGTATAATGGATGTCACATCCACAACCATCAGTTTTCTGATCAATTGGCTGCTTGCAGGAAAGGCTTAAAACACGCGTTCCTTGCTTTGTTGGCTTTTCTGATCCCTGTAATACTGATGACTCCAACCCAATATCCCACTCAAAATATCTATTCCAGCTCTGAAGAAGAGCCTGATGGACACGATACATTAACTCTGCTTCTCTCTCCACAGATGCTGCCAGACCTGCTGAGTTTTTCCAGCATTTTCTGTTTTTATTTTAGATTTCCAGTATCTGCGACGCGTTGCTTTTATCTTCCTGAGGTTGGTTCTGTTATTTCAGAAGATTTGACTTTATCACTGAATCTACAAATGTCTCTTGCTCTTGACAGCTGGTGAGTACTCAGAAAGTTTCCACTGTGGATAAATAATCTCGGACTAAATGATAATTTGGAGCACTTCAATTGGTCCTGGGATATACTGCGAGCAGTATCATCTTGGATTTGATTGGCAACCATGCTGCTGGATTCTTGTACATCCCCCCAATTGTTTTGACAGTATTTCCTTTATTATGTATGGGTCTATTCCTGATACTGTATTTTTCTCTGCTCACCACTGGGTATTGGAGTGAAGACACATTTATCTGCACTGTATGGGTGACTGGCTATGTCTCTATGATGCAGGCTTGTCTCTGTTATAGCTTCCTAAAAACTCAATAAAATGTTATTTACAATCACAAAAAAAAAGAAATTGAACCTTGTAATTGCAGTTTTCAGAGACATTAGATTTAGAATTTTTATTGCATCCATTTTCTCTTTCACACTTACCTTACCCACAGCTGAAGTGCATGACAGCAATTCCACTAACTACATCAGTTGGTCTACGCTGCTAATTAAAGTGACTTTACACCATTTGACTACTATTGATTCAGACTAGTTCAAACGTTTGTAAAAGGTCTCACTATGAAAACATATGAACTACATACAAGTTTACATAAAAGAAAATCATTTGTAATGCAGAGATATAAGTTCATATTGATTTTCCAGTGCAGCATCTGAGTAAGTTGTTTTTGTTATGTAAATATTATCATAGTTACAGGCTTTTATTCCGTTGCTGCTAAAACACTCGTTATAGAATCAAATCCGTTATGAAGTGGACTTTTTATGTGTCAGATATGACAAAACCGGATATTAGACAAGGTCAACTCCTGAATCTTGATTATGCATTTTCAATCCCTCGAGCTGCAAGGAATTGATTCGAACACCTTGTTTAACTTGTTTTCTTACCCATTTGTGACAAGTAACAACATCTCACATCGAAGAACATGTCATTTTAATAAATTGCCAGTTAGGAAGTAGAAATTAAATAATTTAATAAATGAACTTAAAAAATGAGGAGTAAATAATGCCACCAGTGGTTTCTGTGGTTCTACTGATTATTCTGTCACACAAAGTGCAGTAGATCCCCAAGTGTGTTGTCATTAATCAACAGAACCAATCGGCTAACTAATTTAGGCAATATTCTTTACCACAGGACATGAATGTCAACAGAGACACATTAAAATAGCGTCAGATCAATACCAGACATCAGGTATCTAGCATCTTCTGCATTGTGGGGTCTACCATTAGTGCATCACATAGCCCTATAGGGTTAGTTAGCTTTTTACCAATTGGATCACATAATGCATTGTGCAATTGTAGATTATTTTTAATAGGTTTTATATTTTTGTTCAAGGGTTTGTACCAAAAAGGATTAAAGTGGGTTCATTTCAAAGTATCTCACAAAATATTTTATGGAAGATATCTGTCACAGTCAAGCTAATGTATTTATGATTTCTGTGGAATCTTCATCAAATGTTTTGGCTCATTACAGAACACTGCAATACAATTTATTAACTACACGTGAAGCTGTTGTACGTGGACAAGGAGAATGGTTCTCAAATACAGTATTTTAATTGTTTTTGTTCTCTGCCCTGCTGAAAGAAATTCACTGACAGAACAAGATAAGCACAAGTGCTGTTCCCTCTGGAGCCTCTTGTGGTGCTTTGCACTGTAGAAGAAAAGTTAGTGCAGCTGCAAACATACTGGGAATACTCTCTAAGGTCACACTGGCTATTGTTCTTACTAACTCACAAAAACTGGTAAAGTACTTCTTCTTCGAGATATGCCTCGGTGAATCCCTTAACTAATATAATGCAGCTTTCTCCAGGACCAAGGGAAACGTTTAATAGAAGATGATTGTAATAGCAGAATTTGTAATAACAAAGCTCAACTGTAGCACTAAATAGGCTGCTGCCCTTGGTTTCAGCTATCAAAATGATGGACCTCTCTGAATATTTCACTCCTAAATTTCCGATTGAATTTAGTTGTTTTATATTGTCCATAATGTTAGCTTCAGAAGTGTAGCTCATTTCGATTAGAAAAACCTAATAACTATATTTTATTTTAACTTTAAAGCTACTTTTTGATGAAAACGCATCAACCAGATGTAGGGAGCATAAAATAAATTGGATGGATTGCCACAGATGTAAGCGGTTGGGTTTGGAAATGCTTACATAGAAGTGCAGACTGGAAATGCCGATAGAGGTTCTAAGAATGAACCAGAAGTGTCTTCCAACCTGATTCGGGTCCTGGAATGAGAGAGTGCCTCCATTGGAAAAATCACTTTGGTACCACAACCCTGTAGATGTTGACTAAAAATGCATTCTGTAGCTGCAGTTGGATTTGAAATAAGAGTAAACACGCTTGGCGCATGTATAATGAACACGCGTAATGTGACAAGAAAAATTAAACCTGAACTGAATAGCTGAAGTGTGGCTGTTTTATGCCTCCTGCAGTAATAATTCTGCAGAAGGAGAGAGATTTGGATTAAAACTGCTCTAATTCAACAATTTTAGGCCAACTTATCATTGTTCATCTTTTGCAGTTTGAGTAACTTGCATTCAAATTGGTTGGTTTCTTTAAAGGTTCATGCTGTTTATAAACAGGAGCATACAGTGGTCCCTGCATATGTACAATACCTCACATTAGTGAATGGCTAACAGCTATTCATAGAGCCACATTAGCAAAGCTTTTTGTTTGCTTTTACATTTATCTGTGGGGCACCCAGGCTCTGACAGTCTGCTGAAAGGGTATATATTATCTATCATTAGTATTTCTTAGTCATAGTGTCAGCAAAGAGATCCATTCAATGGGTTTTAGGGACAACATCTCAACCGGATCCCCATACGCATAAAATGCTCCTGAGCTCATTCTGCCCATTTGGATAATACTCCAGAAGTAATTCATTGATTGTGAAAGGTTTGAGAGGTCCCGAAGACATGAAAGGTGCTATATAAATACATGTTTTCCTTTCTGTTTGACAGTGCAGCAGGGAAATCAGGCATATTGGGATCACGTCATTCAATGTTTGGATATTTTAAACCAAATGGAATATGAGGCATGAAGACAATCAGTTTCACTATTGTGCATCCTGTGTGGAACATGAATCATTTGATGCGAAACACAAATTTAAGCTGCCCAATCAAAGAGGAACGTAATTGCTACTGACAGACTAGATATTTTGAATCTGTTAGAGAAAATCTCCCTGCCAGGTTAAACTTGCTAGAAGGTGCAGCTGCTAACTAGCTGTGTCATAATAAACCGAGGAGCTTGGAGGCAGGGCTGGATGAGTCAGTCGCAAGCAGACTGGAAGCTGGAAAAACTGGTGAGTGTAAACAAATTAGTGGCGAGGAGGGGTGGGGTATCTCATGCCTGACTCAAAAGAACCACAGCCACAAAACTCATAGATACTAAGATAGCCAGCTAGGCTAAATATGAGATAACTTAGATATTTTGTGTGTGATATCGCAGTAGTTCTTGTTAAACTAGAATAAATCACAGAATTTTTCTTGTGCAAAAGGAGGCCATTTGGCCCATTGTGTCTGCTCTCCAAATAGGCCTCATGACTTAGTGTCATTTCCCTGCATCCCTGCCCATTGTTTTAGTCTTTGGTTAACTTGCATATAGGAAAATAACACTGTAGCTTAGACATAGTTACTAGCAATTATATGAATAATCACCTCAGTTTATGTTTCCAATTATAACGGGGAGGCAGCTGAGACCTCTCACCTTTAATTCCCATGCCATGTGGAAATTCAGGATGCTTCCCGGATGCCTATGTTTACAGTAAAAGCTTCCAGCTGCTTGAATTCGCGCCAAGGGTTTCTGAGCTTCAGTGGGGAATTTCTGCAGGGTGTATGGGTGACTGAATGTTTTTTGGATCCACAGGTTCAAAAGGGTCACCCCCAGGGCAAGACAGAGTTCAGATTAATATGTGAATGACTACTTGGATAGGAGAGGCAGAAAAATCCTTCAGGAGTGTGGCACTGTCAAGCTGACATTCAGCATTGAATCTCAGAGACAGTGGCATTACCTCAAGGAGGTGCAGGCCTGAGCCTGGTCTTGAGAGGCAAATGACAGACCGAGGGTAGGAACGCAGTAGTAATTGGGAACTCTGTAGCCAGGGGGACAAACAGGTACACACTTCTGTCAGTGTGAGACCTGTATGGTATGTTACTTCCTCAGTGTCAGGTTATGGGGCATCATGGGAAGTGTGCAGGAAGAGCAGACCCAGAAGTTGTACTCCCTGTTTTAAATCAGAAAGTGAGATGGTGAATGATATACAGTGGAGCCCCGTTGTAACGTGCCCCGATTTAGCATGAAATCCGATATGACGTGATGAATCATTGGACCCTTTTTTTTTTTGCTCCTTCCGGTTTAGTGATTTAGCGCGACCCCGATTTAGCGCAACCCCGATAACATTCGCGATAACATTTTATGGACCCCAACCACCACGTTACAACAGGGCTCCACTGTAACTGGAGACTAGTCTTTATACACAGTCAAGCTTTAATCATCGAATTGCAACAGTGCAGAAGGAGGCCGTTAGGCCCATCTAGTCTGCACCGACCCTTTGACAGAGTATCTTACCCAAGCCCTATCACCCACACTATCCCCATAACCCCACACATTGGCCATGGCTAATCCATAAGACCAGAAGACACAGGGACAGAATTAGGCCATTCGGCCCATCGAGTCTGCTCCGCCATTCAATCATGGCTGATATTTTTCTCACCCCCATTCTCCTGCCTTTTTCCCATAACCCCTAATTAACCAAGAACCTATGTGTCTCTGTCTTTAAGACACTCAATGACCTGGCCTCCACAGCCTTCTGCAGCAAAGACTTCCACAGATTCACCACTCTCTGGCTGAAGAAATTCCTCCTCATCTCGGTTTTAAAGGATCGTCCCTTTAGCCTGAGGCTGTGCCCTCTCGTTCTAGTTTTTCCTACCAGTGGAAACATCCTCGCCATGTCCACTCTATCCAGGCCTTGCAGTATCCTGTAAGTTTCAACAAGATCCCCCCTCATCCTTCCAAACTCCAACGAGTAGAGATCCAGAGTCTTCAACCATTCCTCATACAATAAGCTTTCATTCCAGGGATCATTCTTGTGAACTTCCTCTGGACCCTTTCCAAGGCCAGCACATTCTTCCTTAGATACGGGGCCCCAAACTGCTCACAATACTCCAAATGGGGTCTGACCAGAGTCTTATACAGCCTCAGAAGTACACCCCTGCTCTTGTATTCTAGCCCTCTCGACATGAATGCTAACATTGCATTTGCCTTCCTAACTGCTGACTGAACCTGCACGTTAACCTCAAGAGAATCTTGAACAAGGACTTCCAAGTCCCTTTATATTTCTGATTTCCTAAGCATTTCTCCATTTAGAAAATAGTCTATGCCTCCATTTCTCCTTCCAAAGTGCATAACCTCACACTTTTCCACATTGTATTCCATCTGCCACTTCTTTGGCCATTCTCCTAACCTTTCCAAGTCCTTCTGCAGCCCGCCGCTTCCTCAATATTACCTGTCCCTCTACATATCTTTGTATCATCTGTAAACTTAGCAACAGTGCCTTCAGTTCCTTCTGTGAAAAATTGTGGTCCCAGCACTGACCCCTGAGGCACACCACTAGTCACTGGCTGCCATCCTGAAAAAGACTCCTTTATCCCCACTCTCTGCCTTCTGCCAGTCAGGCAATCCTCTATCCATGCCAGGATCTTACACTTAACATCATGGGCTCTTAACTTATTTAACAGTCTCCTTGTCAAAGGCCTTTTGGAAATCTAAATAAATCACGTCCACTGGCTCGCCTTTATCATAGAAATCATAGAAACCCTACAGTGCAGAAAGAGGCCATTTGGCCCA
Source organism: Mustelus asterias (assembly GCF_964213995.1). Classification (NCBI taxonomy): domain Eukaryota; kingdom Metazoa; phylum Chordata; class Chondrichthyes; order Carcharhiniformes; family Triakidae; genus Mustelus; species Mustelus asterias. The sequence goes on from NC_135804.1 coordinate 32,819,987, forward strand.
TCGAGTCTGCACCGACCACAAGCCCTACCCCCATATCTATCCACTAATCCCTCTAACCTACGCATCTCAGGACACTAAGGGCAATTTTAGCATGGCCAATCAACCTAACCCGCACATCTTTGGACTGTGGGAGGAAACCGGAGCTCCCGGAGGAAACCCACGCAGACACGAGGAGAATGTGCAAACTCCACACAGACAGTGACCCAAGTCGGGAATCGAACCCAGGTCCCTGGAGCTGTGAAGCAGCAGTGCTAACCACTGTGCTACCGTGCCGCCCTATCTAATTCCTTTATTACCTCCTCAAAGAACTCTAACAGATTTGTCAGTCATGACCTCCCCTTGATGAAGTTGTGCTGACTCAGTCCTATTTTGTTATGCAGTTCCAAGTACTCCGCGATCTCAGCTTTAATAATGGACTCTAAAATCTTGCCAATGACTGAAGTCAGGCTAATTGGCTTATAATTTCCCATCTGTTGCCTCCCTCTCTTCTTAAACAGTGGTGTTACTTTAGCTTCCTTTGAGTCCTCTGGGACCCTCCTTGCCTCCAGTGATTCCTGAAAGATCACCACCAATGCCTCCACAATTGCCTCAGCTATTTCTTTCAGAACCCTGGGGTGTAGTCCATCCGGTCCAGGTGAGTTATTCACCTTCAGACCTTTCAGTTTCCCCAGAATTTTCTCCTCAATGATGGCCACTGCACTCACCTGCAGTGACACCCCACTGGTGTCTTCCACCGTGAAGACACCTGTTATTTGTCATTTATATTAATGATTTGGATGAGAATACAGGAGGCATGGTTAGTACGTTTGCAGATGACACTAAGATTGGTGGCATAGTGGACAGTGAAGAAAGTTATCTCTGACTGCAATGGGATCTTGATCAATTGGGCCAGTGGGCTGACAAATGGCAGATGGAGTTTAATTTAGACAAATGCGAGGTGATGCATTTTGGTAGATTGAACCAGGGCAGGACTTACTCAGTTAATGGTAGGGCGTTGGGGAGAGTTACAGAACAAAGAGATCGAGGGGTACATGTTCATAGCTCCTTGAAAGTGGAGTCACAGGTGGACAGAGTGGTGAAGAAGGCATTCGGCATGCTTGGTTTCATCAGTCAGAACACTGAATACAGGAGTTGGGACATCTTGTTGAACTTGTACAAGACATTGGTAAGGCCACACTTGGAATACTGCGTGCAATTCTGGTCACCCTATTATAGAAAGGATATTATTAAACTAGAAAGAGTGCAGAAAAAATTTACTGTGATGCTACCGGGACTTGATGGATTGAGTTATAAGGAGAGGCTGGATAGACCGGCACTTTTTTCTCTGGAGCATAGGAGGCTGAGGAGTGATTTATGGAGGTCTATTAAATAATGAGGGGCAGAGATCAGCTAGATAGTCAATATCTTTTCCCAAGGTAGGGGAGTCTAAAACTAGAGGGCATAGGTTTAAGGTGAGAGGGGAGAGATACAAAAGTGTCCAGAGGGGCAATTTTTTCCACACAGAGGGTGGTGAGTGTCTGGAACAAGCTGCCAGAGGTAGTAGTAGAGGCGGGTACAATTTTGTCTTTTAAAAAGCATTTAGATAGTTACATGGGTATAGAGGGATATGGGCCAAATGCGGGCAATTGGGATTAGCTTCAGCGTTTAAAAAAAAAAGGGCGGCATGGACGAGTTGGGCCGAAGGGCCTGTTTCTATGCTGTAAACCTCTATGACTCAATGACTAATGCAAAGTAACTATTCAGCTCCTCTGCCATTTTTTTGTTTCCTATTATTACTTCTCCAGTCTCATTTTCCAGTGGTCTAATGTCTATTTTTACCTCTCTCTTACCTTTTATATATTGAAAAAAACTCTTATCTTCTTTTATATTACTAGCTAGCTTACACTCATATTTCATCTTCTCCCCCCTTATTGCTTTTTTTAATTGTCCTCTGCTCGCTTTTAAAGGCTTCCTAATCCTCTGGCTTCCCACTACTCCTTGCCACTTTGTATACTTTTTCTTTTGCTTTTATGCTGTCCTTGACTTCCCTCGTCAGCCATGGATGCCTCGTCCTCCCCTTATCATGTTTCCTCCTCCTTGGGATGAATTTCTGTTTGGCCTCCCGAATAACACCCAAAAACTTCTGCCATTGCTGTTCCACTGTCTTCCCTGCTAGGCTCCCTTTCCAATCAACTCCAGCCAGCTCCTCCCTCATGTCTTTGTAGTTACCTTTATTTAATTGTAATACCGTTACATCTGATTCCAGTTTCTCCCTCTCAAACTGCAGGGTAAATTCTATCATATTGTGGTCACTGCTTCCTAAGGATTCCTTCACCTTAAGTTCCCTAATCGAGTCTGCCTCATTACACATCACCAAATCCAGAATTTCCTGTTCCCTCGTAGGCTCTGTCACAAGCTGCTCCAAAAAATCATCTCTTAGACATTCCCCAAATTCCTTTTCTTGGGATCCGCTACCTACTTGATTTTCCCAGTCCACCTGCATATTGAAATCCACCTAACCTGCACATCTTTGGACTGTGGGAGGAAACTGGAGCACCGAAGGAAACTCACACAGACACAGGGAAAATGTGCAAACTCCACAGAGACTGGAATCGAACCTGGGTCCCTGGCGCTGTGAGGCAGTAGTGCTAAGCACTGTGCCAGAGACACACATTACATATCGTGAGCCTTCAATCCAACAACCATAGTTACAGTCAGCTGCTATATGTGTGTGGTGTGTGAGCACAGTTAAGACCCCAGTTAATGCCCACTATCTAAATACAGTTAAACACTCAAATATTATACAATTAATAGCCTATGTCAGAACCACTGATGTAGAGTGGAAGAAGGTTGAGGTCCTGAAGTCAGAGTTTAAGGATCTAGGGAGGAAGATAAAAAGCAGGACCTCAAAGGTTGTAACCTTTGGTTTACTCTTAGTGTCATGCACTAGTGGGTGTAGGAAAGGGAGATAAGGCGCGTTAATGCACAGCTAGAGACATGAGCAGGCAGGAGGGCTTCAGATTCCTGGGGCATCGGGGTCAGTTTTGCGGCAGAGGACTTTTTCAATATAGACCAGTTGCAACTAACCAGAGCCAAGACCTTCACAGGCAAGTTAGCTAGTGCTGTGGGGGAGGGTTTAAATTAGTTTGAAAATAGATTCGGCAGCAAGATGCAGCATTAAAAGCTATGAAAAAAGTGCATAGAGGACTGGGAAAGACAAAGTTAGAAATTATGCAGAATTAGATGGGATCCTAGAAAATACAAAGAGGTCTCAATAAAGTTTGGAGTGTATACGAGTGAGTGCACAAAATATGATTAATAAAGTTGGTGAGCTGCAGGTACAAAGAGCCACATGGGAATATGGTGTAGTGGTGATAACGGAGAAGTGGCTACAAAAAAATTAGATGATTTAATGCTTAATATTCCTCGGCACAAGGTTTTCAGGATAAAATGGGGAAGGCCAGAGTATAGGAAGGTAGCAAATTTGATTGAGTGATATATTACATTGCTGATAAGAGAGAAGGTCCTTGAGAGGTTAAAGTCAAAAGGTGGGACTTTCCAGCCCTTCCCACTGGTGAGGTTTTCCAGTCTCGCTGTGCACGTGGCATGCTCCCCAGCAGCAGGATGGGTGAGCCACGCAAAACTCCATCAGCAACAATGGGACTGGAAGATCCATGATGTGGAGATGCCGGCGTTGGACTGGGGTAAACACAGTAAGAAGTTTAACAACACCAGGTTAAAGTCCAACAGGTTTATTTGGTAGCAAAAGCCACACAAGCTTTCGGAGCTCTTAGCCCCTTCTTCAGGTCTGAAGAAGGAGCTAAGAGCAGGTCAAATTTGCTACCTGAAGAAGGGGCTAAGAGCTCTGAAAGCTTGTGTGGCTTTTGCTACCAAATAAACCTGTTGGACTTTAACCTGGTGTTGTTAAACTTCTTACTGGAAGATCCAGCCAGCAGCCAATGGCGAGGTACCTCCACCACTGGAAAACATGCCACGGTGGAGCTGGAAAACCCCAATCAGAATCTACACAAAGAAGGGATTATATATTGAACTGTTCAATTTTCTAATACCATAGACTCGTCTCCAATCTTCGAAGTGCCTTGTGGCAAGAGGGCTCAACATTGAAAGGTTTTGAAAAGTAATTCAGTCACAATGAAGTGAATATTTAAATATTAAACAAGACTTATAAATATTAAGAAATATGAGTTCTTGACTTTCAGCAGAACATTTAGAAAATTGCATTTGTATCATTCTCACTATATTCCACTCAGGGTTCACACAAATAGGCATCTGTCCTGTGGCCTTTAAATAGTGAGAAATTAATAAATGCTATCTTGTTTATTCAAACATATATTTATGAAAATTGTAGCAATTTCCCTTAAGGCATTTTAAATATTTCATCGTATAAGGTAAATAAGCAAATTTAATGGTGAAAATTACATTGCTGTTAAGCAACTCACATATCAAACATCAGTTCCCAAAGATTAGATTTGAAGTTCGCCAATTCAACCCAGGATCACTTGCTGCTTCTCGCTCTTACATAATTTGCTGCAGTGGGGCTTCTAATGCCATCTGACCTTTTCCAATTTTGCTCTTTATAGTGCAGGCTAATAACCCGAGTGAACAGGCAAGCAACCAATCAGACTGCAGGATGGGGAATTGACCAGTAGAAAGTCTGAGCAGGAATTGTAAGTTAGAATGGCAAATTCAATGTCAAATCAGGGACAGAAAGAGAAATGAAAAGAAGAAAGATTGGATTGAAAGAGAGAAAAGACAAAAAAGTAAAACAAAGTTTTTAATTGTAGATTTTACATTTTGAAAATCTCCAATAACAATTAACACCTGAAGGAATGAGACATCATACTTTCAATGTCAGAGAGGTTGATTGGCAGTAATTGGCACTTACCACATTGTTAAAAAACATGCCTTTACTTGCTGTGGGGATCTTAGCTTACTGTGCAAACACAGCAACTGCATGGCACTCAATGCATTTCAATTGTGAGGCAGACAGCAAGATGTTGCGTTCATGAAGCTAAGTCTCTTGGACAGCAGCTTTTTGATGTCTGCGTTCTCTTTGTATATTCATTCATGGAATGGGCGTTGTTGGCTGGCCAGCATTTATTGTCCGTCCCTAGTTGCCCTTGAACTAAGTGGCTTGCTAGGCCATCTCAGAGGGCAGTTGAGAATCAACCACACTGCTGTGGCTCTGTAAGCCTGACCAGGTAAGGATGGCAGGTTTCCTTCCCTAAAGGACATGAATGAACCCAATGGGTTTTTCCGACAATCTATTCATGGTCATCAGATGACACTTAATTCCAGATACTTCTTACTGAATTCAAATTCCACCATCTACTGTGGCAGGATTCGAACCCGGGCCCCCAGAACGTTAGCTGAGTTCCGGGATTAATAGCCGAGTGATAATGCCACTAGGCCATGGCCTCCCCCTAGCTGCTGTCACCTGCAGCTGCTGCAGCATTTGAGCATAAAAACACCATTAGCCTCACCATTATTTTTATCAGCAAATTGTGAACCATTGTTTTTATTACTTCTTAAAGTCACTGTGGGTATGTTCTACATCACAAACAGCAGATATTGTTTGAAGCTTCTATTTAGACATTCAAACAGCTGTATTGAAACCTAGAGCTGTATTTTGGCAATCAGTGGGATGTTTTCTATTTTCAGAAATCAGAATGATAATCCCTCTTCTTTTTACTTTAATAACAACAAGCAGAAGTGACAGTTACTTTGGTTTTCAGCTGAGGAGAGTGGATCAAACCACTTTTCCTAACATGTACTATCAATCTGGACCAAAATATCTTATACACTTGCAATTTCTAATAATTTAGCAATAAATCATGAAGTAACAATCTTTCAGGTGAGCAGATCTCTTAATAGTCCTTCCAAATGTGTCATAACCGCCTATGATCTTGATCCATGAGCAGCCCTGGGTGAGGTATCTGTTATCTTTTTTTCTGTTTTTTTTTACACTGCTTCTGTTCCCTTGGAGATATCAGAGTAAAATTTAACTTTGGCAGGGGTAAATGATGGGGGGGGGGGCATGGTGGAGGACATGGGCAGGGCATCGGTCAAGTCAAGTGGGGGCAACATTGCGGCCAGTTTAATGTGCATACCTGGTGTACACTCTATTCAGTATTGTCCTAAAATGGCAAACGCTGTTCTCTCTACGTTAAAACCTTCTCCTGCTGGACAGAGATAGGCACTCTGTCTGTCCAACGCTAGTTCCCAGGCGATATTTTAATGGTGATAGTAATGGCGGGGGTGGGGGGGGGGGGGGGAGCGTGTAGTGACATTACAGTCACACTTCAGTAGGTATGAGGCCTCAAAATCCTCCCGATCTGTGTGGTTAGCAAGTTTCTTACATCTTCTCCATATGCCACTTTTCTGACAACTGTCCGCTCACTATACAAACTTTAGGAGTAGCTCTGCAGCATGCTGCACCTGCAGGACCCTATTCATATTAGTCAGGGAAACCCATGTGAGTTGGATTTTTTTTCATGGCGCTATATAAATGCCCAGTGGAAAATTTCAGCAGCTGTATTGCGGAAATTACATAAATGACCGCGGTGGCACTGAGGTTAGCACTGCTGCCTCGCAGCGCCAGGGAGCTGGGTTCGATTCCCGACTTGGGTCACTGTCTGTGCGGAGTCTGCATGTTCTCCCTGTGTCCATGTGGGTTTCCTCCGGGTGCTCTGGTTTCCTCCCACAGTCTGAAAGATGTGCTGGTTAGGTGCATTGGCCGTGCTAAATTCTCCCTCAGTGTACCCAAACAGGCACCGGAGTGTGGCGACTAGGGGATTTTTGCAGTAATTTCATTGCGGTGTTAATGTAAGCCTACTTGTGACACTAATAAATAAAATGACCAGGGGCATTTGCGTATTGATTTATCGGTTTACTATGACCCCCTTTCAGGCAGCTGGCATACACCAATTTCACCCCCCAGGATTTTCTTGGAAAGTAAAGGCACAACCTTGTTCTTCTGCTTAAGTTACACCATAATATTTTAAGTGGACAAGGTGCAGAAGCAGGTGGAGCAATGGCATAATGGAATTTAATGTGAAGAAAAGTAAGGTGCTGCACATAGAAAAGGGCAAAAAGAAAACAGTACACAAGTACCTTCTCACTTGTGTTGAAATAATGGAAGCTATAAGAAAACCAAGGCTGCAAAATTTGTCTCCGTGGCACAGCTGGTTTTGCTGCTACAGGAGCCGAAAAGAATTAATGGCACCAGGCCAGCCCCTAGCAACTTGCAATGTGGTTTGCACTGATCACTTTGCTAGGAAGGGCAATAAGGTTTCCATCTCAACCTGTAGAATGGCAGGTGGTCACATCAATCAGCATCTAATGATCAGGTGGCGCCCAGTCTGCCATTTTGGATCTCACAATTAAACAGACTGTATATATGCATTCAGTAAGGAAGACACTTTCCCGCTTACCATTCGGTAACTCCATGCTGCTTGCATGTGAGGTGTTGTTCCCTCTATGGTGCCGCTGCAGAGCTGGTGGATGCATTGTATACTGTGCTGTTGGATTATTCGAGTCAGGGAGTGCTGCTGGACCTTTGGAAAGCATCGAATGGATTTTGAAAGCCTCTGAACAGAAGACTGCTATCAGTTGCGAACTCTCCTGGAGCAATTAATAAATCTGGAATTGAAAGCTGGTCTCATTAATGATGACCACAAAACTATCATTGATGAACATAAAAACCCACCTGGTTCACTAACGTCCTTTAGGGAAGTAAATCTGCAGTCCTTACCTTGTTTGGCCTACATGTGAATCCAGATCTGCAGTATTGTGAAATACTCTGAACTATCTGAAATATCCCAGCAAGGCACACAGTGCAAGGGCAATTAGAGATAGGCAACAAATGCTGGTCTTGCCAGTAATGTCCACATCCTATGAAAGAATTTTTTTAAAGTCCGAGTTGGCGGGTAGGAGTCTCAGGTCATCTGATAGTGCTCCTTCATCAGGTATCTGCTCTTCCTCTTGTCATTCATTAACAGACTCCACTGTCTGGCTAGGCTTGACTATCTTCAATATAAATGCAGAGGGGAGGATTGGAATAAGGAAAGAAGGATGAGGTAGAAAGTAAGATGTGCATGGCTATCCTTTCTGCATCTTGTATTTGATATCGGATTGTAGGATGAAGCTGACGCAGGATTTGAGAAGATACATTAGGCAGAAAACTGCCGTCATCCTGGTACTTTCCGCAATGGCTTCATTGACTGCAATGCTAATCATTCACAGCACTGTCTCCTCCAAGGGACTGAGGACACACATCCCTGCATGTCGCCAGCTGGACCTTTGCTGCTCCTTCCTGTTATGTGCCACCTTGCCCTGACAGAGCTGAATAGCTAGAAGTATGTGAAAGCTGCAAGATGCGGGTCTGAGACTTGAGGTGACAAGTGTATGAAGTGAAGTTTATGAATGCTAGTGTGAGTACGATTGCTCGAGATTATTGATAGAGGTTTGATGTATTGAGCAGTGTGCGGAGTTAGTGGTGCAGTGAATAGGAAGGCAGTCATTTGAAGATGCATTCACTGACCTTGATCACTCTTTGAGGTGATTGAACTTTTCCTGACACAGCAGCCAGGTTCTCAGTGTCAGATTCCTTGTAGTGACCTCCATGGCTACCTGCTCCCATTTCCATCAAATTGTATGTCTGGAGGGCCTTCGAGTCTCTTCCTTTGATGAGCTTCCTCCTTCTTTCCACCTCAATCACGAAAGCCTCCAATAGTATCAGACAACCTGGGAGTTTGTATATGCCTATTGACTTATGAGTACCATGAGGTAACTGAGGAGCTCTTTATTGTAGGTGTGCACTGTTCCACAGTCAGATTCAAGACTCCACAACTGGGTCCCACTCTGGGAGGAGCTAAACACCCAGAAGCCACCTGACCTGCACTCTTAAAGGGGCAGTACGCACCTCAAACCCCAACATACATTATATACATATATCACAGGGAGCCCTCTCTCTTTCCTGCTGCTCCATTGCAAATCTTTCACCCTGCTCATAAAGTCATTTACAACCCTTGCTGCAGCCAAAATACATCTCATTTAAGAAATGCAGGCTAGTTTTAATTCATGCTGGCTTTTCATGAACCTGCAGCCTACCAGCAGTGTGTTTGGCACTGGATTGCACACCCTATTTTGGAAGCAGGCAGTCAGAAAGACACTTGTGTTGTGGGTAATTGTACATCATGATCCCTGCACTATAAACAGGCCTTATCCAATTTTTAGCCTCAGGATTCTTTGTGAACTTGATGCCAAACATGTCCAAACCAAAACAGAACAGCAATCAATAGAGACATGGGATACTGAGTTACATAGGCAAAACAGTACAATATACATCAGAGGAGGGGATGATAAAACTTTATAACACTAGTGTCAGATTGCACCATGAATGCTGCCAGTTCTGACTGACAAGAAACAGGAGAGCTTTACCGACATCATGAGACTGGTGCAAGGATCTGAGATATTCATAAAGCACAGAGATATTTGAGCTTTACAGACCAGAAAGGAGAAGGGAAAGAAGCTAACCAGAGGATGGGCTCTCAGGATAGTGTCTTAGGGAGATGTTTGGTTTGTTTAGTGAGTTGGATGAGGAAAGGAGCAGAGACAGCTGAACAGTTGGTCTTTATTTTGGTAAGAAGTTTAACAACACCAGGTTAAAGTCCAACAGGTTTATTTGGTAGCAAAAGCCACACAAGCTTTCGGAGCCCCAAGCCCCTTCTTCAGGTGAGTGGGAATTCTGTTCATGCCTGACTCTGTCCATGCCTCTCATAATCTTGTAGACTTCTATCAGGTCTCCCCTCAACCTCCATCGCTCCAGTGAGAACAAACCAAGTTTCTCCAATCTCTTCTCATAGCTAATGCCATCCAAACCAGGCAACATCCTGGTAAATCTTTTCTGTACCCTCTCCAAAGCCTCCACATCCTTCTGGTAGTGTGGCGACCAGAATTGAACACTATATTCCAAGTGCGGCCTAACTAAGGTTCTATAAAGCTGCAACATGACTTGCCAATTTTTAAACTCAATGCCCCGGCCGATGAAGGCAAGCATGCCACATCCCTTCTTGACTACCTTCACCGTCTGCATTGCCACTTTCAGTGACCTGTGTACCTGTACACCCAGATCCCTTTGCCTATCAATACTCTTAAGGGTTCTACCATTTACTGTATATTTCCTATCTGTATTAGACCTTCCAAAATTCATTACCTCACATTTGTCCGGATTAAACTTCATCTGCCATCTCTCTGCCCAAGTCTCTAACTGATCTATATCCTGCTGTATACTCTGATAGTCCTCATCGCTATCCGCAAATCCACCAACCTTTGAGTCGTCCGCAAACTTACTGATCAATCCAGTTACATTTTCCTCCAAATCATTTATATATATTACAAACAGCAAAGGTCCCAGCACTGATCCCTGAGGAACACCACTTGTCACAGCATGACATGAGGGTGAGGGCAAAGAGGGGACGAGTCCAAGGAGATCATTGGTCGCAGAGAAAAGATTGCATTTGTTCTCTAGTTTGAGGCTGGAGTTGCTTGCAGAATTGGCAGAGGATAATGAAGCCTAGTAGAGCTTAATGTGATTGATTCAAACCTGATGGTGGCCAAAGCCAGTTGTATAAAGTATCCTTAAGCCTGTGCTCCTTGGACCTGATGGGGCAAAGGTAAGGCCATATGAGGGGAAATAACCAAGATGGGAGATGATGATGCTTTAGCTGAAGAAAATAACATGGAAATGAATGGTTGAGCAAATAAACAACGGCAAATTAGTCAAATTCTAAACAGTTGCGCGTTTGAGATTAGAAAGTATTTTAAGCCACAGAGTTGAGGATATATGGAATGCACCTGATTAAAGCAGCTAATACCATGCAATATTTTAGAAGGAATTGGTAAATATCTGGTTGGGAACAAGACTGAGTGCTGTAAGGAATAAGTACAGATAAGCAGATCGAATTCTATGTGGAACATTATTGTTTCTGAACTACTGGGACCTTAGAAATGTTATGCCAAGGACAACAGCTGGTCATGGATAAATAACGCGAGTTCAAATAGATATTCCGAAGCTTTTTTTGATTTCCCTTTGGGAGGACAGAGATAAACATTATAGAACCTTTCCTCAGGAGATGAAATAGCTTGGGGAGAGTCTATGACAGTTAATTGTTCAAAATGTCATTCTTTGAGTTTTAACACACGATGTACCCAAGCGAAATAAAAGTAGAACGCTTATTGTCTTCTGCTGAGCAAAAACAGAAATGTTTTCTACCTTAAATCCAATTTTGGTTGATGTTACTGAATAATATTTTTTTCTCTGGCTGGAATTCTACTCAGGCAAAAGCCACAAACGCATTAAAAGTGACTTATACAGCATAATTATCTGAGAGACAGGGAATAAATTGTTAACTTGTGGCCTTATCACGGACTGGCTTTAGCATGAGCTGGTGTTTGATTTTTGTAAGTATTTTGGTTCATGGTTTCAGACAAGCTGAAATCATTGTGGCTTCAAATAATGCTCCCTTTGTACAGAGAGAGATTTTTTATAAATATCATCTTTAGTGAAAAATGGAGACACAGGTTGAGTCATAATGTCGTAAACCCATTATTGCTCAGGGAAATTCTATGTAGATGGAAGGAAATAGATACTAATTGATATCCTAGACTAAACTGTTGAGTTTAGACAGACAATCAGGATAGATTTTGGATTTTATTCGCTTTTGTTATAGATTGCTGAAGTGCATATAACATTTCAGAACAATTAGTTTTGATCTACTCCTTAAAATAAATCTAGGGTGATTCAAAACGTGATTAAGGTCAGTTTTTAATGGACAATTCTTTAAATATTTTTGTGTGGCTTTTCAGAAATGCTTCCGAATCCCACTGTAATTAAAGTTTATTGAGGTATGGTTTTATTCTGCAAGCAGCTTCAGAAAACAAAGTTGTAAAGCTGGAAAAATATCCTTGGCTAAATAGATTTTGTTCATTTTAAATAGAGGCTCTGTGACACTTCAAGTGCCTCTCATGTACCTTGCGCCAAGATGGGACATGATATAGATTATGCCCTTGTCTGCTTTTCTTTTCCCTCAATCCTGTGGATTTAGAAAAGGAGTTTATTGTACAATATATAGTTTGATATACACTAACTTTTACTTCAAAAAAGGGTTTGTTTCATCGTACTGAAATCGTAGCGTCCAGTACACAATTGCTCAGGTTGTTAGTAATCAAACTGCAACCATTAGAATGGTTCCATTGCCACCACACCAGTCGGAAACAATGACAGGGCCATTATTCAAACTTGCGGCAAACAAGGGGCAATCCATCTCAGCCTATGAGCGGATGTGTTTGGATGTTTATACAGCCAGGGATTTGCATGCTGCACAATGCAAGAATAAATGTGAGTGGCAGAGGTGCAAGGTTCTGCTCCACAACAAGCTCGCACTTTCGTGACAGGCAAATCTGCAGTGTTTACATGGTTGCAGGGACAGACAGAAAAACCTGAATCAAATCAAACTGCCTGTCAACAGGCACAGGTCATTCAGTCCACTATACTGGAGCTTATTTGCAGCTTTTGAAACAATACCAGTCTTTTTTCTTAGATAATGTAAAGTGATTTGCTCAACATTTTTAACAGAGAATGTGTGAAGAACAGCTAGCAAATTTAAAATCACGGAGGCTCAGGTGCTGAGTCGAATGGTAGCAGTGAGGGAAATAGACCCACTCTGCAGAGATGTAGCTGCCAGTCTTTGACAGAGACGTTATCAGTGATTGTTGTTTATAAGTAATTGTTTCTGACCGATTTGACAACAAGGGCGGCACAGTGGCACATTGGTTGGCACTGCTGCCTCACAGCTCCAGGGACCTGAGTTCGATTCCCGACTTGTCTGTGTGAAGTTTGCACATTCTCCCCGTGTTTGCATAGGTTTCCTCTGGGTGCTCCAGTTTCCTCCCACACTCCAAAGGTGTGCAGATTAGGTTGTTTGGGCATGCTAAATTAACCCTTAGTGTCCTGGGATGTGATAGGTTAGAGGGATTAGCAGGGTAACTAAGTGGGGATAGAGCCTGGGTGGGATTGTTGTCAGTGCAGAGGCGATGGGCTGAATGGTCTCCTTCTGCACTGTAGGGTTCTGTGATTTCTATGAAGGAAAAATGATTTCTGAGGTGCCTCACTGTGGGTTACTTAAACAAACTAATGCAGCTTTAGCTACAAGGTGTTGCCTGATTGAAGTCCAACATGGAAGATAGATAAAAACCCATGAATGCTTCTGGTGATGTCACAGCACATCACACAACTAATCACACAGTGATTTATGCTATGCTTTAAATGCATAACATCCCTCCCCCTTTACTTCACTCGTATGACAGCAAAATTTTAAACAATAATGATTACCCATTATGAACATCAGTTACATTTCCAAGTATTATTATCTACATATGTACAATTAATATGAGAGCCTTTTTGGTGGAAGTCGATTTTATTTTGGTAAGATACGATGTTCTGATCTCTGACATCCTCAGTGGCCTGTTCCTCACCAATATCAGGTACTTCATCTTGTGAAGTTGCTTCTTTGTCAGCTTCCAGAGACGTTGGTTGTTCTACTGGAGTAGAATCTGAATTTGGTTCTGTTGTAATCCTCGGTTCAGGGATTTCACAACTTTGGGTATCTGACGTAAGCCTTTCTGATACTGCCTCTGCTAATTCACTTTTTGAAACGAGGATTTGATCGTTGTGCCTCTGCCACATTCTCTCGTCATCAAATTGCACTGTATAAAACAAATCAGGCTTGTCTTAGCTAGAATGGTTGAAGGTGCCCACTTCTCACTTGTGGAGTAATTGATCACTAAAAACGTCTTGTTTCAAACTCCTCAGTTTCGACGAAGTTTGCTCCTGGCGAGTAACTTGTGCTTTTTGTTACCACTCTACTCATGTAGTGGTGTCAGCTGATGTGAACTGATGGAATTTAGTCCCAGTTTCCTTCTCAGGAACAGCATTGCTGGTGAATTTTGTGTGGTGGCATGAGTTTGTGTTCCAATAGGAGAGGAGAAAGTTGTTTACTCTCCTGGATAGCGAACCTTCATTTTTTGACGCTTTGATGGCATGCTTCAGTGATAGTACTAGCCTCTCTATCAATCCATTAATGGACAGATGGTATGAGGCAGCCCTCATTGTTGATGTTGTATACCATTGTTCTTAAGATAATCCACAAATTCCTGGAATGTGATTGTGTCCCATTATCATTGATCAGTCATTCGGACCATCCAAATCTTGAGAACAACTCATCCAACTCCTCTATGGTTCTTTACGTGGTGGTGAATTTCACCATCTTGACTTGAATGCATGTCCACTAGGACAAGAAACATGTAGCCTTCAGTGGGCCCCATGAAGTCGATTCCTGCCAAGGTTGTTTTGGTCAAATCCCCCAGTGAAATGGCTGTAGAGGTGGAGTATTCCGTTTTCTAGCACATAGTTGGCATTGTCCCAATTTTCCTTCTATTTGTGAGTCAAGTCCTGGCCACCAAAAATAGCTTTGAGCGAGCTCTTTCATCCGTGCTGCCCCTAGATGACCTTTGTGCAGTTGATCCAGGATCCGGCTTCGTAACCATAGAGAGATCATCACCCTGATCCCCCAAAGCAACATTCCATTTTAGACAGTTAATTCAAGCTCCCTCATTATATAAGGTTTGTATTCAGGACTCTTCTTTTGTTTGTCCAATGATGTTCCTCTGAAAACCATGTCCATAACTTCCCCATCACCGGATCATTCCTTGTGCGCCTTTTCACCTGAGATAATGTTGACGTAACTGTCTTGTGATTCAGTTTTGTCCTGAAGTGGCAATCTCGATAAGACATCTCCGTTGGCATGCTGTTCTGATCTCCGATACTTGATTTCATAATTTTGCACTGATAATATCAATGCCCATCTTTGTAGCTGGCTTGCGGTTAATGATGAAATTCCCTGGTATGGACCAGAAATGGCTTGTGGTTGGTCAACAAAGTAAATTTTCTGCCATATAGGTATTGGTGAAATCGTTTAGTGCCAGACTGGGCACGTCTTTGTCAAGTTGTGCATAATTTTGTTCCCCGCTTAATAATGTTCATGAAGCAAATGCTATTGGCCAGATAAACAACAGCACCCATCCCCTAGGGCAATGCATCACATGCTAGTTGAAGTTTCATTGCCGGGTGAAAGTGGACCGATACCTCAGATATCTTGAGCACTTCTTTAACTTCTTTGTATGGACTTTCCTTCATCCAATTCCATTGTTGGTTAGCAACAATAAGGTATGAAGTGGTTTCAGTAGTGTTGCAAGGTTTGAGATGAACTTCCCATAGTAATTGATTAATCCTAAAAATGATCGTAACTGTCACACATTCTATGGTCTTGGCGTATTTACAATCGCTGTCATTTTCTTCAGTTCTTTGTGGCGGCCATCCTTGTCTATTATGTGACCTAGATAATTGATAGATGATTTGAAAAATTCATGTAAAGCTACAAACAGATAACTATTGACAACAATAGACAATGGGCGGCACGGTAGCACAGTGGTTAGCCCTGCTGCTTCACAGCTCCAGGGTCCCGGGTTCGATTCCCGGCTCGGGTCACTGTCTGTGTGGAGTTTGCACATTCTCCTCGTGTCTGTGTGGGTTTCCTCCGGGTGCTCCGGTTTCCACCCACAGTCCAAAGATGTGCGGGTTAGGTTGATTGGCCAGGTTAAAAATTGCCCCTTAGAGTCCTGAGATGCGTAGGTTAGAGGGGTTAGTGAGTAAATATGTGGGGGTAGGGCCTGGGTGGGATTGTGGTCGGTGCAGACTCGATGGGCCGAATGGCCTCCTTCTGCACTGTAGGGTTTCTATGATCTATGATTCTATGACAATATAAAAGGGGGTAAAACAGTACAGTCTCTTATAAGTTCAGTCTATCAAAAACTTCCAAATTCTCTGAGAATACCTCAGCTCTCTGGCAGGTTCTTCCTCAGTTGAGGTAGTGATGTCTTGAGCAGAAATTAGGTGGCTTTCTGTGTCAGAAGGTGCATTAGTGCAGATATACTCTCCAGTTCCCAATGGAACAACACAGGGCCCTCTCCACTGGAGTACCCGGTCCCACTGAACTTGGCCCCATTGGAGGAAACACTGGTAGGTGCTGCAGGAACAATCTGCTCTCCTATTGTGTTAGTTTCTCTCTTGCTCGTGTGATCTATGTGTTTCTTGACTTTTATCTCTTGGAGGTCAATCAGGTGTGACACAGACACTGTTTTCACTAGGATCTCCCCAGGGACCCAATCTGGATCAACATTAAAGCTCCTGATATATACTAAGTCATTCATAGAACATAGAACATAGAAAAACTACAGCACAAACAAGCCCTTCGGCCCACAAGTTGTGCCAAACACATCCCTACCTTCTAGACCTATCTATAACCCTCCATCCTATTACGCTCCATGTACTCATCCAGGAGTCTCTTAAAAGCCCCTATTGAGTTCGCCTCCACCACCACTGATGGCAGCCGATTCCACTCGCCCACCACCCTCTGTGTGAAAAACTTACCCCTAACATCTCCCCTGTACCTACCCCCCAGCACCCTAAACCTGTGTCCTCTCGTAGCAGACATTTCCACCCTGGGAAAAAGCCTCTTAGAGTCCACCCGATCTATGCCTCTCAACATCTTATACACCTCTATTAGGTCTCCTCTCATCCTTCGTCTCTCCAAGGAGAAAAGACCGAGCTCCCTCAGCCTATCCTCATAAGGCATGCCACTCAATCCAGGCAACATCCTTGTAAATCTCCTCTGCATCCTTTCAATCTTTTCCACATCCTTCCTATAGTGAGGCGACCAGAACTGAGCACAGTACTCCAAGTGGGGTCTGACGAGGGTCTTATATAGCTGCATCATTATCCCCGGACTCCTAAACTCAATCCCTCGATTGATAAAGGCCAGCACACCATATGCCTTCTTAACCACCTCCTCCACCTGCGGGGCCGATTTCAGAGTCCTATGGACCCGGACCCCAAGGTCCTTCTGATCCTCTACAGTACTAAGAGTCTTTCCCTTTATATTGTACTCCTTCATCCCATTTGACCTACCAAAATGGACCACTACGCATTTATCTGGGTTGAAGTCCATCTGCCACTTGTCCGCCCAGTCTTGCATCCTATCTATGTCCCTCTGTAACTTCTGACATCCCTCCAGACTATCCACAATCCCACCAACCTTCGTGTCGTCGGCAAACTTACCAACCCATCCCTCCGCTTCCTCATCCAGGTCATTTATGAAAATGACAAACAGCAAGGGTCCCAGAACAGATCCCTGGGGCACACCACTGGTGACCGACCTCCATTTAGAAAAAGACCCATCTATACCCACTCTCTGCCTCCTTTGGGCAAGCCAGTTCTGGATCCACTGGGCAGCAGCCCCTTGGATCCCATGCCCTCTCACTTTTTCTAGAAGCCTTGCATGGGGGACCTTATTGAACGCCTTGCTAAAATCCATATAAACTACATCTACCGCCTTCCCTTCGTCAATGTGTTTAGTCACATTTTCGAAGAACTCCACCAGGCTCGTAAGGCACGATCTGCCCTTGACAAAGCCATGCTGAGTATTCTTGAGCATACTAAACCTCTCTAAATGCTCATATATCGTGTCCCTCAGGATCTTTTCCATCAGTTTACCAACCACTGAGGTTAGACTCACCGGTCAGTGATTACCTGGGCTCTCCCTATTCCCCTTCTTGAAAATAGGAACCACATCTGCAATCCTCCAATCCTCCGGCACCTCTCCCGTCTCCATCGACGACGCAAAGATCATCGCCAGAGGCTCTGCAATCTCCTCCCTCGCCTCCCACGGTAACCTGGGGTACATCCCATCCGGACCCGGCGACTTATCTATCTTGATGCCATTCAAAGATTCCAGCACAACCTCTTTCTTAAAGTCCACATACTCAATCCTTTCAGTCCACCGCACTCCCGCAGTACATCCACCCAGGTCCTTCTCCTTTGTGAAAACCGAGGCAAAATACTCATTGAACACCTCTGCCATTTCTACTGGTTCCGTACAGACTTTCCCGCCTTCACCTTTTATAGGCCCTATTCTGTCACGTCTCATCCTTTTACTCTTCACATATTTATAGAACGCCTTAGGGTTCTCCTTAATCCTACCTGCCAGGGCCTTCTCGTGACCCCTTCTGGCTCTCCTAATTTCCTTCTTTAGTCCCTTCCTACAAGCCTTATACTCTTCTAAATCCCTATCTTCGCCAAGCTACTGAGCCTTTTGTACGCTTTCCTTTTCTTCTCGACTAGGTCCCGCACAGCTTTCGTGCACCATGGTTCCTTTAACCGACCAACACCTCCCTGTCTGCTTGGAATATTGTCCTGTAGAACTCTAGACAGACATTCCTTGAAAAACTGCCACCTCTCTTCAGTACATTTCCCCGAGAATACCTCCTTCCAATTTACTCCTCTAATTTGCTGTCTAATGTCTTCATATTTCCCCTTACTCCATATAAACACTTTCCTAGCTTGCCTGATCCTCTCTTTTTCCAATGCAAGCCTAAAGGAGATAGAGTTATGATCGCTATCCCCAAGATGCTCTCCAACTGACAGATCTGACACCTGTCCAGGTTCATTGGTCAGTATCAGATCAAGTACAGCCTCTCCTCTTGTAGGCTTGTCCACATGCTGTGTCAGGAAACCCTCCTGAACACACCTAACGAACTCTTCCCCATCCAATCCCCTTACCCTAGGGATATTCCAATCTATGTTTGGGAAATTAAAGTCTTCCATCACAACAACTCTGCTATTACTGCATCTCTCCAGGATCTGTTTCCCTATCTGCTCCTCCACCTCCCTGTTACTATTGGGCGGCCTATAGAAAACTCCCAGCAAACTGACCGGCCCCTTATTGAGTTTTTTGAGAAAGTGACCAAGGAGGTGGATGGGGGCAAGGCAGTGGACGTGGTATATATGGATTTTAGTAAGGCGTTTGATAAGGTTCACCATGGTAGGCTTCTGCAGAAAATGCAGATGTATGGGATTGGGGGTGATCTAGGAAATTGGATCAGGAATTGGCTAGCGGATAGGAAACAGAGGGTGGTGGTTGATAGTAAATATTCATCATGGAGTGCGGTTACAAGTGGTGTACCTCAGGGATCTGTTTTGGGGCCACTGCTGTTTGTAATATTTATTAATGATCTGGATGAGGGTATAGTTGGGTGGATTAGCAAATTTGCTGATGACACCAAAGTCGGTGGTGTGGTAGACAGTGAGGAAGGGTGTCGTAGTCTGCAGGAAGACTTAGACAGGTTGCAAAGTTGGGCCGAGAGGTGGCGGATGGAGTTTAATGCGGAGAAGTGTGAGGTAATTCACTTTGGTAGGAATAACAGTTGTGTTGAGTATAGGGCTAACGGGAGGACTTTGAATAGTGTGGAGGAGCAGAGGGATCTAGGTGTATGTGTGCATAGATCCCTGAAAGTTGGGAATCAAGTAGATAAGGTTGTTAAGAAGGCATATGGTGTCTTGGCGTTTATTGGTAGGGGGATTGAATTTAGGAGTCGTAGCGTTATGTTGCAACTGTACACAACTCTGGTGCGGCCGCACTTGGAGTACTGTGTGCAGTTCTGGTCCCCACATTACAGGAAGGATGTGGAGGCTTTGGAGAGGGTGCAGAGGAGGTTTACCAGGATGTTGCCTGGTATGGAGGGGAGATCCTATGAGGAGAGGCTGAGGGATTTGGGATTGTTTTCGCTGGAAAGGCGGCGGCTAAGAGGGGATCTTATTGAAACATATAAGATGATTAGAGGTTTAGATAGGGTGGATAGTGATAGCCTTTTTCCTCTGATGGAGAAATCCAGCACGAGGGGGCATGGCTTTAAATTGAGGGGGGGTAGTTATAGAACCGATGTCAGGGGTAGGTTCTTTACCCAGAGGGTGGTGAGGGATTGGAATGCCCTGCCAGCATCAGTAGTAAATGCGCCTAGTTTGGGGGCGTTTAAGAGATCCGTAGATAGGTTCATGGACGAAAAGAAATTGGTTTAGGTTGGAGGGTCACAGTTTTTTTTTTTTAACTGGTCGGTGCAACATCGTGGGCCGAAGGGCCTGTTCTGCGCTGTAATGTTCTATGTTCTATGTTCTATGTTCCCACACTGAACTTCCATCCGCAGAGACTCGGTGGACAATCCCTCCACAGCATACACGTTCTCTACAGCTGTGACACTATCCCTGATCAGCAGTGCCACTCCACCCCCTCTCTTGCCTCCCTCCCTGTCCTTCCTGAAACATCTGAATCCCGGCACCTGGAGTATCCAGTCCTGTCCCTGAGACATCCAAGTCTCCGTAATGGCCACCACATCATAGTTCCAGGCATCGATCCACGCTCTGAGCTCATCCCCTTTATTCACTATACTCCTGGCATTAAAGTAAACACATCTCAATGGTTAGAAGATCTTGAAGGATCTATCACTATCACTTTTAACAGAATCATGATACTTTTTTTGTGCACCCGGTTTCGCCTCCACCCTCACTGCTAAATTGGGAAACTATTGGGTGGCATGGTAGCAGTGGGTGGCATGGTGGCACAGTGGTTAGCACTGCTGCCTCACAGCGCCAGAGACCCAGGTTCGATTCTGGCCTTGGGTGACTGTCTGTGTGGAGTTTGCACATTCTCCCCATGTCTGCGTGGGTTTCCTGTGGATGCTCCAGTTTTCTCCCAGAGTCCAAAGATTTGCAGGTTAAATGCATTAGCCATGATAAATGCATGGGGTTATGGAGATAAGGTGGTGGGTTGGGCTTGGGTAAGATGCTCTTTCGGAGAGTCAGTGCAGACTCAATGGACTGAATGCCCTCCTTCTGCACTGGAGGGATTCTATGGTTCTAAGTTAAGCCTCATGCACAGGTGCCTTCCTATCAGGAGCTCTGCAGGGGTTACGCCTATAGCTGTGTGTGGTGTCATTCTATATGCGAGGAGGAATCTAGCCAGCTTTCAGGTGGAGCCATCTCTCCCGCTCTCTTGCCCCTGCAGGGAAGAGTAATCTGTGGCTGGTAGTCTACCAGTGATGGTGTATCCCTTTACAGGCCCAGCTTGGTCCTTCTCCAGTGTCTCCTCTTGCAGTTGTACTGATCTTGTAGCCGGTTTTCATGCGGATCCACCGTGGAATCGACCGGTTCTGCTTCATCTTCTGAGCGAGGAATCGCTTCATCCTGAAGGTTTTGTGGGGTGGCATGGCCGCACGTCCACTCCGGCAGGAGGGATTCATTCCTCTGGTGGGGAGGAGGGATCGCCCGCAGAGTGGCGGCGGACCCCCCCTGCCCCCTCCCTCCCCACTGATCAGCCGCAGACTGGCAGCGGAACCCCCCCCCGACCAGAGGATGATCTGGGTTCCGCCCCCCTCCTCCTCCTAATTCCCCCCCCCACCCCCGACCAGAGGATGACCGTCAGAGAGCCGCTCTCTCCGCTTTCTGCTTGTTTTTTCTTTCGCGCCTGGGCGCGCTCTGTCAGATTTTTTTCGAACTGCGCATGCGCAGCTCAGAGCTCCGATCGGTCCGCCAGCGCTAAGCCCCGCCCACAGCGTGAATCAGACCGGAGCTGGCAAAACGCGTATGGGCGCGCTGGATAGAGGATTCCAGGCGTGGATCTATTTGACGCCCAGATTCGGCACTTAGACTCAAAATGGTAAAATCAGGCCCATTGTGTTCGAGATTTGGGTACCTGGTCTGTACTGGAACACATAGTTGTCGGCTGTTAGGACTAAAGCCCTCCATTGTACTCTGGCTGCTGCAATTAGAGGAATGGGTCTGTCCTTGCAAATGTGATTGGCAATGATCATGAAGTGATAGCCATAGACATACTGGTGAAATTGTTTGGCCCCTAAATGATGACGAGGCCCTCTTTCTCAATTTGGAAGTATTGTTGCTTGGGATTTGTCAAAGTCTGTGAAGTAAAAGTGATGGGCCTTTCCACGCGATCTTCCATTCTATACAACAAAACAACCCCTATGCCGGAGGGTGAAGCATTGCACATCAGGATTCTATCTTTTTCTCGGTTGAAATAGACTAACAAGTCCGAATATTGTAAAGGGAGTTTGACTTTCTTGAATCTTTTCTTCTGTGGCTCGTTCTAATACCAATAAATTTCTTTCAAAACAGTAATTTTAGTAATGTTGTTGTAATGTTGAAAGATCAGGTATAAACTGGCCATAGTAATTAACCATGCCCTAGAAAGACTTCAGCTCTGACCACTTCAAAGTGCTGGTGCTTCTTTCATTGCCTTGACTTTTTCTTCTAGAGCAGTGGTTCCCAAAGGGTGCAGCGCGCCACACTGGTGCGGCGAGAGAGGATGGCAAGTGTGGCGGGAAGATTCAAGGACAATCAAAGAAACATTTAAACATGGATAGATATTTTTCCAAAGTGAGAGCAAGAGCATCAAGTGATGCATTGTTTTATACTTTCTGGATGTCCCATGATCATATTATAAAGTAGTTGTGTTCTATGTTATAAATCAAGCATTGCTAGGAGTTGTTTTTTTTTGAATGTATTTCTTATCAGTAAAAAATTTGGTGTGGCGCGAGCAAATTTTTATTTCGAAAGTGCGGCCCAGTGAGAAAAGTTTGGGAACCACTGATCGAGAGGGTGTCAACTTTGAATCCAAGGTAAGTGACCTCGTGGGCCTTGAAAGTTGTACTCCTGAATCTTGGAATCTTTTAAATACTTCTTCAACGTTCACCAAATGTTCTTCTTGGGAAGCTCCTGTGACTAAAACATCATTCAAATACACCACTACTTTGGGTGTATCTTGCAATACACCTTCCATGGTGTACTTAAAAAGAGCACAAGCTGAGGACACAGCAAAGAGTAGTTGGATGTTATGATACAACCCCTTATGAATATTAGTCATTACAAATTTTCTTGAATCTTCATCCAATTCTATGGTTCATGTTGAGTCTTCTTCGGGCTTCTGCTATCTTTGCATAGAATTCCTTAAACTTTGGAATTGGATACCTATTGGATACCTATTGGATAGTCAATCTGGAGTCCCCACAAATTCGGACTGTTCTGTCTTGTTTCACGATGGGTACAATGGGGGCAGTCCATTCCAAGAACTGTACCAGCCTGTACATTAACTGTACATTATTCCTAATTCTTCTCAAGATTTAAGTTCTGTCTCAACACTTTCATGTGAGGTGTATGGCATTGGGTGAGCTCTGTAAAAGTTAGATGTTGAATCTGAATTTACTTAGATCCTGGTTTTAACGCCCCGTATCTTGCCTATATAATTTTGAAAGAACTCCTGCTATTTTAGAACATAGAACATAGAACAGTACAGCACAGAACAGGCCCTTCGGCCCACGATGTTGTGCCGACCTTCATCTGAAACCAAGATCAAGCTATCCCACTCCCTACCATCCTGGTGTGCTCCATGTGCCTATCCAATAACCGCTTAAATGTTCCTAAAGTGTCTGACTCCACTATCACTGCAGGCAGTCCATTCCACACCCCAACCACTCTCTGCGTGAAGAACCTACCTCTGATATCCTTCCTATATCTCCCACCATGAACCCTATAGTTATGCCCCCTTGTAATAGCTCCATCCACCCGAGGAAATAGTCTTTGAACGTTCACTCGATCTATCCCCTTCATCATTTTATAAACCTCTATTAAGTCTCCCCTCAATCTCCTCCGCTCCAGAGAGAACAGCCCCAGCTCCCTCAACCTTTCCTCATAAGACCGACACTCCAAACCAGGCAGCATCCTGGTAAATCTCCTCTGCACTCTCTCCAGCGCTTCCACATCCTTCTTATAGTGAGGTGACCAGAACTGCACGCAATATTCCAAATGCGGTCTCACCAAGGTCCTGTACAGTTGCAGCATAACCCCACGGCTCTTAAACTCCAACCCCCTGTTAATAAAACAGCTTGACCCCACCTCCACCAGGACCCCATCCTAAACCACACCCGCCCCCCGCCACCCAGAGTGATCGCGGTCCTCCCCGCCAGCCGGCAGACTGGGCGATCACCCCCACCGAACAGCCCACCCCGATGTTATTTTACTGGAGGCAGTTCAGAAAAGGTTCACAAGGACAATCCCATGTTTTATGAGGAAAGGTTAAACAGGTTGGGACTCTACTCACTGGAGTTTAGAAAAATGGGAGGGATTCTTAAGGGGCTTGACAGGGTAAATGCTGAGAGGATGTTTCCCCTCATGGGAGAATCTAGAACCAACGCCAAAGGGCATAATCTCAGAATAAAGGGGTGCCAATTTAAGACGGAGATGAGGAGGAATTTCTTCTCTCAAAAGGCTGTGAGTCTTTGGAACACCTTGCCACACAGTGCTTTGGGGGCAGAGTCATTGTGTATATTTAAGGCTGAGTTAGATAGATCTTTGATTTGTAAGGGAAATCAAGGATTACGGGGAAAGGGCAGGAAGGTGGATTCGAGGAATTTTGGATCAGCCATGATCCTATTAAATGGCAGAGCTAGCTCAAGGGGGCCAAACGGCCTACTCCTGTTCCTACTTCTTATGGTCTTATGGTTACTACACCCTTGATGCATCATTCAGTCCATAAACACACGTGGGCAGCATGATGGCACAGTGGTTAGCACTGCTGCCTCACAGCACCAGGGACTCGGGTTTGATTCCTGGCTTGGGTCACTGTCTGTGTGGAGTTTGCAGTTCTCCCTGTGTCTGTGTGGGTTTCCTCCGGGTACTCCAGTTTCCTTCCACAGCCTGAAAGGCGTGCTGGTTAGGTGCATTGCCCCGAACAGGCGCCGGAGTGTGGCGACTAGGGGATTTTCACAGTAACTTCATTGCAGTGTTAATGTAAGCCTTACTTGTGACTAATAAATAAACTTTAATAAAACTGTTTTCAATTTCTACAGTTTCCGTTCTATATCACCCTGGACATTTCTCACCTTGTAACAATGCAGCTTTTATATCAATTGCTTTGCATTCCCAGCAATGTGTTGCTAAAAGAGCGAAGAAAATCTTCAAGTTCACTTTTGTTGTTGTGGGCGAGTCCATGCTGACATCTTGACTACCAAGTCTCTCTTCGAAACCTCGAGCTACAAGTCTGACGTTAGCTTTATTCCTGCCATCAGGAAGTCCCTTTACTGTGCATTTTCACCTGTGGGATAAGACTGGCTGTCCCCTGTCTGGTATTTCAGCCCATGCACCAAATTCTTTCCAACTTTCCAATTCTTTTTATTTGACACCCTTAATCAGCTTATCAAATTTGTTAGTAGCCACTAAAACGTCTCAAGCAGAAAGGCTCCTACTTCAACTTCACAGCCTGTTCTACGGTCCTTGTTTTGGTCAAACTATTCCTCTTTTTATCTCTTTCTGGACAATTGCTACAAAAACTCTCCCTCGAGGTCAGAGTCCCTTTCACAAGTCTGTGATTTTTTTCCCCCAAGGCTATGATCACTTCCTGGTCTGCTTTCAGAACTCACGCTGCATTTTCTGATTTTCCACCTCTCTACCTCATTTTTGCCAATCTTATCTTCTGTCTTCTTCATGTATATTCAGCCAATGTATGTAATTGCTGGTGGATTTTCCTGCTTTCCCTGTAATGGTGGCATCTCTCCATTCACTCTACCCCACTGACATTTATGTTACTCCAGTACCAACTTTGGGTAATTGCCCTTTGGGATAAATAGCCTTACCTTGCACTTCAGAATCACTTTGTTCATATTCAATCAGCCCTTTATCTGCCCTACACTGTGCCTCAGAACTGTCCAACATATGCGTATGTGAAGTGCATAGTGGCTCTTCATATTCTGTTATCTGTTCAGATTCTGTAAATGTATGATCAGTGACAATTAACCTTGAAGCATGCGCCCTAACAGTTTAATTGCTATGTCATGAAATTACTGTTTTTCCATCACTGCCTCTCACCTCACCTGGGTTTTTCCATTCTTTCTGCCTTTCTCGTTGTAATATAGCATGTACCTTGGATAAAAATGTATTTACGATGGCCTACTGTGGTGCCATCAGCTTCACTAAATCTCCTTTGAAACCTCAGCCTTGGGAAATGCCCATCTCTCTGCATACAGGGCATTCCAGAAAACTTTGGACGAATCATCATCCCTTCCAAGGCTGAGGGATAATCTCAAACCACCAAAGGTATTTTTGGATTTCTCCCATAAACCACGTCCAGGTATGCAAGGTTAAGAGAGGGTATTACTCAAATATTGAAGCTGAAAATGGCACTACTAAAGCTGCATACTGCCTGGTACCGCGGACTGTCCACTCCACATATTTCCAGAGCACACTCTCAGAGCCTGGCCTCAGAATCTACCCAAAGTGACATCGGCAGTGACTCATGCCAGAAAGTGCAAAGAACATGGGTGCCAGTTTGGACCGGAAATGGCCATTCTAGGCTGAATATACAGACGCTCTGCAACCAGGTTCTGCAGCTGGTCAATTCATTCTCAAGTTTGGATCCATGTACAAAGATACAGCAATCGATTGGAAACTGTTAACATTTTCATTCTTAGTATTATGTACTGAAATAAAAAAGTGGTGACACGAAAGGAGACAAGGTTTATTTCATCATGTGAAGTCTTTACTTCTAGTGTCGGCAGTAGCACTTTAAAACGATCAATGGAAGAAGCCTAGTGACAGGTAGAGGTTCTGCAATCTCTGAACTGCTGTTGATCACGGTTTCGAAGCAATGTCACAGAACGTCGCACATAGACATTTTCCTTGGACCACGACACATCGACCAATTACAGTTGGTGACTGGATAGATGCCCCGAAAAATTTGTATTTTTCTTTATTGTTTAGTTAACCTGGAATAACTAGCAAACCATGAATTTTTCTGCAGATAGCTCATGTGAAACCCTGTCCAGAGGAAGCAAAGCAACATTTCAAGATGAGGTCATTAAAGATTTGGTACAAGGAACTATGCTGTCAAATTAGAAATCTGAAGCCAGATGCTGAATACAATTCAATATCACTTCTGGTTTTGGCCAACCCACTTTCCAGTACCAGCTTCATTAAGCCTCTGTCCAAATGTTGCAGGAACTGCTGCCAGATTTCAATCGCCAATCATCAGTTCACCCGCTGCTATTGCAACCATACTGGGAATAAGAATTGGAACGATTTGGTGGAAAGCTTGAAATCTGTATAGTTTTGTCTATACTCCTCAAAAGTGCTTCACTCTTGGTCCCAGTAAAATTTACATAAATCCAAAATAACAAAGTTTGCTTGAAAGGTGATGTGAAGGATCCCTTCACCTGAATCCATGCACCTGAGATATTTTAGTTTTAGCCGTCAATGCTCCTTGCTCTCCCACCAATCCCTTGGACGTTGATCAAGATATAAAGTTAGCACGAGAGGAGCATTGGATTTGAATTACCCGAGTTTTGATGCAAGTGATATCTGAATGAATCTAAAAATGTAACCTTAGTAGTGCACCCATATTCCTTGGGTGTGAGGATGCCATTCAGAGAACTTCTATCACCAGCCAGAAATCAAAATGGTACAACTAATATATGAAGAACAATTCAACTTCGATTCGCACAGTGATCTGATTTAAGGACTGTCGCATAATAAGAGGTTTCAGGCTTGTTCAGCCAGAAAAGTATTTTCTGAAAACTCTGTTCATTGCCAATATTGACCACTAGAGTGAGCTTGTGTCGGAACATGACCTTTTGCAGTGACTTTGTTGGCAAGATGATAGGAAAGAATGGCTTTTGTCACTGTGTGTGGTGAAATTCTCATTATGTTCCTCTGAATACATTTACAATGTTGCTGCATTCAGTAACCAGCGCAATTCTTTTCTCCCACATCACAGTTTAAAATTAGGTTAGTAATACAGTGATACTGAAACTGATAAAATATATTCTGTAAGAGACTTTAGATAAGACAACTGCTTCTTACAAAATGTCTTATAATATTTCAAAGGATCATACATGCGAAGTCATAAATTAGAATCATAGAATCCCCACAGTGCAGAAGGGGGTCATTTGGGCCATTGAGTCTGCACCGACCCTCTGACGGAGCATCTTACCAAATCCCAACCCGCACCCTAGAACTGTAACTCCATGCATTTACCCTTCTAATCCCCTTAACCTATACATCTTGGGACACTGAGGGGCAATTTAGCATGGCAAATCCACCTAACCTGTACATCTTTGGAGAGTGGGAGGAAACCTGAGCACATGGAGGAAATCTATGCAGACACGGGAGGAACGTGTGGACTTTACACAGTCACCCAAGGCCGGAATTGAACTCGGGTCCCTGGCGCTGTGAGGCCGCAGTACTAACCACTGTGCCACTGGGTGTTAAATGAATCCCATTTTGTGACACGTACATATCTACATTCAATATGATAGCTTAGATGTCCAAATATTAGCCTGAAAAATATTTACCTGTTGTTTTATACCCCATATAATGTATATTGTAATTTTCATATAGTAGCAGTCTGCTTGATTAGTTTCTACTAAAGATGCAATGGAAATCATTCTATTGGTTTAAGTACTTCAAAGATTAAGGTGTTCTCATTCTTAATTTTCCAACTGTAATTTGTTCAAGTTAATAACTCTAAACACATGCCCAAAACTAGGTAGGTGGTGAGCCAAGCCATTGACACTATTCTAAGAATTAAGACTTGTGACACAGTGAGATGGTTCTAGTTTCCAGTATGATAGTTTCCCTTAGAACACTCTGCTATCCCAGAGTAAAGTGCTGAGCCAGGAAAACACGCTCATCTCAAACCCAGCAATAACAGCCCCAACTAGACTTCCTACTTGTTATAAATTTTTTTTGAAATTCCAACAAGCTTCTGTCACAAGTTGGAAGCTGGATTAGGTTTTCCCACACTGGCCTAGAAGAGGAGAGTATTTCTGCTTTATAAATGGTGAGGAAATAACAACACACAACAGCAACATTAAAAATGTTGCCATTCTGCTTTTATAGTGTCCTGTAAGCACATCTGTATGGAGGAGGAAACCTGGTCTTTCCTATTCAATATGCAGATATTAAAAAAAATCCATCTTAAAGTTTCTATTTCTGAACAGGAGACAGTGATGACCTTTGACCATCTATTGGTCTCTGATCATTTCACCACACATTGCTTGCGTTTTCAGCATGCAATTATATTTTGACACTTTCAATTGTTTTGGAAAAATGCCAGCATATTTCTGATCACTGCGTATAACAATGTGATAGGGCACTGTTCAGTGAATTCTCGTGAAATATTCAGCAAATTTGAATCATGGAATAAATAAGACAATGTTGAAAAAAAAAGATACATTCCCACTCTATAAAATTATATCAAAACCTTTCATATATCCTGGAATTTGTTAGATTTTCTGTGATAGTAGATGGTTGGCAGCAGAGCTGGCTGCTGTAATTGAGCTAGGAGACAGCTGGGAAAGAGCATCGCAATCGGGGTGTGTTTTGCAATGCTAATGGCCTGGGATTTGTCTGCAGCCATATAGTACAGAAATGCTTTTACAGGTTGTACTTTCTCCAAGCCAACTTTTAACTCGCTTTACACGAGCAGCCGAAGTAACTCGGAACGAGAGTGACTGGGGCACAGAGGGCAATCGGTGCGGGACATCTTATAACACTGACAAAAGCATACATGGGCATGAATATGACGTAACATGAGATGAAGCCATTCGAACCCCTTCCGCCTCCCCTTGATATCACTAAGTAGTGGCAGACAATCCTGAGAATACCTTTTAAATGCTTACACTGACCACAGTCTGGTCTAAAGCCAGTTATGGAGACATGAATCCTAGTGGTGTGTTTTATATTGGTTTAACGTTACTTTGGCAAGAGCGACACCAGATTGAACCCAGATTCAATCCTATCATATAAATAAGGGAGACTAATGTCCTTCCTGTCGCTTGTCCTGTGATCTGTGTAACCTCTATCTTTAACATTAATTGAACTCACATTGGTCTGAGAGCAACTCGTTTGAGTTTGTTGACACACCATCTGCTATAGTGGAGCAAAATGACAGAAATCCAGCATTAAGCATTTTGAATAAAGGACATTAAGAGATTATTTGAATAAAAGCGAGTCACAACTGCATCATCTTCCACCCCGCCAGTGGAAAGTGTTTAAAATGAGATGTTTTCAAATAATTCAGATCCAGTTACCACTAATGGATTATAAGATTTATGCAGCAGGATTAAACCTGTGGTGTATTTTAGGAAAATAGCTGTGTATTTTTCTGGTTCTTGATGTCAGAATGTGCACTAGAATAAACCTGTAATTTTTGTCTACTAATGTCATTCATCCATCTTTTTAATTATAAGTACTGTCATTGTCTGCTCACCTGTGTAGTCTGCTCAGTCTGTATATTCTGCTTATTATGACAAACTATTCATATGCTGCGTCTCAGTAAAACCATCACATTTCATCAGAGTAAGCCAGCCAAAGGCTGCAAAATGCACTGTGCTACACCCACAGCCACCCTGTATTATTCAATATGTAATTATATTCATGTCACTAATTGCTATTACCCTCGCAGACCATACAGCCTGTTTTATTTCCCCAGAAATTTTCATTTTAAAATGTTAACATTTTCAGCAATATCGATGAATCTTTTGGATTTTTCCAAAAAATGAGCAATGACCTTTTGAATATACATTTACATATGCAGTTTACAACACTTTAACACATCAGATGTTTGGGAATCTTGGCTGGTGCAATAAAAGAACTGGAAATATACCAGGCTACTCACATTTTAAATGATTAAAAACAAACACTTGAGGAGTCAACGCAAGAAAATGATTTTGCCAGTTTTCCCTTCTATTTAAAATTTATTTTTAAATTTCAACCTAAATCCTGGGTGAAAAAGATGATTTTAATGGGGCTGTAAGTGGCCCATCCTTTACTGAAGGTAAGGCTAAATATAATCCAGGAAATCAAGGCTTATAAACTATAGCAGGGTCATAAGTTGGAAGTGGATAGATTCTTAACTAAGCCGAGAAGCCTGTGTGTTCTGGGTCCCAGTGGAGTACAATCGATTAATCCCTCCTTATGACAAACATTAAGTGCAGCCAGTTGCGTTTACTCATGTTTTTTGCATCGTATTTTTCCGTGGGAGCTGTGAAGAGTGTGGCTGCTTCAGATACTTCTCCTAACCATGTCCTATCCTATCTGCAGGATATTGACAGGTCTGACAAGGCTTTGATTATCCAGTCAGCAGGAGTCTGAGGCTTGTCACTTACCGGGTGTGAGAAACCGGCTCTCGGCTGATGAAACAATTGAAAGGAGATGGGGCTGAACGTGGGGACTGGGGGGGTCATCAGGGAGCTGACAATAAAGTATCTTCCCAAAGGACAGGCTGGGACACCATCGGCCTGGCCCAGTCTCCACTACCTACCTGATTAGAGGCAGGCAGCAGGGAAATAGATTTGGCAGCGCAAAGCAGAGACACTTACCTCAGTTTGATTGGTTAATGCAGTCTGAACATGTTTGTGCCATTTCTGATCTCTGGATCTGGGACGCTTACTGCTCTTAATGAACATGCTTGTCAGGTAGGGTGAGGAGGAGCTTTTGTGGCACTTGGGAAAGTACTGCTTGAAGATGAATGATTGGTTAAGCTGCATGTGCATGTTTTTCATGAGAGTCTGATGAGAAATGATGATAAAATTGATGTTGGCCCACAGAATAATGTTTCCCCAACCCCTCCCCAACCATATTTGTCCCTCCTTTACACACTTCTCCCTCTTCAGGGCCTGGAAGATAATGATGACATTGTGCAGAAAAATAGCTGCATTCTCACATATTATCCATGACTTCCCACTGTTCCATCTGTCAGCCAACTGCTCAAGTTAACAGCAGAATAAACACTTGGTTAAGTGTTAATCTAGTTCGCTTTAAAATTCTAAGATTTGAACTGATTTAACCCACATGCGATAATTGAAAGTGTTTAGGCGGAAGGTATTCAAAGACCAGTTTTACAAAAAAGTGTAAGTAGAAATTAAAACCAAGCAGGTTCTTGAGACCTGAGCCACTGTTTTCAGTGTGATGCTGGAGTGAACAGTGAAAGTCCTGTTTGATCAAGGGAAATCAATATCAAACTGAGGTTGGATAACAGTGTTGTAACATCCCACTATATTCATGGAGAATGTCAAATTGTTACTTTCATTCTGTTTGAATTTTTAAAAAATAAAACCTAATTACAGGAATGAACTTTAAAGCATGTATTTATTCAAGGTTTTTAACACACCGAGAACTGCTTTACTATTAGTCTTTATATTGTAGTAAAACAATTCTTGTCAAATGAGAGCTTCAGTGTATGCATGTATTTTACATTTAGTTGCCATGCTTTAAGTGCCACAATTGGAAGCACTTTGAAAACTGATTTTCATCAGTTGGACAAATTTCTTACAATTTATTTTGCTGAGTCCTTAAAAGCGAGGACGTATTAGAGGTTGTGGGGGTGGGGGGAAGCTGTGCAATTCCTCTCCCCTCCCCTTTCCCCCCCTATAGGTGCTGGGGTTTTGTCGACAAGCGACAGGCGGACACAGGATTTGTCCCTGGTGGTGCATACCGTTGCTGCCCCACGTTAATTAGGCACCTTCCCGCTTACCCTGCAAATGACTGTGGATCAGCGTAACGGCTGGGATTGTGCCCCAAGGAATTTCACAGGGACCTAGCGATGAAAATGCACGCTTGGAAATCGTAATGTTCATCCTAACCTTAAAAAGGAAACGTGAACCATCAAAATTGTTACAACTCTTGCCCCCTTTAAGTGAGCATCGCGTGACCAATTACTGGGTCGAGATTAAGTTTAACATAAAAATGTAACTTGGCCTTGAGACTCTAGGTCACAATCAACAAACTGCATTGGAACAGATGTAAAATTCGAGGTGTTTGTCCGATGTGTCTTCATAGACTGTGTGGCAGTTCCACATGGCTGTCCTGAACTGGCTTTACATCATTGAAGGAATGTAATAATGACAGATTGTTATCATGGTTCCTGCTTTGATAAATCACTTGGGGAAAAATATCAATTTGTTTTTTGTTTATGAAACAACAGATAAGCAGACAGGTAATGTGGTTTTAGGGGACCATAGCCTGTGTAACTAAAGGATCAGGTTATACATAAATACGTTTAGCCTTCTGCTTTCCCTTTTGAAATTATCCTCTTGGTTTTGAAAAGATAGAGTCGAACAGCATCATCGAGCGGTGCCAACGTACACTCGTACAGCTATTGAAAACCCTGGTGGAATAAGGTTAGACAATTATACACATACTCGACATTTTGCACTTCAGGAGAGGAGCTGTCAGGGAAGACCATGCAACATCCATAGAACTCCACCTTTGTTTGCAGTAGTTTCAGCAGAGAAAATAAAAAAAAATCTCTAATTGACTGTTAATTAATCCCCTCGGTGTTCATATCTGTGCATCTTGGCAACAGGTGTTCTATTTTGGAGTTTTTGCATTATTTAAGGAGTGAAACAATGCAGTAATGAATGCTTTATTTCGCAATGTCATATCTATTAATAAAGATAGTTAAATACAAGGAGTAACTCCTTCACACCTGCCCTCACAAAATACCCGGTGGATTTTCAACTGTTTCTGACCGGCTTTGTGTCACGATGCTCCCGAGTGATTCCTTCAGACAGAAATCCCATAAATCACTGCATTCAAAAATACACAGCTCTTTCAGGACAAGGTCAGACAGAAGAGATATGTTCCAGTTTCAATGGGAAACAAAATTCAAGAACTTCCACCCAAGGAGGCTGCTTGACAAGTGCATTTCAAGCTGGCTTGAAGTCTTGTCAGTGACCTCAGGATTGTGCTCTGATTGACAGCTAGCAGGTGGCAGATGAATGAAGTTGTCACAAAGGCTGTTGATCAGCTTCGAGTGCATGTACAACGGCAGAGACAGGGCAGCTGCCCAAGGTGATCTCTTGTTTTACAAGCAAAGCATTCAGGGCACCCACTGATACTTATGTAACTGGTTTATTAATGGAGTAACAGCTTTGTCAGATGTGTTTAGAATCCATTTCAAACAAAAACAGCATCATTCTTTTGCAGTGATTTGCTGCTAATTGGAAGCGGACCGCAATATGTAAAGTATTCCTCAGCATCTTTCAGTTTCATCCCTCCCTTCAACCACACTTTTTATTCAAATTCGTAAATGCCCTAATTTTTCAGTGTACTGAAAGAGTCTGCTACGCAGGAAAATACAACATGCGTAAAAGTGATTCAGTGATCCTAACCAGCAGATTCTCACTTCAGTTGTAAATGGCTAAAATAAAATAATTGATCATGAGAAATGGGTCTCTGAGCTTTTCCCTGAAGGGATGGAATGTAAAGAGTGAAGGAATTGTAAAGAATTATAGTACATTAACAGTCAAGTGTCCAGTAAATTATCAACAGTGCCTCATTTAAATAATTGTTTAACTGTCATTCTGAACAAAATAGCAAAATAATTTACAAGAAGTGATCAATAAGGTTATATCAGATGCTGTTCTTGAATTCAGTGACACAACATGCTGTACATTATGGTTAAGGAAATGCTATGTAAGAATAAGAGGTGATCTCTGATCAATTAATTTCCCAATAACTAAATATTGATCATATTCAATTATTTCATAAATCTAATTATCGCACTGCTCTTCCTTTCCTTTGCCTTTTTATTTAATAACAAAGCATCTTTATTAGCTGTTTAAATCCAATGCGAAATGCATTATTTTTTGTTGGTTTCCTTTCTCATTGGCTAAAATGTATACCTTTAATCATCAGCCCGCCATTTACATTTTAAGGTGCATTTTTGTTTCGGAGGAACAGAAGCCTATTGCAGTGGCGTAAGTTGCAAAGTGTACAAAACATTTACACTGCTTTGCAGAAAAGAATGTCAAATACCATTCTAATATCAGTGATGAGATGCAAGCAGCACTTGCTGATGCTTTTGCAATAATCATAACATGTTGGTGTCAATGATTGTGGCTAATTTTTTACAGTACAGGAATATTGGGCATTGCTGAATGCACAGTGCCTGAATATTTCTGCTTCCACAATTACATTTATAGTGTTATTAAAATTAATAGGTAGGTGGAAGTTAGAGCTATTAACACAAACTTGGAGAACAGATATTTGTGCAGATAATGCTAATATCATCTGAACCTCTTGAGTGTCTCAGTGCCTTCTGACTACCCCTTAGTGAGCTCTGATTGTACGTATAATGGAACCAGCTCCCGATTTCCTAATGCAATCAATGGGAATGCAAGTTACCAATGAGGGATCACATGCCTGAGCAAACGATGCAGTCTGTTGTGTCTTTCTGTGAAATGTCGAAAAAGACATTTATGTCCATAATTTTAAAAAAGTGCACCTGGTTTAAGCAATATAACAAACAGATTCTTGTCTGAACTTAGTTGTTCATACTTAAATGTTATTATTTGGTTAACTCCTAATTTTTCATCCAAATAATTGTCGAGATTATTCTATTCACGAAATTCTAGAAAATCCTGGATGAAGTTGTTGCGCAGTGTGTATTCTAATAGAGAAACTATATCAAAGGGTGGTAGCTACAATTGACCATGTCACTGCACATTAAAAGTGCTCCAAATTCCTCTCCATCCTGTTTGAGTTGCATCATTAAATTTTTAAAAATAATCTTCCAATAAAATAAGAAATAAGGGAGATTGTCCCAGCCAGCGCTGCGGGCCGGGAGACTCTAGTCCAGGCCGTTTTGCGGGCTCCCCACTGGGCGCCACAGCCTCTGCGCGGGGGTCTTCAGATTGGCCAGCAATCGAGCTGGCCAGTGATCAAGAGGCCAGCAGTGGGAGAGGCCACTGCGTATGTGCCGATCTCGGCGCTGACAGATCGGCGCATGCACAGTGGCCCGCTCAGCGCTATGCTGCTGGCCTCTCCAACTGGAATAGACCCCGCCCACAGCTTTATGGACTGATTCACACTGGTGCTCTCTGCAGTGCACAGAGTGTGGGAGATTCATTTTGAAACTCCCACTGAAAAAAACCAACGGGATTTACTCCAGTTTTTACGCAAATTCGACACTTAGAATTTTTTTAGAGAATCGCCCTCGAGGAACTTGATAGCGTTTGTTAACTCTCCCTTTGATAATGTGAGCAAGAAAAACTTCCAGACTATAAGGGTAAAAGCTGCGAGGCACAACGCCATTGCGAGAACTTTGCATATGTCCAGCCTACATCAGAAATTGTGGATGTGTAGCCCATAAGTTTCTGATACATGTTGACAATATAAAAGACCCAAGGCTTGGGAGAATTCACCCTATAATTTCATTGACAATACAGCACACTTTAAACAATAATTCTCACAATCCTCACAAAGTGCTAGCATTGGGATCCAAGATTCACAAAGTGTAAAATAATAAATATTTAGAAAGCACTCGGTGCTCAATACTTTTGCAGGCATATGTATCATCGTAAATTTGCACAGATTTATTTTCTACGGGCATATCTGTGAAAGTATAAGCTTTACCTTTGGATTCATTTAAAAGAAGATACATTTATTGTTCTTGTCTATTTACCAGCCTCATTAGGAAGGAAATCTCGATTTTCTTGACTTTCCAAATGAATTGCCAGATTCAAAGAGAGAAAATGGAACATAAATTTAACACTAATGAAAATGTCAATTAGAAGCGCAGTCCATCACTGGTACAGCTGGGATGGTCAAATCTGCTTTAATCCCCAGCACCATTATCATGTTACCTAACCAGTAATATTTGGATGTGACCACTCATACGTCAATGCTGTATTGACCCTGAATGGTGTGATGTTGATTGACCTGTTAGCTTCTCCACTCAGCTTGCTCGCCTGTCATAGACAAAACTTCCTTGCTCCGTTTAAGATATTAGAGTATAATTGTGAGGAGGGGACTATTAAAAACACATATTAATTTGATGAATAGCATTGCTGCATGAAAACAGCATAAGCTATACAGGGAATTCTCAGGAAAATATTAAACATATATATTCTGGGAAAAGAGATCACTTTTCATCTAAAGTATGGGGAAAGGAGTATGTCTTTTGTGCCTAACATTGACTCTATAGCAGACATATTAAACTGCTAAAGATGGTGTGATATGTTGCCTTTCAATGTCTTACATATTATGAACAATAGCTAAAATGTGCTGGCTTTGTGTAAGGAACACAGAGTGTTATTGGTATTCACTTTGTGAAGGGCGCTTACTGTGATCTTCGGTCACAACATGATAAATATCAACCAATATATTGCTTTGTGGCTACCAGATGTTGGCTGCTATCTTGATGCTTTAAAATGCATTACAATGGGGAAAAGGTCACACTTTCTGGTGTCAGCTGTACAAAGTATGTATACAAAATAATACAGGGACTGATTTTATATCATTCGCACTGAGACTAAACTACATTCTCAGACATACAGTGGGGCAGTTTGCAGCAGAGCAAATATTTTTGCAGTGTTGTAAACATTTCTCGTAACACTTCTAGAACAAAAAGATATGCTTGGACGATTTAAAGGGGTGACATAGCAACAAATCCTGGGCATTTCGCCATAATCAGCGTGAGCAGAGGTATTTTATGCATATTTAACTTGCGTAGCTGTCAGTAATTGTGTTAATGCCGCCACAAAGGAAAAGACAGTAACTTCTGCCTAAAAAGGAGCAAGAGTCCTTGAAGGCACCCACACTTGTACCATTCATTGTTTCAGAAGGCTGGAATGAGGTTGGGTCCTTGGATTAGCAATGCAGTAGACAGCCACCCCTCTCCGCAGAAATTGAAACATCTTGTTATTTCATCTAAATATACAAATTATTTCTTACAAAGTATGCTACTAAAGTATTGAAATGTAACAAGAAAATGAGATTCACACTTCATTGCCAAAATCAATCCCAAAACATGGCAAGTTTTGTTTTAGCACCTAATATTTTAAAACATTTGGGAGCTCACTCAAATTAATTTTGGTAACTTGGCAAGTGTGCATGAGGAATTGGCTGTCTTGAGTGGCACGCTTCACTCAGTCTCAGCCAGGATGCTACATACTGCATGGAATCTCTTCAGGATCCTGGGTATTGGAATTCTGTCCAAAGTCATTGCCAATCGGGTCATGTCTGCTCTGCAGTTGGCAATCCACCCTCATGCGTGCTGTACCCAGTAGCAAGATCTCTGATAGCCTCCTGCTAGTCATGATGTGGAGATGCCGGCGTTGGACTGGGGTAAGCACAGTAAGATGGTATTTGCTACCAAATAAACCTGTTGGACTTTAACCTGGTGTTGTGAGACTTCTTACTGAGTCTCCTGCTACTCAGGGAGACCATTACCTAGGGCGGGCATTCCTGCCTCATCAACTTCACCCAGGAGAAAGCATTTGACAGAGTATCTTATTCATTCAAGTTGGATGTGTGATTTAAGGAAGGATTCTGCAATTGGACCCAACCACACAAATATCAATTGCGCAGTTTCAATCAGTGAGTGGGAACTGGAAAGCTTTTAGATGAAATCTGAAGTCAGATAGGAATTTCCACTCTGTTTTATCTTTGTTCATGTACTGTATTGTCCAGTTCATCAGGAAGGATGTGGGCGTAAGAAGGGTGACAAACCCAAGCCAGGAATTGAACCCAGGTTCCTGGTGCTGTGAGGCAGCTGTGCTAACCACTGTACCACTGTGCAGCCCCTGTACTGTACCTGTACTGGCTGTCCATGGCTCAGTCATTGAGTATATTCAGGACAGAGAAGAGGTAGAGAGGTACTCGTGCCAAAGCGTCCCTGCACATGAACAACATTAACGTTTTCTGCTCGGATCTGTTGCCAGTGTGCAGCCTGTTGAGCAATCACAATCAATTTGAACTGGCTATGGGATTGTGGCAAGTATGAGGTCATGTTCTTTAGGAACTGGGCTGACTGATCCTTGTCTTTGTCACCGTTAGGTCAGACTGCCTGAATGTGCTTGGGATATAGTTCAGGGATGCTATACATGCACCAAAAACTGGAAGTAGCCATGATAAAACCAAAAATGTGGCATGTGGCAGTGACGCTCCCTCTCCATTGCAGGTAAGAACCAGGTCATCAGGTGCTCTCGGTGCATGTGGCGCAGGTCTGGCCCATTACCCCAACCCTGCACTGTGAAGATCACACAAACCGTTGTCTACTTTGTCTGAAAATCAAAAATAGACCTTGTATACAGAGACAAGAAGATGTACAAATCTCTAGACAAAGGGACAGAAAACATAACCAATGTCACCCTCATCCTGATGGCCACCTTCATGTGTGGCTGCACCAAGCTGTGCATAAACCCATGGTACGTAAAGTGTCACTTTAGGCTGAGGCTCTATCAATCCTCGGGATTATAAAGGATGGGCCTGACCACATTGCCATGGAACGCTCTATTAAGTTGGACGATGCCTCCCTTGAGGCCCTGTGGTAAAAGAAGTTAGTGGATACTGTCAGATTGTTCCCTGAGCAGACTGCTGAAGTCATTCAGCAGAATGCCTCATTACCAGAACATTTGAATAAGTGCCAAGATATAGTTTGGTTGGCAGTGAAAAGGGCTAATCCTTCCAGCACATCCAGAATCTCACCCACTCACTCCATGCATTATACTGGGCTGTGGTGGGAAAGAGACCATTGTCCATCTCAATCTGAAATGCGAACTTGCAAAGAAGTTCTGGAAAAAAGTTGCAGTGATTCCTGTCGCGGATCATGTCAAACAGTTCAATGACTCAGGGTTCTGTGCTCTACTGTCTAGGGACAAGCTCCGAAATAGACATCAATTGCAGCTGGAGGTCCAGCAACTCAGTGGAAGACTCCCCTTGGTCTGCCCAAAACCTGTTGGTCTTCCAGTGCAAATAGACTGAGTGTTGCAGACTGGCACATTCGAAGGTCCAGGACTATGTGCTGAGCGAAGCATTAAAGCTTGGGGCGGCTGCAACAAAGGCACAATGGGGAAAGGTCACTGTCTAATACCCTTCAGCCATAGAACAGCGATGGGCATGGAGACTGTGAACAATCCCTCAGGCTATATGTTTGACATGTAATAAACATTGTCAATATTGACTGTCATTGTAATTGCTGCAAGTAACATGCAGTATTTAGAGAAACTGATTATTTTTTGCCCTTTATGTAATGTCAACTTTGAACATTCGCATAATATACTTTCATAAATTTTACAAGTAAAGAACATTTCAGGGAAGAAAATTCCAGGACGTTGGACTTGTGACTGGATTTTACTTAGTCATTGCTTGTTTAACAACTCAGAAACCTCTGCATTGATCATTTTATCCTGATTAAATTATGGGTCAAGTCTAGATTTCTTTTCAGTGATTCAGTGAAATCAACTAATTTGGTTGTGGTTAGCTGAAGGCGAATCTTTGGTTTTCGTGTGATTTACAGTTTTGTGTTTTTTACCTTGCTTTCTGTGTAATTCTACCATGGAATATTCTGAAAACAAATATTTGCAATATATGATATTCACATCAATGTTATTAGCTGATTCCAAACAGAGCCAGTTATCATCAGCTGATGCTTCTCAAAGGGTTAGAGTGATTTTTGGCCTGATTGAGTTTAAATAATTCATCAACTACCCTAAAACTGCCTCAACTGCACTAATAATGAAACCTTCCATCAATCTTTGCACTAATATCCCATAAGTGAAAGAACATATCTTAAAATAGAGCAGACTACTTTCTGTTTTTTTGTTGCTCACCTAGTCCAGGTGTAGTGAATGTCGGCTAGCCATGATGTGGAGTTGCCAGCATTGGACTGGGGTGGGCACAGTAAGTAGTCTCACAACACCAGGTTAAAGTCTTATTTGGTTTATTTGGTGGCACGAGCTTTCGGAGCGTTGCCTCACTCGATGAAGGGGCAGTTCTCCGAAAGCTCGTGCTACCAAATAAACCTGTTGGACTTTAACCTGGTATTGTAAGACTACTTGCTATGTCTACTAGGGCAGCTGAACTTCAGTTGATCAATACGTTGTGGGGGTCGGTTAGCTCAGCTTCCTGGAGTGTGATGCAGAATGATGGTAACAGTGCGCATTCAATCCCCATACAAGCAGTGGTGATGGAGGGCTGCCTCCTCACCTTGTCCTGGTTGATGCGGAGTGGTGTCCTCCAAGCTATATGACCACTTGGGTCTAACAGAGAGACAGATGCACATGGTCCTTCTTAAGGTTAATTACCCTATCTCAGAAGATAACAGGTTGGGTATAATTAAGTAAGTTATAGGGTGAAACATGGAGAAATAAAGTTTCACTTACACTAAACATCAATACTATTCCATTGAGGAATACCGTGAGTGGAGCAGAAGCTAACAATGCATGAAGGGATTATTAGGGCAGACCTGTCCAGAGTATCAGCCGATCATGGAAATAAACCAGAATATTTGGAAATTTAGAAATTCTTGCCGATAATCAGCTATGTGAATACTGAAATGCTGCTGAATATTATGATTTCCTTTTTGAACACAATTGAGCCACTGATTCATCCCGATGTTTTTGTCGACATCAGATAGGTGAAGGTGTCTGCACCTTCTTAATAAGAAGACAAGCAGGAGGATGGATGTGATTTTACAGGCATGGATCCACAGGTATGAAACAAAGGGAGAAAAAATTAAATCCCTTTTTCAAATAACGCTATCTATTGTTCTTATGTGCATTCTTAAGAATTACTACTACAGCATTTTGTGCTTGAAGGTTTCAGATGTCGACAAGGTACAAGGCTATACATTTTATGTTCCCAGTTTATATAGGGCTGATATCCATAGAAATGGGGCACTTTTCTTTAGACTTGCTTTTTGATGACAACATTAAAATCAGTTAAGGGGCACTGCGTAGGTCACCAGTCATTTTGGCATTGCACTAACATTGTAGCCATAACTTCGATCTTAGATAAAGCATCCATAGCTGCATTGAGTTACATTGCCTTTAAACACACATTCACCTTGAATTTCTCATTAGATCCCTGGTTGCTGCACTGAATAATTTTGTACCACTATCGTCCTTTTGTCTCTTAACTCATTCCTTCAGTAGAAAAAGGAACAGTGGCCACCTATTTATGACCTTGATTAAAATTCAAGTTTGAAAAGGTTTGGGTTTGCTGTATCATCTATATCTTTCCTAAATTGAAATTATGCTATAACGCAAGTGCCCGTTATATAAAAACCACTTGAAAAACAATGGTAATCCATGCACCGTAATTAGACCTTATATGTAGAAGTATTGTACTGATGAATCTAACAGTTAAGTAATTAATTGTTGAATTTGCTCCTAAAAGGACGCAAATGCAGCGTAAAGCCAGCTTCCAGCTCTCTGAGGATACAAATTGCTCCACAGTTAGGTTGTGCTGTCCAATTAGTGTCCTCATGTAAATTATAGATCTATACATACTAATTGGCTGTAAATCATGCACATTTTTATGCTACATAATTTCCTCTGTGAAAAGTGGTGAAAATAGTGGAGCCAGAAGAAACAATTGCGAGAGACAATGATTTTTGATATAAATGTGGTCCTGATTCAGACAAGGCCCCAGGATGCATGTTATTTTTTTCTAATTGTGTTATCTGTTTCAGCTTTTCCAACTCAGTAAATGTAAATGAACTTTGGAGCAAGGCTAGGATTCTCCCATCCTGCCCATGATGATGTCCACTGCTGTCGGGACTGAAAAATCTCCTCCCGAAACTGTAAAATCCTGCCCGAGGTCAATGGACCTTTCCATTGTCCGCCCCTCTGATTCCTGTGGCAGGCTGGGCGGTAAAATTCCAGCCTTGGTGGGCAGGATTTTACATCCTCGCTTGGGGAAGTCCAGAAATTCCTGCCCGAGGTCAACGGAGATTTCCGTTGTCGGATCCTCACCTGTGCCATTTCCGTGGTGGGCGAGGTGGTGGAGTTCCGGCAGTGTCTCAGAGAAATAATTCAGTGGGAGCTATTTTCATTTGACTGCTGGTATTAGGCAGATGAGAGTGATCCAAGGCCCATACAATTTTAATTTGAATCTCATTGCCATGCCGTTGGCAAAGTTCGATAGACTTAGAGGGGCTGATTAATCAGGGATGGCTGGTATTCCAACATCTCTGCAATAGAGCCCGGACAATTCAGGTAGATTGGGGTGTGGAAGGGAGTCTTCAGGTTGATACTCAATGGACTATTCCAATATTCTTCAAGCTGTCCACCACCCTCCATAAACCTCAACTCATCCAACCCTCTGATGTCCACACCAAGTCCTGCTCAGCCATTGGGAATCCCCTCCAGAGCCTGATGGGATATACCCCAGAATACTGAGAGAGGCAAGGGAGGAAATTGCTGGGGCCTTGAGAGAAATCTTTGTATCCTCACTGGCTACAGGGGAGGTCCCAGAGGATTGGAGGACAGCCAATGTTGTTCCTTTGTTTAAGAAGGGTAGCAAGAATAATCCAGGTAATTACAGGCCAGTGAGCCTTACATCAGTGGTGGGGAAATTATTGGAGAGGATTCTTTGAGACAGGATTTATTCCCACTTGGAAATAAGTGGACGTATTAGTGAGAGGCAACATAGTTTTGTGAAGGGGAGGTCGTGTCTCATGAACTTGATCGAGTTTTTCAAGAAAGTAACAAAGATGATTGATGAGGGTAGGGCAGTGGATGTTGTCTACATGGACTTCAGTAAGGCCTTTGACAAGGTCTCTCATGGCAGACTGGTGCAGAAGGTGAAGTTGCATGGGATCAGAGGTGAGCTGGCAAGGTGGATACAAAACTGGCTCGGTCAAAGAAGACAGAGGGTAGCAGTGGAAGGGTGCGTTTCTGAATGGAGGGCTGTGACAAGTGGTGTTCCTCAGGGATCAGTACTGGGACCTTTGCTGTTTGTAATATATATAAATGATTTGGAGGAAAATGTAACAGGATTGATTAGTAAGTTTGCGGATGACACAAAGGTTGGTGGATTTGCAAATAGCGGTGAGGACCATCAGAGGATACAGCAGGATATAGATCAGTTGGAGATTTGGGCGGAGAGATGGCAGATGGAGTTTAATCTGGACAAATGTGAGGTAATGCATTTTGGAAGGTCTAATACAGATAGGAAATATACAGTAAATGGCAGAACTCTTAAGAGTATTGATAGGCAAAGGGATCTGGGTGTACAGGTACACACGTCACTGAAAGTGGCAATGCAGGTGGAGAAGGTAGTCAAGAAGGCATACGGCATGCTTGCCTTCATCGGCCAGGGTATTGAGTTTAAAAATTG
Source organism: Mustelus asterias (assembly GCF_964213995.1). Classification (NCBI taxonomy): domain Eukaryota; kingdom Metazoa; phylum Chordata; class Chondrichthyes; order Carcharhiniformes; family Triakidae; genus Mustelus; species Mustelus asterias. The sequence goes on from NC_135804.1 coordinate 32,864,127, forward strand.
ACAAGTCATGTTGCAGCTTTTTAGAACCTTAGTTAGGCCGCACTTGGAATATTGTGTTCAATTCTACCAGAAGGATGTGGAGGCTTTGGAGGGGGTACAGAAAAGATTTACCAGGATGTTGCCTGGTATGGAGGGCATCAGCTATGAGGAGAGGTTGGTGAAACTTTGTTTGTTCTCACTGGAGCGACGGAGGTTGAGGGGAGACCTGATAGAAGTCTACAAGATTATGAGAGGCATGGATAGAGTGGATAGTCAGAAGCTTTTTCCCAGGGTGGAAGAGTCAATTACTAGGGGGCATAGATTTAAGGTGCGAGGAGCAAGGTTTAAAAGAGATGTACGAGGCAGATTTTTTACACAGAGAGTGGTGGGTGCCTGGAACTCGTTGTCGGGGGAAGTAGTGGAAGTGGATATGGTAGTGACTTTCAAGGGGCATCTTGACAAGTATATGAATGAGATGGGAATAGAGGGATATGGTCCCCGGAAGGGTAGGGGGTTTTAGTTAAGTCGGGCAGCATGGTCGGTGCAGGCTTGGAGGGCCGAAGGGCCTGTTTTTGTGCTGCTGTAATTCTCTTTGTTCATTGTCCTTGCTGACCGACATCAGCTCACCGGCTCCTCACTCCTCCAGTTTAAAGTTCTTATGCTTTATATTCTTCCATGGCTATGACCTTCCAATCACTGTATGTACAAATTACAAAATGTCCCTCTGTTGCTCCAATTACAGCCTTGTGTGAATTCCCTCCATTTGACTAAACATTGATGGTTGAAATTCTCTCCCTAAGCCCTGTTGATTTCCTTCCCATCTCCATTTTTAAAACTCTGCTTAACGTTCACCTTTCTGATTAATTGTTTGTTCGCTTCTCCGAATATCTTCTTCTTTGGCTCAGCATCCATTTATTTTGAGTCCCATCGAGTCTGCACCAACCACAATCCCACCCAGGCCCTATCCCCGCAACCCTACACATTTACCCTGCTAATCCCCCTGACATTAGGGTCAATTTATCATGACCAATCAACTTAACCCACACATCTTTAGAGTGTGGGAGGAAACCGGAGCACCCGGAGGAAACACACACAGACATGGGAAGAATGTGCAAACTCCACACAGACAGCGACCCAAGGCCGGAATTGAACCCAGGTCCCTGGCGCTGTGAGGCAGCAGTGCTAACCACTATGCCACCGTGCTGCCTCGGTGTAGCACCTTGGGACATTTTTCCACACTGAAAGCACTTTGTAAATTCAAGTTATTGTCCAATCTGCTGGAGCAATTTGAGGATGCATTTGCAATCAGTACTTCTCCCATACGCTAATCATTGAATCATAGACCCCGTGCTTAAAGAGACAAACACCAATTGCAGCAATAAGTCTTTAATATAGTGCCACACCCAGGAATGAAGAATTTGATCTCTACAGTAATGGAGCAGCACAAAAGACAAATGACAGAAAACTAATCAGATGGAATGATAGCAAAGCAAACAATATTATTTTTGCCTGGTGCCTGGGATAGATATTGGGCGGGATTCTCCGGCCACACACGGCCCAAGACTGGAATTTCCTGCCTGAGCTCAATGGACCTTTAAATGGTCCACCAAATTTTCTGTCTCGCCCACTACAATTCCCGCGGTGGGTGAGATGGGAGAACTTCGGCCATTAGCTCGGAGTTGGGGAGGAAATGATAGGGTGGGCAGGTGATGGTCAGGACACCCAGATTGACAGCTAGTCTACCTGCTGGGAGGAAATGGCTGCAGCCAGCTATGCTGCACTGAATGTTGGTGCATCTAGTCGGGGTTGGGAGAGATTAAAGGGGCAGATCATTTTTGGGGAGCACAGCTGGTGGTTTGGTGGGGAGTAGATGTTGATCAGGATGTTCTAACTGTGAGGTGGGGTAGCCAGATAACAGCTAGTTGGGCCTGAAGAAAGCACTACTGTTCCTCCTGGGTGAAGTGTTACAAAAGTATTTACCTTAGGGATTCAGCCCTTCTCGTTTCCTTTCACCTACTGGTTTTCCCAAAGCCAGGGAAACTTGGCCAATAGGTTAAAGAGAGAATTATTGTTAAAACAAATACATGTTGAACTATTTAACATTTTAATCCCCACCCTCAACTACCCCCACCCTGTCCCTCATCCTCCTGCAACTCCGTTAAACTGCAACTGGCTGGTGTAAGGCTGTTTATGTTCGTCTCACACACCAAATCAAATCCACCCATTTTTGGAGGTTAAAATTTCTCCCAATGAGCTTCTTAGCGTGACGTTGCTGGAGTGTAATTGGAAGAGTGCTTAATGCATTTTTTTCAGAATTTGTTCTGGGTTAAAGGTCCCTGGAGTGCATCTGAGGATGAGGAAGCTCAGGAAGAAGCATCACAGCGCTCACCCACACCCTTCCCCAGTGCAGAGACACACACCTTGGTGGGGGGTAGTTCAAGGTTCGACTCAGGGTCACTTTCTGGAGAACACCTCACTAACATGACCCCACAGCAGTCGAGGGCAGGGACAGTCCAGCTCTCCGGCACTCAGAGGGCTGGACTCAGCCCCAGTCAGTTAATGAGCCTCTGTAAGTAGTTGTCAGCTCACTGGTGGAGATACAACAGCAAGAAGCGAACATCAGGCAGAGCTTCCAGAGTCTCTCAGCCAACTAGAGCGAATGATGGAGGCGTCTATTTTGTTTAGGTGCAATGTATAGAGATGTCTCTCTGTTTGCAGAGAATGTGTGTGAATGTATGCAGCGTTTAGCAGGTGTAAGTGAACCACACTGTGGGTGTCACTGATAATCTTAAATTGGTTGTCAATATAATTCTTTGCAAAATCAGGATTATTTAGCAAGTGTTGTCCAATCACAGGATCAATTTACAATGTTGGACACGAGTTCTGAGTTTTGCAAGCCGGGGCTGATTGAGGACAGTCAATACTTTGCCTGTTCCGAACATTCGTTTGATACGATCCCCCAGTCATTGGGACAGCAGCACACCAGTAATCAGTGAAATTCATACGCCACATTACTCATTTGTGTGGCTGGCAGAACATCTTTTCACTTAGTTGGACAATCAGTTAATGGGGGTCAGATGAAGTATAATGTGGATGGATATAAAATACTGCACATTGGAATGGGTGAGTAAGTGACTCCATGTATAGTAGCATATTATGATGTGGAGATGCCAGCGTTGGACTGGGGTGAACACAGTAAGAGTTTTAACAACACCAGGTTAAAGTCCAACAGGTTTATTTGGTAGCAAATACCATTAGCTTTCGGAGCGCTGCTCCTTCGTCAGATGGAGTGGAAATACACGTTTCCACTCCATCTGACGAAGGATCAGCGCTCCGAAAGCTAATGGTATTTGCTACCAAATAAACCTGTTGGACTTTAACCTGGTGTTGTTAAAACTCTTACTGTAGTAGTATATTAGCTAAGGACAGAGTTGAAAGAGTCCGAGGACCCATAACAGACTCGACATATTCAACCAATGCAGAGAAGCAATTGATAAAGCACTGCATGTTTAACCACATAAAATATTTAGTACTCTGGCCATAACATAGCTTGAGTATGGCCAGAATACTGGCCATACTCAGAGGAATCACTCGAGGCAGGGAGGGTCCCAGAGGACTGGAAAGTAGCGAATGTAACACCGCTGTTTAAGAAGGGAGGGAGGCAGCAGATGGGAAATTATAGGCCGGTTAGCCTGACTTCGGTCATTGGCAAGATTTTAGAGTCCATTATTAAAGATGAGATCGCAGAGTACTTGGAAGTGCATAGTAAAATAGGACTGAGTCAGCACGGCTTCGTCAAGGGCAGGTCATGTCTGAAAAATTTGTTAGAATTCTTTGAGGAGGTAACAAGGAAGTTAGATAAAGGAGAACAGTGGTTGTGATTTATTTAGATTTCCAGAAGGCCTTTGACAAGGTGCCGCATAGGAGACTGTTAAATAAATTAAGTGCCCATGGTGTTAAGGGTAGGATCCTGGCAGGGATAGAGGATTGGCTGATTTGCAGAAGGCAGGGAGTGGGGATAAAGAGGTCTTTTTCAGGATGGCAGCCGGTGACTAGTGGTGTGCCTCAGGGGTTGGTGCTGGGACCACAACTTTTCACAATATACTTTAATGATTTGGAAGAAGGAACTGAAGGCACTGTTGCTAAGTTTGCAGATGATACAAAGATATGTAGAGGGTAGTATTGAGGAAGCAGGGGGGCTGCAGAAGGACTTGGACAGGTTAGGGGAGTGGGCAAAGAAATGGCAGATGGAATACAACGTGGAAAAGTGTGAGGTTATGCACTTTGGAAGGAGGAATGGAGGCATAGATTATTTTCTAAATGGGAAAATGCTTAGAAAATCAGAAACACAAAGGGACTTGGGAGTCCTTGTTCAAGATTCTCTTAAGGTTAACATGCAGATTCAGTCAGCAGTTAGAAAGGCATTCATGTCGAGAGGGCTAGAATACAAGAGCAGGAATGTGCTTCTGAAGCTGTATAAGGCTCTGGTCAGACCCCATTTGGAATATTGTGAGCAGTTTTGGGCCCCATATCTAAGGAAGGAGGTGCTGGCCTTGGAAAGGGTCAGAGGAAGTTCACAAGAATGATCCCTGGAATGGAGAACTTGTCGTATGAGGAATGGTTGAGGACTCTGGGTCTGTACTCGTTGGAGTTTAGAAGGATGAGAGGGAATCTTATTGAAACTTACAGGACACTGCAAGGCCTGGATAGAGTGGACGTGGAGAGGGTATTTCCACTGGTAGGAAAAACTAGAACGAGAGGGCACAACCTCAGGCTAAAGGGATGATCCTTTAAAACAGAGATGAGGAGGAATTTCTTCAGCCAGAGAGCGGTGAATCTGTGGAACTCTTTGCCGCAGAAGGCAGTGGAGGCCAGGTCATTGAGCGTCTTTAAGACCGAGATAGATAGGTTCTTGATTAATAAGGGGATCAGGGGTTATGGGGAAAAGCCAGGAGAATGGGGATGAGAAAAATATCAACCATGATTGAATGGTGGAGCAGACTTGATGGGCCGAGTGGCCTAATTCTGCTCCTATGTCTTATGGTCTTATGGAGCCTCATGTTTGGTTCCGGCCAGCAAGACATAAGGAACGCATTCAAACATTGGCGGCAATTCAGAAAAGAGCCTTAAGGCTGATCCTTGGTGCCATAAGTATAGAAAGATGAGAAATAACTTTGGCTTTTCAGCACGGAAAGGCAGTGACTCTCATGATTTTAGTGAAATGTGAAAGATAGTAAATCCTATGGAAAAAGGTAAATGTTGAAAAAACTGTGGGACTAGAAGAGGTGATACATGAGTTAAATTAGTAGAAGGCAAATTTAGGAACACTCAGTGCCAATAGTTTGAATAGAGTTTTGTATGTATAAGGGAGAAATGTGGTAAGATTTATAAAATTGTTGGATGCTGCACTGGGACAGAGGGTGGGGTCACTGCAGGGTCTTTCTGGAATCATGAGCTAAGATGTGGTGATGTCCTCATGCATACTTATTAATGTTAGAAAGGAAACTTCAGAGCAACATAACCTGCAGCAAAAATGCCATTTACTGTTTTACAGCAGTTCGAAGAATAATTGTGCAAAAGCAAAACAGTTATCTTAATAGTTTTTCTGCACTTATTAAAGTGGATTAAACAATATGACCAATGTATTAGTGAGAAAGTGAACTGAAGGTGTAGCCATTAATGCTTGGGGAAAACTGCTGCAACCCAATGGTTACATCAATATCGAGTTACTAACAGTCATGCTAAATGCACCACTATGTCATGCCTTAACCAGCTCACTATACCTTATCCCAACATGCTGAAGTATTCATTATGATCAGAGCATCAGATCTTTCAGGTAGGAATATCAAGTGTTCCAATAAATCACTGAAAGAGAAGAAATCTTTCAGCATCTGTTAAATGCATTTAAAAGCTTATGTTCCCTTTCTTTCATTTGTACGTAAATGACTAATAGCAAACATTATTTTTGTAAAGTGTATAAGTTTATTGTCCACACTCACCCTTGGTGCAAAGGCAACTTAATTGTTCCTTGTTAGTGTACGGCCAATGGAAATGACATGCATTAAGCTCTTTAAGCAACATCAAACTGGCATATCACCGAAAATATAAAACAGCGTGTTATCAAATTAATTATTTTTGTCCTACAGTGTTTTGTATCAGCTCGTATGTGAGAATTCCTGATACATGTATAAAACTATTGTGGAGAATTATTTATACACTTAACAGGAGTGCACTACACCATGTAATTTTCAGACAACCTCCAGTAGAGATTGGTAATCACAACACTGCAAAATACTAAAGAGGGAAAATATAAGAAATTACTCGTAAAAATGTTGACAGTGATTTATTCCTGCAATTTAAAAAAAAATCTCTAGGAGTAAAAAAAGTGAGATCAACCTTAAGCCAACAATAAAAAGATGCTATCTGGAATGCGGGAAACAACACAAGTTGGGACTTTGGACTTGCCGGTTATTTTTGAGCAGTTTGTGTGTGATGGTATGAGCACCATTGGCTTTCAATATTCTCTGACCTCACTGAACTGTTTGTAGGAGGCTCGCACTGAAGTGGACGTGGTGTAAAAATTGGCAGTAGGGTCGCAAGATTAGCAATCAATATCTGAACTTTCCTTTCCATAGTTGAATTCTATCCTTACTACGGTCTAATTTTATTAAAGACCTCATAATTATCAAATGGGACTAGAACACACAGTGTTGTTGAGATGATGTAAAGATTTAAAGTTTATTTATTAGTGTCACAAATAGGCTTACATTAACACTGCAATGAAGTTACCATGAAAATCCCCCAGTTGTCACACTCCGGCACCTGTTCAGGTACACTGAGGGAGAATTTAGCATGGCCAATGCACCTAACCAGCATGTCTTTCAAACTGTGGGAGGAAACTGGAGCACCCAGAGGAAACCCATGCAGACACGGGAGAATGTGCAGACTCCGCACAGACAGTGACCCAAGCCGGGAATCGAACCCGGGTCCCTGGCACTGTGAGCAGCAGTGCTAACCATTGTGCTATTGTGTTGCCAACATGGCGAGTGTCTTTACTGATACACATCGATATAATGTGTATCTTTACCTGTATGTGAAAATTGTGTTGTTAACCAAATTATCAAAGCTATTCTGTAGCCTGACAGCACGGTGGCACAATGGTTAGTACTGCTGCTTCACAGTGCCAGGGACCCGGGTTCGATTCCTGGCTTGGGTCACTGTCTGTGCAGAGTCTGCATGTCCTCCGCATATCTGCATGGGTTTCCTCTGGGTGCTCCAGGTTCCTCCCACAGTCTGAAAGGCATGCTGGTTAGGTGCATTGTAGTCCAACAGCATAGCTGATACTTTTTGATAAAGAAAACGAATATACTAACATTCACTGCAATAATATCTGAAACATTATTTTGCTAGTGAAGAAAATCATTCATTCTGCCCAGTGGATAAAAGAGACCTTAAAATTGAAGCTTCAGCCATTTCTTTCTGTTCCCACTAGAATCCAACTGGCCCCCATTTTAACTGTTCACCACCACTTATCCCTACCCTAACTTCTGTTCCCTTGTCATTGATTCCATCTCTCTCCCTGGTATCCCCCTGAGGCTGAACCTGGCTGTTTGCAACTTCAGTGTCATATTAGACCATGACTTGACTTGGAACCACATGTCTGCACCATCGCCAAGACTGCCTATTTCCTTTGTAACATTTCCCAACTTTGCCCCTGTCTCAACTCGATTACTGCTGAAACCCTCATCTATGTTTTTGTTATGTCTAGACTTGACTGTTCCAATACACAGCTTCACAGCCTCCCACATCCTGCCCTCAGTAAAATTGAGGTCACCCTAAACTTTGCTGTCATTTCTGAATGCACACTAAATGCTTGCTGACTTACTTTGGCTCTAGATTAAAAAACACCTCAGTTTTAATATTCTCATCCTTGTTTTCAAATGCTTCCATGTCCACACCCCTCCCTATCTTTGCAATCTCCTCCATTCCCAAGCCTTCCAACATATCTATGCTCCTTTAATTCTGTCCTTTCAAACTGTACCATGGTGGCCATGTCCTCAGTTGCTTGGACCCTATGTTCTGGAAAGCCTTCCCTAAACCTCTCTGCCTCTAAACCTCGTTTTCTCCCTTTGAAGATATTCCTTAAAACATTCTTCTTACCAAACTTATCTTCATCTGTTAATTAATTGGCCGCTTAAAGACCCCAGTTGGGGGCTCTGGCAGGCAGGCTGCCGTAAGTCTCTTATGTCCCCCAGAAAATTGCTGCAGGTCAAGGGGCAGCAGAAAGATACATGAAGAATTGTACGGTCACACCACCACCTCCCCCCCCACCCCCTCACATGCGAACCTGTGGGTGGGAGACAATAAATTTCCACCCGTTATTTCTTTCTGCAGTCGGAAGAATACAAAACAAGAATCAGTGGTTTCATGAAAATCAGAGTAACATCAGATGCATAACTCACAAAGCCAATTCAATGAGTCATTTATTTTCCTGTAAATCACTAAATTTACAGTCTATCTTATGACTCAAATTGACTGGTGTCCTCATTAAGATGGGCTGCTGAATATGAGAAACTGCGATGATCATAAGGAGATAAGCAAGCCAGTGTGTGAGCGGGGAAAAAACAAACTGAAAATGGCAGTCAGACTACAAATAAATATTCGATACACTATACAATTGTTTGGGTGCATTCTTATTGGCATCTTGAAATAGTACCAATAATGAAGTTTGTCTCACAGCGCCGGGACCCGAATTCGATTCCCGGCATGGGTCACTGTCTGTGTGGAGTTTGCATGTTCCCTCCGTGCCTGCATGGGTTTCCTTTGGGTGCTCCGGTTTCCTCCCATAGTCCAAAGATGTTTGGTGAATTGGCCATGCTAAATTCTCCCTCAGTGTACCTGAACAGGTGCTGGAGTGTGGCGACTGGGGGATTTTCACAGTACTTTCATCGCAGTGTAATGTAAGCTTATTTGTGACTAATAAATACACTTTACATTACTTTATTAGCTGACAAGTAACTGTTCACAAATGATGTGTGGGTTAGGTTGATTGGCCAGGTTAAAAATTGCCCCTTAGAGTCCTGAGATGCGTAGGTTAGAGGGATTAGTGGGTAAATATGTGGGGGTAGGGGTAGGGCCTGGGTGGGATTGTGGTCGGTGCAGACTCGATGGGCCGAATGGCCTCCTTCTGCACTGTAGGGTTTCTATGATTTCTTTCTATGATGACAGAAGAATATACCAATGGTTAATAGTACTGGCCGCACATGGGCGTACTTTTGTAAGGGAGGTAGAAGTTACGATTTAAAGTGAGAGTTCAGCTTAAAATATCAAAGTCAAAAGTTTTTCTTCTGATCTAATGTCACCTTGGCCGAGTATTGGGCAAGTGGAAAGTGAAAGATCTCCAAGATGGTAATTGTAACTTTTTCTGATAGTGAAGAATGTGCAATATCAGATCAGCCACTCATTGGAAAGGAGAATACAGTTGGCTGGCTTTTAAAAGGACAGCCATGTGGTTTATCATAGAAATCATAGAAATCATAGAAACCCTACAGTGCAGAAGGAGGCCATTCGGCCCATTGAGTCTGCACCGACCACAATCCCACCCAGGCCCTACCCCCACATATTTACCCGCTAATCCCTCTAACCTACACATCCCAGGACTCTAAGGGGCAATTTTCTTTTAACCTGGCCAATCAACCTAACCCGCACATCTTTGGACTGTGGGAGGAAACCGGAGCACCCGGAGGAAACCCACGCAGACACGAGGAGAATGTGCAAACTCCACACAGACAGTGACCCGAGCCGGGAATCGAACCCAGGACCCTGGAGCTGTGAAGCGGGTTCGATATTATCAGCAGAAGTTATAATTATCCCAAAAATCTTGGAATGGAGAAGTAAATGATGTTTTAAAAAGAGCCTTAATTACATCAACAAATAATTTATTCCCAAGGAAGAATTGTTGGATTATATTTTCTTTGAAACTTGAGAAGCAACGGTGAAAGATCAAGGGCTGGAGTTTATTTTTAGTCATTTGTGGGACATGGGCATTGCTGGCTGGCCAGGATTCTTTGCTCATCCCTGGTTGCCCTTGAACTGAATGTCTCGCTTGGCCATTTCAGAAGACAGTTGAGAGTCAACCACATTGCTCTGGAGTCACATGTAGGCCAGACCAGGTAAGGATGACAGATTTCCTTCCCTAAAGGACATTAGTGAACCAGATGGGTTTTATGACAATCGGCAATGGTTTCATGGTCATCAGTAAATTCTTAATTACAGATTTTTTTATTGAATTGAAATTCCACCATCTGCCGTGGCAGAATTCAAACCCGGGTCTCCAGAACATTAGCCGGGTTTCTGGGTTAATAGACTAGCAATAATACCACTAGACCATCGCCTCCCCTGCAGGATAAGGACGGAAGAACGGGTATAAGTAAGGAGGTAAGGATCATGTGAAGCCAAACTTGTGTTTTAAAATCTAAGGCCCAATTAGGAATGGAAGAATGATTACTTGGGAAAGAATGAGTTAGAGTCAGAGGCTGTGTGGCATCTCTTGATTGTGACGCAATGAGGAGGAAAGATACATTCCGGGGTAAACTGAGGTAAGATTTGTTTTAAAAATAGAGATCGGAAACAATGGAAAGAAAGATATCAAGTCCTCATCAACCAGACTTTTTACTCAAATCCAAACATGACCTAAAGTTACCAGCCACGTTAAGGTGTTTTTTTCATTCTTGGCTTAGCATTGTGATCAGTTCCACCTCTATTTGGATTTCACTTTTCTTGTATCCTACTCAAGAGTGTAAGAGAAGCATTAGAATACCCCCAGATATTGGAACAACATAAGACTGTGAGCATGTTATTGAGGGGAAAATAAATGTTTGGAACTCACATATTTAACTAAATGCTTTGCTTGTTATTACTTAAAGGGATCATATCTAGCCAGTTTTTTTAAAATTCATTCGTGGGACATGGGCGTCACTGGCTGGCCTACAACATGTCATTGATGAAGACGAACATCTCGCCAAGGCCATCCCCACACCCCCACTTCTTGCCTTCAAACAACCGCACAACCTCAAACAGACCATTGTCCGCAGCAAACTACCCAGCCTTCAGGAGAACAGTGACCAAGACACCACACAACCCTGCCACAGCAACCTCTGCAAGACGTGCCGGATCATCGACACAGATGCCATCATCTCACGTGAGAACACCATCCACCAGGTACACGGTACATACTCTTGCAACTCGGCCAACGTTGTCTACCTGATACGCTGCAAGAAAGAATGTCCCGAGGCATGGTACATTGGGGAAACTATGCAGACGCTGCGACAACGGATGAATGAACACCGCTCGACAATCACCAGGCAAGACTGTTCTCTTCCTGTTGGGGAACACTTCAGCGGTCACGGGCATTCGGCCTCTGATATTCGGGTAAGCGTTCTCCAAGGCGGCCTTCGCGACACACGACAGCGCAGAGTCGCTGAGCAGAAACTGATAGCCAAGTTCCGCACACACAAGGACGGCCTCAACCGGGATATTGGGTTCATGTCACACTATCTGTAACCCCCACAGTTGCGTGGACCTGCAGAGTTTCACTGGCTGTCTTGCCTGGAGACAATACACATCTTTTTAGCCTGTCTTGATGCTCTCTCCACTCCCATTGTTTTGTTTCTTAAAGACTGGATTGGTTGTAAGTATTCGCATTCCAACCATTATTCATGTAAATTGAGTCTGTGTCTTTATAAGTTCTGTTTGTGAACAGAATTCCCACTCACCTGAAGAAGGGGCTTAGAGCCTCGAAAGCTTGTGTGGCTTTTGCTACCAAATAAACCTGTTGGACTTTAACCTGGTGTTGTTAAACTTCTTACAGCATTTATTGCCCATCTTTAGTTGCCCGAAGGCAGTTGAGAATCAACCACATTGCTGTGGCTCAGGAGTCACATGTAGGTCAGACCAGGTAAGGGTGGCAGATTTCCTTCCCTAAAGGACATTAGTGAACCAGATGGGTTTTTCTGATAATCAACAATGGTTTCATGGTCATCTTTAGACTCTTAATTCCAGATCTTTTGTTAGTGAATTCAAATTCCACCGTCTGCCGTGATAGGATTCGAACTTGGGTTCCCAGAACATTAGCTAAGTTTCTGGATTAGTAGTCCAGCAATAATACCACAAGGCCATCGCCTTCCCATTGACTGTAGATAGGGCTGGTATCTAAACATTGCTTTTCCTCTCTGTTGCAGTCAGAGCATGTGCAGTTCAGTTCTAGTACTCCTGCATTAAGTTGTTTTGGAAAATCACAGGCAATACCTGAACATGGGCTGTTCTGCTGTTCTGTGGCATCACAGACTGTAGGCAGGGAACATCTCAAAACACGTACGACACATTGACATTCATATGCAATTAGTGATTAAGTTTGGTAGCCAGTGAATGCTTAGAAAGTGAACAAGACATTGCAAGCTCATGAATTCCCTCATTATTCCTATCAGCTGATTGAGTCAGAAATTGAAGAATTCTCTAGTTAAATGTGATTCTATACAGGCTATTGGCCTGTAACCAGTAGTCTGTAGCCAGAGATAGTTGAAGTCTCCCCATTAGAGAAAGCAATGGTGCAGGGAGCATTCAAAATGGCAAAACTGTTCCATTTATGATTAATTCATTCAGATTTTTAATCAGCTTTTTGACTATAGAGAAAGAAAAACAGCTGTAGAAATGTACTTTCTAAAATAGAAGTGTATTTTCTTGGGTTGTATAGTTGGAATTAAAATGTTAAAATAGAGTAGCACGGTCTACAAAATAAAATAAATAATTATGACCACAAAAAAGGATTCATTTTGCAAAATATGCGAATCATAAATTTTACTTTATCTTCCCCATTGTTGAAGTACATAAGATATGCCAAATGGCGACAATTTTTAACAAGTGTAAATGAAGAAGCCTGGGTTTCGAGTCACTGTTCAGTTTGGCTTGACCCAAACTGCTTTTCGCTTGCTGAACCTGAACTCAGATCCCAATGACTAGAAGTGCTGTCAGAGTCAACAAAACAAGTAAATAGTGGCTGAATTCCAAGTTTTTTGCCACTTCAGATCTTGTTGAACTGTGAAGTTTGGCACTTTACTTGAAATTCAAATCCTAGCATAGCCAAACGGAACCACCCATGTTCAGATGAATTTTCACTCTTGGCTCAGCACTGTGATCAGGTTCACATACATTATATTGAGGTGACCTCCAACATAAGTTAGTTTGCATGAATGTAAAATTCACCAGGACAGCTATTTAATAAACTAAGCCTAACCAATATATCTTGCATAGACTTCTAATCACAAAGTACACATGGAACCATTAAGGTGTCATTTTGTGGAACCATGAAATGTGGTTTGATGTAAATTTTAACAATTGACATTCAAGATATGCTTGCAAACATTGGATAGTGACAAAATGTACAAATGTGGGAACATTGGGCTGATGAATTTGCTGGAAAAAAAAGAGTATACATTTTGCATGTCATTGTTAATATGCAAGTCAATCAACATCTTCAGGTGCAAAAGAGATACCTCATAAATTGTGAATCACCAAAAGTTGATGTTTAATTTGCCCAGCTTTCCTGTTAGCATCCAACAAATAACATTTCAGACTTAATCTCCCAATAAATTTCAAGACATTACATATTAATTGTCCATTAAATTCACCACAGAAGTATTCATTAACAATGTGATCATTATTAATGACTTCCAATTAGTCTCTCAAGCCCATAAAGTGATTAACTAGAAGTGTAGAGTCTCATTACTTCAAGTGGAAAATAGTTGTTGGAGATTTTTTTAAAAGTCAAATTTTTAATTTTTTCCATAACTTCTTTATCTCTTTTCTAATCCATTTTTTTCTTTCCCTCTGTTTATTTCACTTGCTTTCCTGATTTGAGATTGAATTAATTTATTCTCCTTTCCAATCCTTCCATTGTTTAATTCTCAATCATCAAATCTCATTGATTAAGGAGGTGTTCTTCCCCTGATCCTGTTGTTTAGCAATGTTCCAGACGCTCATTTTCCTTGTTGTGGCACTATCAGTTCACACTTCCAGTGACAGATAGGGTAAACTATTTTTCAGCCGAAGAACTCTATGGCTGGGATTTTCCGGCCCTGCTGTGGTGGGATCAGCTGCAAGGAATGCAATGGACCAGCCAAAAGTTCATTAAGTTTTGGCAGGACTGGATGATCCCGGCAGTGAGCAGGACTGGAACATCCTGCCCCATCTAAATGCCCTCCTCCAACAAATTTCTGCCAATTACATAGCTGTGATGAGGGGATTGCTGAAAACCAATACTGGAGGATCAGCTTCGTTACATAAGAGTAATCTGCCTTTTTAAAACATGTTAAAATGTGTCACCATGACACGCAAAATGAAATGTCACCTTGTTGAAGTTGGGCACACACCCTTAACAAATATTTGAACAATAGGTTTGCTTTTAAGCATTAAAATGAACGGATGACCACAAAAGTACAATCAATATTTGGTGTTATTTAAAATTTTCAATTGGATAATTGTCGTTTTGAAGGGAATTGAATCACAGAAGCTACAATCTTGCACTTTGCATTTCATTTTTATTCTATCGATATATATTGCACTGTGTTTTTGTTCATTTCCTTTGTTACCTGGTGACTATTATTTAATGCTCACGTGACAATCAATGGCACAGACTGATGGCCCACACTTCTTTCCTTTCCATCAGGATGTCTTCTGATTGACAATAACTTTCAAAGAACAGATGGACATGAAGAGGTATAGCTTGAATAAATGCTGAAATGCTAACATGAACTGAAGGATACGTTAGCCTTGATTTTCTGCTCGGGTGAAATCCAGTGTGGAAATATGGCAGAGTGCTATTCTGCTTCACTTGACCAGAGGCAGGTTGACCCCGCCACAGTTGCCAGAATCAGTCTGATTTAAATAAAGATCCCATATTCATGAACGCTAGTCATTGGAAGCCTGTCATTTGGGGCAGCTTTGAAGAATTGGCAGCTTAAAGCTTAAAAAGAAAATAGAGACAGAATTGGTTTTGGAATCAAATGTGTAATTTATTTTCCCAAAGGGCATTGTGCCCAATTCTGGTACCCCACTTCAGGGATGACATGAGGACTTTGGAACAAGTACAGAAGAGATTTACCAGACTGCTTCCAGGGATGAGAAATGACAGTTACGTGGGTAGTCTGGAGGAAGGGGGTTATTCTCCATAAAGCAGAGAAGGCTAAGAAGTGTTTAAGATCATGAAGCCTTTAGATAACAGTAAATATAAAGAAACTTTTCAATGGCTTATGTGTCCAAACCCATTGGGTACAGATTTAAGGTAATTGGCAAAATAACCAGAGGTGACATGAGCGAAAATATTTTTATGCACTGAGTGGTTTGGATTAGAATGGTGACAGATACAGATTCAATAGTAGCCTTCAACTGGGAATTGGATATATACTCAAAAGAGAAAAAGATTTCAGGGATTTTGGGAAAGTGCAGTGGAATGGGATTAACTGGATTGTCCTTCAAAAGAGCTGGCACAAACCATGTGATCCACATGGTCTCTTGTCTCCACGTGGCAGAACTCTTAAGAGTATTGATAGGCAAAGGGATCTGGGTGTACAGGTAGACAGGTCACTGAAAGTGGCAATGCAGGTGGAGAAGGTAGTCAAGAAGGCATACGGCATGCTTGCCTTCATCAGCCGGGGCATTGAGTTTAACAATTGGTAAGTCATGTTGCAGCTTTATAGAACCTTAGTTAGGCCGCACTTAGAATATAGTGTTCAATTCTGATCGCCACACTACCAGAAGGATGTGAAGGCTTTGGAGAGGGTACAGAAAAGATTTACCAGGATGTTGCCTGGTATGGAGGGCATTAGCTATGAGGAGAGGTTGGAGAAACTTGGTTTGCTCTCACTGGAGCGACGGAGGTTGAGGGGAGACCTGATAGAAGTCTACAAGATTATGAGAGGCATGGATGGAGTGGATAGTCAGAAGTTTTTTCCCAGGGTGGAAGAGTCAATTACTAGGGGGCATAGGTTTAAGGTGCGAGGGGCAAGGTTTAAAGGAGACATACGAGGTAGATTCTTTACACAGAGAGTAGTGAGTGCCAGGAACACGTTGCCAGGGGACGTAGTGGAAGCGGATACGGTAGTGACTTTTAAGGGGCGTCTTGACAAGTACATGAATAGGATGGGAATAGAGGGATATGGTCCCTGGAAGGATAGGGCGTTTTGGTTAAGTCGAGCAGTATGGTCGGTGCAGGCTTGGAGGGCTGAAGGGCCTGTTCCTGTGCTGTAATTTTCTTTGTTCTTAGTTCTTTCAGTGCTGCACTTTGATTCGATGAATGTCTTTCACTGATTCAAACTCATTAATGAAAGACAACAACAACTTGAACCTAGTAAAACAACCCAAACTACCTGGTGTGTCTTGAGAGAAGCATGGTGGCACAGTGATTAGCACTGCTGCCTGACAGCGCCAGGGACCTGGGTCCAATTCCGAATCATGTCTGTGTGGAGTTAGCACCTTCTCCCCGTGTCTGCGTGGGTTTCCTCCGGGTGCTCCGGTTTCCTCCCCCAGTCCAAAGATATGTGGGTTAGGTTAATTGACCGCACTAAATTCACTCTAGTGTCGGGGGATTAGCAGGGTAAAATGTGGGGGTTATGGGAATAGGGCCTGGGTGGGATTATGGTTGGTGCAAACTCGAAGGGCTGAATGGCCTCCTTCTGTACTGTAGGGATTCTATGATCCTATGAGAGGGGAAAGATGTGACAGCCAGCAAGATTTCGGGAGGATGTTTGAGAGTTTAGGGCCTATGTATCTGAAAGCAAAGTTGCCAAAGGTGGAGCAAACAGGAGATACACAAGACCCTGAAATGGAGACAGTTGTAGAGCTGGAGGTAACAGGGATGGGGAGCGATGAGGCCATGGAGGAAGTTAAAAACAAGGATCAGAATTTTAACACTGAAGTGTTGTCAAACAGGAAGCATGCATGTCGGTGAGGACAGAGCTGATGGGTGAATGGGACATTGTATGTGGTAGAATATGGGCAGCAGAGCTTTGGACCAACTCAAGTACATGGAGGACGGAAAATCGGGACTCAGCCAGAAAAGCATTGGAATAGTCCAGGCTAGTGGTAAGTCAAGTCATGGATGAGGGTTTCAGCAGCAGGTGGACTGAGATAGTGGTGGAATCAGGCAATGGTATGGAGGTGAAGGTCGGGGACTTTGGTGATAACATCTCTCTGTACTGTACCATCCCTTTGTACTGTACCATACCTCTGTACTGTACTGCCCTCCGTACTGTACCACCCCTCTATATTTTACCATACCTCTGTATTGCACTCTCCCTCTGCACTGCACCACCCCTCCATACTGTACTATCACCTCTGGGTCAAATAGAATGCCAACTTGTGAAAAGTCTGGTTTGGCCTCGGACACTTGTCAGGAAAAAGAAGGAAATCAGCGGCCAAGAAAAATAATTTGTCTCAGGGATCAAAGATATTATGGCCTTTCCAGTTGAAGAAAATATTTGCTCATCCTGTACTGAATATCAGACAAACAGTCTAATAATTTAACAAGAGTGGAAGGTCCGAGTGAGGTGATGGTGAGGTAGACCTCAGTACCACCAGTGTACATGTGGAACCTGCCCAGGAGCAGCACATAGATGATAAATACAAGAGGCCAAGAATAGAAGCTTGGTGGATTTTAGAGGTAATGGCAGGGGACTGAGAAAAGAAATCAATGCAAGTGATGTTCTGGCTATGGCTGGACAGGGAAGAATAGAAGAATGTGAGACCAGTCCCACCCAGCTGAATGACAGAGGGGTGCTGGAGGAGGATTATGTTGTCTACCACATCAAAGGCTGCAGACAGGTTGAGAAGGGTTAGTTTACCATGGTCACACACTCACATGAGATGTTTTCTATTCTTTCATGGGATGTGGGCATCGTTGGCAAGGCCAGCATTTGTTGTCCATCCGTAATTGCCCTGGAAGTGTGTCTCTTGCTAGTCCATTTCTGAGGGCAGCTAAGAGTCAACTTTGTTGTGTGTCTGGAGTCACATGTAGGCCAGACCATGTAATGATGGCAAATGTTCTTTACAAATGATTTTTTTTTCACCATTACTGAAACTGGCTTTAGATTCCGCCAGCTACCTTAGTGGGATTAGTCCCTATGTCCTCAGAGATTCAGCCTCTGGAATATGAGTCCAGTGACATTACTACCACACGACCATTCTCCCCTAATGACCATTGTGACTTTCATAAGTGTCTCTTCAATACAGTGACAGGGGCAAAGCCTGTTTTGAGCAATTCATATATGGAGTTCTGGAAATGATGGCGACAGATTTGGAAGGTAATGATGTGTTCAAGGACTTTAGAGAGGAGAGGGAATTTAGAGATAGGGAAGTTCAGAGGTAGTTTGGAGGAACTGATTGGCACAGAGCAATGTAAGTCTATAAGGAGAGCACCAGTGGCAACATTGGCTAGAATAAACATTGCAACCTTAATAGCCTAATATCAGGCAATTCAGGGACACAAAGAACTTTAATGACTGTATCAGGACAGGCAAAGTAAGGGATGCTGATCATGCAGTGAATTTTAGCATCCTGCCCGCCACAGGAATTGGAGCGGGCGAGGGGCGGATCATGGAAAGGTCTGTTGACCTTGGGTGGGATTTTCCAGTTTCGGGACAAGGGAGGTCAGAAAATCCCACCCAACATCTCTCAAAAGTTTCCTGCAAACACTTAATGTAACTTCCCCTCGCATTGCTTCAATTGTTTACCACCAATGCCCGGGGAACTGTGTGCTGATTGTACAGCCCACGCCATCAGCTGCCACTGTTCTTTCATTCACAACTTTACAAATATGCTCCCTCATAGAAAAAGTGAAAATCTGGAAATATTCAGCAGCTCTGGCGGCTTCTGTGGAAAGAGAATCAGTGGCGAAATTCTCCCATGCTGGAACTAAATCCCGTGGCGGATAGGGACATGGAGTGTTTCCTTCTGCGGAGGCTGACGGAAAAACACAGCAAATCTTCCAGTCCCAAACTCATTAATCAGGCATCCAGGTGTTTTGTGCCATCTTCAGTGGCAGAGCAGGCCTGATGGCAGATGGCCTGCCATCCTATCTGGACTCCATAGGTGCCCAACATCACTAAGGAAAGAAAGTTGACTTCCTGAGAATGAAAATGGATCTCCAAGCAACGTTCTGAGGTTGGAAGATGGACCCCCTTCAGGGCAGCAAATCTGGAAGTTCCAGCTACAGATGCTGTCCCCACCCATGGCAGTGGGGTCCAGGGTTATCGGAATTCTCCAGCCTGAACACCGGAGGCAGCCCCAGGCATTGTTCAGGGGAGTCCCGCCATCTGCCCACCATGCTTTCCAAATATGTATCACACTGGCGTGCTTTTCCCCTGGCGGCATGGAGAATCGGGCATGGGTGGTTGTGCTTTCATCTGCTTCACATTACCAGGATGCAGATGAGTTTTCCCAATAGCTTCCAGCAGTTTTCCCAATCCACCATGGCAGGCACCAGTGGAACATTCTGCATGAAATTCACGCCAGCATAAAACTGGTTTTTGAGTCTCCCGCTGGATTCTCCCTCTCCCACCTGCCATTGAACCGGGCAGCGGGGGCAGGCAGTAGGGGCAGGCAGTGGGGGGCAAGCAGTGGGAGCAGGCACTGGGGGCATGGGATAATTCCACCCCATTTTTTTTTGGGTCAATGGCGTTTCATTAACAGGGCTTGAAACGTTGTGGGAAATTTTCTGACCTTGCCTGCGGCCGGGATTCTCCGGTCCTGCTGCAGTAAACAGAGATTTGGCTGAGCGCCAAATTCTCCATTCTCGCTGGCAGCGGTAGCAGGGCATGTGGGACCTGAGACTTACGGCTGCTAACTCGGTTTCTCACTCCACAAATGCTGGCTGACCAGCTCAGTATTTCCAATAATTTCTGTTTTTACTTTGCATTTCCGCAATATTTGTGACATATTGAGCCGAAATCGGTTGCTGCATCCACTGATATCGCCCCCAGTTATGGCCTTCCAAATGGTAGAAGGTTTTGCTGGATCCCACTGCATTGCATTACTGAATCTGGCATTCTGCAGATTAGGCGCCCTGTGGAGATATTGCCCAGTACTAGTAGCATAGCAGGAAGTGTTCGCTATTGTTCTCTCTCAAAGTGACATAATATGGGACCAACTTCCAGCCCTTTCCATTGACTGCACATTGACCAATACTCCAGCACTTGAAAGCGCATGCAACTGCAGAGTTTGCAGCCTGCATTGAACCCACCTCAGATTTAGGTACCATGGAACAAGGGCCACCTTTGTCCTCAAATAACCCTGTATCAGTGCAACAGTCAGCTGTTACTCAGAGGAGTGAATTTTCCCGTCCCACCTGCCATGGAAATCAAAGCGGGTGAGGGGTGGACCAGGGAAAGGTCAGTTGACTCTGGCATGATTTTCCGATTTTGGACCAATCGCAGCCGGAAAATCCCACCCAGAGTGACTAGAGGAAGCACAAGGTTAGAATTGAAAGCCGGGATATGGCACAATAGCATCAAGGGTAAGTTTTTTAAAAATTCTTTGATGAGACGTGAGCATTGCTGGCAAGGCCAGCATTTGTTGCCCATCCCTAATTGCCCTTCGGAGCAGTTAAGAGTCAACGACGTTGCTGTGCGTCTGGAGCCACATGTAGGCCAGACCGGGTAAGGATGGCAGATTTCCTTCCATGAGTGAACCAGATGGGTTTTTACAACAATCATTGCTATTTATCGTGATCACCATGGCTGAGAGCAGCTTTGCATTCCAGATTTTGTTAACTGAATGCCAATTCCACCAGCTGCTATGGTGGGATTGGAACCCATGTCCTCAGAGTGTTAGCCTGGACTTCAGGGATTACCAGTCCATCACCCCCTCCATTTAAGCTACTCATAAAATCTCGCGATATGGGCTGTGAATTAAATTCTGGCGACAATGAAGCTTTTGACTGTGAAAATGGTCTCCGTATTGCACTGGTGCCATTGCCCCTGAAGGGTTGAAGTGAGAAACTGGTGAGTACAGCATTTCTGCTGCAGCCCACATGGCATCCCATGCCAGGAAAGGCACTGGCACGGCTGTCTCCTGCCAGTGCCAGAAGATTACACAATGGACAGATGATGATATTATACAGCTGTTCCAGCTGATTTGAAGCACATTCTGCAAACCTGGATCGAGTGGGTCCAGTAATCACTGACAGCTGTGCAAGGGACCGCACCCCGCTCCACTCCCCCCACCCCCCAGTCTATTTAAAGGACCAACTTACTACTGAGATGCTTTAAGAAGCGTAGGGGAGGGACAGGGAGAGAGCTCTCCAGGCTATCCCACCTTGAGTTTTCAGGAGAGGCAAGGGTCTAGTGGTATTATTGCTAGACTATTGGGCGGCACGGTAGCACAGTGGTTAGCACTGTTGCTTCACAGCTCCAGGGACCTGGGTTCGATTCCTGGCTTGGGTCACTGTCTGTGTGGAGTTTGCACATTCTCCTCGTGTCTGCATGGGTTTCCTCCGGGTGCTCCGGTTTCCTCCCACAGTCCAAAGATGTGCGGGTTAGGTTGATTGGCCATGCTAAAAATTGCCCTTAGTGTCCTGAGATTCGTGGGTTAGAGGGATTAGTGGGCGGATATGGGGGTAGGACCTGGGTGGGATTGTGGTCGGTGCAGACTCGATGGGCCAAATGGCCTCTTTCTGTACTGTAGGGTTTCTATGATTTCTATTAAGCCAGAAACTCAACTAATATTCTGGGGACCCGGGTTCGAATCCCGTCAGGGCAGACGGTGAAATTTAAATTCAATAAAAAATA
Source organism: Mustelus asterias (assembly GCF_964213995.1). Taxonomy (NCBI): domain Eukaryota; kingdom Metazoa; phylum Chordata; class Chondrichthyes; order Carcharhiniformes; family Triakidae; genus Mustelus; species Mustelus asterias. Next base: position 32,885,942 of record NC_135804.1, read on the forward strand.
TCTGGAATTAAGAATCTACTGATGACCATGAAACCATTGTCAATTGTCAGAAAAACCCATCTGGTTTACTAATGTCCTTTAGGGAAGGAAATCTGCAGTCCTTACCTGGTCTGGCCTACATGTGACTCCAGAGCCACAGCAATATGGTTGACTCTCAGGCAACTAGGGATGGGCAATAAATGCTGGCCAGTCAGCAATGCCCATGTCCCATGAATGAATAAAAAAAAGCACTTCTTCTGTCTCCGCCTCAATCAGGTGCGATGTCTCATGCACCTGAGATTCACCAAGGAGGTGATCACTAAACTCTGTCACCTCCAGCCACAGAACAGTGCAAGGAAAGTGCTGCCAGAGGCCATCAAGGTCATGGTTGCCCCAAACATCCACACAAATTGATCTTTCCAAATGAGAGCATGTGACATTGTGATCATATCCATTGCCCCATCCATTATTGCATTCAGCTATAGAGGCTCTGCATGTGAGGAAAGGCAAGTTCATCGCTAAAGTGCATTGGAATTGTGAAATGTCTTAAAAGAAAGGTTTTATGGCAGATACCAAGGAGATGAGCAGTTGCCTAAATGATTATGTGCTGTTGGTCACATTGGCAGCATAGTATCCTTTAGCATTGATGTTGATTTGGGTATTTATGAGGGAAGCACAACAGACCACGTGGGTGTCTTCAATTACTTATTAGACCTTGGGGAGTCCTGTCACAATAAAATTGCTGTGGTTTGCCAAGTTGGTACCAGTTGGCCATTTGATTTGACTTGATTTGATTTATTATTGTCACATGTATTAACATACAGTGAAAAGTATTATTTCTTGCGCACTATACAGACAAAACATACCGGACATAGAGAAGGAAATGAGAGAGTGCAGAATGTAGAATCTAGGGTGTAGAGAAAGATCAACTAAATGCAAGGTAAGTCCATTCAAAAGTCTGACAGCAGCAGGGAAGAAGCTGTTCTTGAGTCGGTTGGTACGTGACCTCAGACTTTTGTATCTTTTTCCCAATGGAAGAAGAGAGAATGTCTGGGGTGCATGGGGTCCTTAATTATGCTGGCTGCTTTGCCGAGGCAGCGGGAAGTGTAGACAGAGTCAATGGATGGGAGGCTGGTTTGCGTGATGGATTGGGCTACATTCACGACCTTTTGTATTTCCTTGCGGAACAGCATCTGCTGCAGCTGCGAGCTCTAGAGGACAATGCATCCATCATTTGCCTAATCTATTTGTAAACAACCATTTGGTGAATCAATTTCCCAGTGCCAGCCCTGGAATAACCCCTTGTATGGAAGTTAAGGGTAGTGGTGACATTCACACCAACTATCACCATGGTGAATAGAGTGCAGCCGAGTTGCAGTCTGCTGGAGCATATGGGAGTACTATCTTTGCAAAACAAATGCCAGCAATAGTGGGTTTTAAGCAGCGTCTGTAACTAAATAAGCATATCCCTTTAAACTAGCAACTGCTTTCAATATGCCTTGATCCCAGTTTTATCCTGAATTGATTAATCTGCAGTTTAAATAGTGAGAAACCAGGTGCTATTATTTAACGCATCTTAGCCAGCTTCCATGTATTCACCCACAAAATGATCAGTCTCATCGCCATCACTGGAAGAAAATCGAATGGGTAAAACACAGCAATGGGTGTGGCGCCACAGGTCCACACCCGATTTCCTTTTTGGAAATATGAAGTACTTTCTTCACTATAACTTTTAAAAGTCTGTTGTCTGCCTATGCTGTCCTTGGGTCTGGTGGAAGTATATTAATGGAATCTCTCATGTGTAAATAGCTCCTTTTCAATCTGTTCATTCTGAGCCTCGGTATTTGTGAGTTCTCTGCTTGACTGTCCAGTCCAATCCGTGTAAGTGCTGTGCAAAGGTCTATTGCTGAAACATTTATTTGCATGATGAATTTTTCTTGCCATTGCAGTATTTCAGCATCAGGTGAGTTGTTACTCTCTGTTTGACTTAGTCAAGTACTTGGTCATGAACATGCAAACTACACCATTCTGCATCCTTGAATGGCAGTTTCCTCATTAGTTCAGTTTGATTAACTTGGGTGACACTCAAGGGTTTGGGCTCCTTCCAAACTGCCCTGATCTCTTCAGTTTTCAGACCATGGACTGGATGAAGATCCGTTTGGAAGTTTAGTTCGGTTTTATTGAGGGTTCACATTTCATTTTAGGATCATTGCTCTGAGCTTTCTTTAATGGTCAATAGTGGATTTGTCAACTGTGTCAACTTAACCAAACACCAACATGTCATTGGAGATGATCTTTGCTCCTGGCAATTGTTTCTATATTTCTTGATGTTGGCTGTGCGGTAATTTGCCTGCATGAAGTACATCAGAACTGCTGCTTCACAGCTCCAGGGACCTGGGTTCAATTCCCGGCTTGGGTCACTGTCTGTGTGGAGTTTGCACATTCTCCTCGTGTCTGTGTGGGTTTCCTCCGGGTGCTCCGGTTTTCTCCCACAGTCCAAAGATGTGCCGGTTAGGTTGATTGGCCATGCTAAAATTGCCCTTAGTGTCCTGAGATGCGTAGGTTAGAGGAGTTAGTGGGTAAATATGTAGGGATATCAGGGTAGGGCCTGGCTGGGATTGTGGTCGGTGCAGACTCGATGGGCCGAATGGCCTCTTTCTGTGCTGTAGGGTTTCTATGATTTCTATGATTCTATGAGAACCCACCCACAACCAGCCTGTTCCATCTTATATTTATATTAATTTACACCATCTTTGCAGCATTTTAGCTGACTCAAAGTATTTTTATAAATTGCTGGACTGTGGTGCATCTCATCTAGGGATATTCATTCAGATGTAACCCCATACATTTACCATGTCTAACCCATCTAAACTACATATCATGGGACATTAAGAAGCAATTTTGCATGGCCAATCAACCTAACCCATACATCTTTGGACTGTGGGAGGAAACCGAAGCACCCGAAAGAAACCCATGCAGACACAGGGAGAATGAGCAAACTCCATACAAACAATCAATGAAGGCTGGAATTGAACCCAGGTCCCTGGTATTGTGAGGCAGGAGTGCTAACCCATGTACCACTTTAGGCTTCACAGCCAGTTTGCTGTTTTAACCTCCAACTGGTGAGTCATGAAGAAGCAGAATAACAGGCAAGACAACATGCCCATCTAGCCTGACTCTGCTGGAAGATTTCGTACCATTGCCTACAGAGCTAACTCAATCTCTGCTTATCCTTCAATTTGTGGCATCAGCCATCAGGATTCCCATCAGGAAAATGGGAATCCTCCAACTCTGGTCTTTAGCCAGCTGACCTTGAATTCCTGCATGAAAGAATCCCACACTGAATGCTGGCTTGGGAGGCTGGAACTCATCTGAACTAATATTCATTTTGTGTTCATAAAATTGGATCACAAAAACTGAGGGATTGGGAAAACACGCCACCCCGTTCTTTTGAAAACAAACTCCAAATACCCTCTGCTTACGGACATTTGGTAAGAGGAAATCACTGCAGTTTGACTGTCTCTGACCTGTCCATAATATTTCCAAATCCACACATGAATATCTTATTTTAACTTGAGATGGGCCTGCTTAATATATGAATCATCTCATCGCTATATTAAGAGGATGGTTCTATTAGATCCTGATAGGAAGATTCCAGCCTTGGGTGATTGTGTGGAATTTGTACATTCTCCCTATGTTTGCAAGGGTCTCCTCCAGGGTGCTCTGGATTCCTCCCATAGTCCAAAGATGTGCAAGTTAGGTGCATTGGTCATGCTAAATTGCCTCTTAGTGTCCAAGGTGTAGGTTCGATGGGTTAGCCATGGTAAATATGTGGGGTTACAGGGATAGAGTGTGGGAGAAGACCTGGGTGAGATATTCTTTCAGAGTTGGTGCAGATTCGATGGGCCAAATGGCCCTTCTGCATTGTAGGGATTCTACAGGTGGGATTTTATGGCCTCGCTTGAGCAAGACCAGAAATTCCCACCCGAGATCAATGGACATTTCTGTTATCTGCCCCTTGCCCCTCCGATTCCATGGCAGGTGAAGCGGTAGAATTCAGGTGTATGATTCTATGATTTGAAACTTTGGCCTGGATTTTGTGATTGTAATAACAAAACTGTCAGTATTTGGCCTCATGTCAATGTGAAACTGACAGCAATTTCTGGTGTCTATTCATGCATAATTAAATGGGGAAATCCAGAAGTTGCTGTTAATGAATTGTCGCTCCTCCATGGAGTGCGCAGTGAAATTGTTGTAGATGTAATTCTTACAAACCACTTGAGAGTGACGTGAACTTCCATTTTTATGCTGCTAGTCTCGCTGTGAAATGTCTTGAAAAAGTTACAACTTGTCTATGGAAGAATAACTGGAATTTTAACAATGTATAACTCATAATTACAACCTCATTAGCACTGAAAAACGAATATTATGTTTGTAGAATATCAAGCTTCTCCACCCTGATAAAATATTCCTCAGATTTTTCATTTTGTAAGTTTATGATATTTCGCTTTCTACATTAATGCTATGTGTATGCGCCAAGTTTATTTCACTGTCTGTGAAGCAATTAGAAATAAAAGGAAAATCTTAACTGACTCGTTTACTGTCTGTGAGAAATCTTCAATTTGATTGGCTGCTGAGATTGCGCAATGATATCACTCTTGCTGCTTGCCCGGGATCTCCAATAGTTAACGCTGGAATAAAATTACTCATTGGGAAAGGTGAAATCCACGCCACAAAGGTTGCCCGATCATTGTTGGCAGTTTTCTTCAACATCAGCGAGAGAACCATCCTTTTATCACTGTCCACAAAATATGGGCCTGTATTTTCTATAATCATCAAGGGTGTAACAGTCTTATGGATATCAGGAAAGAATTATGCCTGCCTGCTTTAAATACTTAGAGGACTTAAGTATAGATAAATCATTCCAAATTCCAATTCAGCATGCTATTGAACCTACAGAAATTTCAGGAAAAATTGTAGCTAATGATTTAATATTGTTTGGTAGAAATTCCAGAGTGCAAACTGCCTTTGAAGGGTACACAACTACTTTAAAATACTAAGTGATAAGAAATAAAATATTGTTTTACTTGGCTGATAAAAGTTTATTTCAGGGAGTTCCATTTCACAATCAGCAGGTGCTCTTTTCCATTCAGAGATTAAGTTAAAGACATTGAAGGCTAATCAAAACGAGCGAATCAGCTACAGGTATCAGCTACAATCAGTTATTGCTTGCACGTTCTGCTTTCCAACAGCAAAACTTTGAAAATAATGAAAAAGCCACATGTGACAAATGGGACTAAAGGAGAGCTAGGACAGGAACAAAGTGTTAAGCAACAAGCTAGAAAAATTTAAATATCGAAGAAAGACAATAGTCTCAAAATTATATCTCCTAAAATATAGATAAATGCTGGAATTTTACCAGCACGTTGGCCCTGGAATTCGGGTGGGCAAGGCTCACAGAATGGCATTATCTGTTGGCCTCGGACAGGATCTTACGAGCCTCAGGTGGGTGAAGTGGTAATGGAGTGAGGCATAGTTTCATGGGAAAAGAACAATGGTGAACATGGACATCTCTAAATATTAAACACAATAAAATTGTGGATTAGAAATAATACAGTCCATACCCCCTCCGATCCCAACCGGAGGGTTGTCAAAATGCAACTTAATGGTTCAGAGAAACAAGCAATTCTTGTAATCTGTGAAGTCAAAATGAACCATTTATTGGTCTATTTATTCCACTAGCCGCTCTAATTTTAATGAACTGGCCAAAAGCCGAATGCAGGGCCTAAGCAACTGAAGTCAAAGTTTATATGACTTTAAAAGCAATTTGCTTTACAGATATTGTAATGACCAAGTGACGCACAGAATTACATGTAAATTACAACATGGAAACAGCACTTTAGGCCTACCTGGTCTGATGCTGGTGGTTATCCTTAGATAAAAAACAGTCCTAAATGTATGTGCTGCTTTGTTCCCATATCTCTTGGACAAAAGCCGTGGAATTAAGAGGCTAAATCTAATCATGATGCCTTATTTGACATGTCTGCACCTATTCAATAGTGGGATTTAACCCAGCAGGGACCAGGATCATTTTAAGATCCACCGACTACTACTAAGCAGGAAAACAACTCATTCAAAGTTATTACATTAAAGCAATTATTTTTTTGGAAGAAAAGCAAATAATTATCTAGATGACCTGGAAGTCCGATTTTCTGGAGTTAGGACACACAAAATGATGGGCAGGAATAGATCAGCTGGTCCATCATGCCCACCCCCACTCATAACAACCAGGACATCCTGACTAAACAATTCCTTCCTTCTCCATAACTGCCTCTCACCTCCAAACCCTCCACAGCCATGTAGCTTCTGGATAATATCCAGTAAATGTGGTTAAGTCCTGTGCTTGATTAGACCACAGAGTTTTTCGCTGAAAATAAATCTAGAAATGGTGATCACTCAGTCTGAAAGAAAATGGAAGCACCAAATTTACTGGAAATGTTTGTTGTTGTCTAAGATACCTAACTGACTTTATAGCTTATTTAACAGCCACCAGATATAGAAAAAGAGAGAGTGAGGACTCAGAAATAGGTTTATGGGAGGAAAGCAAAGTTTCAACTGCAGAACTAATTACAGTTCAATGGTCTGAGCAGAGGAGTGACCCTGGAAATGTGCAGTGTTAATATGCAACACCCACAAAGTATTTCAGCATATTCCCCTGGTAGCAGCAAGGTTACATTTTTGAATGCTTACAGACAATGCAAAGAAAACACATACATAAAAAATGAGAACTGACAGCAGCCAAAATGTAAGAATGCACTGAATAAGAAAAGAACCATCTTGTCACCTTCTTCTTCAGACAATGCTCAATCCACCTGATCATGCAGCCTTAATTAACCTCTTGAGGTTAAATGATATTTCATCTGTTCTCAGCGAGCACTACAAGATAATTGAACACAGTTCTATAGGGTAGAATTTTAACTGTGTGTATGAAGGTGGTGTTCTGGTGCAAACTTTATTCCAGCCTGGGTTACACCTGGGCAAATCCTCCCGGATCGATCCAAATTAATTATTAATGATTTAGTGAGAGCTCTCACTGTGGAACACACCTTCAATTGGGAGCTCACACAGTATGAGACAAAACATTCTTTGGAGCCAGTAGACCTGGGGTTCCTAAATTATGGTATGCATACCCCTTGGGGTCAGCAGGACATTTCTGCAGGATACACTGGAGAAATTGTCTAGTATTGAATCCTCTAGTAAGCCCCCACCTCTCGCACTCTTTCTCACACACTCTCCTGTTTATTTTCTCCTATTTAATCGTCGCTTGTTGGGAGCTGAATTTAATTCGGAGCTGCTGATTCTCGGTTACCCACATTGATGGCGCTGTGGGTAGTTAAATAAAAAGGTTTTCAGGGTTGGCTGACAGCATATTTACATATTTTGCAAAATTGATCTACTGCTTGCTTTGTTACGATAAGTTTAAAATTAAAAGAAAGGATTGTAATTACGAATGCCGCCAAGGTCAATACTGACATTACAATTGGTTGTGGAGGTAGGTTCCAAACATGCTAGGATATTCCTCAGGTTAATATGCTCAGCTTTTAAAATAAAATCTTTGCTTGTTGTTGTCCAAAATTTTTATTCATTTATCGTGTCCTTTTCCACTCTCTTCCAAGATGTTAGTTATGACTCTTTTGTCAGCAGCTTTTAGGAGGTGGCACAGTAGTGGTTCGCAGTGCTGCTTCACAGCGCCAGGGACCCGGGTTCAATTCCCGGCTTGGGTCACTGTCTGTGCAGAGTTTGCACATTCTCCCTATGTCTGCATGGGATTCCTCCGGGTGCTCCGGTTTCCTCCCATAGTCCAAAGATATGCTGGTTAGGTGGATTGGCCATGCTAAATTCTCTCTCAGTGTACCCGAACAGGCGCCGGGATGTGGCGACTAGGGGATTTTCATGGTAACTTCATTGTAGTGTTAATGTAAGCCTACTTATGACATTAATAAATAAACTTAAAATTATTTTGAAAGCAGTCATTTGAATGAAAACATTTTGAATTATTTCCGCCAACTTCACAGGCTGATTGATCTAGTCTCTTTGTAAAGTATGCACCGATACCAATTTAAATGTGAAATGCGTAACCTGACTCAGAACATAGCCTGCAAAAATGTGGAATGTTTTAATAAGTTAATACTTAGAGGAAACAACATATTCAAAGTAACTGTGTGAACTATCTGATTTTTATATATGGTTGATGTTAAGTACAATAGATTGCATTGTATCTGGAGAAAGAGAAAAGTTCATTTAAAAAGTGAACATGTTGTAGCCTGTGGTAGTGACAAGACTAAATGACACTCAATGTTAAGAATTGTGTTTACTAAAATCAGTTAGCTTCTGGAAAAAACCATTCATGTTCTTGCATTTTGAAAATATTTATTGGAAATGTCAAATAGGAATGAATGATTAAAATAAGAGTGGTACCTTAATTAATATTACTAGATTTAGAATAAACTAGCGGGAGAGGTCTGCTCTGTCGCCAGTGAAATGTAAACAGTTGGGTCTACTAGTCTTTCTTTTTTTTTTGCAGTCTCCATTATACAGACTTGCCCTGGACATCTTAACTAACAACAGACTCAAGATTGAGTTACAACCAATGTTTTCTTTAAAACCTTGTTTTGTGTAGCCAGTTCTTCACGATGAGGTCTTTTCAAACCTTTGTGCCATCACACAGATGCTGTGTTTAACTGTCATAGGGTCATAGAGTCAGAGATGTTTACAGCATGGAAACAGGCCCTTTGGCCCAACTTGTCCATGCCACCCTTTTTTTTTAAACCCGTAAGCTAGTCCCAATTGCCCGCATTTGGCCCATATCCCTCTATACCCATCTTACCCATGCAACTGTCTAAACGCTTTTTAAAAGACAAAATTGTACCTGCCTCTACTACTACCTCTGGCAGCTTGTTCCAGACACTCACCACCCTCTGTGTGAAACTGGAAGAAGGCCTGCATGATAATTCTTAGTCTACCGTGCAATTACACACACACACACACACACACACACACACACACGCAGAAACCAACAGAAGCTGAGTTTTGGGTCCAGATGCAAGCAAAGTACCCCGAATTGTCATCCAGAGTTGTCAAGGCTTTGATAACATTTACTACAATTTATCCCGTGTGAAAGTGGATTTTTATCGCTCAGTGGAATGAAATCAAGTTATCATCAGTGATTTTGTGGAGAACACAACTTACGGCTCAATCACCTATCACTCCGAGCGCAATGTGCATCTTTTCAAACTAACATCCTCATCTGTCACATTAATGACGAATTGGACTATGAAGTAATATTTAAGTTGTATCTGTATTATAATTTGTACATTCTGTACAATGCTTGAGCATTAAAAGATTTAAATTATTAACTCTATGTGGAATATTCCCAGAAAATGACAAGTGTCGTAAGGGTGAGAAAACCGAAACGCTCTGCATCAGTCTGCCCGGAGTGAAACACATCGCAATCATCCCACACTTCGCCATCGTTTAAGAAGTCGTGAATTTTGTGCCAGTTCTGGGAGGGATGGGGCCTAAACACACTGGTGGGCCCGGCTGCAAAATGATTGGGCGGCATTTTGTAAGGGCACCCAATCTCACAGTGCACCCAAAGACCTCCACTCCGTTCCCCTGCCCCCCCCCCACACCATTGGCAGCATGTTTCCCCACCCCCTTCCTGGCATGGATCGCTGACATTGGGGCGTTGGGGCCTTCCCAATGGGCCAATGGGACACCCATCATGAACCCCGTCATAGCCCCCCTTCATAATTCCCTCTCATAGTCTGCCCTTCATACCCTCATCATAGCGCCCCCTCATAGCCCCCATGTCATAGCCCCCCTTCATAATTCCCTGTCATAGCCTGCCCTTCATACCCTCATCATGGCGCCCCCTCATAGCCCCCACCTCATAGCCCACCCTTCATAGCCACCCCCCATGTCATAGCCTCTTCATGGCTCCCCCGTCATAACATCCCTGGTCATGACCCCTGTTCAGGCAAAGCACCCACTCAGGCCCCACCCCCTTGTTACTGCCCCGAGAGTCTGGCAGTGCCCACCTGAGAGTGCCCAGCTGGGAATGCTTACCTGGCAGCTGGCCAATGCCCAGACATGTCCCCGTCCACCGGGAGCCTCAATGGCCTCCGAGCGCCCCCAGCATTGCCTCGCGCCTGTGCTTGTAACTGTTAGCAGGGCCTAGGATGGAATGTCCAAAATAAACTGCCGAGTCTTTCAAGCAGACAGTCAGCAGAGTAACCAGTTCAACATTAGTGGAATTTAAACTTGATCTCATATGAAATCCCTCACAGGTCTTTTGGCAGGCAGAGAGAATGCTCACCACATGAGTCCCAACCCAGTGGTGACCCCCGACCTGAGGACCTTCAGTCCAGCCCAAGCCCTCCCTCTGAAGGCCCCCTACCCCACCCCACACCATGGAAGCAGCTGACTTGCCCTTTTGCACTCTGGAGGTTAGTGCTAAGTGGTAGTAACCTCCTCGTTCGTCATTGCAATTCAGGGGCCAATAGAGATTTGTGCCCATGTGACTTGCTGCTGACGAGGTGGTAGCATTCCAGGAAGGGGGATGATCGCATGCCAAACTCGCAAATGAGATTGAAATCAAGTCAATCACACGCTAATCAGCCTCGTGCCCTTTCTGGGTGTGATCAGAAAGGGACTGGGACGATTGTAAACTGTTTGATGCGAGGCACAAATCTCGCTTTTAGGCCGGCATGTAATTTTCCAGAATTGGCACAATCTGAGCTTGGCGCAGTGAGGGTGGAAAATCATAGGCTACGTGCATAGGCAGCTGGTAGCTCTGGCAGGCCTACACAATAGATAAAGTTTGGGAACCTCTGCACTTGATAAAGGGCCAAAAGCTATTGATTAAGTGGTTATAGCCAATTTAGCATTTGATTTTAGAAAGAGAACATTTGAAAACCTTCAAAAGTTTCTGGCACAGAAAAAGAACAATGTGCAAGGTGTATGGCGAGACACAACAAAAATATGAAGGCAAGAAACAAGGGAGTAGATTGGTTTCTTCAATGCTGATAGAAATCTGTGAAGACATGTCGCCTGCTCATCTTCTAACCTCTCAACTTCGTTTTATTGAGGTCAATGGCAGGAAAATAAAGCCAGTTCTATAAAGGTAGGCAATTTGTTTCCCAAAGGCTTGGACTAAGTGATGAAGCACCAGATATGACCCAATCCCTTGACCCCCTCCCAACCAAATCACAGATAGTGACATGGATGTGCTTTTGCAGAAGGTGTATTTTTTTTATTCATTCATGGGACCTGGGCGTTGCCAGCTGGCCAGCATTTATTGCCTATCCCTTGTTGCCCTTGAAACTGAATGGCTTGCTGGGCTATTTCAGAGGACAGTAAAAAGTCTCAGAACACCAGGCTAAAGTCCAACAGGTTCATTTGGTATTATGAACTTTCAGAGCGCTACTCCTTCATCAGGAGGCCTCCTACCCCGCTCATGATACCAAATAAACCTGTTGGATTTTAACCTGGTGTTGTGAGGCTTCTTACTGTGCCCACCCTAGTCCAACGTCAGCATCTCCACATCATTTCAGAGGACATTTGAGTGTCAACCACACATTGTTGTGGCTCTGGAGTCACATGTAGGCCAGACCAGGTGCGGACGGCAGATTTCCTTCCCTAAAGGATACCAGTGAACCAGATCGGTTTTTCCAGTAATCGGCAATGGTTTCAGGGTCATCATTGGATTCTTAATTTCAGATTTTGTATGGAGTATGTGTACGTTGCACTGTTTGTCACCCCAGAATATCCACCCAGAAAAGAACTGGGCAGCATGCTTGTGCAGAAGATGACAGACCATGATGACAGATGACAGATTCCCAACAGTACTAAACACCAGATAGGCAACCAAACTATTCAGTGATGGTAAACCAGTTATATATTTCCTGGTGGAACATGCAAAGATAATAGGCAGAATTCTCCGGTAGGATTTTCTGTTCCCGCTGCAGTGAACGGAGATTTGGCTGAGAACCAAGTTCTCCAACTTGGCTTGCAGCGGTGATGGGGCATGAACGGTCGGATAAGTCCTACCAATATTCCCCATTTTCATACACACTTAAAGTTACACTGCCCTCTTTTCTTTACAGTTGCAAACAGACTTGCTTCGGATCTCAGGATTTCAGATTTGCAGGTATTATTTTCTCTTTTTATCCTAATTCATTTGTCTTGCTCATTTTTGAAGGAGTCAGTCAACAAAGCATTAACTGCATTCCCTGTAAATCTATTCCATGTTTAGTGTGGAATGAAATCCTTCTAATCTCCTGTCTCACTGGAAGCTCATTAATTTTGGATTTATGAGTTTTGACCTTGGGCATAAGGGGCCATCAAAGGTTCAGTTATGACAATCCTGGAAAACCTGTAAAGAAATTTTGTTATGAGGGGATAGCAGAGAGGGTTATGGCAGACTCTGCGATTAAAGATCAATAGTAGCTTAAGCATATCAAATACTTTTGACTATTTTGGGACCTTTGGACCCACAACCAGCCCATTACTGTTTGTGAGATCTTAAGAGCACAAATTGTCTTCCACCTTTCCCTCCATCCGTGCACTGAATGCACTTCAAGAGTATTTATGAATTGTTCCGGGACAAGGGTATGGACATGTTGGGCAGGGAGCAGCTGGTCCCCTTGGTTGAGGGGTCGATCACAAGGGAGCATGGTTTTAGGGTGAGGGGTAGGGGATTCAGAGGGGATTTGAGAAAAAACGTTTTCACTCAGAGGGTGGTGGGAATTTGGAATGCCTGGGAAGGTAGCGCAAACCTTACAACCCTTAAAAAAATATTTGGATGAGCGCTTGAAGCATGATAACATTCAAGCATATGGGTCAAGTGCAGGAAAGTGGGATTAGCATGCCTCTAGTGGTAGTTATTGTCAGTCCAGATTCGATGGGCTGAAGGGCCTTTTCTGCACTGTATGGTTATGACTCTATGCGCCCGATTTTACCATTGTGTTGCGCCCGTTTTCGGGCGTGAAAACTTGGTAAAATTGGGTGTGAGGTGAGTAGCATGATCCGCGCCCACCTCTGCGCTGGTTCCCCCTTTACCAAGGCCCGAAAATGGCCGCGATCGGGACCACGCCCCAAATAGTTGCAACGGCCATTTAAATGCATTTGCCCAACTTCACTGGCATTTCCCCCTTTACCACCACGTTGACCCATCCAGAATCAGCGCGAAACAGATATGCTCCACAAAAATCCGATTTGGACGCTCCAAATTAATGAGGAGATAGGTGCTGAGCATCTGACAGCTTTCAGCTTGAGATCGGTGGGGGGGGGGGGGGGGGGGGGGGGGTGTCCGCTGCCACTCTGCCTAAGCTCAATGGGAGGGAAGGGGGTGTCTGCTGCCACTCTGCCTGAGATTGGTAGGAGAGAAGGGGGTTCCACTGCCACTCTGTCTGAGATCAGTGGAGGGGAAGGGTGGGTCCGCTGCCACTCTGCCTGAGATTGGTGGGGAGGAAAGGGGGAAGGGGCCCGCAATCGGTCTGGGTGGTGGAGGGGGTGTGGGGGGATAAGGGGGTCAATAATGTTGGGCGGGTGGGGCAATGTCTGTGGGGGCCAGGGGGAGGCATTATCCGGCCTGAGAGCGATGTGGCAGGGGAGCGGCATTCTATCATTTTTTGTCTGCACATGCGCAGTTGGAGGCGCTGGTCGGAGCTGCAGGGTTTTGGGCGCGTTAAACCCCGCCTAGAGCGCGATTCAGAATCACTGATATTTTTGCAGGCAGAATATGTATGGGGGTGCCTGAGAACGGGTCTAAAAGTCGGAAACACTCCCAGTTTCAAGTCCGCCCAACACTTAGAATGAAAATAGTAAAATAAGGTCCTATGACTCTGAAAGTCGTTCGAGCAAATAAACCAGTGTTAGCAACTCCAGACTTCAACAAAGCACTTAAAGTAGCCATTGATGCCAATGAGCTTGGAGTAAGGGGCCATCCTACACTAAGAGGATAAATCAGGTATAGAGAGGCTGTTAGGGTGGTTCTCCAAGAAACTGAGCAAAGCAGAAACACTATTCCACTGTGGAGAAAGAAACCTTGGCATTATTACCAGCTCAGATACTTTGTGATACATGTCTGAAATAGCCACACAGAGACCGCAGTCTATACAAATCACAATCTGTTAATCTTTGTAGAAAAATCCAAAACTAAAAATGCGAGTTTGTTCCCCCAATCTTATCACTTAAAAATGACCCACACTGCAGGAAATAATGTGATTGCAGATGTCCTGTCCAAAGAATAAAACCTGGCTTGAAACCACAGCCTGAACCACAAAAGCACCGACAGGGTGAAAGGGAAAGTGCGAGGGTTGGATGGATGTGTATGTTTGGGTTCTATTATTTTAGTTTTTGTGCATTTGAGGTTGTGAAACTGTCATGTAAACTGTCATATAAATCTTTCTGTCAACCCAGAGGAACATCTGAAATGGAGCTCGCAGGAACATTGAAACTAAGAAGGCGATTCTCCCAGCCCACTGCACTGCTATAGCTGTGCAACGGGCCGGGAGACATCAGCAGAGGCTGTTTTGCAGCCCACGCACTGGGTGTCACGGCCTCTGCACATCTCTGGGGCAAAGATTTTTAGTGTCATCAACTCCGCACCCGAAATCGGCGTGGAATTGATGAAATCCCTATTTACATCCCATTAGCGGATCCGGGACTGAAGCCTCCGGCACGCTAGTGTTTCCCAGCCACCTGCCAGGAGTGGTTCCCTCCAGCGGGGTTTACAACAGTTCCCTACGAATGGGGAACTGACGGCCCAATCCTACTGGAGGGAACAGAGGCCGTGGAGGCCCCCCCAGAAGATTGAAGGTAAGGGAGGGGGGCCCTGGGCAGTGCTAATCTGGAAGCCTCTAGCATTGTCCAAGGGGCAAAGTGGCAATGCCCAAGGGGAACATTGGCATTGCCCACCAGGGATCGGGTAGTGCCCCGGGGGTGGAGGGGATGGGCCTATTGAAGGTGGGTTCTATTGAGGGGGTGATCAGTTGGGGGTCCTGCTGCCACTCCGCACAGGGATCAGTAGCAGAGGGAGGGAGGACAACGATTGGGGCTGGGCATCCGGACGATGCAGGGTCAGGGCTTCCAGGGGATCGGGGCTGCCGGGGGAGGTCAAGGCTGCTGGGCGGGGGGGTGTCGGGACTGCTGGGGAGAGGGGGGTGAGGAGATTGGGTCTCGCTGGGGGGAAGACATTAGGGCTGGTACGGAGAGGTCTGGGAGGCCAGTGACTGGGGGGTGGGGTCTCTGCAGGACCAGCGAGCTGGGGTTGCGGGACTGGCCAGTGATCAGGCTGGCCAGCGATCGGGAGGCCAGCGATGTGGGGCTGCTGCGCATGTGCTGATCTCCACTCTGACAGATCAGTGCATGTGTGCAGTGGCCCACTCAGCACTATGCTGCTGGCCTCTCCAGCAGGAATAGGCTCTGCCCCCTGATTTTCAGAGTGAATCTCTGTAGTGCTCAGAATGTGGAGATTCATTTTGAAAATCATGCTAAAAAAACAGCCAGAATTACTCTCGTTTTTATGCGAATTGGGGACTTCGAAATTTTTTGGGAGAATCCCGGCCTAAATCTCATTCAGAAATAGTCCTCGGTTCCATTCCTACTTATTGGAATATGGCTAATTTATCTTCAAAAATGGCATGTCGTCCTTTCCCTACATTGTCACCTCCAAATGTCTTCAAAGATCTATTGATGGGCCCCTCCTCTTCCTTGCCTGAAAGCTGCTCAATGGTGACTACATTAACTTTCACAAATACACTGATGATATCCAGTTCTATCTCTCCACCATTCTGCTGAACTCAGCTGTCCTTTCACTTAATTTCAGACTACTTCTAACAATACCCAGTCTAAGAGGAACCACAACTTCTTCCAGCTCATTTAATTGCGTCATTGGCCTTCATCCCCGTTATGAACAACATTTCCTTTCTCTCACCATCCATTCTGTCAGGTTAGAAACAACAGGTGGAATTTTCCCGTCCCGCCCGCCACAGGAATCATAGCGGACAGGGGCGGACCAAGCAAAGGTTCATTTACCTTGGGTGGGAATTTCTGGCCTTGGGGTGAGTGCAGCTGGAAAATCCCGCCCAATGTGTAGGGATACAGGGAAAAGGCAGTGGAATGTCACTAAGCCATACTGCTTGTTTTGAGAGCCAGTGCAGACATGATCGGCTAAATAGCCTTCTTCTGCACTGTAATAACTCTGTGGTTCATAATCTCTCTGTTTTATTTCATCCTGAACTGACTCATAATTCTTTGCATCTGTTCCATTACTAAAATTTCCATTGTCAAAAAATAACTTTCTTCTGCTTCTACCTCTGTCACTGCATCACCTGTTATACATGCCTTCATTCACCCTCGGACACAATGATTACAATGCTTTCCTTTTTGGTTTCCCATCCTTCACCTTCCCTGAACTCCAGCTTATCCAAAACTGTGCCTCATGTACATTGTCCCATGCTGAGATTCACGGAATTGTAACGTCACAAAAGCAGACCATTTGGCCCAATTTGGCCCATCATGTCTGCACTGGCTCATCGAATGGACAATTTACCTAGTACCATTCCACTGCCTCCACCCATAACCCTGCACATTCTTCCTTTGCAGATAAGAATATGATTCCCTTCTGAATGCCAGAACTGAATCTGCTTCCACCACAATTTCACATGGTGGCACAGTGGTTAGCACTGCTGCCTCACAGCACCAGAGACCCGGTTCAATTCCCGGCTTGGGTCACTGTCTGTGTAGAGTTTGCACGTTCTCCCCATGTCTACGTGGGTTTCCTCCGGATGCTCCGGTTTCCTCCCACAGTCTAAAGATGCGCAGGCTAGGTGAATTGGCTGTGCTAAATTGACCCTCAGTGTACCTGAACATGCGCTGCAGTGTGACGACTAGGGGATTTTCACAGTAACTTACAGTGTGAATGTAAGCCTACTTGTGACTAATAAATAAACTTAAAGTTATTTGCCGTGGCCTTTAAGATACCGTAGCTAGATCCATTGATGTGAGAATTTTTTTTTTAAATGACAGCACAAAATATTGCAACTTCCAAACCATAACCATTCACTGCATGTCTCCTCATATCATAGAATCATAGAATCCCTATAGTGCAGGAAAGGACTTGCAGACCTTCAAGTCTGCACCAACACTCTGACAGAATAACTCCAGTTACTTACTGGGTAACTTACTTAGTCCTTCTCCTCTATCCCCATAACCCCATACATTTCCCATGGCTAATCCATCTAATCCACACATCTTGGGACACTGATGGGTAATTTATCATGGCCAATCCACTTCACCTGCACATCTTTGGACTGTGGGAGGAAACTGGAGCACCCGGAGGAAACCCATGCAGAATGAGGAGTACATGGAAACTCCACAAGGCCGGAATTGAACCCGGGTCTCTGGAGCTGTGAGGCAGCAGTGCTAACCACTGTGCCACCATGCTGTCCCTGCTGCCATTTTCATTTCCTTTGCTAATTACTTTAAATCTGTTCCCTCTCACCAACCTGCAAAAGCTCCATCTTCCCCATCAATCATTTAAAAACCTTTTCTTTTTCTATAAATTGTTTTAAATCTCATTCCATCCAATTTCTGGATTCTTTGTCAGCTTCATACCCACTCTTGAATGCTCTATCACTTTGATTCTGGAGTTCTGCGTAACACAATCTCCTGTTTTGTGGTGGGGTTCTCAGTTACCCTAATCTTACAAACCAGATTCCTTACATCTCTTCACCTTCTAAAAACTCCGAAAACCCATCTCTTAAAAGATTTTGATCATGCTTCCCAAACTCGCTCTTCCTGACTTTCAATCCATTTTTGATTTGGTTTGATTTGACTTAATATTGTCACATGTATTAGTACACAGTGAAAAGTATTGTTTCTTGCGCGCTATACAGACAAAGCGTACCATTCATAGAGAAGGAAACGAGAGAATGCAGAATGTCGTATTACAGTCATAGCTAGGGTGTAGAAAAAGAGCAAATTAATGCAAGGTAGGTCCGTTCAAATGTCTGATGGTTGTGAAATGCCTTGCATGTTATTTATGTCGAAGATGCTATATAAGTGAAAGTTATTGCAGCCGTTTTATTTTTTAATTATTTGTCTCTCAGGTGAAAAGTGAAATCTAAGTCCTGTCACCTTTCTCAGGTGGAGATAAATGATCTCTTTATTCTTTCATGGGATGTGAGTGTTATTGTCAAGGCCAGCATTTATTGCCCATCCCCCTGAACTGAATGGCTTGCTTGGCCACTTCAGAGGGTAGTTAAGAGTCAATCATGTGGATCTGAAGTCGCATGCAGGCCAGACTGGGTAAGGACGGCAAATTTCTTTCCCTAAAGGACATTAGTGGACCAGATAATTACAATAATCAATGATAGTTTCATGGTCACCATCACTGAGACTTACTTTTCATATAGGAGGAATAGTGGGAAATGGGGAAATAGCACAGAAAAGGAGTTGAGGCTGACATAGATCAACCATGATCGTATTGAATGGTAGGGCAGAGCTTGAAGGGCCTCGTGGCCTAATCCTGCTTCTATTTTGAGTGTTCAGTTTCGGATTTATATTAATTAACTGAATTTAAATTCCAGCAGCTGTCATGGTGGGATTTGGATCTCTGTCTCCAGAGTATTAGCCTAGGCCTCTGGATTACTAATCCACTGACATTACCACTACACTGTCACCTACTATGATACCATTCAAAGAAGAGCAGAAGGAATCCCTTCATGGCCTGACCAATATTTATTCTTTAAACCAAAACCAAAATTGGATTAGAAGGCTGTTTATCTCATTGCTGTCTGTGGGACCTCTCCATGTGAAAATTGGCTGCCATTTTTCCTTACATTACAAAGTGGCTCTATTTCAAAATGGTGCTGAATTTACATTGGACTGAAGAGACAGGAACAGAGGAGGGTATGTGGGCAATTGCACCCTACTGCCCACCTGCTGGTCTGCAGGCACATTCCAGCCTCTGCTTTATTTTCATGGAGGTTTCTTTTGTGGGGAGTGATGGATACCTGTCTGCCAGGGGCGGAAAGCCAATTATGCCATTGAGGACAGTTTCTCAAGCAGTTTGGATTTTTCCAGATGGAGTTGCACATCCTCATGCCCCTTGCCCGATGAATGGAGGTGGCCTCTCGATAGGAGACCAAGGGGCTAGATTTGCCTCAGCACTCCGCTCCGCACAGCAGCAACTGTTAATGTGCCACAGCTGCAACCTCAGGCCATCCTGAGAAGGAACTCGTCATCCACAAGGATAGCCTCCCAGCTGCGGCCATGTTTTATTTTTAAACTCTCTCAAGTTTTCCAAGCGTGGGCCTTGATGCGCGTCAATAAGCACATGGAACCAAGGCTTCGGTATTGAAGGCTTTAATAAAGTAACAATGGAACTACTAACACGAATACACCAGTTCAGACTGAAGGGGTCCTGCCGGAGCAGGGGGTCTTATACCTCGTCACCGGAGGCGGGACCCCACTGGAATGTGCCATGATAACTCTTATAACAGGTAAACACCCTAACCCAACAACATAGTACAACCCCCACAGTAACAACACCCTAGCCCAACAGTAACATAGTAACAAACCCCAGTGGTGAACCAACGATGGTTCACCACATTCACCCCTCCTTTAAGAACAAAAGGTGGCGGGGTGGATGAAAAACAGGTCATATAAACAGACAATAACAGAAAAATCACAGGATTCACAAGTCCAGACGGTCTGGAGGACCGCACCGACGCTGCGATCTCCTCAACACCGGTTGCGAAACCGGAGCAGGTGCCGATCTCCTCAACACCGGTTGCGAAACCGGAGCAGGTGCTTGTGGTGGCGCTCTTTCCAAAGCAACGTCTGGCTGTCCCCTCAAGGACTCCCGGGCCGGCCGGCCCTGGTGAGGCGATGGTGCAGGGGATCCTGGAACGTTTGGTGGTGGTGGTAGTGGTGGTGGTGATGATGATGGTGGCGCCGATCTCCGAGTCTCAGGCAAGCTGTACATGGGAGTAAAAGTGTTATGCACTGGTCCCGGTGCTGACCGCGCCACGTCTGGGGAAGTAATGAGGAGTAGTGGATTCGTGACTGGGGGAATAGGAGCGACAGGAGTTGCTACGTCCCCTGCGGGCGCCAGGTGTCTAATGGAGACAGTGTCCTCTCGCCCGTCAGGATATGCCACATAGGCATACTGAGGGTTGGCGTGGAGGAGTTGGACCGGTTCGACCAAGGGGTCGGACTTGCGAGCCCTCACATGGCGCCGCAGAAGGACGGGTCCTGGGTACGTCAACCAGGCTGGCAATGAGGTCCCCGAGGACGACTTCCGAGGGAATGAGAACATCCTCTCGTGGGGAGTAGCATTGGTTGCCGTACACAGGAGGGAGCGGATAGAATGGAGCGCATTTGGAAGGACCTCCTGCCAACGGGAGACTGGAAGGCCCCTGGATTTCAGTGCCAGTAGGACAGCCTTCCAGACTGTAGCATTCTCCCTTTCCACCTGTCCGTTACCCCTAGGGTTGTAGCTCGTGGTTCTACTAGAGGCAATCCCGAATGAGAGCAGGAATTGCCTCAAGTCGTTGCTCATGAACGACGAGCCCCTGTCGCTATGAATGTAGCAGGGGTACCCGAACAGGGTAAAAAGTTCACTGAAAACCTTAATGACGGTGGCAGTTGACGTGTCCGCACAGGGGAAAACAAACGGAAACCGGGAATACTCGTCTATTATGTTGAGAAAATAGACATTCCGGTCCGTTGAGGGAAGGGGGCCCTTAAAATCCACACTCAGCCTCTCAAAAGGGCGAGTGGCCTTGACCAATTGTGCCCGGTCTGGTCGATAAAAGTGTGGTTTGCATTCTGCGCAAATCCGACAGCTTCTAGTTACTGACCTGACATCCTCCACCGAGTAAGGCAGGTTGCGGGCTTTGATGAAGTGGTAGAGTCTGGTGACTCCAGGATGACACAGATCATTGTGGAGAGCCTTCAAGCGGTCCTCCTGCATGATGGCGCATGTTCCGCGCGAGAGGGCATCCGAGGGCTCATTGAGCTTCCCTGGACGATACATAATATCGTAATTATAGGTGGAGAGCTCAATTCTCCACCGCAAGATCTTATCGTTCTTGATCTTGCCCCTCTGCGTGTTACTGAACATAAACGCCACGGATCGTTGATCCGTGATCAGGGTGAACCGCTTACCTGCCAGGTAATGGCGCCAGTGTCTGACTGCCTCCACAATGGCCTGAGCCTCCTTTTCCACCGCTGAGTGCCGAATTTCTGGGCCTTGAAGGGTGCGGGAAAAAAACGCGACGGGCCTGCCTGCCTGGTTTAGTGTGGCGGCTAGGGCGAAGTCAGATGCATCACTCTCCACCTGGAAAGGGATGGATTCATCCACCGCGTGCATCATGGCTTTCGAGATGTCGCTCTTCAAAACCTTGAAGGCCAATTGGGCCTCCGGCGTAAGTGGAAAGGTCGTGGACTTAATGAGCGGACGAGCTTTGTCCGCGTAGTTGGGGACCCACTGTGCATAATATGAAAAAAACCCGAGGCATCTCCTCAGTGCTTTCGTGCTAGCGGGAAAGGGAAGTTCAGTGAGTGGGCGCATACGGTCTGGATCAGGGCCAATGACCCCGTTTTCCACCACGTATCCGAGGATGGCTAACCTACGCGTACGGAATACGCACTTCTCCCTGTTATAGGTCAGATTCAGGCGAGATGCAGTGCGCAGAAAGTGTTGGAGATTCGTGTCGTGGTCCTGCTGGTCATGGCCGCAGATGGTGACGTTATCCAGGTACGGGAAGGTAGCCCGCAACCCGTTCTGGTCCACCATTCGGTCCATAGCACGCTGGAAGACCGAGACCCCATTGGTGACACCAAATGGAACCCTGAGGAATTGGTATAGACGACCATCCGCCTCAAAAGCCGTATATTGTCGGTCCTCTGGGCGGATGGGGAGTTGATGGTAGGCGGACTTAAGGTCTATGGTAGAAAACACTCGGTACTGCGCAATCTGATTGACCATATCAGAAATGCGCGGGAGAGGATACGCATCCAGCTGCGTGTATCTATTAATGGTCTGACTATAGTCGATGACCATCCGAGGTTTGTTCCCGCTTTTGACTACCACGACCTGCGCTCTCCACGGACTAGCACTGGCCTGTATGATCCCTTCCTTGAGGAGCCGCTGAACCTCAGATCTAATAAAGATCCGGTCCTCAGCGCTGTAACGCCTACTTTTAGTAGCGATGGGCTTGCAGCCAGGTACCAGATTTTTAAAAAGGGATGGTGTCGTGATCTTCAGGGTGGATAAATTGCACGCGGGGCGCTTTGGGCAATTTGGAGGCTGCGGCTGATTCCCTACTGCCAGTGAAGGGAGTGGCCCACCGTACTGTAGGATCACACTCTTCATGTGGACCATAAAGTTTAGTCCGAGGAGAATTGGCGCGCAAAGGTGAGGTAGCACAAGGAGCCTGTATTGCTCGTAAATTGTGCCTTGTACCTCAAGAGTTACCATACATCGTCCTTGGATCGGTACAGACCGGGACCGTGATGCCATGGAAATTGTCTGTTTGGCAGGGAGAATCCGGAGTCCACACCTTTTAGCAGTTTCAGGGTGTATGAAACTTTCGGTGCTTCCACTGTCAAACAGACAATTCACAGTTCTGCCACTAACCTTTACCTCCATCATAGAATGTTCCAGCCTGTAATGCCTGGTCTGATCCAGGGAGATCGACGCCACCGTTGGCCCCTGGGCGTCACTGCATGCTGCCGATGTGGATGCTGAGGACCCCTGCTGGTCACTCCTAGTCTTCGTGGACCATGATGGCCGCCCCCATGAATCGCACGTGGGCGAGGGCGCCAAGCGCAGCGACTCCTGGTGGTCTTCCTCCTCCTCTGTCTGCCACGATGGCGCCGTCCTGAGATCGCACGTGGTCGGACCTCGTGGGTACTGCGACGCCGAAAGAGATGGTCTCCGTTCTGGAGGGTTACAAGCTGCACTGCCGTTTTTAGGTTTGGACCTGCAGACTTTGCCGTAGTGGCCTTTTTTACCGCACTGGCTGCAGATTGCCGTTCTTGCCGGACACTGTTGCCGTGGATGCTTGGCCCCTCCACAAAAATAGCATCGCTGGCCACCTGGAGCTGCCGCCGTCGTCGAATCGATCTGGGAGCGCGGGTTCGCGGGGCGAGGAGGGAGCTGAGCTTGCTCCAACCACGTTGACTGGTCCTCGGGGTACAGCGCCAAGCTCTTCGACGCCGCCTCCAACCTCACGGCCATCTCCATTGCCTGGGTCAAGTTGAGTTTCCCCTTTTCTAGCAATTTAAGCCTGATGTACGAGGACCCTACCCCTGCTACGAACGCGTCTCGGGCGAGGTCGTACATATACTGTTCGGCGGAGACGTCCTTACAGTCGCAACCCCTGGCAAGCTGCAGGAGCTCATTGGCATAATCCTCCATGGTTTCGCCCGACTGCCGACGTCGTGTAGCGAGGAGGTAACGAGCATGTATCTCGTTGGGTGGCATAGTGTAACTTTTCTTTAGGAGCTCGACGGCACCCTGGTAAGTGGGAGCTGCACGAATGGCTAGGTAAATCGTGTCGCTTACCCTTGCGTGGAGGACCTGGAGTCTATCACTGTCCGTAGTGATAGCTACCGAGGCTGCCAGGTAGTCCTCAAAGCACTTCCACCAATGGTCGAATGTGTTAGCTGCACCGACCACACGTGGGTCCAGTGTCAGACGATCCAGTTTTAGAATCTGTTCCATACTCTCTGTTTTTTCTTCTTGTTGCACAGTTGTAAGTTTTCTGTTTACTTTATTAAATTGATGCGCGTCAATAAGCACATGGAACCAAGGCTTCGGTATTGAAGGCTTTAATAAAGTAACAATGGAACTACTAACACGAATACACCAGTTCAGACTGAAGGGGTCCTGCCGGAGCAGGGGGTCTTATACCTCGTCACCGGAGGCGGGACCCCACTGGAATGTGCCATGATAACTCTTATAACAGCTAAACACCCTAACCCAACAACATAGTACAACCCCCACAGTAACAACACCCTAGCCCAACAGTAACATAGTAACAAACCCCAGTGGTGAACCAACGATGGTTCACCACAGGCCTATTTCAAGGCAGCCTCTAGATCTTCCATTCACATCGGCAGTGCGCACCTCTCCCGGTGGCGATGTTGACTGCATAAAGTTTCAAGTACTCTGATTGGCTGGCCTGGCTGTGGAATCTACCTGCTGGTCTTAACTAGAGTCTCACCACCTGCATTTCTCAGTTCCCGAGCCTCATTTCATCTCCATGGCAACTTCAGGACTTGAAAATACAACCCATTCTGTCTGACATGCTTTGGGAAGTGGTCAGGTCATTAAGGGTTCTTTATGAAACCAAGTTATTTTTATCTGCCCATTTTAAGTGGCATAATCGTTGTATAGAATCATAGAATCCCTATAGCGCAGAAGGAGACCATTCAGCCCATCAAGCATGCACTGATAACAATCCCACCCAGACCCTAACCCGTAACCCAACATATTAACCCAGCTAATCCCCCTGACACTGATGGGCAATTTAGCCTGGCCAATCAACCTAACCCGCTCACCTTCGTGAGAGAATTATAGTGAAAGGTTGTCCCACAGAACTGATCATGGCTGTTATGTCTAACCATGTCTTAATGCATGTTTTAACACTCTCTCTTCAACAATTATTTCTAGAGCTAGACACAGTTACAATGTCTGAGAGGAAACTCAAGCAAAAGAGCAGAGGGGCAAATCTCACTATTGGTTTTGTGCAGATACTCTGGTACAGAAAGCGGAGGCAGAGCTGCAGCACCTTGTTGCTGCCACAGACATGGAGATGCTCGTTGCTAACAACTCTCATGTTGCTGATCCTGTAGGAGGCTGAGTTGAGAGGACAGCTGGCTGCTTTCTTCATAATTCCTGTACACCTTCCTCCACGCCGCGCTAACCCCCACACACCCCCTGACCCCCGAGACAACCTGCTCAAAGTTTCAAAATGGTCATAGTCCTTGAGCTTGAAGTGATCCTCTGAAAAGGAAGAAGGGAAGATGAGACTTAGATCAGTAATCCTGAGTAAACTAATAGAGCCTTTCACACATGCACTGATGCCACGATACTTAAGTCATTATCCAGAGATTATGAAAAGCTGCGCTACTGAGGAAGAGCTCTACAGAATGGGCTTCATGGGGATATTCCAAAGCTGCACAAGAATTAAACATTTAGGACCTTAGATTCCTGAAACTAAGGAGTTCATGTACGTCCATTACAATGCCTATATTGTAGTCATCCTGAGGACCATAAATGCAACATCACTGGCTGTGTGTATGAAGCCTCTACCTTTCGATCATATTATGAGGATGTCAGGAGGGATTGTAACCTTGTGAGAAAGAATTGTTACTGCTAGCTCTACCGATTTATTTATCATGCAACTCCTGCGGGAGTTTATAAATCTTTGCAAAGCCCGAGGGACACCGAGCTTTTTTGTCCAGCTGCTCCCACCTTTGTTTGATAACATTAGGCACTTGATATATGTAGTAGGATGGAGGACAACTTTGGTCTTTGATTTCCCGACTCGACATACGTCCCCCACTAGAATATCCCTTGGGTTTAGATAGGTCAATACACAATAGGTGCCCGACCTCTCAATAACTGATTGAAATACTTAATTCCTTATTTTTTAAAAAAACAAATACAATCTGGGGATCATTTTCATAAAAATCCCCCTCCTGTCATACTGGAGGCTGATGTAATTAGTTTGCATTTCTTATACTTACCAGTTGCCGGAAGATCAAACCTGTGGATACGTGTAATGCTTTGACCCCTAAATGGTATTATGATCAAATCAAAACTCTTTGCTGCCACCACCTTGTTGTGAATGGAGAGGAGAATGAGAGAGTTTACAGTCACAATATCTGGGAATACCCATTACAACTCAACTCTATTAGAATTACTGTTCCTGAAACTAAAGCAAAATGCCGCTTGAAAGAGCACAAGCAAAATATAAAGAGACCTTAGATCATTAATAGGATTCTCCCTAGCCCTGTACTCTGGTAACTCATAGGGTCACAGATTAGGTGTTCAGAGTAAGTCCTGATTCTCCCGAGCCCTGTGACGTGGTAACTCATAGGATTACATAGTAGGTGTTCGGAGCAAGTCCTGATTCACACAGTCAGGACTGTGATAACTGGTAATGAATCTGCATTACCTATGCTCGCAATATGATCAGAGTTTCCTAATTACTGCTGTGTTCTTAACCCTTAGATTGCAATGATGTTGGGTTTTAATGACTTGCTCATATTTTAAACCTATTTGCTGACTCTTCAGTAATTCGACATTGCCTGAAACATCAGTGGTAATCTCTATTTCTCTTTGGTGACTTCTCTTTGGTATAGTTGTGAGTTTTAAGATGCTTTCTCCTTGAGCGTGACAATGCTTATCGATGGTTTGTGATATAGAACCTGCAGCTCTGTCCATTAGAGATACAGGACTGTACTGTAGTGGAGGGAGTAAATGTTGAACTGAGAATATAAATCACATTCACGAAGCATTCGTTAGGCTGGTTGGTCATTAAGGACAAATTATCTCTGACACATATGTAAGGTTAGAACATGGAAAGGACTATCTTCAATGCCCCGATGAATTCAATTGGAAAATTTCTTGGTCTATTTTACTAATGGGAAGAACAAGTGTCCTGCCGGATGTTTATGAATTCAACACTTATACAAATGTTCGATACATTTTTACCTGACTTGTTAGGGAAACAAAAGCACTGCTAGTCCAGAACAATATCATTCGCTGGAGCTATTGCCCAAGGAGATCTTAATTTCTGATGAGGTAATTAGGAATACTGCGGTGAGTAACTCACCTCCTGACTCCCCAGAGCCTGTCCACCATCTGCAAGGCACAAGTCAGGTGTGTGATGGAATACTCCCCACTTACCTGGATGGGTGCAGCTCCAACAACACTCAAGAAGCTTGACACCATCCAAGACAAAGCAGCCCGCTTGATTGGCACCACATCTACAAACATCTACTCCCTCCACCACCGATGCTCAGTAGCAGCAGCGTGCACTACCTGCAAGATGCACTGCAGCAATTCACCAAAGATCCTTAGACAGCACCTTCCATGACCACTTTCATCTAGAAGGACAAGGGCAGCAGATATATGGAGCACCATCACCTGCAAATTCCTCTCCAAGCCACTCACCATCTTGACTTGGAAATGTATCACCATTCCTTCGCAGTCGCTGGGTCAAAATCCTGGAATTCCCTCTCTAATGGCATTGTGGGCCAACCCACAGCACATGGACTGCAGCGATTCAAGGTGGTGGCTCACCACCACCTTCTCAAGGGCAACTATGGATGGGCAATAAATGTTAGCTAGCCAGAGGTGCCCATGTCCCTCGAATTAAAAAAAATAGCTCCAATTATTTTGAGGCATTAGTCTGAATAGCCAAGAGCGATAGGTACCTGTGAACTGATGATAAAAATGGATTACCGAATATTAGAGGATCTTTGGATTTGTTTGTTTTCCATGTTTTATTTAAACATGACCATTATTATTTTGACTGCAAGAAGTGTAATGTTTAGTTGTTTTGAGTTCGATTATGTGAGTCTGGTGACTGTTCTATGCTCACTGTGCTTGACTCATTAGGCCTGGGTGTGGACTCAGAGAGAAGGAAACAAACTGTAGAAAGAGCTGCAAGCCTGAGCTGAAGTGCGGAGTAGACATTTTGAAGCATTGTATAAAACTCTTGTAAATGAAGTTTCCTGCACACATTTAACCTGGCAACCTGGTGTGCATCATCTCTGTGTGGATCTGAGATAGAAAAGCTACAACAAGCAGTTTGCATTATTAATGTTGCCCTGTATTTTGCTGTAACAATTGAAACAGATATCCATTTCATAAAACAAGTGTTATTGATTATAACGTTGAGTTTCCATTAGCTTATTTTATTCACAATGCAAAATAATATTTGTGTTTAAAGCTGTAAACAGATGTGTTGAGCACAATTTCCAGTAAAGGAAAGATTTGAAATCTGTTCAGCTTTAATCAACAAACACAAAATAAAATGAAGAAATTCTAAATTAACAACTGCAATGTTACTTCCAACATAAATAATGCAAGACTGAAACAATGGGTAGGTAAAGCATTCAAGAACAAGAGGCAAAGATTTGTGAATCTTTATTCTGTGGCATTTCTTCATCCTGAAGCATGTAATCCATTTCTATCACATTTCGTCTTTGGGTATGAGGCATTAACACACGGTATTGTATTCACACCATAGTGTACAAGGTGAAGTACACACCGCACGTGATGGTAAACCAAAGCTTCATTGAATGTCTTCAACCAAGGCTGACTAGTTTGAGTTAATGATAGTGCCATGGCACCTGCCCATTCATCGTAGTGGGGTTTGGTACCTAAATGTTAGGACAGGATATGGGAAAACCTAACCATGTTACGGCTGACTCCCTGGAATCCTTCAACTTTTCCTAACAGAAAGGGATCGCAAGCATTGAAGGACGGCATTTCATGGTGGGAAATGCATGGGATATATTGCACACTTTCCCTCCCTCTTTTATGCTCCTTCTACAAAACCCCTGTAGGCATAAAGAGGAGCAGGAACAAAAACAGAAAATGCTGGAAAATCATAGCAGGCCTGACAGCATCTGCAGAGAGAGAATAGAGCCAATGCTTTGAGTCTGGATGACCCTTCATCAGAGCTCAAAGAGGAGCAGGAGATCTGCAGCCCTGGCACTATCAGTGCAGAATGTCAGCTGCAGAGAGAGACCAAGAAAAATCCAGTCCCACCCTCTGATTTTATCTCTTTCCTTGCAGGAAGGAACCCTCTACATGTTGCCTTTCTTCAATCTCTGATTGAATTCAGGAACTCTCCATACGAGGAATCTTGGAAGTGAAATCCTACATTAATTCACCACTGAGATTGCACATTCGCACCCTTCGAGACTGAATTTCCTATGACTTAGACATGAGTTTTCAGGATTCACTGCCAAATATCTTCACAGCTCAGTATGAAGTTGGCTGAAAGTAACAGAATTGAGATTTCTGGGTCCAGCATCCTCTGTTCTTGTTCGAGGTTTCTGGAGTTTGATAGTCCTTCATCTTTTTTAAATTCTTCTTATTGAAACCTGTACTAGATGGATCCAAAGTGTTGTCAGCCCCAGTGCAAGCAATATGTTTTGGACTCTTATCCTACTTGACTTGTTCAGAAGGACGAGCCTTCCAAATGGGCACACTGCTGTTCTACATAATAACAGAAGGGAAAAGAGAGAGAAAAGAGTGAATGTGAGTGAGGAATCATAAGAACAGACACTTGGACAGCAGTCACTTTGCTATTACCCTAGTCAGCAGCACACATCTTTGCACTTGTTTTCATGGTCAACTGTAAGCAGACGAAGATCTGCAGACCATGTGGACAAATTATATCCCGTTGGCCTCATTAGGTGGCACGGTAGCACAGTGGTTAGCACTGCTGCCTCACAGTGTCGGAGACCCGGGTTCAATTCCAATCTTGGGTCACTGTGTGGAGTTTGCACCTTCTCCCTGTGGGTTTCCTCCAGGTGCTCCAGTTTTCTCCCACGGTCCAAAGATGTGTGGGTTAGGTGGATTGGCCATGCTAAATTAACCCTTAGTGGCAGGGGGATTAGCAGGGTAAATACATGGGGTTACAGGGATAGGGCCTGGGTGGGATTGTTGTCGGTGCAAGCATGATGGGCTGAATGGCCTCCCTCTGCACTGTAGGGATTCTATGATGCTATGATTAGCGCAGAGACTGGCATGCATTTTGTACAATATCTGTGTAATTGCAAACCAGGAAATTGTTCGATGAGCGTCATGAGCTGGGAAACTTGCAGCAACAATTTTTGCAAATGTAAAGCTTACAGAATTTAGCGTGCTTCTGAATGGAAATACATACAACTTTGGCTTTCAGAGCTACAAGGCTATAGAAAATTCTGTAAAAGCTCCCTGGGTAAAGATCCTAAGCAAAGTGAACCCTGCTGCAGAATTATTAAGGCAAGTATACAAGATGTTAAGTTTTTAGAAGCGCCAATACAAAATAAGAAGGTGAAATCCGCTCTTTCAGAGGTAGAGGTTTTATTGCGTAAAACACTGGATAAAACTGTACTGCTTCAAAGACATCTTGCTTCTAACAGCAGAAAGAAAACAGTCATCGCTGAAAAACAACTTTTATACTTCTATACCAGAATAAAGTTCTGTCAACTGATGTATAATAAATAATGACCAAGAATAAACTTTAAATACAAAGTCATCTACTTGTTACAAGCAAGGCAACAAAATCCTCTACTCTATTGATCTCAGATCTCCTCCAAGATAGGAACTCCTTCATTTAGGAATGTAGACAATATCATGACCAGTTTCACACACTACAGAAGTACAGAGAAATGTTGACATGTTTAGATTTGTGAAGCATGATGTTATTCAGAATCTGACAATGTTTCACTGCTGCTGTCACTTGTTTGTATTAGAAGTTACAAATGTTCTGGAAAGGTCTACGTCAGAGGGAGAAAAAAAAAAGAGGGACAGTAGCACCTGACTAAATGGAATCAACGCACACGTCACAGAAAGGGAAATGTTTCCAGTGTCACAAACAGAATTATTGCCTGTCATCTGAAAATGCTGAAAGACACAGAAGAATACTGAAAGATTTCAAAAGTGCAAGAATGGAATGTGTTTGCTAAGATACTGTAGGCGGCACACACTCACACACGCACACGCACACACACGAAAGCAAGCGACTGACACAGTCACCAAACACAGTAGTGCAGTTAATATCCTAAAGCTTACTACAGTCGTTCAGAAATGTTTAATAACATCTCGATCCCTTACTGGGATCTTTAGAAACAGTTGCATTAAGTTTATTGTCTGGGTTTAAGTAAGGCAGTGAGAACTATACTAGAAAACAATAAAACCAGCTTGCTATACGCCAGATAGGTCCAAGTTAGCGACCTCAATTAAACTGCGGCTTCAGTTGGTTGACTTCCTAGTAGCCAGCATATGCAAACCTTACTTCTCTCTTAGCCTGAGATTTTATCCTTATCTCAGGTTAGTACTAAGCTTATTTTTCTTATTTACACAAATCATAGATTGCAGTTTCTGATTACTGTGAACTGCTTTAGGCAGAACAGAAGTTTTAAGGCCCTGGGATTTACTTTCTGCTGCCAGCCTATGTGGAAAGATATTTGACTTTTTAAGTCTGACTTTTTTTTTTCAGAAGACACTAACTAATACTCATCTACCATCGGAAGAAGAAGCACCAGTTTTGCTTTTAATGACGGAAGTAAGATTCCAAAGGCTATAAGCTTCCTTGCTTTTAATATTCGGGCTGATTTTGTGTTGTTAAAAACCTTCATACATTATTTTTCTCTAGAATGTTATAATTACGTCACTCATCACATGCTTCCACTTCCTTCAAGCTTCCTATATCACGATGAAAGTAAACTCTGGAGATTCCGAATTGTACAAAAGCTTAAAATTCATAAAAATACACCACAAATTTCTGTTTTACAAAAAGAAAGGAAAAAGACTGAACACTTTAACAGTATTTTTTTAATACATATGCAGGGAATTATGGATCGTTGGGCTCCTTCGTCTTCTCTGCTATTTAATAACGTTTCAGGAGAAACTCGCTTCTTTTTTCTTGTTCTTTACATTTACAAAAAATTAGCAAATTGTTGCTCCCGGGGACTTCCATTCAAGTAACAATCATGATGATCCTTTTGCTACAAACGTCCTACTTCCCACTAGTGCCCTCTAGTGTCAGACCTAACAGCTTTCGGTGCTCTGTAACACTTGTCCCCCACCCTCCCCCCCCCACCGCCCCGTAAATACCGCCCCCCCCCCAACTTTTCTATAATTTGATTATCGATAACCTACTTCTCCACAGAAGAAAATTCCTTTAAGTTAAAGAAAAAAAAATGATTTCTTCCCTCCACATTGCAAACTGATAACAGAGAAAAGAATATATAAATGGCTAACACGTTTGCATTGCGTCTCATTCTCTTCCGTTGATGCGTTTGGCTACGAATTGGGAAATAAAAATGTGAAAATGTAACATCCCCAGCCCACTTTACTGTAGGTCACTACTGACCCTACTTCATGGGCTGTCTAAGATTTCTTCTATAGTGCAGTTGCGACACCGCTTGAATTGATTTTTTCTGCAGTGACAGCTCCAGTCAGACTGGCACCATGGCAGTCTACCAACTCATCTCATTACTATGCTAAGCGAATGACAGCAGCTGGTGTCATGTTATAAAGGTGTTTTCAACACTGAAAACACAGCCCCAGATCTTCAAGGCAATGCTAAATCATTCAGATGGTATCGTTTTTCTGTTAAGAGCATTATTTTTGGACAAAGACCACTTTAAACTTTTAAATGTCCTGCTTTTAAGTAACTGATGACCTCCTCCCACCTTTTAGAGCCACTTTATCCTCCCACCTGTGATGTTTTGAAGTACTTGTTGCTAGGTAACAGTTTGGCAGCCATTTGGGAGGACCGGAAACTCCTGTTTTTTTATGTTCTATACTGTTGATCACAATACTGGGGTTTTATTTTTTATATAGTCCATAAGTTCTTTCCCTGGAATGCCATAAACATTTGCTCATTTTGAATGCATATCAAAAAAGCGCTGTAAAAATGTATATTGCAAGTATTTATATTGTTCCACTGCATTACTCTTGGTCCTGACTGGTTTCCACTGGCAGTTCACACGAGCTCCCAGGTTTCACAACACTTGCTTCCTCTGAAATCCCAGGAGCTTCCGTTTCAACTCGTGAGCGCTTGAACCTGCGATCTGGATACTGGCTGTTGTCAAAAGGCATGCGATGCACACACATAACATGAGTCTTCAGGTTCCCCTTCTGAGAGGCACTGTATGGGCAGTATCTGCACTGGAAAGGTCTGTGACCTGTAAGGCAGGGAAAGACAAGAGTCTGGTTAGAGTTCTGTATTCCTTTGATGGAAAGAAACCTTTCAAGTACAGAATAATGTGGGGAGGCACTCAAATCCTAAAAAAAAATGGTTTATAGTACAAATGCTTTAAAATAAAAGTGAGCATCTTTTAAACCAACCATTTTGCATCCGGATGAAATTAAATACATGGGAGCAACCTACTTGGCTTAGTGGGGACTGAAAAAGGCCATTCACTCCCACACGAAACTCTGGCAATGCACCTTTTTAATTTTTTTCTCACTCTGACATTTTAGTACACAAATATAGGGGCTGCAGTTGTAAGGGGAAAATAAAACATTGTGAGGCTACATGGAGGAAATAAAAATAAAATGCTTGTTCATATACTCTGGCTTGACAGAGGTGCAGTCTGTCTTCTTTCACATTTCTGTACTGTATTTGTAGATATTACACAAATACAGCTTTTAACTTACATTATTTATCGTTCAGCCTAGACTATAGTGCCCGCAATTAGTCGTTAATACCTGATAAGCTATCAAAATACATGGCGGCCTTACATATTATATTGAGAATTAACCCGCTGTTCTGCAACATCACATTCAACGTGAAGGTTATGTGTGTTGACAATATCCTATTTTTGCGGTCTGCACAGCCTGAATTTAACCTTTTGTCTTCTACATAAACAACATTCAGTAAAATCAATGGATTTGTAGTTAAAATGATGAACGTGAGGCCAAAGGGTGTGATGGCAACAAAGAGTTACATTTGCACAGCATTCATTTTTGTTACTCTCTGATCACTGTCACATAAACTATATTCCTCGCTGCACTTATATTTAGTTGGGGGCACTGACAGTGGCATAGCCCCTCTCTTCTTTATTGAGAAAACATTATGCCAGTAATTTTGCGTTAAGACTTCAAAGAATACAGAATAATATTTATTGAACCATGGCCCTATTGATAATATAAGATAGACTGCCCAATATTTGTAGAATACCTATATTTTTATCTGAAAACACCAGGCACATGACGGGAACAAGCAACGCCATTTCTACCTATAGATTCATCATTGTTAGCAGTCTCTGTCTGCAGCCTCTTTTACGTCGATCACACTTTTTAATTGTATAAAAAAATTCAAATAAACTCCTTATTAACTAAAGTAAAGAAAAAGCAAATACATGTCCGGATTTTGAAGATGCTTCCCTTCAAGTTACAGTGATGCGGAGCTGAGTGAAAGGCCCACTTTGAAATACAAAGTTGTCTTTCCGTTGCATTATTCTATAAGAGGCTGCGCCAAATGAAAGGTGTCAGACTTTGCTGGGGTTTTTTTTTTCTCTCTCCGTGGCCTGATACTGAAGCTGTAGCTGAGAAATGACAGATGTCTGCAACCAGCTGCAATGAAGCATGGTAAAGTTTCAGTCTAATCCACTTACTCCACTGCAGTCATGTGAACCAAAACAAATGGGCAGCTCCTAACATTATACAAAACACTGCAGTCTACTGATACTCTCTAATGTAACGTAGCTGATTCTCCATCTTCTCAAAATTCAGCAGGAAACATTTGGCAAATCTTCCCGACATACAGCTCATGTATCGGCGAAACAGTTCTTTCTGTAGCCACCCCCACCCCTCCACCCACCACCCCCCCCCCCCCCCCCCCCCCTGCCTCTCTGATCTTTTGTGTACAATTCCCAAAACATTCTCCTGGCATCTACAAGGAAAACTGGAACAAAACAACAAAAGGAATGCTTGTGTCGTCTCTATTTTACACTCTGCAGAGAAGGATTCACTGGGTCTCTGAGCTCAAAAATGGCTTTGAAACGCTGTGGTCTGAGGAAATTCTGCAATCAGAAATGTCATTGAGAACCGAACGGCCTTTTGTAATATGACCCCATAAAGCAGCCATCACAGTGCTTTGTTATTGCAACGCTTTCATTCCTTTTTTATATGTGTGTGTGTGTGCCCTGCACAGCTTATAAAATGGCAGTGGATAAGTAAATTGTTTGGCTTCTTTCTGAATGTGTTTGCCATGCCTGCAGTACCCCAGATTTTTTTTTTTAACAACCGTGCCACGTTCTGCTGGAGTTCAAGTTTCCCTCTTTTTACCCAAAGTGCACTCGGTGGAGACAAGCAGAACGGTGAAAGTGAATGAGCAAAGTATCACTTCCTGAGCAGCAAGCCCCCTCCACCCTGCAGAGTGTAGAGCAGCAACCTTTTGAACTTTCCTTCCTCCAATCCTTGTAAGGGAAGAGTGAGGACATGAAGTCATATGGTTCTTTGTGCCAAGAGTTCAAACAGCTGGGAAACACAGTGTTTCGGTACACATTCATGAAAAAAAAACTACACAGTGGATTTGGCCTGTGGCGCAACTGAGCGGGATTTTGTTCCTTCAGGCTATAACAACAAGAGCAGACAGAAAGAAATCTTTAAGCTTTTCCCTAAAACTTACCGCAACAACCTTTGCGAAACCACATGACTGCCCTCACACAATTTCCCCAGTGTCTTTCAGGCTACTTTTGGCAGGAAGTCAGAATTACTGTTATATAAATTCCATCTGATGCCAGCACTACCATCTGTGAGTAAAGACTGCTTTACCTATGGCGCGCTGCAAAGCCGCTCTCTCTCCCAGAGATGAGTAAAAAAAAATTTGATTAATTTGCAGAATGCTTGTGATTTGCCCATATATTATTATAACTGCTCATCAGCACATGACAAATTCCCAGCACTCTGCAAAGGAACCCATTCAGCTTCAGCAGATTCTCACCAGCACCTGACAGACTGCAGATCCACTAATGACTTTCAGCTGCTTACAAACAGTAATTCTATCTTCAGGATACATGGAAAAAACTATCAAGAGAAAAAAAATAAAGCAGCAGGGTTTAGCCCATTCTATATACTCAGCTATACATCAAACCGATTTAACTCGTTAAATACTGGGGCATTTGACACACCTACGTAAACATTTCTTTCTTCATAACAATGAGGTGGCTGGGTGGTTGGGTGGCTGGGTGGGAGGGGGGGGGGGTGGGAGGAATGTAGGGAACTGGCAACCTTTCCCCGCGCTCAGCCTTTGAAGGATATATTAACAATGCAGCTAATGCCATCAGCAGACATCTTGGTCAGTGAACAATGCTCTTTTTTTTGGCGTGACATTTTCATAAAAAATTAATTTCAGGACGACACCCTCCTGCGTCGGAGGCAGGTCCCGCAGATGAAAGCGTTAACGTGCGATGCTTCGTCCCCCTCAAAAGTAACGGCATGCATTTGAAGGCCGCAGCACGGCCATTGTACCAATTCTTGAAACCGAAATGGAAAAATAATTCTTCTCTCCTGAATATTAAACCGCCCTTTCAATAAAACAACAATGCTCAAAATGTGAAACTGCCTCGTCTGAGCCAGGCATAGCCTATTACCAATCTCCTTTAAAAAGTGTTATCGCGCAAATTAAACATTAAGTGGCAGATCTAATTTAAGCCTTTTCAAACTGATGAAAAGAATTTTTTCTTGATTGTTTGTAGCTGTTTAACTTTATCTTCTTCTGTGTAACATATAAACCTTGACACATGGCAGTGAATAGACCCTTTGTAATTGAACTGATTGATTGTGAGAACTTAGCACACTGTGTTTTCACTCAATATTATATGCCGTTCCGAAGGAAAAAAAAGCTGTAATCATTTTTTTAAACTGGATCTTCATTATATTCCATATTTTATTTATACCTGCAACCATTAAATCACACGCGTCCATCCAGTCACTGAAGATTCTGCTATAAGAAATCAACAGCAGCTTTGTGGGCCCTGTGGATTCAATACATATAGCTTAGCTATCTCGGAGCTGAAGGGCTTATTTGTCTGCTTTAATTGAAATCACTCCATTCTCGAAAGTCAGTGGAGGACTTTGGGGGTGGGGGGGGGGGGAAGCTGGGAGAGGCCACTCCAAATAAGTTCCATTAATCAAAAACCAGAGTCTAATGTAACTAATATTTTACAATTAGAGAAGACAAGATGGAGCTAAAAGCCATCTATCTCTCTTACACCACATGATCATCGATTCATAATCAGAAGATTGAGAGTCACAAAAAGATGCATTTACAAAAGGGGGGCTGGTCTGTGCACAAGATAATGAACAGGATGAGAAACAGCGGCTCTGAAGGCTGAGTAAAGATGACACAGTGCTTCAATGGTGACAGATGACACAGAGATGAGTACTGATACCTGACAGACAGCGAGTGATGACTGCAGTCCTTTCCCACCATTATGATCCTCAATTATCTCAGTAGGGCAAAAAACAGAGGCTCAGCCGTCATCTCACTCACAGGCTGGAGGAATATGCAATTGTGCCAGGCTGCTTGTAAGGAACACTTTTTCACAATTTTATCAGAGCTATATTGGGTCTGTAGTTTTAATGTCAGTATTCATGATCTGTGCGAAGTAAAGTGGGTGCAGTGCTATGTATTCCTGCTCTGGCACAGGGCTCGATTGCGGATAGGGCTGTGCTTTTCTCTTACAGCACCACCTGCAGGTATGAAGGCTGCTACGCTCTGCTCCTTCACATCACACTTGCCATTCAATACCGTACAGGAAACCATAGGCAGTCTCCTCTCACAGAATTTAATCTGCTGACTACATTTTAATGCAGAAAAGTAAAGAATCTGCTCAGCACTTTTGGAAGTGCATGAATAAAGCAGACTTTCTTGCTCATTCCTCTCTCTCGATTACTCCTCCCGCCCACACGAAAAGCCGTCTATTTGAAAATATGAGGTGACAGCATTTGACCTACTATCGTCCCCCCTTGAAGAGAGAACGGCGCTCTGAAGCTTTTGCCCCCAGTGTGACACAAATGCTTGTGAAAATCTGAACAATCATCGGCAGCAAAAGCTTTTCAGTGACATTTTTTGGGTGTATGATCTTTGAACGTCTGCGCTGCTGCACACGGTAGGTCGGTTAACTGGTTAGGATTTAAAACCCCTTGACCAGCGAGACTGGGGAGAGTTAATCTTTGAAAATTTTAGAAATCACGCTGTCAACAACAATAACTTGCATTTATATAGCGCCCTTTATGGTAAATTGTCCCAAGATGCGACTACGCCATCTTATCAAGCAAACTCCGACCCTGTGCCACCGAAGGAGATGTTAGAACAGGTGTCAGAAAGCATGGTGAAAGGATAGGTTTTAAGGACTGTCTCAAAGGAGGAAAGGAAGACAGCGAGGTGGATGGATGGAGGGGTTAGAGATGGAATTCCAGAACTTAGGGCCTTGGCAGCTGAAGGCAGGGCTGCCTATGGAGGAACAATGTAAATCAGCATGCACAACAGGCCAGTGTTGCAGGAGCAGAGAGGTCTTAAAGAGTTGAAGTGCTGGAGGATACAACAGTTAGGGAAGGGCACAGCCATGAAGGGATTTGAAAGTAAGGCTGAGAAATTTAAAATTCAGGCATTGCTGAACTGGAAATCAATGCAGGCCTGTGGACACCGAATGGGTAAATGGGACTAGGTGCCCGTTAAGATAAGGGCAGCAGAGTTTCAGATGAGCGAACATTTATGTTGAGTGGAAGATGGGAAGCCAAACAGAACAATGGAATGGTCAAGTGTAATAATTCCTGTTCACCAGTTCAGGGAAAAACAACACGTTTATCTACAAGTAGAGGCTATACAGAGGCTTATATAGCCTCTTGGCTGCAGTCGAGGCTGCAGTCAGCTCTCCCAGAAGATTCTGGAACAGAAACCAATTGGTTCCCTGGGTCATGTGATCCTTAGATCAATCCTTAAAGGGACAATCACCCACATCCCTCCCCCTCGAAATCAATACCTAATTTACACAGTCCAAAATAATTCAACATTTAGCAAATTAATTTAGTCAATTATAAATTAAGTCTTTCTTTCTTTTTAAACTGAAATGGCAATGACAGGTGCCTCTTCAGGCAGTTCAGTTCTATCTGTTTCCATGGAGACATCAGTTGTGCCTGCCATAGGATGACCCAGGTACTTCAGTGCTAAAACAGTCGGCAACATTCCCTGATGGTAATATACTTCCTGACAGCAAAACTGGCTGCTGGGGCATCTCTCTTTTCTCAAATGGTCAACGTGTTTCTGGATGTTCCTTCCTTCTACATCCACTTGATAAGACAAAGGTCCCGTTTTGGATACAATGATCCCAGGGACTCAACTCAACTCACTTACAAAATTCCTCATATACACGGCTTCATCGACTGAAAAGGACCATGTTGACTGACATGAATCATGGTCTGTCTTCTACCCTCCCTGGCAAATTTGCAAACACGAGGCTTGGTCTCATTCCGAGACAACAGTTAATTCACAACTCTGCTGGTGGGATTCCCATTGTTGCATGTGGAGTGGTCCTTCATCCCAGAAGGAAGCTTGAGGTTCCAGTGTCCTTTCTGACTGCTTCTTCAGGTCAGATTTAAAGGTTTGGATGACTGGTTCAACTTATCCGTTGGATGCTGGGTGGTAAGGTACAGTCCCAATGTGCTTGGTACCACTGAGTGCCAGCAGTGAAGTTCTGAAACTCAGCACTCATGATTGCTGTTCCATTATCAGATACTATTCCGTGGGTGAAAAAACATTGGTGCAATTTCTCAACCGTACCATGCAATCTCAGAGACTTCATTTCAAACACTTCCATCCACTTTGAATGTGCATCAACAGGGAGCAAATATATTGTGCCCATTGATTGACTAACATAATCAATATGGACTTATACACATGGCTGGTCTGGCCATTCTCAAGGGAGCAACAGGACTGCAGCAGACAACCTTTGTAGCAATTGGCACTGTTCACAGTGCTTGACTAGGCTTTCAGTGTCAGCTTCAATACCAGCCACCAGACATAACTCTTGGTGAGCACCTTCACCTTAGATATACCCAGATGGGCACTGTGCAATTCAGCTAGGAGCAACTCTCTTCCTGGTACAGGTATGACTACCCTTACTCCCGAACATATGATGCCATCTTGGCAACTTAGCTCATCTTTTCGTATAAAAGATGGTTTTACCTCTTCAGAAACTGGCCTATCCTTCTTTCTGAATTTGTGAGTAGCTTTGAGACATAGCCGATTGGCCTTTCAGCTCCGTAGTTAATTTCATGGGACAACAGCACATGGGCACCATATGGAAGGCATCACAGGCAACACGGCGGCACAGTAGTTAGTACAGTGGGTAGCACCGCTGCCTCACAGCACCAGGGACCCGGGTTCGATTCCCAGTTTGGGTCACTGTCTATGTAGAGTTTGCACATTCTCCCCATGTCTGCGTGGGTTTCCTCCGGGTGCTCCGGTTTCCTCCCACAAAGATGTGTGGGTTAGGTGGATTGGCCATGCTAAATTGCCCCTTAGTGTCAGGGGGACTCGCTAGGGTAAATGCATGGAGTTACAGGGATAGGGCCTAGGTGGGATTGTGGTCGGTGCAGACTCGATGGGCCAAATGGCCTCCTTCTGCCCTGTCGGATTCTATGATTCTATGAACACAAGTTCCCTAGATGGGTTGAAATCTACCAACAATTTCAAAGAATGCAGTAATTGTTTGACTCTGTTAAAAGCTTCTTTCTGGGAGGGGGGGAGGGGGGGGCGGTGGGGGGGCTTCCAAAACCAATGATGGTGCTTCTTTAGCAGAATATGCAAGAGAGGCAATAACATTACAAGTTAAAAAAAACTCCCATAGTAATTCACCATTCCTAAAAATGACTTGAGCTCAAATGTGTTTTCGGGGGTTGGTGACTCCTTTATAGCCTTGATCTTGTCTTCCATGGGGTCCAAGTCTTGTGCCTCTACACGGTACCCAGGTAGGTTACCTCAATGGCTTGAAAAGTACATTTCTCATTCTTGAGGCCAACTCCAGCATCTTGAAATCACTTCAGCACCTTCTCTAAGTTAGCTCGGTGTGCAGCTTCTGTCAATCCAGTTATAAGATCGCCAACAAGATACACTATAACTTGTGGCAGCCCCTGCAGCAGACTTTCCATCGTCCTCTAGGAAATGGCACATGCTGATGACACACCAAAGGGTAGGCACATATCCTGGAACAAACCTTTGTGTGTGTTTATCATGACATAACCTCGGGAAACATCGTCTAATTTGAGTTGTTGATAAGTCTGCCTCATATTTAGTTTTGTATAAGATTGACCTCTGGCCAGCTTTGCATACAGGTCTTCAATTTTCAGGATTGAATAGTTAACCAATTAGCAACATGATTAACTTATAGTCCTCACAAATGTGGATGGGCTTATCTGCCTTCAACACAGGGGCTGTGGCCCATTTCATGAACTGAACTAACTGTTCAGTTCTTCCAATCTCTTTAATTCAGTATCCACCTTTTCTTGTAAGGCACATGGTACTAGTCTTGCCCTAAAAAATCATGGGGTTCCCTCTGGATTCACATAGATCTTTGCCTGCAAGCCTTTTTTCTTGCCTAACTTACTGAAGGTGCTCTCGTATTTCTTCATCAGTTTGAGCAGTTCTCCTTCTCACACTTGGAAAATCTTGGTCTAATTTAACTGGATTTCCGTAAGCCGATCATGATCCAGAAGGCTTTGTCCTTTGCCTGATACTATTATTACTGAGAGCTTGTCAGACTGTTGTCCATAGTTTACAAGTACTGTTATTGTGCCCATTATTTTTATGGCTTCTCCTGCGTAAGTTAACTTTGCCGCTGTACTCTTTAAATTCAACGGCCTTCTCTCAACTACCAAAAAGTATGTTGACCTATCACAGAAGCAGGTGCCCTGGTGTCTAATTCCATCTTAAGAGGCTTTCCATTTACCAGGAACACTACAGTAATGGGGGGGCTATCGTGCCCGCTTTTATATCAACCGGGGAGTAAACGTTTAAATCATTGCTGTTAGCTTCTTCCACATTATATACTTGTGATGCTCTACTTAATTGACGACTGGATAAACTTGACTTGCTTTTGCACTTATGGCTTAAATTGCCTTTCCTGTGGCAAAAAAGACATTCAGCCTCTTTATACCTGCAGGATTCAAGGGAGTGGTTACCCCCACAACAGTAACATTCTGATTCAATCTTTGCTGATTGATTTCCTCTTCTAAATCTTCCTGTTTTATATGTGGCTGAATTTGCTTCCCACTTCACTATGACATCTTTGTTCTTGGTGCTAATGCTCACTGCAGGTTCCAGCCCCAACTGGTGAATTTTGCACACTTTGTAACTCTTGTGCACCCTCTGCAGCATTCTCCACTGCCAGTGCCATCTCCGATGTTTGCTTAAAACTAATTTCTGCCTCTGTTAGTAACTTCCATTAAATAGCCGCATTATTCACCCCACAGGCTAATCTGCCCTACAGCATATCATTCAAAGTGGCTCCAAAGTTGCAGTGCTCTGAGATTTGATTCAAGTCACAATAGATTCCCCTGGGGCCACCCCTCTTGAATTAAACTTAAATCTCTGTAATATGACCGATGGCTTCAGAGGGAAATGTGACTTTACCAATTCACCAATCTTACTGAATAGCTTGGAGTTGGGTGCACTTGGGTTGTGAGGCTGCGAATCAATTGTTAACCTGAGTCCCACATGCACTCAGGTGCATTGCCTTTTCTTCCTCTTCTATTCTATTCTGTTTGCCTGAAAATAATAACTCAAACACTCTATGTATTGTGTCCAATCCTCCACGCAGGCAAAAACTGATCTATCAGTCCAAAAAGGAACATTTTTGTAATTATCCTTCTTTGTCTTTACTTCAGTGGAAACTATATACACACTGATTCAAGTTTGCTTTTATCATTGTCATCAATGTAATAATTCTTGTTCACCAATTAAAGGAAAAACAGCAACATGTTTATTTACAGATAAAGCTTATTTGGAGGCTTGCAGCCTCGTGGCTGCAGTCAGCTCCCGAGAAGGTTCTGGAACAGCAAGCCCTGCTTACCATGGTGATTACCCCTACCCTGGTCCCCAATTGGTTCCTCAGGTCATGTGACCCTGCAGATGGCTCCTTAAAGGGACAATCACCTCATCAAGACTAGAAGTTACAAAAGCATGGATGAGGTTCCCACCAATGGTAGATGGGGTTTCACTTAAAGATATCATCAGGCCAGAAATCATGGCCTGATGATATCTTTAACACTGTGATGAAATATTAACTTCATATCAGCAGGATTCGTGTACTGTCTGCCGCTCAGCCGTGGAACCACAGTAAAATGGTCTAACTCGTCAGTAAAAGCCACTTCGTGGTATCTTTGTAAAAACGTGCTTATTTCAGTACTGCTTGCGGGGCAGGAAGAGTTGGGTGCTTCAAGGGTGCTTGTGCCTCCCTAGCCCCGACATCCCCTCCAATTTCAGTGGAACTCTCCACGTGATCACCTTCAGAACCCACTGACTGCCAGATATCGGATGAGACTCTGGCAGCAACTTTTATTTAACTGGGACCCTGTCGTTAAGGTTGGCAGGATATATATACCCAATTCTCCGGATGTACTGCCCACTATTGGACTCTCTTACACCCTACTGTACTCACCACCCTCCCCCCACTGTGAAAGCCGAGACCACTGTTTTATAAGATCAGAAATGACATGCCCTGCAATGTAAAATGTATTCTATAGGCAAGATCAAACTCTGTGTCCCTTTAAAGCCACAATGTCATTCTCAAGTAAACACAATCTCAGGTCATCCACAGTGAATTGTTGTTTGTTCTGGGAATTTTGCAAATTGAAACGCGCTTGTCAATCTTTGGGCGCCAACTATGAAACACACAGCATTTTTAGATAGTTTTCCATCTGCAACAACGTGTAAGGTCTGGAAATGCAGACAATACTTTTTCATTTATTGCGCTTGGTTATTTTATCAAAGCATAATGCAAGTGCATTGTCTTATAATTGATTTGGGGGTATTTGTCATGAGAAACAAAAGCAATATATAAAACTGCGAGGAATTCATCCACAAGAGATCCTGTCACAATCTGCACAACACGAATCTGAAAGTAAAGCACAGGTCAATAATTTCTTAATACCGATGACTTTCTTTAGATATTGTGATCCACATTTACCCAGTAATTTTGTAAGGGATTTTTTGAGAGTCTTTTTTTTTAACACTATTAGTATCAGGCACAATGCTTTCTGATAGGAGTTGACACTAATGGAGTTAAA
This sequence comes from Mustelus asterias, assembly GCF_964213995.1. NCBI lineage: Eukaryota > Metazoa > Chordata > Chondrichthyes > Carcharhiniformes > Triakidae > Mustelus > Mustelus asterias. The sequence continues at coordinate 32,930,037 of NC_135804.1, forward strand.
AAGACATTATTTTATGTCAGGGTACAAATGTAATGCGATGGAGCATGCCCTCAGATTCATCCATGGATGCTGAATGTACTATACTGTGCACTAATATACAAAAAATACATAATAAAACATTTGCAACACATTTGCAGATAATTTTTGCTCTGACTTAAGATTGCATTCATCGTTGGGTTGCACTGTGTAAGGGCTGACTTCCTTTACAAATGGTCTATAGGGCCACCTTGTGGGATTGAAGGAAAATGTCAGCTACACCGCCACAAAAACTACTGCTGAATAATTGAGCGAGGAGACAAGTTCACCCAGGGGTCACCATCTGTAGGGTTAATACTGTTTACACAGTTGGAATCAGGTTCATCACATGCCTGGTACCGAATGTATATAATTTTCAGCTTAAACATTTAAAGTTCGTCAAATATGCCCCATTCCGTAGCTTCATGACATATAAAGAACTCCACAGTTTAGCGAGGCTTTTATTAATCTACTTAAAATGGTCTATCCAATTAATTAGGATTAGGAGGACAAAAAAGTAAAGCAGGTGTTAAGACATGAAGGCTGTCAGTCCATAGCGAGGGAACAAAACAAGTAACAGAAGACAAGGCTTGAACAAAGGGCACACATAACAAAAACCCACAGCCGAATCAAAGACAAGCTTACAGCCTGAAAAGAAGCACAAAGGTAAGTAAAGAAAGTTAAAATAAATCAAAGCAAAAATTCTCAGAGCCAGACAGTGGGAAAAAATTTCAGAAAGAAGAGTTATGTAAATGATAAGGTGAGTATCGTTGGCTTTCAATCATCTGATTATGAAGTACTCTGCAATTATTTTCCAACTTCTAATAATTCCACAATCAGATTTTAATAGGAGGACATGGAGTGGAAGGAGGTGGGGGTTGGGGGGGAGCTATTACACTTACACCTGGTTGCTCAATCTTTAGCATAGAAAATAGGATTTTCTTTATGGGAGGGCATTGGTAATTGGGATAAGCACAAAAATATTCCTGAAAAGGTAACAAGTTTGATGTCATTCTATCTGATCCTTCTTCAGATACCTCCTCACCATTACTTCCTTACCACTAGCTCCTTTCTACTGCTCTTAGGGCTAAAGGGATTAAGGGATATGGGGGAAGGGGGGATCAGGATATCAAATTTGATGATCAGCCATGATCATAATGAAAGACAGAGCAGGTTTTAAGGGTCGAATGGCCTCCTCCTGCTTTTAGTTTCTGTGTTTCCATGTTTCTTTCCTATATTGTTCAAGGTCACTGAGTCCAGCTCACTGCCATTTCATAGAATCATAGAATCCTACAGTGCAGAAGGAAGCCATTTGGCCCATCGAGTCTGCACTGACCACAATCCCACCCCATAATCCCATGCATTTACTCTAGCTAGTCCCGCTGACACTAAGGGGCAATTTAGCATGGCCAATCCACCTAACCCGCACATCTGTAGACTGTAAGAGGAAACCAGAGCATCCGGAGAAAACCGACGCAGACACGAGGAGAACGTGCAGATTCTGTATCATAAACTGGCTGTACCCCCATCACCCCCTCTCCCCCCCAACACCCCCCCCCCCCCCGCTCCCTGAGGTTTTCCAATGAGTTTCTGAATCATGTGGAATAAGACAGTCCCAAGATTTATCACTGTATTATTATCTAACATAGAATGAAATCATACATTGGTTCTGGCACAGCAAGAGCCCAGATCAGCTCTCTGCAAGACCTTATTTATTCAGTGCCTCTCTCTCACCCTTTCCTCATAACCCTACAATTTTGCTCCCTTCAAGCGTTTATTCAATTCCCCTTTGAAAGCCACGATTGGTCATAACCAAGACTGACACCAAGACAAAAGCAAAATACTGTGGATGCTGGAAATCTGAAATAAAAATAGAAAATGCTGGAAATACTCAGCAGATCAGGCGGGGCATGAAGCTGAGTTCTCTCCAACATGCTCAGTATTTCCAGCATTTCCTGTTTTTATTTTAGTACAATATTTAGCTTTGGTGTCACTGAGCTGAGAGAGGGTAGAAGCAGCCAAAGGTTCCAGTTAGTGATCTCAGCCCAGGGACTTGTGCTGGACGACAGATGAGGGCAGGAGGCGACCTGTTTGTAATATCACCCTCAAACCTCCTGGGGAGAGAAGGGCCATTTAGACTGAGGTTTGCAAGGACAACTTCCAGCTATGGAACTGTACCCCACAGAAGAGTCAAGGAGAAAATTACCAAGGAACAAAATGAGAATTTGAGTGGAGCCAATCACACAGTATTAATCAAGCATCCAGATGATAAAGAATGAGAACAAGAGTGCACAGTTACTAAATATTAATTGTTAAACTTTTTTTTATTCATTCATGGGATATAGGTGTCGCTGGCTGGCCAGCATTTATTGCCCATCCCTAGTTGCTCGAGGGCAGTTGAGAGACAACCACATTGCTGTTGGTCTGGAGTCACACATAGGCCAGACCAGGTAAGGACTGCAGATTTCCTTGCCTAAAGGACATTAGTGAACCAGATGGGTTTTTCCGACAATGGTGATCAGTAGATTCTTAATTCCAGATATTTTAAATTGAATTAAAATTCCACCATCTATCCTGGCGGGATTCAAACCTGGGTCCCCAGGACATTAGCGAAGTTTCTGGATTAATAGTCTAGCGATAATACCATTAGACCATCTCCTCCCCTTATCTTCAGCTTTTGGTGATACATGGCGATACACCTAGTTATGCACCATAAATAAATATTCTTTATTCCACAGATGAAAGTTTCTGTAAATTATACACAGAATAACAGATTGCTGGGAGGGAGTTGTGATTAATAGGTTTTACATGATGGGTATCTTTTGCTTCCGAGTTTCCTGGTCAGGCCTACTGCAGAAGGCAACAGCAAGCCACTCCAGTACTTTGCCAAGCATAATCATGGACCAATGCATGGCAGTTCATGGTCATCAATACCCTCCGAGGGCATGGGCATCTGGAGGAGAAGGGGGGGATCCAGTGTTTCAATAGGTATTGTGGCTGTAAAGGGAAAGAACAGTTTAGAGGGAGTACTCTTTGTTCAGAGCACTCTTCCTTTTTACCGAAGATCATTGCAACATGATGGTAACTGTCTTTGAATTTTAGAGAAATTATCACTACCATTCAGTAGAAGATGCTCTCCTGAAACTTTCAGGAGACTTTCCTGTACTTTCAGAGACTTCATTAGTCAACAACAAAGCATTTCTTTACAAAGATCAACAGCAACAGCAGCTGGTTCTGGGATGCCTCTGCCTAAGAGAACTCCTCCCGCTGGGGTGATTCCCCACGCTGAGTCCCGATTGGTCAGCCAAGCCAGGTGACCCTTACTCTGCTGTGTTGCCCTTAAAAGGACAATCATCATATTTCCCTACAAAGAACTGTTCCATAATGAGTGGAGGCTATTCTAAAGCCACGTTGCACTTGCCCAATCTCAGGGTATTATATTTGCAGACTGGGGATGGAATCACAGAATGGTTACAGCACAGAAGGAGGCCATTTGGCCTGTCGTGTCTGTGCTGGCCCTCTGAAGGAATAATTCACCGAGTGCCACTTCTATCAACCCTATTTGGACCCATCATAATTCCTTAAAAAATACCCTGTCAACCTGCTCTTCTCCAAGGAAAACAGTCACAACTTCTCCAATCCATCTATATACCTGAAGTTTCTCAAACATGAAACCATTTTTGTGAATCTTTTAGAGGCAACCAGGGCCTCAGCGACCAGCTGAAGAACCTACAAGACCCCCTTGTCACCACTTCTTGAAAAGGCCAGCCACAAGTTGTGCCAATCAGGCAATTAACAGGTCAGCAGCAGGACTTCCCCCGGGATCAAAGACCTCGTGGGGCAGAAGTCCCACCCACTAAGAGCTGTTGACTAATCCGAGGCCAGCGGCTGTCCTGTACTCAGCTGCGCCACTGAGGAGGGAGTGGCTGCTGTTGGCACTACACCCACCCAAGACATCCAATTATGTATGGACCTGGGCACAGGTAAGCAATTGGGGGGTGGCAGGTGGGAGCAAGTGCACAGAGGCAGCTTTTAGCGGACCACCCCTTCTTCCCAGTGCTGGGCCCCTTAGTCAGGCACTGCGTGACTTTGCATTTGGGATCCCTTCCTGGAAACCTGCAAGAAAACATGCTAGGGTTTGCTTGTTGGTTTCCCTAGATGTTGAACTTTCTGCTGCTGTTGGGTTAATACTAATAAATTGTCCACTTATAGACCTGTAGGCCATTATGGGCCTTCCCACCATAGACTTTATCACGGTGGTGGTGGGAAGGCCTGCCATCTGATCAAATGCCCCCGTCAACAAACTCGTCATGGGGGAAGGTACAAGATTCCACCCTGGGATTGCGGAATTCCCAATTGTAGTTCACGTCATGCCAGGTGGTCCTAAGGCAGCCTTCATGCTCTCTGTAATTAATCCCAGCAAGGGGTGGCACGGTGGCACAGTGGTTAGCATTGCTGCCTCAGTGCCAGGGACCCAGATTCAATTCCACCCTTGGGTGTGTCCCCGTGTCTGCGTGGGTTTCTCCTGGGTGCTCCAGTTTCCACCCAGAGTCCAAAGATGTGCAGGTTAGGCGGACTGGCCATGGTAAATTGCCCCCAAGTGTCCGGAGGATTGCTAGGGTAAATACATGGGATTACAGGGATCGGGCTTGGGTGGGATTGTTGTCGGTGCAAGCTTGCTGGGCCGAATTGCCTCCTTCTGGCTGTGATAGGTAGTGATAGGCACCACTAAACCGAATAACAATGTTAACGACAATAATATTTGTAACTAGTACACATGGAGATCATTTTATAGCTGACTATTGCCTAACAATAACAGAACTGTGGGAATATGTGATACAATACGGCCATGTTTATATTATTTTACTATCTTTGTAGTTCTATTTGTGAACTTCTTCTGTTTTGGGATTTGTCTCTCAAATGTCAATCTCTCGTTACAGATTCAGCATGGACGTGGCATTTTTCATCAGGTGACAAGTCGGAGAAAGGTTTTACAGGGAAAAAAATATGGGTAACAAAGGCAAAATGTACAAAGAAAAAAATGTACTCTTTAATAATCTGATAAATTACCTGTTTATTTATGATGTGTGTTAGGTACATACAGACATGGAGAATGGAGTATGTTACTGGGGAGAAATACATTAAAGGAGTTTGAACCCTCACATGAAAACATCCCTTTTACAGAGGAGCTATGTGTAAATCTTGATTTATTTTGTTCACATCTTGGATGCTCATTGGGGCACTTGATGGCTGGGTAGGATATAGAACCTCTTTTTAGGCCACTATTAAACTGACAGGGAAAAAAAAATGTTTTGGAACATTCAACTGCTCTTCTGTCTGAGGAGGTTCCTTGCCTCCTTTCAAAATTGATCTGTAACTTGCGGCTTTACCCAGGACAGACTGCGCCAAAAAGTCTGGAGAAATCTCTTGAAGTGCCACAGCACAGGACGCTGAAATAATGCACCAGTGCAGGAACATTCAATCTTATTTTAAGAAACGTAACAGAGGCAACTGTGCAAGCAAGCATGCAACCTTTGTGGAAGCAGGATACTCTACACCAGTTCACTCATCTTAAAGGCAAATTAAAGACTTAATAATATAAAGATTGGGCACAGCTGACTAGATTTGTTTTAGCAAATTAAGCCATTTTATTTTTAAAAATTCAGATACAGGCAATGCCACCCCCTTCTTTGGTTTGGTAGCACAGCGGTTAGCACTGCTGCTTCACAGCGCCAGGGATCCGGGTGCGATTCCAGCTTGGGTCACTGTCTGTGCGGAATCTGCACATCCCCCCTGTGTCTGCGTGGGTTTCCTCTGGGTGCTCCGGTTTCCTCTCACAGTCCGAAAGACGTGCTGGTTAGGTGCACTGACCATGCTAAAGGCACCAGAGTGTGGCAACTAGGGGTTTTTCACAGTAACTTCATTGCGGTGTTAATGTAAGCCTACTTGTGACACTAATAAATAGACTAAAGAAGGATGGGGGCAATCTAACCGGGTGAAGCTCTGGCAATGTCAAAATGGTCACTGAAAGGTTTGAGTGATGTAGTTTTGTTCAGAGGTAAATTAGATGCTGTGGTTTCTGACTGGACTCACACCAACCAGAAGGAGATAAAGGATCAGTTACAAACATGTCCTTGCACCCATGAGAATTCAAGGACTTTATAAGGTAACACCTAGAGCTGACTGACCTAGTGGGTCCATAGGTTTAGATGAATAATTAAAATCTGCTGCAGGGAATTATAGATTTTATGGTGAACTAATTACGAACAATAACCATTGGTTGTATTAATAGACTGTGATGTTCCATGTTTGTAATGCAAATTACATACTTTTTGTAATGCATATTATGTCCTAGCTTTGCAGAGGATGAGTTCAGATAACTCAATCTCAGATAATTCCACCAAAAACGTACATGATTAAACAACAATTCCAGCCACTGTCACCACATGTCTTTGTATGCCATTTGAATAATTAAGCAGGGTTACATTCAGTAAAAAAGTCAGAGGGCGGGATTTTCCAGCCGTGCTCAGAAAATCCCGCCCGAGGTCAATGGACCTTTGCAAGGTCCTGTCCCACCCGCTATGATTCCCGTGGTGGATGGGCGGAAAATTCCACCCAGAGAATACTAAGTTGTTCCATTAACTCATACAAAAGCGAATTCTACAAGTCAGAAATGAAAAGCAGAAAATACTGGAAATACTCAGCAGGCCTGGCAGCATTTGCGGAGTTTCGTGGGAGAGATTTTCCAGCCCCACCTGCCCCACGACCAGAAATTCCCACCCGGATTCAATGGACAGTTTTGCTCATCTGTCAAATTCTCTGTCCCATTGATAATTCACGTGGCGTGCGGGACTGAGAGATTTAGGCCAACATTTCAAGTCAGCTCCAATGAAAAGCCACCAAACTGAAAAATGGGGCTGGATTTTACTGGGTGCTGTAGTCCCAGCGGATCCTGGCTAAAACGCTGGGGGACGCCCTCCCCTTGCCCAACATCAGCCTGTAGAGGTGCCAGGATTCATATGAATGGGTGCTGGAGCAGTCCATTTGGCCCTGGGAGCCTGCACCACCATTCAATAGGATCATTGTTGATCATGCATTTTCAGTGTCCCACTCCCACTTTCTCTCCATGCCCCTTGATCCCTTTAGCCACATGGATCACATCCAGCTCCCTCTTGAACATAGCTAATGAACTGGCTTTCTGTGGTCAAGAATTCCACAGGTTCATGACTCTCCGGATGAAGAAGTTCTTCCTCATCTCAGTCCTGAATGGTTTACCCCTTATTCTTAGACTGTTACCCCTAGTTCTGCACTTCCCCAACATCGGGAACATTCTTCCAACATCGGGAACATTCTTCCCACATCCAGCCTGTCCAGTCCCATCAGGATTTTATACATTTCTATGAGAGCCCTCTCATTCTTCTAAATTCCAGTGAGTACAAGTCCAGTCGATCCAGTCTCTCTTCATATGTCAGTCCTGCTTTTCTGGGAATCAGTCTGGTGAGCCTTCACTGGACCTCCTCAACAGCAAGAATCTCCTTCCTCGGACTAGGAGGCCAAAACTGCACACAATACTCCAGGTGTGGCCCCACCAAGGCCCTATATAACTGCAGCAAGACATCCTTACTCCGATACTCAAATCCTCTTGCTATGAAGGCCAGCATGATGTGGGCCTTCCCCCTGGGCAGAGATCCTTAAATAACCATTGATTGATCACTTGAGGACCTCAAAAGGCCCAAGAATAGGAGGGCTGTCCAACACCTCCCCCAACTTCCCCCCCCTCCCATAAAATATCAGACAGCCAAGAGGAGCTGGGGAGTGTAAAATCCAGCCTATTAAATTTGCTTCTCTGTCCACAGAAGCTGCCCGACCTGCTGACCATTTCCAGCATTTTCTGCCAAGAGGTGATGTTATTGCACTAGAATCTTAGTGCTGAACACATCGTAGCAAATATTAAGTGAGGAACAGTACTGCTTTCCACATACCCCTGTTAGGTTAGTATACGGTGGCACACTGATTAGCACAACTGCCTCACAGTACCAGGGACGTGGGTTCGATTCATGGCTTGGGTCACTGACTGTGTGGAGTTTGCACATTCTCCCTGTGTCTGTGTGGGTTTCCTCCGGGTGCTCCGGTTTCCTCCCACAGTCCAAAGATGTGCTGGTCAGGTGCATTGGCCATGCTAAATTCTCCCTCAGTGAATCCGAACAGGCGCCGGAGTGTGGCGACTGGGGGATTTTCACAGTAACTTCATTGCAGTGTTAATGTAAACCTACTTGTGCCTAATAACTAAATAAATACTGTGAGCAATCAATATGGTACTTTCACCAGAGTCTCCAATTATAATCGCAGGATATTTTGTTTCAAGAACTCATTGAATACCATGGCTGGACTTTAACACAGCTGTCTGTGAAACACTTGCTATCCTGCTCATTTCCAAGTTTGAGTGTTTAAAGGGATTCCTTCTCAATTGGAGGTGGTTACCAGTCCTTATGTCAGGGCCTCTTATCTTTGTTAAGTGCTTTTTTTCAACATCTTATGGAAAGCAGAATTACAATCTCATTATTAAAACGAATAGATTCTCCATCCCTTTTAATCAGCTTTGAAATCAACTTTTACTGGGTTCAATTGTCCTGAAAATGCCGTCAAAGCTAACTGTACAAATACACGATTACTTAAATCGGAACATAACACTGTCAATAATCAACAAGAATAGTAAGACGCCTTCAGTGCCCGAGGCAACGAACAGCTGCGTAAGTTTTCCATCATAAGTAATGACATCCTGTTGCAAATGTTATATACAAAAATGACCTTACATTGGATATTTTTATAAATGGCATGAGCCAAGAAATTCAATGCAGTGATTCGCAAATGCCAATCAAAAGATTCGTTCCAAAGAAAGCTCATTTTCACAGTCGCAATGATAGAAGGGATAGAGTGGAGGTGAATGTCTTAGCGATAGTTTGAGGTAAGCATAATAGCGCATTAATTTTGCAAACCTCTGAATAGTTTATCACGTTGTGACTATTCGCCACAAAACAATGCTATTTCTAAACACTGCAGCTGGAGGATCGGGGAGTTGGCAACTAATTTTTTTTTAAAAAACATACTTATATATTTCCACCTCAGTAAATTTCTGCTTGCTGTCAACAGGCATTTGTAAAAGAAGACAGTGTAATAACACTGCTTCACCAGTGAATTGGACACTTTCCTGAAGAATTCATCATATGTAACTCACTTAGCCCACATTTCTAGTAAGGAACAAGCTGGTGCCATAAAAATTATGATAGCTACTAGCTACATCTAATTTCACCACTGTCACTGACTCAGTGCCCTTCAGATGTAGCAAGAGAAAGGTGCCTTTTTATCTTATGGCTGCCCTCTGGTCACTGAAGGATTTACCATCATTTTAACAGCTATGATCTGCTAGCTACTCCTTCTTATACCAATTTATATTGTAACACAATTCCACCATAAATTTAACCGAGTTTCTTTTAACTCATTCCCTGTTGACCACTATCCACATCTTCTTCTTGGAAAGGTTCACATTGCCACCGATAGGATCCGGACACAAAAACAAGCTCAAAGTTGATGGCTTACAACACAGTCGGAGACAACTGGCGAAGGCTGTTTTGAGTGTCTGATAGCAAGTAATTCCTTAAAACCTTAGTGTGTGTTAAAGCTGAATATAAAATGAGTCCAGCTGGTTTGCATTAACAAGTGAAACACCAGAACAGGGGGAAAAAAACCTTATTTGCAATCATACATTAAATTACCCACAAATGATTTTTAATTTATGCGCCACAGGGGAAACAAATGGATAGATTTTTGGACTGAAATCACTGCTTCAGCACCACAGTATCTCATGTTGGGACAGACTGTACGTAAGAGAGGGCAAAGGGTGAAGTTTGCAGTTGCTCTCTGATATCTTTATTTGGACTTTTCCCTTAAGCCTGCACCTCACATAAACATGAACTAATTCAATAAATCAGCAACAGAGTTGTTGTTCAACCAGCGATTTCATTGTAAAAGTGTATTGCCCACTCCTCAGTTGATTGTCTGAATTTGTTGGAACATGTGGCTTCTCATGGCGTGCCCCGCAAGTTAGATACTTTCTGCACCAGTCAGCTTGAAATGCCTTTTGTGTCGTAGGTTGCTGGAAATACAATGTCAACAGGGCATTGGTGGAAGAAGGCGTAATTGTCTATCTCCTTAACCAACTAGATTTATGGAAAAAGAAAGAAACAGGAATGACCAAAAAGGAAATAGGATAGAGTCAAACAAGATGGAGAAAGAGAAATAAAGAGAGGGAAAGAAAGATTGGATTAAGAGGGAGGAAAAGAAAGAGATAGAAAAGAAAAGCAAGAAAAATATCTACATTTTGGCGGTATGGTGGCACAATGGTTAGCACTGCTTCCTCACAGCGCCAGGCACCCGAGTTTGATTTCCAGCTCGGATCACTGCGCAGAGTCTGCACATTCTCTCCGTGCCTGCGGTTTCCTCCTGCAGTTTGGGAGACGTGCTGGTTAGGTGCATTGGCCATGCTACATTCTCGGCACAACATCGTGGGCCGAAGGGCCTGTTCTGTGCTGTACTGTTCTATGTTCTATGTTCTGTGTTCTCCCTCAGTGTACCCGAACAGGTGTCGGAGTGTGGCGACTAGGGAATTTTCACAGTAACTTCGTTGCAGTGTTAATGTTAAATAAACTTAAACTTAAATTTTAAAAATCTTGAAGGACCTGCTGGACTGAGATTCTGCAGCTTCAATCGTTCCCTTTCCTCGGCTGGAGAAGTTGAGTGCATTTCAGGAACATATATTTTTTTTCTATGTTTCTATTTATAGGTAGGTCGAGAAGGTAGGGATGTGTTCGGCACAACTTGTGGGCCGAAGGGCCTGTTTGTGCTGTAGTTTTTCTATGTTTCTATATATATTATTGGAATTTTGCCATGTAACTTTCTCCGGTGAGTTTAATTGATTTTAACAACAAAAATCTCACAATTTTGTAAAACTCATGAGGAGATTGATAATGAGCCCCTGTTTTCACAAGGCCAAACCACAGAACAGCGCAAATCATTCAGCAATTTGAGGCGATTCATCACAACTCTCAGTGTACACCATGCTCGCCCTAAAGAGCTGGGTTATTTACACACTATTCCAACAAGTACATTAAACTTGCTGTTATTTTGTGAGCAAATTCTGGGCCAAAAATGCAACAAAAGGAGCAATTCCTGTAACTGGAAACTATTTTGTAAATCATGCTAATTGCTATTTGTTTCCACTGGGCTATGCTCTTAAGATCTGTCAGTCTGATTATTTGTGTGACCTCATCAGTACATTTTAGTGGCTTTAAGGTCTGAAAAATAGGATGATAGGAAGAGACAGTTTTTTTGTCTGTCTATCAACTGGCTGACTAAATATTGATCATCTTGTGAATCTTGATGGCACTAGATCTAAATCACAAGTCCATTAAGTTACTAAGACATTCAATTATGATGCCCAGGTCACATTCACATTAAAGTCATCAACTAACTGATGTACATCTCCTGATAATGCATTTGGTACTGTAAAATTTACATTAAAGGTGTTTTTGCAATATATGTGGAGGTGTAGAATAAAATCCACAGAATCTAGCCAAAAAGGAAATATTTATTTATGTGCTGTTGAGTAATTTGTTCGATTAATGGTTTGTATGTATAAAATGCCTCTTATGCGCTGATTTTAACTGTCTCCTTCAAAATGGGCCGGATTATATGAGCGGTAGATTACAACAGCAACAACTTGCATTTATATAGAACCTTTACTTTAGTAAAACAACCTAAGCCACTTCACATGGGCATCGTCAAACAAAATTTGACACAAAGCCACAGAAGAGGATCTTAGGACTGTTGATCAAGAGCTCTGTCAGAGGCTGCTCTAAGAAGTGTCTTAAAGAGAAAAAGAGAGACAGGGTGGTTTAGGGAGAGAATTGCAGAGACTTAGACCACAGCAGCCAATGGTGAAGCAATTCCAATGCGGAATCTCAAGAGGCTAAAATTGGAGGAGCACACATATCTCAGAAGATTGTAAGGCTGGAGGAGATAGGGGCAAGGTCAAAGAGGGATTTCAAATGAATGGTAAGAATTTCAATATTTACATTTTCTTAGCCAGAAGCCAATGTAGTTCAGCAAGCACAGGATGATGAGTGAATGAGATTTGGTGTGAGTTAGGACAGGGCCAGTAGAGCTTTTGATGACCTGATGTTTACGGAGGGTAGAACATAGAAGACTGTCCTGAGGGAGCCTTAGAGGAAGTTTAGCCCTGTTGAGCTACGGGAGACAGTGAGGTGGTAGAGAAAGCTGTTCAGATGGCCTCAATCTTATCAACAAAGAAGTTCAAGAGTTCATCCCACTTGTTGTTGGAGATGAGGGTGAGCAGAGGGATTAAAGATGGTGCACATTGTTTAATTTGGTCCAACCAGATCTGGCAATGAATGGCTAAATCAGTTGTCCACAATTATCCATTGAAGTCTCCAACAATTGGGCATAAGGGAGTGTAGGTGAGGGCCAGGGAGTAAGCCAGGATGACAGTGCAATTATTTTATGGAAACTAGGGCATCAAAGGTGGGTGGGGAGGGGGGAGGGTGTGGTTGAGAAGTGAATGGGTCGGGGGGCGTAAAAGGTTAAACAATTGGGATTTGAAAGTGCGGTAGGAAGTGAGGTTGGGGAGAAATGTTCGACGGGAAGTCACAGAAGGAAGTACGGTTGGGAGGGAGAAGGGGAATGTGGTTGGAGATTGATATAAGGAAGAGATCGGAGAATGCTTAATTTGGTCTGACAAAATGGGAGCAGAGATGTGAAGGAATAAAAGCTAAAATATATGGGATAGATACAAAAAATTGATTTTAAAACTACTTTTCAGCAAAACCTACAGCAAGCTGCATTCTTCTGAGAGCAAAGTTGACCAAGCATATACATGGTCAACTCCCTTCACATCAATGTGACATTGCTGATAAAGATTACATGCACCTAAAAGCCACTATCCTGGGGATCCTTTCAGTGACAACTAGCACATATGCTGGTTCTGATAAGTAGAATCACAATCTGATAAAGAAACACTAGATTCCCAAATCTTGCGTTGATGCCCAACGCAAACTGGAAGAACAGTGCCTCATCTTCTGATTAAACATGTTGCAGCCTAATCAACATTGAGTTAAACAATTTTAGACTGTGAACTTAACCCTGCATCTTGACTTCCTCTTTTGTTTTCTGTTATAAGAACATAAGAACTAAGGGCAGGAGTAGGCAACTCAGCCCCTCGACCCTGCTCCACCATTCAATGTGATCATGGCTGATCTCATCTCGACCTCATCTCCACATTCCTACTCACCACGCACAATCCTTCATCCCTCTACTAATTAAAAACGATTTTTTCCTTAAATTTGTTTACTGTTCTGGCATCCACAGCACTCTGGGATAGAGAATTCCACAAATTCACGACCGTTTGAGTGAAGTAGTTTCTCCTCATTTCTGTTTTAAATCTGCCACCTCTTAGCCTAAGATTATGGCCTCTCATTCTAGAATGTCCAAAAAAGGGAAACATCTGCTTTACATCTACCCTGTCAATTGCCTGACTTGTCTCCCAACACAACCCCACTCCTCCCCCACATGACCGCTGTCCCTTGTTTAGTTTTGCTCCCACTGAGCACTGACCTCAATTCTCCTATTAATACATTCTGCTATCCTACTTTTGCTACTATTAACAATCTTCAGTCCCGAATGGCACCATTAACATCCCCTTTGTCTCATATCCATGGCATCTTTGTCAATCTCTCCGTAACTCCGACCTATTACTGACTTTCCATTCTGCCCTCACCCCGGCCCCGTCTAAGTATATCATTCATTACATTTCTACCACTTTTCAGTTCTGTAGAATGGTCACATGGACTCAAAATGTTACCATTTTTCTCTTCATAGATGCTGCCAGGCCTACTGAGTTTATCCAGCATTTTCTGTCTTTATACTAAGTTTTAATATCTTACCGGATGCAAGCAGATTGGCCAACATAACCACTAATTTAAACCTAGCTTTTCAAGAATAAATTAAAAAAAACATTTCTTACAAATTGAATGGGCAATCTTATTGGTCTTCTCAATCTAAAGGGTCTTCTCACCTATCAGGGATAACGATTAGGGGTGGTCTATTATTGAGTAAATGACCATCTTCCACACCACCTTTTAATTGTACAACATCAAAAAAATTCATTATAAATTTCTCAACATAATTTGAATTATTAGACGAGTTAAGGGAGAGTCGATGGTAGGTCAGCTCCACTTCAGATGCATTCTGAACCCATTGAGTCTCACACTCTCGGGGATCAAGGTAATATTGCTACCATGTTTGAAGGATACACTATATTTGTTTCAAGGTCTAATATTTGTATTAAGTAAAGATTGAAGTTTAGATTCTCTCACAGAAAAAAGAATCAATTGTCTTGTCTTTTTGGAATACTATGTAAATATTGCGATTTATGCTCTTTGTATGACAACTCAAATTGTACGCTCTTTTATGTATTTTCTTAAAACTTAAATTGCCTGATCTAATTTAACCTTCTGTATCAAACACTCTATGAACCCAACTCCTATTTCCTTTGGTGAGGGGGAGTATTTTCTATGGAGTTTCACCCAGACCTTTATAATATCCAGGAAAATTCCTGTCTAGATTTTTAAAAATTGGATTTTAGACTATCGGGAAGAAGGTAACACCCTTGACTGACGTTCTTCCTATGGGTGAGTGGCTCATTGAACTCTGACCCAAATTAGGGATCCCAGAGTCGAGCTCCCTTTGGCTGAAGTTGAGGGATCTGGATGATCCTGTTGGCTCTGGGTGAGGAACTATGATTATAAAATCACCATGGGGAGACTACGTGAGACCAGGTGAGGTGGCAAGGCCAAATGAGTGGGCCTGAAAATGGGCTGTGGTTTTTATATGGAGGAAGAATTTAAGGGAGAATAGGAGGGCTGTGAACCCAGAGCACGATGAATTGATGCAAAGCCTGAAATCACCACAGTTAAGAAGCCACTCTGTGTAGTGGCTGCAGGAAGAAGCAGTAAAGATATCCCAATGGGAAATTCTTGACATGCTTGGGTAAGCCATAGAGAAATAAAGTTTTCATAGAAGCATAGAACCCTACAGTGCAGAAGGAGGTCATTTAGCCCATCGAGTCTGCACCGACCACAATCCCATCCAGGCCCTATCCCCATAATACCATGCATTTATCCTAGCTAGTCCCCTGACACTAAGGTCAAATTTAGTGTGGCCAATCCACCTAACCCGCACATCTTTCGAGTGTGGGAGGAAACCGGAACACCCAGAGGAAACCCACGCAGACACAGGGAGAACTTGCAAACTCCACACAGACAGTGACCCAAGTCGGGAATCGAACCCAGGTCCTTGGCGCTATTAGACAACAGTGCTAACCACTATGCCACAGTGCCACCCATTTTAAATGAGAAGAAAGGGAGGAGGAACAAGATGAGAACAACAAAAAGAAGAGAAAGTGCCAGGAATTTGGGGGCAGATAAAGGTGTGATCTGGTAATAAAAAGCACACTGCCATTGCAATGGTATGGCCGAAGCAAGTGTGGAAAGTATAGTCAAGGAGGGAGGGAAGGAGGGAAGCTCCATCTATGAGTAAGGTGTCACCACCTGTCAGCCAGATTTCCATCAAGGCCATGGTGTTGATGCAATCGTCCAAAATAAGCTGATGGACATCAAATTTATTCACAAGGAATGGGATATTTTGGAGGGTGTGCAATGTGGGTCAGTGATAGTTGATCCACCAACAGAGTTCACAGGACTAGAGCTTGGATGGGTGTTGGCCAGGAAAGAGAGAGAAAAATTATATTGTAGCTAAGTCTGAACTTATCCTCACCTATTATCTAAATGCTCAGATTTCCTAACTCAACAATGATTTCAATAACTTCAGATCATAACCACTGTTTTTTGGACAGCAAGTGCTGGTAATGGTTTTGCTGTTGCCATTTACACCTCCTGTAGACCCATTATTTGTTTCTTTATTTGTTCTAGTAAGATTCCCTCTTGCCTTGCACCATCTTCCCTTTAGTCATCTAATCTCTTCTGCCTTGCACCCGATCACAGGCTGTCCCTTTCTTCTTTCCTCCCCACTTTCTTCCATTCATAGAACCATAGAATCCCTACAGTGCAGAAAGAGGCCTTTTGGCCCATCGAGCATGCACCAACAACAATCCCACCCAGGCCCTAACCCTGTAACCCCACATATTTATCCTGCTAATCTCCCAGGCACTAAGGAGCAATTGAGCATGACCAATCAACCTAACCTGCACATCTTTGGAGTGTAGGAAGAAACCGGTGCACCCGGAGGAAACCCACACAGACATGGGGAGAACGTGCAAACTCCACACAGTTACCCGAGTCTGGGATTGAACCCAGGCCCCTGGCACTGTGAGGCAGCAGTGCTAACCACTGTGCCGCCATTGCACCCATTCCCTACCTTTCTTGCAAGCTTTTAAATCTCCAGCTTCTTCCAGTTTTGCCAAAAGGCCATTGACCTGAAAGGTTAACTCTTTCTCGTTCTCTCTCGCTGTCCTCAGAGATACTTGACCTGCCGAGTGTTTCCAGCATTTTCTTGTTTTATTCCAGTAAATGTCACTAATCTTCGGCAGACACCTTGCTGATTCCCCCCAACCCATTTCTAGCACAGGGATACTGCGGCCAGATGCTACCCTCACTACAATGTAATAGAGTTTAGGCTTACTTTTAAGGACTAGTTTGTGCCTTCACTGTCCTCAAAAGACACTCAGGTAAAACAGGATAATTGGCAGGAATGGCCTATTGCTCATGTAGTGCCTCTACTTTGTTATCCTCCTGGCAGTGCACAAGACGGTGGAAAAGTACAGCAATCCTCAGTTGCTGATAGCGGGGAGCGACTAAAGAATGATGTTTTGTATGCATATTTACATCTCACTGTCCTTGTGCTGTGTAGTGACTCTCCAGAATAAAATGTAACCCATTATGTTTAGTTTAATAAACATCAGAGCTCACAGGTGTTATGTATGGCAAGAATTTGGATGGAAACTGGGATTTTTTGCACTCTCCCATGAGTGATGTCCCTGAGAAATGTCACTAATCTTATCAGGATACAGTATTGAGAGATTCATTTTGCTTTAACAAACATAAATAATCTCATTTAATGCATGGTAAGTGGAAGATATCATGTTGGCATTTGATTTAAGAAAAACTGTTTTTTTGGGAAAGTTTTGAAAACACAAATGTGGAGTTTCTCCATTTCCCAAATAGTTATTGTAACTGACAGCAAAACAAATGTTCACTTTTGTTTTTACACTTTGACGATTAGATGTCTCATTAAAATGGAAGGGCATTTATCTCTGAGTACTCCCTGTTCCTCTTGAAATATTCATAACATTGAACTATTTCAGGTAAGCTTCCTGCCAATTTTATGATGCATCTCCATAAAAGACTGATGGTCTAATCACAAGTTTGTTTGGTGACAGCCTGGAAATGTTCAAATTGATACATTAAAAGTCCTTGCTGGAGTATTTTCACTGGTATCGGCTTGTTTACCCGTTTGATATTCTCAGTTTGATTGACGGTGGACTTGTGCTGACAAATTGGTAGGAATAGAAGTTTATTGCCCCCGCACCAACTGACTTGATTTTGAAATGGTAACATTGCAGATCAAGCAATTGTAGGAAGACAGAGCAGCAGGGATGGATTTACAATGAAATACACCACACCCTGTTTTGGGGGCCTCCAAACGACAGGGGCCCCAAAATGGCGGGCAGTCCTGGGATAGTGCTCGACTCACTAACTTGTGGCAAATGTGGTAAAGCTGCTCATCCAATCACAGGAAACTCTGCATTTGCTGCTGATAGGCTCATTAGTGAACCTATCAGCATCAAATGTAGGGAGAAACTAGCTTGTGATTGGATGAGCAACAAAGAGTGAGAGGGAAGGCAGCGAGGACAGTTTAAATGACTGGGATAAGCAAACCATAGGTGAGGACAAGGCAGCGAGCCCTGGGCGAGGCTGTGTGGTCATCCCAGGGTGGTGTAGGCTGTCCCAGGATGGGGTCATTCTATCGGGGTTGGGGGGCAAAAATGAAGCTGAGCAAAATACCCCACTAACTGTAAATCCGCTACTGGAGAGCAGTGCACATAGAACATGGGAGCGACTTCCTTCTCAAAAATCACTGTTTAAGTTAAATTTTATTGATCAGTGTCACAAGTAGGCTTACATTAACACTACACTGAAGTTACTGTGAAAATCCCCAAGTCTCCACACTCTGGCACCTGTTTGGGTACACTGAGGGACAATTTAGCATGGCCAATGCACCTAACCAGCGTGTCTTTCAGGCTGTGAGAGGAAAGCAGAGCACCCGGAGGGAACCCACGCAGACACTGGGAGAACGTGCAGACTCCGCACAGACAGTGACCCAAGCCGGGAATCGATCCTGGGTCCCTGGTGCTGTGAGGCAACAGTGCTAACCACTGTGCCACCGTGTTGCCCTAGGGATGATGAGACTGGCAGAAGATCACATGCAGGATTAACCCTTTCTGCACTAACCACAGACCTGGATCCAAAAGAAGATGATCGACCTACAAAAATAGAGCTGACAAAATTAAACTAAAGACGTTTTCTTTAGCAAGTAGCTGTCATAATCATACATATTTCAAAGCGTTGTGTGATAACTATCAAGTAATTGCTGCTGCTGTAGTATAAGGATCTGGAATATACAGAATCAATGTTGGACTCAGTACAGCATCACTAACACAGTAATGTAACAGAATTCACGATCCGTGCCCGGGGAGCGTTTACTGTTAAACAGAGCCCTGTGCCCAAACAAGCATGGAGACAGCTTCCAGATTGAACCCCTTACTGAATGTATGTACATAGCTCTTGTCCTTAATAAATACATACAGTTAACCTACTTAAGACTATGAAGACTTCATTAAGACCTCCCGAACAGTATCCAACACCCTACAACAGCTGCCACATCCAAATAGTTCAATATTACTTTATCCTATGCAGTAATACCAGGAGCTAAACATCAATCCTTATTGAATCATTACCATTCACAGCCATACTACAACATGACAGAAATATAAGCTGCAAATTACAATTGGATCTATTGCCTCATGGAAAGTTTAAAGGGCTTTACACAGGAAATCCTCTGACATACCTAGTACGATGATATATGTTCACTTACTGCCATGAAGGATGAGCTGCGGTTTAAACATTTTTCTGTCATTGTATGTTCGCTACACTATATTTGATTTCCAAAATTTTCAGTATACAAGGCTATATCTCAACTTGCAGGACAAGAAGCATAAAATCAAAGTAAATGCATCTCAATTGGTGGCTGACCCAGGAACTACAAATTTTTGACTCCTATTAGAAGGCTACCGTGAACACAATTTGTCAGAAGAGTGACAGGTGAAGAGAGGACCTCCACCAATCTCAGTGCCATCCTTATCAATCTTGTCCCCTTACTCATTCATTGAATAACTCAACCAAAGAAGCATTATACTTACTTATATCAAAAATAAGGGCCATAAGTACCAAACTGAGTGCCATAAATACACAATAGTCACCAGTCATTCCAGCAGAGAATTCAGGAGAAACTTATCTACTCAGATTGGTAAGAGTGTGGATCTTGCCACCACGAGTGGTTGAGGCAAATGGAAGAGATGCAGTTAAAGTGAAGCTAGACAGCACATTAGGAGATTGGATAGAGGGAAATATTGACTAAATTAGATGAAGAGGGGAAGGAGAAGGTTCCTATGGAATATAAAACCAGTAAGAAGTTTAACAACACCAGGTTAAAGTCCAACAGGTTTATTTGGTAGCAAAAGCCACACAAGCTTTCGAGGCTCTGAGCCCCTTCTTCAGGTGAGTGGGAATTCTGTTCACAAACAGAACTTATAAGACACAGACTCAATTTACATGAATAATGGTTGGAATGCGAATACTTACAACTAATCCAGTCTTTAAGAAACAAAACAATGGGAGTGGAGAGAGCATCAAGACAGGCTAAAAAGATGTGTATTGTCTCCAGACAAGACAGCCAGTGAAACTCTGCAGGTCCACGCAACTGTGGGAGTTACAAATAGTGTGACATAAATTCTGATTCTAGGATCGCATGATAAAGACTCAGGAGGAAAAAAGCAGAAATATTTATGTGAAATAGTGTGGCATCTCCACATCATATAAAACCAGAACATGTCTAGTTCGGTCAAATGGCCTGTTTCTGTGTTGTAAATGTTCTGTAACTTTTGTAGTGCCTGAAGCCATTTTGATTTGATTTGATTTATTATTGTCACATGTATTAGTATACAATGAAAAATATAGTTTCTTGCAATCTATACAGACAAAGCATACCGTTCATAGAGAAGGAAAGGAGAGAGTGCAGAATGTAGTGTGCAGAATGCTATTCATAGAGAAGGAAATGAGAGTGCAGAATGTAGTGTTACAGTCATAGCTAGGGCGTAGAGAAAGATCAACTTAATGCAAGGTAGGTCCATTCAAAAGTCTGATGGCAGCACGGAAGAAGCTGTTCTTGAGTTGTTTGGTACATGACCTCAGACTTTTGTATCTTTTTCCCGATGGAAGAAGATGGAAGAAAGTATGTCCGGGGTGCGTGGGATCCTTAATTATGCTGGCTGCTTTGCCGAGACAGCAGGAAGTGTAGAGAGAGTCAATGACGGGAGGCTGGTTTTATGATTTTATGATTCAGCATTATGACATATACGCCTTTTCTTTTATTGTATCATTGAAGAAAAGGCTGTCAGCATCACTGATGTCCTCAAGAAAGCCAGCATCTTGCAGCACTTGTGTGTCATTCTCATCAACCTTTGCGAGCATTAGCACCAGAGCTGCACCTACACCGGAGAATACAGATCGGGAACTTTTGGAGGTAGCACCAAGTGAGACAAAATGCACTGGTGAGAAGGAGCAAGATGCAAATGAAGAAAAAAGTTAACACGCTCTCACTCAGTGGTTTCTAAGAACATGCAATAATTTCTAAGTTGCTAGCGAGACACAGAAAAGTGAATCAGAAAAGTATTTGAAAAGAAAGAAGCAAAAGAGCAGGAAACGGGGCTAGATCTTCAATTGAAAATGAGGCACAGGTCTGAGTGGTTGATGATAATGGGTATGTTGTGATCATGTTAAGTGGTGCCAATAGAGGGCAAGTAGAACCTGTTTTAGAGAACAACTCAGATTCTTCCTCAACTGCAGCACGTATGGATTCCAAACTGATAGGGTCCTTCTACAAAAGAAGATTAATACCTAAATAGCATCATTTCCAGTTGATGTCTTTCTAAAATATCTTTCTTGCAAGGAACTGGCCAAGACTTTGAAGCTGTCCACATCTATCTAGTTATGGGGAAATAATTTTCTACACTGCAATTGCAGGAACATCTGCTCTGAAGTCCTCAATGGCAAAATCTTAAGCCAATCTGCACAATGACTATATAGTTCTTAGTTTACAAAAAAATCCCTTGTTCAACAATAAATGGAAGGCATATGGCATGCTTGCCTCCATCAGCCAGGACATTGAGTACAGGAGTTGGGAAATCATGCTGCAACTATATGAAACGTAGGTTAGGCCGCATTTGGAGGATTGCGTGCAGTTCTGATCACCACACTACCAAAATGACGTGGAAGCTTTTGAGAGAGTCCAGAGAAGGTTCATCAGGATGCTGCCTGGCCTCGAGGATGTTGGCTATGAGGAGAGGTTGAATAAATTAGGATCGTTTACAAAAAATGCTGGGGCTGTCTAGAGAATGACCTTCAGAGACATTATTGCTGCACGTTGATCAATTCAGGACAGTGAACATGCTGAAGAATGTTTAGTAGTAACTGCATTGGCCCAGATTATGCTGCTGTCTCTCAGGACCATCCACCAGCCATCTAAGAAATTTCAGGTTAGGGCTCAGACATCACACACACCCTGCATTAACAAAGCCAAACACCAGAGGAAAATACAGTATCATCACTGGAACAAAACACAAAGTAGATTCATAAACTAGGTGCCCTGAATTTGAACTTCATTCAATTTGTTGCTGATTATGGAGAATAAACAAGAAGCATACCAAACAGCAGCTGTTGATTCCACTTAGTGGATTACAAATGGAAAGCAGGCTTCTTTAAAGAATTCACCCAGGTGAATTCCTCCTAGAAATAGAATCATAGAAACCCTACAGTGCAGAAGGAGGCCATTCAGCCCATCGAGTCTGCACTGACCACAATCCCACCCAGACCCTACCCCCATATCCCTACATATTTACCTGCTAATCTCTCAAACCTACGCATCTCAGGACTCTAAGGGGCAATTTTTAGCATGACCAATCAACCTAACCCGCACATCTTTGGACTGTGGGAGGAAACCGGAGCACCCGGAGGAAACCCACACAGACACGAGGAGAATGTGCAAACTCCACACAGACAGTGACCCAAGCCGGGAATCAAACCCAGGTCCCTGGAGCTGTGAAGCAGCAGTGCTAACCACTGTGCTACCATGTCGCCCTGGATTAGCATATGGTACACAGAATTTGGTGCATTTATTGAGAACAACTGGTTCCCAATTGCAGTTGCTACTAGTGCTAACCTGACGGTGCTGCACCTCCGTAAGTTCAAAGGCCACGAAGATCCTCAACAGTCATTGAAAATATCGTTTCTATGTCAAGAGTTTGGCTCTAGGTGTCCTTGTATTTCCACTGAAATTGAGCTTACGGAGGCAGCGAACCGCTTGGACCGCAGTGGTTCAAGAAGGCAGCTCACCACCACTTTCATAAGGGCAATTAGAGATGGGCAAGAAATGCTGGCTTAGCCAGGAAAGCCCACAACCTGTGAAAGAATAAGTTTTAAAACTGTCAGTCATTGCCAGTAGCTTTGTCTGCGCTTGTAGATATCTTGGGTTGCAGGTGCACTCAGTCAACCTCTCATATCATCTGGAACTACTAACCAGTTAACTAAACCATATGACAGAGGAGAACAGAAAGCAACCCCACAGTTACGAAATTCCAAATTTGGCAGTGTTGCTGTTAGATTTCAGATGGGTCTGATTAGCGTATTGCATGTGAGATTGGTGTAACCTGGAATATTACAGGCAACCACTTTAAATAGCAATAAGGAGAAGATTTGAGTGGATGGTATCTGCAGATGGAAACAGATTACTTGCTGTGAAGCCTGGCAACAATTTTAAGATTGGTGAGAAGTGAGAGCCTACATTACCTTGCTAAGTTGTTCCTAGAACAAAGAAAAGTACAGCACTTGAACAGGCCCTTCGGCCCTCCAAACTTGTGCTGATCATGATGCCCTAACTAAAGAAAAACCTTCTGCCCTAACTCAGAGTCAGTATCCCTCTATTCCCTCCCTATTCATGAACCCATTCAGATGCCTCATAAATGTTGCGAAAGTGCCTGCTTCCACCACATCCTCTGGCAGCACGTCCACACCCACCACTCTCTATGTGAAAAACTACCCCCGCACATCTCCCTTAAACTTTCCCCCTCTCACCTTGAACCTGTGCCCCCTTGTAATTGACACTTCCACCCTTGGAAAAAGCCTCTGTCTATCCAACCTGTCTATGCTTCTCATAATTTTGTAGACTTCTCTCAGACCTCCCCTCAGCCTCTGTTGTTCCAGTGAAAACAATCATACTTCATTCAACCTTTCCTCATTACCGACACCCTCGAGACCAGGCAATATCTTGGTGAACTTTCTTTACACTCTCTCCAAAGCTTCCACTTCCTTCTGATAGTGTTGTGACCAGAACTGCATGCAATACTCCAAATGCGACCAAACCAAGGTTTCATATAGCTGCAACATGATTTCCCAACTCCTGTACTCAATGCCCCAGCTGATGAAGGCAAGCATGCCATATCCCTTCTTAATCACCTTGGCCACCTGTGTTGCCACTTTTAGGGAACTGTGGACTTGCATGCCCAGATCCCTCTATGTATATTAATGTTCCTAAGGATTCTGCCATTTACAGCATAATTCACACTTAAATTTGATCGTCCAAAATATACCACCTTGCATTTGTCTGGATTAAACTCCATCTGTCATTTCTGTGCCCAAGTCTCCAATCTATCTATATCCTGTTGTATCTTCTGACAATCCTCAACACTATCAGCAACTCCGCCAATCTTCGTGCCATCCGCAACCTTACTAATCAGGCCACCCACATTTTCCTCCAGATCATTTATATATACTACAAACAACAGAGGTCCCAGCACTGATCCCTGCGGAACACCACGAGCTACAGATCTCCATTCTGAAACACACCCTTCCACCACCCTACTCTCTATCAGCTATAACTAAGCCAGTTCTGTATCCATCTAGTCAACCCACCCCAAATCCAATGTGATTTTAGTTTTTGTACCAGTCTGCCATGTGGGACCTTTTCTAAAGTCCATATAAACTACGACTTCCTCCCAATCTTACAACTGCTGTTGGCATAAACCATGACAGAAAAGGCAATTCCCAATTGTTGACTAAGTTAGTCTTTGAATTTTTTTATTCTGGGAAGCTGACTCATTGATATGAGTAACGATACTTCAAATGCTCAAACAGTAATATCATTACACTGATCATATCAATTAATTAAGAAAGATTTAATGATTCCAACAATCTTGGCCTGTGTATAAAACAAATATAGGATCCCTCTGTCATTCACCTGTACCCGCTCCTAGTGATCAGGCCATATTGTGCAGTTTTACACATGGGACCTTGCACTTTTCCAGTTCAATATATTTTGCATTAATGATAGACAATTGCTGTAAGCAATAGGATTTTGATGCTCTGTAATAAAAGCATTGAATCTTAAATACATCCATTTACTAGAATTAAAATTATGTAGTTGGTTACATCTGCTGGATTGAAATCTGTGACATTAGGCGGAATTCTCTCATGGCCCCACCAATGGGTTCAATTGCAAGTGGGGTGGGGAGGGGGAGAATTCGGCTGAGATTTGTCACGCCAGCATGAATTTCCCACAGGATCTTCCGCTGGTGCCTTGCCATGGCAAGGCTGGCATGAAACTGATTTGCATCCTGCTAATGGGATGCAGGTGAAGGCCTGACTGGAATCTTCCACCTCTGTCTGATTCTCTGCGATACCGGCAAGAAAACACACCAGTCCACCTGGAACAACGTGGCGTGCAGAAGTCGGGACTCAACTGAATAATGCTTCGAGTTACCTCCGGAGCTGGGATGGAGGCCGCCAGCAGCCCTGCACCCTGGAACACCACAGCAGTGGGTGGGGGGGAGCATCTACAGGTGGATCCTCCAGCTTCAGTATTTTGGAGCAGGTCCATCTTCCGGCCTCAGCATGTTCCAAGAAATCCATCTTCTTTTTCATGAGGTCCACCATCTTTCTTCAATGGTGAGTCAATGACATTGGGTGCCCTTTTAAAATGGCACCCAGATATGGTAGTGGGACTCATGCCACCATGCCTGTGCCACCATGGAATATGGTGCTAAACCCCCAAGTGCATAATTAATTAAGTTGGGCGCTAAGATATGGCCTGGTTTCCCTCCAGCCTCTACAGTTGGAAGCCCTCCTCATTCCTGCCATTACCACAGGACATTGCTCTAGATCGGAGGATTTTGCCCTTTCTCATGTGTTTTACTTGTTCATCCGTCTATGGGTGGTGTGGGAGGTGGGGGGAATCATTTTGGTAGTGACATTATGAACATGCTTTTTTAAAACAAATTTAAGATATCGTACATAGTGATCAGTGAAACCTATGGCATCACTACATTTTTGTGAGTAATTATTGAATGATTCACTGGATGAAAATTAATTCTGATATGCACAAAGCCTGAAGCCCAAAGCTTTTCACAGTAAAAATATTTGAATTATTTCAGGAACATTTGGGGGAAATTTAGGGTCTTTCCAAATTGAAGAGCTAAGAGAGTAAAGTAGCTTCTCTCAACTATCTGTTGTGTGTCCTTCTGAATTGCAGAATTTTAAATAAAAATGCCCTGAGATGAAATATGTATCTTTATAATCACAAACATTCCACTTAATTTAGACATCAACATGACAATGTCCCATTAAAATTTAACAACCCCGCCATCTCACTATCATTGACAGTTATTCAGCAGTAAATGGGTGAAAACATTTGCAGCCCAAATATGGGGCCCAAGATTGTTTAACTCCCAGGCCTCATGAGCAATCTGCTTATCAGCTACCCAACTAATCTGGGCAGAATGTAAATGTTGGCTGGCAGGCCGGAGTGGAAGTGTAGGTAACCAGAGACCACCAACCTCAATGTCAACAAAACAAAGGAGATAGTCATTGACTTCAGGATGCCCCTGTCTACATCAATGGGGACGAAGTAGAGAGCCTCAGGTTTTGAGTGTCCAGATCACCAACAACCTGTCCTGGTCACCCCATGCCAACACTATGGTTAAGAAAGCCCACCAACGTCTCTACTTTCTCAGAAGACTAAGCAAATTTGGCATGTCCATTACGAATCTCACCAACTTTTACATATGCACCACAGAAAGCATTCTTTCTGATTGTATCACAGCTTGGTATGGCTCCTGCTCTATCCAAGACCACAAGAAACTACAAAGGGTTGTGAATGAATCCCAGTCCATCACTCAAACCAGCCTCCCATTCACTGACTCCGTCTACACTTCCCGCTGCCTCGGAAAAGCAGCCAATATAATTAAGGACCCCACACACCCCAGACATTCTCTCTTCCACCTTCTTCTGTCTGGAAAAAGATACAAAAGGCTGAGCACACGTACCAATCGACTCAAGAACAGCTTCTTCCGTGCTGCCATCAGACTTTTGAATGGACCTACCTTGCATTAAGTTGATCTTTCTCTACACCCTAGCTGTGACTGTAACACTACATTCTGCACTCTCGTTTCCTTCTCTATGAACGGTGTGCATTGTCTGTATAATGCACACGAAACAATATTTTCCATTGTATACGAATACATGTGACAATAATAAATCAAATCAAACTGACACGAATAAGATTCACTGGCAAATAGGTAAACTTGGAGCAGAGGCAATGGGAAAGTCTTTTGTGATGGAATGTGGGGCAGTGGAAGATCTGTTACTTCAAATATTAATTTCAAAATAATAGATTTTCTGCAATAGTAGTTGGTTCCAATGATTAATTGAACAGAGACATACTAATTGGATAGCTAGAGATCGATTGAAAATGGGGCTGAATCTTCTCAGGTGTTGAGAAGTCCCATTATCAGGATTGAGAGCAATAACTGGTGGGTGGTGGAACCCAGGGGCTGCAGTTCACTGGTGGTAACCAGCTAAGAGCTCACTGTACAATTGAGGATGGAAACCCTCCTCCAATCAAAGGACCAGTTGCTTAGTTTGCTGGTGTCGATGTTGCAAAATAAGAGAGAGTGTCTTAATAGCAAGGCGCCCTTGAGGACAAGATAATATTTGTTCAGCATGAGTTGTGGTTGTGCCTTAGCCATGGGGGTAGTCATTGAAGGTGTGGGGAGTCCGCCATTGGCCCTGGAGCAGTCATCAAGGAGGATTCCAAGAGAACCCAATGGGAAGCTGTCAAAGCCACCCCAGGACTGATGACCACTTTTGATGGATGGTAGGTGCAGATCTACTTTCTTGAAGGTCATCGCCATTGGGTGAATGTAGTATTTGAACAGAGTATTCCATCACCAAATTTCTATCTTCTATTTTGGAAGCAATGCCACAGAGGGATGAGTGATCAGTCCCTTTTCATGGTTTCTCTGTCTGATTGGCTCATTGTGCATTCTATGTGTGTGAGTCCTTTCATCCCCTCATGAACATCCTTCTGCCAAGCAACTGAACTATCAATCTTTGTGTTATTCTTTCATGGGATGTGGGCGTTGCTGCCTAGGCCATTACTTATTGCCCATTCATAATTGCCCTTGAGAAGGTGGTGGTGAACTGCCTGCTTGAACTGCTGCAGTCCATTTCTAGGAGGTACACCCACAGTGTCGTTTGGGAGGAAATGCCAGGATTCTGACTCAGTGACACTGAAGGAACAATGATATATTACAAAGTCATGATGGTGAGTGGCTTGGAGGAGAACCTGCAGGTGGTGGTGTTCTCATGTGTCTTCTGCCCTTGTCTGTCTAGATGGTAGAGGTTGTGAGTTTCAAAGGAGCTGTCACAGGAGCCTTGGTGAATTGCTGCAGTGCATCTTGTAGACTGTACACTCTGCTACCGCTGCACATCAGTGATTGAGGAAGTGGATGTTGAAGGTGGTGGATGGAGTGCCAAACAAGCGGGCTGCTTTGTCCTGAATGGTGTTAAGCTTCTTGTGTATTGTTGGAGCTGCACTTATCCATGCAAGTGGAGAGTATTCCTTCACATTCCTCACTTGGGCTTTATAGATTGTCGATAAGCTTTGGGGAGTCAGGGGGTGAGTTACTCTTCTCAAAATTCCCAACATCTGACCTGCTCTTGTAGCCCCAATATTTGTATGGTTGGTCCAATTCAGTTTCTGGTCAATACTAACCTGTAGGATGTTGATAGTGGTGGATTCAATGATGGTAATGCCATTGAATGTCAAGGGGAGATGATTTCAATCTTTCTTGTTGAAGATTCTCATTGCCTATCAGTTGTGTGGTGCTAATGTTACTTGCTCCTTGTCAGTCCAAGGCTGCCTGTTGTCTAGATCTTGCTGCATTTGGACATGGATTGCTTCAGTGTCTAGGGAGTCATGAATGATACTGAAAGATGTGCAACCATCAGCAAACATCTCAATTTCTGATCTTATAATGGAAGGAAGGCCATTGATGAAACAGCTGAAGATGGTTGGGCCTCAGACACTGCCCTGAGATCTCCTGCAGTGAAGTTCTGGGACTGACATGACTGATCTCCAGCAATCATAAACATATTCATTTGTGCTAGGTATGACTCCAACCAGTGGAGAATTTCCCCCCGATTCCCAATGACTCCAGTTTTGCTAGGGCTCCTTGCTGCCACACTCGGTCAAATGTTGCCTTCCTGTTAAGGGTAGTCTCTCTGTCCTCTTGAGTTCAGCTCTTGTGTTCATGTTTGGAA
Organism: Mustelus asterias; assembly: GCF_964213995.1. Taxonomy (NCBI): domain Eukaryota; kingdom Metazoa; phylum Chordata; class Chondrichthyes; order Carcharhiniformes; family Triakidae; genus Mustelus; species Mustelus asterias. Next base: position 32,959,130 of record NC_135804.1, read on the forward strand.
CAAGGCTGTAATGGGGTCAGGAGCTGTGTTCTTCTGGCATTATCCAAACTGAGCACCGGTGAATCGGTTATTGCTGAGTAGGCGATGCATGATAGTGCTGTTGATGATTCCTTCCATCACTTTACTGATTATCAACATTAGGCTGATGGGGTCGGTAACTGGCCAGGTTAGATTAATCCTTCTTCTTGTGGAAAGGAAATACGGGCAATTTTCCACATTGCCAGGGTTGTAGCTATATTAGAGCAAATGTGTGAACTGTATCAAAAAATCAGCACCGGATGCCAATCCAGATCTTCTTGTTGTTGGATAATTTCAGGGATTCATTTGAAGTCATCGTTGGATGCTGGTTGATTGATCTCATCCACATTTCTTACAAAATTGAGGTCGATACAGGCTTTTCAGTATTAGCCTTCCTTTGTACTGGAGTGTATATATTGCTTAACTTTCCCTTAACTTGTAGTTCAATCCCTCCTGGACCATATAGCTTTGTTTCTGTTGGCTGTAGGCATTGTGTTAGTAACCACAATTCTTTTCTGATAAACTCATTTGCACTAGCTCCAGTATCCAGTTTAAAGTTAGTGATGTGTCCATTGACTAATGTATCTGCATTCCAGAATGCATAATTGAGGTCATCGATCTCACCCAGGAAATATTTTTGTTCATCATCTGGTTGGAATTCTTTGACTTCACTAACAGCCTTCTATGTGAAGACTTTTTTTTGGCACATGTAAGTTTAGGGATTTCATTGTGGCACATTGCCCCAAAATGGCCAATTCTTTCACAGAGAAAGCATTCTGAAATGTTTGAAAACAATATTTGGTCTTTTTGTCGCCACAATGCTGGCATGGTTTGATGATGTCTTGTACTTTCCCTCCAAATTATACCTTACTTTTTGATTATTCTTTTACATTTCTGTGCTTAAGGAACTGGGTGGACACTGGAGGTTTCCTGAGCTACGTCTGTTTGTCTCATTAACTAATTGCTTTCTCTAAAGTTAGGTTTTCCTTAGATTGGAATAAGTCTGATAGGGAGTTGTCGGTAACACCAACTAAAATGCAGTGTCTATTTTTTTTTTCCATACTTGCACCCTTCAGCCAGCTTGCAAAGGTCATTATAAAGGTTCACCTAGTTTTGGGATCCTTTTGTTGAATTTGGTCCTTTCTAGAATCTTATTGCTCCTCATGTTGGAATAATTAGCAAAGGCTTCTAAGGCATCTTCAAATTTATCAGAAGTTGCACTGATGCCCTCTCTTGCAATAACATCATTTGCCGCTGTTCCTATGGAGTAAAGTAATGTGTTGATTTTTTTAACTTCAAACTTATTGTCAAGTCCTGACTTAATTTGGAACCTTTCTCTAAAATATCCAATTTTGAATTTGATTTGGTCTTTCCTTTGGTCCAAACCTTTCAGGTTGGGTGGCACAGTGGTTAGCACTGCTGCCTCAAAGCGCCAGGGATCCGTGTTTGGTTCCTGGCTTGAGTCTCTGCCTGTGTGGAGTTTGCACGTTTTCCCCATGGGTTTCCTCTAGGTGTTTCGATTTCCTCCCACAGTCTGAAAGAGGTGTTGGTTAGATGCATTGCCCATGCTAAATCCTCCCTCAGTGTACCCGAACAGGTGCTGGAGTGTGACGACTAGGGGATTTTCACAGTAGCTTCATTGCAGTGTTAATGTAAGCCTACTTGTGACACTAATAAATAAACTTAAAACTTAGCATAAATTTAGAATCCATGACTTCTCGAAGCTTTTACGTCATTTACCTGAAGTTTTCAGTTTTCCTCCCAGTGATAGCAGCTTTCCCACACTAATTAGCTTCTCACCAAGACCTGCTGTTGTTACTTTCAGATCTTTATTTCTCAAACTCTGCAAAGCCTTTATAAACTCGATGCTTATAGTTATTGCAGTGCACTCTTCACTCCTTACCCCAGGAGCATTGAGTATTTGCAGCCATTTTTGTTTTCATTTCTGCTGCCTCACAGTTACCCTGTGTGATACACTGACCTCGAACTGGACTGCAAGGTTTAACGAAACCCACATCTGCATGGAATGTGATCTTTCCAGTGCTGCCTGTCCAGTGCACAATTAAAATTAAGTTCTTTTTACCCATTTTAAGGGTTGCTCACCAGTCCCACGACCTTTGCTTGCTTCTCCAACTGGCAGCCTATGATCGCTGGATTGAGTTCACTTCATGAACCGCAACGTGCCTTGGTGCAGCCTTAAATGCCTTCAACAGTTGGTATTCTGCCTCTTCCTACTTCCACTCCATCAATGGAGTAGCTTTGAAGTTCTGCAACCCTGCCTTACCGAATTCCGCTATTTTGCAACTCTTTTCCAGGTTAAACATGTAGGGGGGAATTTTCCTGTCCCATCCGCCACGGGAATCATAGCGGGTGGGGGGTGGACCGTGCAAAGGCCTATTGACCTCAGGCAGGATTTTCCAGGTTTGGGCCGAATGCGGTCGGAAAATCCCGCCTGTAACCTTCTTTAAAATTGACTTTTCAAGGCTTTGCCAATCCTTCACAGCTGCCACCATGTTGTATATTGGTTGGACTGGCTGAGGAATGATTGCTGAGACATTGGTACGTCTGAACAATATAGAATATAACTGAACTGTATACGGATATACATGACTCGGTATTACTCTGCTGAAGCTAGGAACATGTTTCCTCTTGACTCTTAGGCCCTGATTTTACCGGCACATCTGCCTTGAAATGGGGGTGGGTGAGGCTCACAGAACGGCATTCTCTGTTAGCCTTGGGCACGATCTTATGAGTCTTGGGCGGGTGTGGCGGTAAAATTCCGGCCTTAGTCATGTATCTTTCACATCATTGTTATGGGAGGTGCGATTTACTCAGTTCCCCAGATTAATCCTTATAATCCTAATACTGCGCTTCACACCACTCAATGCATTTTAACAGCGAGGCAGTCAATGCAATGCTGTTTTCTTGAAGTTAACAGTGAAGTGCTGGTTCAGACAGCATCTTTTGGATTTTTGCTTTTAACTGCGCATCTGCCCTTCGCCTGAATTCAGAATGGCAACAAAATCTGATCTGTCATATTTAATGTGTAAAACTTTGAGTTTGATGGCTTCAAACTTTAATTTTCAGAACATCAACAAAATGAAAAAGGACTTCAAGAAGGTCAGTAACATATGTTTCCCGCAGGCCCCAATTGCTTATGCTGATTACCACTTGCTTACCCGCGTTTTGCTGTTCGGGTGCACATTAATGAGATTCTCAGGAGGTTTCATTGTAAATTGCCATCGACAAACCCAGCATAAAAACCGGTGTTAACTTCAGAGTAATCCTGGATTGCATTTACTGCCGAACTGATCAAAGACCGTTCATTAGTAATAAAACGACCCACGATTTGAAGTTGATTGACGTGGTTTGAGGGATCTCAATTCGGTTACCAAAACAACAAGGAACAGCTTGCCTTACAGAACTGCTATTGCCCACACCAGGAGACAGGTCAGACTGGGTTGTGTTGTTGCAACCTTTTTTCCATAATGGATTCAATCCAATTAGTTTCATTTAGAAAATACTTATTTTAAATTGATCCAACAGACAAGATCAGAATGCAATGGTCTCAATAATGCTTGAAGACTTTATTGGGAAAACCACACTAATGCTATTGAGTAAGCGGGAAAATTACATAATTTCTATAAAAGGAAGGTAATGTGGCTGGAGGTATTCATAATACTTGCAAAAACTAACTGGATGTAAGCTCTACAGATGGAGCCTGGTAAATGAGTGTGACATTGAGCTGTGTTTCTCAGCTCCGAAAATCTCCATGTATTCCAGATTTGTAATTGTGAAGCATCACTTGAAAAGTGTTTTCAATATTGTTAGAGGTTGATTAGGAATTTTTGTAATGAGGTAATTTTATTTTTCTGTAACAGCAATGCATTTTGCGACCGGTAATTAATCACACTTTTAAATGCAATTCATCATGTTATAACTATGGAACATGTAAAGTGGTGCTGAAATTAATAGGAAATTGCAAGTTGGTCGCTCTTTGATTGTTATTGCTTCTAATTACATTAACTGGACAAGTGACATAAATACCGTGGCTACAAGAACAGGTCAGAGGCTGGGAATTCTATGGCAATTGATTCCTGACTCCCCAAAGCCTGTCCACCAGCTACAACATAAGTCAGGAGTGTGATGGAATACTCCCCACTTGCCTGCGTGAGTGCAGCTCCAACAGTACTCAGGAAGCTTGACACCCTCTAGCGTAAAGCAGCCTGCTTGATTGACATCCCATCCACCACCTGCAAAATCCACTCCCTTCACCACCAACGCACAGTGGCAGCTGTGTGTAGCATTGATAAGATGCACTGCAGCAACTGACCAAAACTCCTTCCAAACCTGCAACATCCACCACTAAGAAGAACAAGGTTAGCAAGTGCTTGGGAACGTCACCAGCTGCAGGTTCCTCTCCAAGTCACTCATCACCCTGACTTGGAACAATGGGCAGAATTTTCCCACCCTGTCCACCACGGGAACCGTAGCAGGCGGGACACCGACTATCCAAAGATCCGTTGACCTCGGACGAGATTTTCCGCTCCTGGGGTGAGAGCAGCCGGAAAATCTTGCCCAATATCTCCATTCCCTCACTGTCACTGTGTCAACATCCTGGACATTCCTTCCTAACAGCACTGGGGGTGCACTGGTATGAGATGGACCACTGGAGTTCAAGAAGGCAGACTCATTACTCATTAGGGATATTGCCTATCCCAGGTCAACAAGGGATAGGCAGCAAATGCTGGCTTTTGTCAGTGACAAACACATCACAAGAACAAATAAAAAGTATTACTATTTTATGATCTATTCTGGTGAGAAATTGCATCATGTAGTTTTTTATTGTATTTTAAAACTGTTAATGACTTGGAATGTCACTTGTTCAAGAAAATCAGCTGTTGACTTGTTTATATTTAAGTTCAACCTGTGCAAGTTTAAAATTTTAAGTCTGAAATGTGTAAGTGTTATTAAATATGCACCCTTTTTTCAGTTACTAAGTTGTGAACACATGTTTTGTTTAATGGTGTGTAATATTATTAACAGGAACAGAATATTCGGGTTATTGCTTACGAAATGAAATTTTGTAACATTCAACATTAAGATATAGGCCTTTCTCTGACACTTACAGTTTCCTGAACAGCTTTTTGGGATTGTACAATTCAATATTCAAATTACGCTGCACTATTTGACCACTAGATGTCTTACTAATACATAGAGAAATTTATTTCCCAACAAACATGTTGCCGATAGAATGTTTTTTCAGCGTCTTTTATTTTAAAGTTTAAGTAATATCTTTCTCCAAAGCAAAGCTAATGGAAATTGTAGTCAATGTTTACACCACTATTAACTTGATGGAAATTTGGTGCTACATCAATTGATTGTAGTCTGAATCCTGGCAAGTGACACTGCTCCCAAAACAGTTTCCCAGGTATGGGTTAAATTTTACTAGCTTAGTCGGAACATCACAAAAGCAACATGACCTGGACAATATCCAGGGTTGGGCTAACAGGTGGCAAGTAATATTCGTGCATACAAGTGCGAGGCAATGACCACCTCCAACAAGAGAGGATCTAACCATCACCACTTAAAATTCAATGGCATTACCATCGCTGAATACCCCACCATCAACATCCTGGGTGTTACCATTGACCAGAAACTGAACTACACTAGCTATATAATCACTGTGGCAAGAAGAACAGGTCAGAGGTTAGGAATTCTGTGACAAATAACTCACCTCCTAACTCCCCAAAGTCTGACCACCATCTACAAGTCAAAAGTCAGGAGTGCGATGGAACACTCTCCCCTGGCCTGGATGAGTGCAGCTCCAATAACACTCAAGAAGGACAAGGGCATTGGAACATCACCAGCTGCAAGTTCCCTTCCAAGCCACTCACCACCCTGACTTGTAACTATATTGCTGTTCCTTCACTGTCGCTGGATCAAAACCCTGGAACACACTCCCTAACAGCACTGTGGGTGTACCTACACATCATGGAATGCAGTGGTTCACAAAGGCAGCTCACCGCCACCTTCCCAAGGGCAACTAGGGATCGGCAATAAATGCTGGCCTAGCCAGTGATGCCCACATCCCCTGAAATAATTTTTTAAAATCACAAGAGGCAAAAACTGCTTGAAAGTGCCCCACAACCATGACTGATTCAACTGTTTGAACAGTTTACGGATCATTAAAAAATGTAAAATCTCAATGGGCAAAATGACCAGATTGTAATTTAGTCCTGAAGGCAAACATTAACAGCAAGCTGCAACATGTAGGTATGGCAATGTCAGTGCATAAGATAACCTAGCTACTGTAAGGAAAGTATTGATGGACCATTAGTGTCCTAGCACAGATATTATCATTGCAAATATGAAAAACAAGAGCATACACTCAAACTAGTTTTGAGCGTCCTGCAATGGATTTGAAAAGTGCTGTGGTATAAGGGTTCATATGGGACTGCCCATGGTATGTTGTAGAGTCAAGTGATGGTAGATTGTACATAGAAGAGTCTAGGAAGAATCAGCGTGGAGACATCACCCATGCAGGGCTTCTCAACTAAATTGATGCTGAAGTTTAGAAACTTTTCCAGATGAACAGGTGAGATCTTGATTACTCAATTTCCTGAAGAACAATGTATCTTGGATATGTATATGCTTATAGGTTACCAACTAATGCTTTATGTTCAACTATACAAGCCTCCAGACCTCCGAATGAGACACCAGGCAACATTACAGCATGGTCGCAGTGAAGGCTAGATCTCAAAATCCTGAAAGCATGAAAATCTAAAGAAACTGAAGCTTGACCTGAGAAAAGTGCACCTACATTGAAGACATTGTTGGAGATCGTCTAAAAAGACACTCCATTGCAGACATGGAGGCTAAAGGATCCTATCAGGACACATGGAGGTGCACTGAAGACCTGATCAAAGGCAAAGTGAAGACCTGGCCAGATCACAAAAGGTTGAGCAAAATTCAAAAAAGGGAAAAAGACCTGAATTATGGAGAGTGCAGACCTTGAAAAAATGTCTAGAACACTCACATGAAAGCACCATAAGAGCAGGGAAACCCCAGGCTGAGGGAGACAGAAGACCCCAGAGTGAGGGAGACAGAAAGCCTCAGAGAAAGGGAAGTAGCAGATCCCAGGCCAAGGGAGGACAATACCAGCTATGTGATGGCTGCTGAACATGTCAGCACAATGAAGTGCACTTGCCAAGGAGTCTAGTGCAGCAAAAAGATTAGGCTAAGAAGCGATTTTTTGAAAATGCTAACACATTACTCAAACTGCAACCCCAGGTGGCAGTGCAAAGTGAGTAGATGGCTGTGAATAAAGGAGAGTTTTCTGAGGTAATCCAAAAGAAACAAAACCTGTAAAAAGAAAATGAAGCCATTGCACTGGAAAATGTTTGTATCAAATTTGAGTTGGAAGAACTCAACTAGAAGTACAGTTAGACACAACAGCAAGCAGAAAAGGTACTCAAAGAACTCACTGCCCTATAAGATTCTTTGAATAAAAAGCATGTGGTCTTGAAAAAAACATGAAGATTTAAAAATTGTTGAATACTATTTCAGAAAAAGCTGCGTTATAGCTATCAGTAATGACAAAGCAATGCACTGAAATGTAGCATGAGCTGGCAAGAGGTCAACATGAAAATCAACAGTTCAAACAACAGCAGATTGTCCTTCAAGATAAAATGCAAAAGGAATAGAAAACTCTTTAGCAGCAGGGAGAAATGAAGACTGTCATGAACAGCAGAATGGAAGAACAGCAGAAGAAACTTGAGGACACTTTGAATTTCAAAAAAACTCAAGACAAACAAATTAAACTTACAAAAAAAGGAAAACCTTTTGAAGGACTTTCGCTTGTTACAAGGATCCCTGAGGTCAAAGTTTGTGACCGATAGCGAGACCCCCTGCCCAAAAAGATTGACACCCATGACACCCCCTCCCCTACACAAACCGATTCCCCCCTCCCTCCCCCACCGATTGTCCCGGCCCCAGTCTGGCCCTACCCCCAGTAAGCTCCTCGCCCTTTGCACTGCTTGGTGCCCAGTGCACTACCAGGGTGCCCGGTGGGCAGTGCCAGGGTGCCCGGTGGGCACTACCAGGGGTGCACCACCCCCTCTTTGCCCCTGACCTCCTAGGAGGGCCTCAATGTCCTCTGGTTGTATCGGCAGGGCCATCACATCTGGTCCCCATTGGTGGAGACCAGCTGTGATACTCGCCAGAGAGAACCTCTCCTGGTAAGGCCACACAGGCAAGTGAGCTCGGTCATTTGTGTCCTGGGCTCGCTAATTTTATTTAAATCAGATTTAAATTAAGTTTAAATAATTTATTCAGCCTTGAGCCGCACCAGGTATCCAGTGCCGGTAAAATCGGGAGGGGCGAGAAATCAGACATGGTGGCACAGTAGTTAGCACGCCTACATGACAGCACTAGGGACCCGGGTTCAATTCCCGGCTTGGGTCGCTGTCTGTGTGGAGTTTGCACATTCTCCCTGTGTCTGCGTGGGTTTCCTCTGGGAGTTCTGGTTTCCTCCCATGGTCCAAAGAGAGCGGGTTAGGTTGATTGACCATGCTCAATTACCCCTTAGTGTCCCAGGATGTGAAGGTTAGAGAGATTAGGTAGGTAAATATTTGCAGTTGTGGGATAGGGCCCGGGTGGAATTGTTGTCGGTGCAGACTCGATGGGCCGAATGGCCTCTTTCTGCGCTGTAGGGATTCTATGATTACCGGCTCGCCCTGCTAGTGGGCTGTGATGGTAAGATCGCCCCCTTGAACTCTGATCCAATACAAAGAATTTAAAAGATGAGAGGCGTAGAATTGAAGAGCAAATCCAGACTTTAAAAACAGGAAAGGAAAATTCTACGAGGCAGACTAGGATATGTGATGGGCCCGATTTTACCAATCGGAGCCTAAGTGCGGGATCCGGGCGTAATACGGATCCGAGCCCGGAATCCTCTTTCAGCGTGCCCATACACGTTTTGCCGGCTCCGGTCCGATTCGCGCTGTGGGCGGGGCTTAGCGCTGCTGGAACGATCAGAGCTCTGAACTGCGCATGCGCAGTTCGAAAAAAATTTGAAGCAGCGCGCCCGGGCGCAAAAGAAAAAAGCAGAGAGAGTGGCTCTCTGACACAGATTATTTGAAGGGGGGGGGGGGCGGTGGGAGGAGATGGGGTGTGACGCATCATCCTCTGGGGGGGCTGTGGAGGGGAGGGGGTGTGACCGATCATCCCCTGGGGGGGAGGGGGGGGAGGAGAGGGGGTGTGACCGATCATCCACTTGGGGGGGGGGGGGTTGGTGGGAGGAGAGGGGGTGTGATATATCATCCTCTGGGATAGGGGGGCCGCTGCCACTCTGTGGCCAATCGGCGTGGAGGGAGGGGGCAGGGGGTTCCGCTGCCAGCGTTCCGCTGAGGTGAATAATGACAATTGTGGTGTTTGAAGTAAGCAGCCACTCCGGAGAGGAGGGATTCGTTACTCCGGTGGGGAGGATGGATCAGCCGCACAGTGGCTCCCCCCAGAGGATGATACATCACACCCCCTCTCTTCCTCCCACCCCCCCTCCACCCCGCGAGAGGAGGAGCTGGGTCAGAGACCCATTGCAGTCTCTGGCCCCGCTCTTCGGAGGCTGCAGCGGCGACTTCGGATTTTTATTTGGCAGGTTGATTAGAGCGCGGATCCACATCGGACCAGAAGATGGTAAAGTGGGATTTGGTGGTTGAGTTGGGCGCGCGGTTCATTAAGTCGATTTAAATGCATGCAAATGTCGGGCTGCCCAATTCCGAATCAGGTGTCGGTAAAGCCGCGATCTGCTCGGAATCAGGTGCAGATCGCGGTATAGGCCCGACGCCCAACTTTACCGTGATTTCGCACCCGAAAACGGGCGCGAAGTTTTGGTAAAATCGGGCCCTAAGAAGCAGCTAGTGACCAAGAGTGAAAGGCTGCAAAAAGGAACAGAATGCCCATGGGATGTTGTTAAGCTTGTATAAGGATTTTGCAGATAACGCTGAAACAAAGACAACTGAACTCACCCAGAGTAGTTGCTGAGCTGAATGAAAAGATTCATCAGCTTGATATAGGATTAGAAGGTAAGAGGGTAAACAAATGTTCGGCTGAAGTTATGAGACAAGTGGAAATGAAGGTTCCATTTTCAAACATCAAAGTCCAGCAAGGTCATGGCTGCCTGACCCCATTGGGAAGGAAAGTCCAAGCTCACCCTGGGAACGAACATAGTCAACATTCCCTTCAGAAGGAATGAGACAAACCAATGGTGTCCAGACAAGGCAGACGTGTTGTCGATAAAGAGAAAAGCAAATCAAAGGAGTGTCAAAAGCCAAGTGAACAAAGACAACAATGTGTCTGAAATGCTGAGTGCGACAATTTCAACGCCAAATCAACAAAGTCCACCCAAAGCAACTGAAACTGCCATTCCTCCAAATGTGACGAGAAGAAGATCTGGAAGATTTATCGAGCCTCCAGACTGTCTGAATTTATAAAGTCAGAGGCTTGAGTTGGGGTGGGGGTAGAGCGGCGGGCGCTGGCGGGTGAGAAGGGGTAGTAAGAAATGTGAAGATTGTATTGTAAACATATTTTGGTAAAGACTTGGGGGAGGTGTAGGGTAAGGGTGTTTGGGCAGAGCAGGGGTTAATTTGAGATTGGAGAACAGTCTACCCAATGGTTATGATGTAGAAAGTCATATTCTGGTAGACTGTATGGGTGGAATTTTCCTAAAAGATTTTGAAGTGCCATAACAACGGGAAAATGGGAGTCCTCCATGCCAGTATTTTTGGTAAGCTCGGCGCTGTAATCTTCCAGCGTTCTGTCAATTACTTTGACAGCTGGGAGCTTTGCGCCGGTACAGGGGGTCAGAGCCTAAATACACCAGAGAAGCTGACTTCAGAGTGCATGGGCGCATTTAGCAGAGTGCCCCGATCTGCCAGTGAACTGGGAGACCTCCACTCATCACCCACCCCTCCACTGACATTGGACACACCTCCCCCTTTGTTTGGCGGTTTTGTCACCCTCCACACCGACAAGGGTCACAGGCATGGGCATCAAGAAACCTCCCATTAATTTCCTCAGCGGACGCCCAATATACATCCCCATCATGATGCCCTCTGCGACCCACCCCTGCATGACCTGCCCTGCACAATTCACCCCCCTGCATAAGTCCCTGAGTATAGCCCCTTGTCATTGTGCATAGTCCCCTCCCTGTGCATTGCTCCCCTGTCATAGTCCCCCCCGTCACAGCCCACCACCATTCAGGTCTCACCTCCACTTAGGCCCTACCCCCTTGGCACTGCCCTGACACACAACCAGGCACTATCAGGGTGCAAGGTGGGCACTGCCAGGTGGCCCCTGACTGCCCAGGAGTTTCAATGGCCTCTAATTCCCCCGACATGGCTATAGCACTTGGTCCCCACTACTGCAGAGCAGTCATGATTCTTGCCGACATCATGTCTTGCCAGTGAGGTGGGAAGCATCCAGAATGGAGGGAAGCAGCCGTGCCATGCCCCTAATTATACAGGGATCCAGGCAATCCTATGTTAATGAGCTTTGCGCACTTTCTGGGCATGAAACCGTTCTTGCTGGTAAAAAGGGGCCAGGAGGAATCGGCGCAAATCGGATTTTTGCCCTCTCACGCCATCTTCCTGGCTCACCACGCTGATCGATGGGTGCAGTGAGCTGGTAAGACCTGTGCGGTTGAATCATAAAGAAACCAACGTGGGGACAGCAATCCACGCAGGATTCTACCTTGGATACATATATGGTTATGGATTATCAATAAATGCTTTATGTTCAACCACACAAGCCTGCAGACCTCTCAGTACCAGCCCAATCAACCTTACAACAGCTGCCACTGTGAACAGAAAGTGACTTGCCTCAGTCTAATGTTCTTGGCCTTTCACTTGTGTGATATTTACAGAATGGAATTTCAAGTATTTTTATTGAAAAAAAATTTGAAATGCTAATTCATCTCTCATTTTGTTGAGAAAAACTGAAGGTTTCCAGAAAAGAAGTGGCGACTTTATAATCTCTTACTGTGGGAAGTCATTTGAAGCACTTAGCATGATACCTCATCATTCTGGTTACAAGTGTAACTCAGAAGCTGAAATACCATAGCCTTTTTAAAAACAATATAAAAGCTGCAGTAGAACAGCTATTTTTAATATTTTAAGGGGAAATATAATCATTGATAGTATTATAATAGTGTGATTTGTTATGGTTATAATTAGTTTTCTCCTTGTTAATTTAAAGTGGTATTCAGTATATTAGAATCCCCTAGCTTTCCTTTAAAACATTGTTTTTTATTTATTAGTGTCACATTAACGCTGCAATGAAGTTACTGTGAAAATTCCCTTGTCGCTACACCCCAACGCCTGTTCAGATACACTGAGGGGGAATTTAGCATGGCCAATGCACCTAACCAGCACGTCTTTCAGACTGTGGGAGGAAACCGGAGCACCTGGAGGAAACCCACACAGACATGGGGAGAACATGCAGACCCTGTAAAGACAGCGACCCAAGCCGGGAATTGAACTTGGGTCCCTGGCACTGTGAGGCAGCAGTGCCAACCGCTGTGCCACCATGCCGCTCCGTAAACATGCCAGATACTGAATGAATTCCCAAGGCTCAAAATAGATCGGAAAGAGACCTTGGCCACGATATTCTGTGTCCCCATCGCCCAACCCTCTGCTTGTTTTTCGATACCAGAGGCAGCTTACCACCATCCGCCATAGGGATCTTCTGGTTCCACGAAAGTCTATGGCATTTTGTATCGCTCCCCCACAATGCCACCATGGAACCCATTTGGTGGCGGGGGCGGGGGGGGGGGGATCACCGGAAAGGGCTGGAGAATCCCATCCCTTGGTTGAAAATGGGTGGCATTAGTCTCCTTTCTACCTGAACACTCTCAAGGCTATCAAACCATTATGTGAGAATTCTTAAGTAAGCACGATAGCTAAAGAACAGTGATTAAACCAAAAGGCAACTTCCTACAATGCAATATTTATCAAAGAAATTGGAATTTTGTAAATGAATTCCGCAAAAGTTGGGTTTCTTATTTAATCTGTGTTCACCCAGAACAAACTCCAGTTTAAAGAAATCTCATTGAAGTGAACATACATTATTAAATCCTTGATTTATCCCATCACTGTGCAGTGCATACATACTTACAAGTGGTGTATCCATTATTTATGCCACATGCATGAATAGAACTGTTGAGATGTCTTAAACAATTTCTCACTTCGTTTTTAAATAGAATTTAAAGAGGTTTACATATGCTTATGTATATTTACCTCCATTCTTTCCACTTCTGCCTCTCCCACTAGCAAAGCCCCGAAGGGGATGATGAATTGTGGACATCCCTATGTTTGCCTGACAGGAGCTGCATTTCCTAAGAGAGGACACTGCATGCTCTTTTCCTTCAGCCGCAGAGTTGGAAGTGGCAATTTGAACTAAACCCACCCATCAGGAAACAGATGCGATTGGGGGGGTTGGTGGTTACACCAGGTCCACTGTTATTCCTCATTAAATACAAGGCAATGTGTAAAAAAAAACAATGTTTCACCTGATCCTGTACCTTGGGTTAAAAATTACTCCCAAAATGTTTTTCTGCTACCCTCCCATGTGGACCATCAAGAGGGCACTCGGTCACAACAGGCAGATCTGAACCGCGAGTGGCAGGATTTTCCCTCCGAGCACAGCAAGGAATGGTTGGGTCAGTTTTGGGGTGTGGAACCCATCCTCAGGGGAAAGCACTCACTCGTTCTAATTCCCATGGGGTAGGGGGAGGGGGCTCTTAACTGCCTGGAGACAGGTTGAGAATTAAAGATGGTGGGCAGGCGCTTGAGTTTGGAGGGCCAATCAGACACCTCCCATCTTGAATCATAGAAATCATAGAAACCCTACAGTGCAGAAGGAAGCCATTCGACCCATCGAGTCTGCACCGACAACAATCTCACCTAGGCCCTATCCCTGTAACCCCACATATTCATCCTGCTAATCCCACTAACCCACGCATCCAAGGACACTAAGGGGCCATTTAGCATGGCCAATGCACCTAACCTGCACATCTTTGGACTGAGAGAGGAAACCGGAGCACCCGGAGGAAACCCATGCAGATATGGGGAGAACGTGCAAACTCCACACAGACAGTGACCCGAGGCCGGAATCAAACCCAGGTTTCTGGAACTGTGAGGCAGCAATGCTAGCCACTGTGCAACCGTTCTGCCCTTGAAAGGAGCAGCAGCTTGTGATAGCAGGTAACTAAGGCTGAGGGTGCTTCAAGATGGAGGAATCCTTCCTCCAAATCCCACAGATCTGAATTTTTAAAAGTGACTCTTGTAGCCAGGCCAGAGCAGTGTAGCGGGAAGGTGGGAGGAGTGAAGATACCCCCCTCCACAGAGTGGTCTGTGGCTCCTCCTGCACCCAGGCAGGTTGGGTGGGCCACTCGGCCTGCTTGGAGCACCAGGCCCCTCATCTGTCGCTGGGAGGCCATCCCGTCGCTCCTGATCTGGCCGCCAAAGGCTTCTGGGAACCTGGATCATCCTGGTCAGCCTCCTTCAATTGGTCGTAAGTGGCTCTTACAGAGCCTGATCAGCTATCCTGCCTCGAGCAAATATTGCCTGGAGGTGGGCTGGACAAGTGGGGCCAAATACCTAGCCTGAGGTGTTAAACTCACTGCCCTTTGCAGTCCCGTTCTGCTGCTGCCAACACTGCTATTCTTTCCCCTATTTGAATGGCCCGAGTTATCCAAGCTGTTCTTTTTTAGTTTATAATGAATAAAACCTATTCAATTTCTGTATCACACTTGAGATAATCACCTGGTGCTAGCCCTTTGTACCGAGGGGATTCTCCCATCATTCTTCTTGGGCTGTTAATGAGTGGCAAACCTCTGCCAGACACTGTTCAATGTCTCCTTTAAAAGCCTTCACTCATTATTTTTCCAGTCCTTTCCCACAGCCTGTATACCCTGTCATGACAGCTTAAATATAACACAGTATTAACATTAGGAAATGGCATTCGATTTCTATTTGATCTCATAATACGTGCTGCTGAAATGATAATTACTGCAAGCTGTAAAAAAAAACAAAAATACATTTCAATCACCATAAGGTATTATCTCAGCTGATGAATTCTGAACCAAATGATACATTTAAAATAGCCCCATCTGCTAGCAACAACAGTTCGCAATTCTTTTCAGCTGACATAATCCAGATTGATTCGTTCAGCAGATAAAATTCAGGCCACTTCTGCCCTTTATAGAAGGAACATAATACCAGCCTTTATTCAGTAACAATGTAACATAATGGGATCGGAATGTGCAAAATGACTGGTTCTTAAATTACTGTGACACACAAGGGCCCAAGACAAGCTGTGGTTTAATGTAAAAAATCATTAGACATAAATTACTAAAGCGCTGTAGCATTAACAAGGTCAAGCCAAGGCTGTTTATGATGTTTTTCAGATGAAAACTATTTGCCCGTATCTCCAGCTTTTTTTTTTACAGAAAATGCTGGGCTTCAAATAAACAAGATACTGTTAGTCACAACGGCTGACATTATGGTATAAGCTCTGTCTAAGAGCTAAACGACTGGGTCATGTTATGTATGGAGATCAGTCAGCAGAACATGTTTTTTGGTAATGTTTTTATCTAGATGGAAGATCCTGATTTAATAGCCCCCTGATATAGGCTCTGACATGACATTTCACTTATAAGATGCTTTAGTGATGCACATTTCATGTTGGGCTTCACAGGGAAAAAAAAATGACAACCACTGTTGTCCAGTGACAAAACCACATGACAGTAAAGTGTCACAGACGGGGAGTGCAGATGTAATATCGTTCTCCTATTTAGACAGAAATGACATCCTCCCATATCTCAAGGGACAATGTCACATACTAGCTAACCTTATTGTGCCAGCTGTACAGTCAACAATATTGACATCATCAACCATTTTCTTGTAAATCTGTAGCCTACACATTTGGGTGTATAGAAATCCATTTCAAAGTGTCCAAAATCTGTTTAGAACACACTTGACGTTTGAGCATATCTTGAAATGGAGGTAGAAATCGGTGTGGAGGAGAGAAAAAAAAATCACAAACACATTTCTCAGGTCTACGGAACAAAACATCGTTACGATAATTTTCAGCCACATCACTACTGAAAAGTGATCAATGCTGATAAAAAACACGAATTTAATTGCCTGATTCCTGTATTAATAATGTATTTTTAAATGTGAAATCTAGAATAATCAGGTGATATCCAAAAAGAGTTGTCCCATTTCACTTTATATTTTCAATACATTTAGACAAAACATAGAATACGGTTTTAAAGATAACCATTAATTAGAGGTCGAGCTTCTTGTAGGGCTTAAATTCAATTTTACTGCAATTGTTTTAAAAAATGCAAAATTATCAATGGTTTTGTTGTGCAATTTTTTTTAACAGCAATCTTGTTTGCTCCTCTGGAGTTTCCGTGCGACACTTTTAACATTGGTCACGATAAACATCCCCCTAGCAATTAACAACCTTGAATTTAGTCATTGTTTGACACAGTTATTATTTCCCATTGAGGCAGATCTGGTTGGTCATCTTACTGCAGCAATGTAACAAATGTCTTCATGGAAATGTCATGTTAGTTTTATCAGATAAGTCACATTTGTCAAGTCACAGCTAGTGTCTCTGGCAGATTTCTTTCACTGGGCATTCTAGTCTCGTATATGATTTTGGTAAGATCAGTGTTTCGGGACGTGAGGGAACAGAAATCGCCTCTTAATCACGGCACTGCGACATCAAAATCTATTGATTTCTTTGTTACTGAAGACTAATTACAGTATCTTGCTGCAATTATATCAGAGATAAAGCAGCCCAGGATCCTCTTATTATCTGCATGCATGTACGATAGAGTACAGATAACCTACATTTTTGAACACTTAATTACCACACTTCCTATTAGATACATTGTTGGTTCTCAGGGATCATTGCTTCCCATGCTCAGATGAAGTTATTGCTTATGAATTCCAATAGAGGGACTGTAAATTCATTCAGTTTCCAGGCTTGGCCTTGAAGGACACAATAAAAAAAGCTTGTTAAATGGCTGAGAAGTCTACAACACGTTAATGGATGAAATGGCGCCTGCTCTGCAAAGACGAATTTAATAAAAAGCATGTCATCTTGCCTTCTTAAGGGACTCTGAATAGAGCCCTTGTATCTAATTACCCATACTGCTGTGTATATCATTTCCAGGGTATGAAAAGAAATCATTTTGGGTGACAAACACTGAATACCTTCACTTACATGAATACATTTTACTTTTGGAGGAAGAAGATTCTGTTGGCTCCATACCTCTCAAATCTACTTTCATTTTTGTCTTAATGGTAAATGGAATATCATATTCTTTTAGCATTTGTAAAGAGGGGACAATCCAATACATTTCCTGCATGTGCACAATTCTCATTTCTAACTAAGCCTAAGCCATTTTAAAAGGGCTATATTCCCGTTTGTCTGGCAAATATTAAATAACAACTAATAGTTTTCCTTTGTGAACAAAAATCACATCAGCTTCAGTTTTGAATGATATAAAACTCTCCCTCCAAGGGAAGAGAAAAGCACTGGCGACTTGCATATCATAAGTCTATTTGAAATATCGGGTGGGATTTTCCAGATCTTCCTGCCGGTGGGAACCTCCAGTCCCACAGAAGGAGACCTCCCCACTCCCCAACTTGTGGCGGATTCCCCAGCAGCAGGACGGCAAGTCATACAAGACACTGTAGATCCTGCTAGTCAATGGTGAGCCCTCTCCACCTCCAGAAAACACACCACTGGAGACTGCAAAATCCCACTCTCTCAGAATGTGCTTATGATATTGCTGCACATCACTTGGTATAACAGAGATATAATGCACAACGGAACTCACCATTCAAAGCCCAAATACATGAGGACGGTTTTTCTAACATACATGTATGGCGTTTTCATCCATAGATTATTTCACTGATTGAGTTGAAGGCAGAATGTTCCACAGCCTTGTGCACTAGTGGGATATAACATACAGCCCTGTAAATCTATTCATTCATGGGACATCATTGCCATTGTCAAAATCAGCATTTATTGCCCTTAAAAATGTGGTGTTAGTTTAAGAAATAGCCTTCTTAAATTGCTGCAGTCCATGTGGTGTGGGTAAACACACTGTCCAGTGACAGTAAAGAAATGGAGATAGAGGTCCAAGCCAGGATTGTATGTGATATGGAGAGGAACCTGTAGGCGGTGGTATTCCCATGTGCCTGCTGCTTTTGGCCTCAAGTTTGAAAGATGCAGTCAAAGAAGACTTGCTGAGTTGATGCAGTGCAGCTTGTATGTGTAACACATTGCAACCACACTGCAGCCATAGTGTGCTGGTGGGGGATGGAGTTAATGTTTAAGGTGGTGAATGCGGTGCCAATCAAGTAGGCTCCTTTGTCCTGGAGGGTGTCAAACTTCCTGAGTATAGTTGGCTCATCCAGGCAAGTGGAGAGCATTCCATCACACGCCTGACTTGTGCCCTGTACATGATGGGCACGGGTTTTCAGCATCAGAAGGTAAGTTGTTCACTGTAGAATTCTCAAACTCTGACCTGCTCTTGTAGCCACAGTATTTATATGGCTCGTGTGGTGCCTGGGTAATGGTAACTTCAGGATGTTGATAGAATGGGATATACTGATGGTAATGGCATTCAACCTCAAAAGGAGATTGTTAGTTTTTCTGTTGTTCGAGATGGGCATTGCTGACACTTGTATGGCACAAACATTACTTGCTACTTATCAGCCCAAGCCTGAATATTGTACAGGTCTTGCTGCATGCTGGCACTTTAGTATCTGAGAAATTATTAAAGGTACTGAATACTGTTGAAGCATGAACAAACATCCCCACTTCCCACTTTATGTTGGAGGGAATCTCATTGATGAAGCAGCTGAAGATGGTTGGGCCTAGAACCCCACCCTGAGGAATTCTTGCAGTGATATCCTGCCACTCAGATGATTGACGTCCAACAATCCCAAATATCTTCTTTTGTACTTGTTGTGACTCCAACCAGTGGGGAGTTTTCCCCTGAATGCCATTGACATCAGTTGTGGTAAGACGTTGATGCCATACTTGGTCAAATGCTGCCTTGATATCAAGGGCAATAATTGTCACCTCATCTCTGGAATTCAGCTCTTTTGTCCATGTTTAAACCAAGGCCATAATGAGGTCAGGAGCTGAGTGACCCGGGTGGAACCCAAACTGAGCGCCAGTGAGTAGGTTATTGCTAAGTAAATGCTGTTTGATAATGCTTTTGATGACCCCCTTCCATCATATTACTGATGATCAAGAATAGACTGGTGTGGCGGTAATTGGCCTGGTTGGATTTGCACTGTTTCTTGTGTACAGGATATACCTGGGCAATTTTCCACATTGTCAGGAAGGTGCCAGTGTCATAGCTGTACTGGAGCAGCTTGGCTAGGGGCGTGGCAAGTTCTGGAGCACAAGTCTTCAGTAGTATTGCCAGAATACTATCAGGGTCTATAGCCTTTGCAGTATCGAGTGTCTTCAGCCATTTCCTGATACCATGTGGACTGAATTGAATTGGTTGTATACTGGCAGCTGTGATGCAAGGGACCTCTGCAGGAGGCTGAGATAGATCATCCACTGAAGATTATTGCAAATGCTTCAGTCTTACCTTCTGCACTGATGTGCTGGACTCTTCCATCATTGAGGTTTGGGATATTTGCGGAACCTCCTCCTCCAGTGAGTTATTTAATTGTCCACCACCATTCATGGCTGGATGTGGCAACACTGCAGAGCTTAGCTCTGATCCATTGATTGTGGAATTGCTTTGTCCTGTTTTATGGTTTCACCAGGTTGACATCTCATTTTTAGGAATGCCTGGCATGCCCTCTTGCACTTTTCATTGAACCAGGCTTGATGCCTCAGTTCAGTGGTAATGGTAGAGTGGGGGATAAGACATGAGTTCACAGGTTGTGGTTGAGTACATTTCTGCTGTTGCTGAGGGCCCACAGTGCCTCATGGATGCCCAACCGTGAGTTGCTAGATCTGTTCAAAGTCTAGCCTTTTAGCATGATGGTATGCTACACAACATGGTGGAGGGTATTCTCAATATGAAGATGAAACCTTGTCTCCAGAAGCAGTGTGTGGTCATCATTCCTACTGATACTGCCCATGGACAGATGCATCTGCAGCAGGCAAGTTGGTGAGGATGGGGTCAAGTATGTTTTTCCCTCTTGTTAGTTCCATCACCACCTGATGTAGTCCCAGTCTTGCATCTATGCCCTTTAGGACCTGACCAGCTTGGTCTGTGGTGGTACTATCAAGCCACTTTGTGTGATGGACATTGAAGTCTCACCCAGAGTACATTTTGCATTCTTGCCACCCTCAGTGCTTCCTTCAAGTAGGGTTCAACATGGAGGAGTACTGATTAATCAGCGGAATCATCAGGGGGACAGTACATGTTGATCAACAGGAGGTTTCCTGACCCATTTTTAATCTGGTGGCATGAAACTTCATGGGGTCCAGAGTTAATATTCAGGACTCCCAGGGAAACTCCGTCATGACTATATACCACTGTGCCACCCGCCACCCCTGCTGGTTTATCCTGCCGGTAGGACAGGACATTCCCAGGAATGGTTATGGTGGTGTCTGGGACGTTATCTGTCAGGTATGATTCCGTGAGTATGATTACGTCAGGCTGTTGCTTGACTAGTCTGTGAGACAGCTTTCCCAATTTTGGCACTAGACCCCAGATGTAGGTAAGGAGGACTTTGCAGGGTCAACAGGGCTGAATTTGCCATTGTTGTTTCTGGTGCCTAGGTTGATGCTGGGTAGTCCATCCGGTTTCATTTCTTTTTGTTTTCTTTGTACAGTTTGATACAACTGAATGGCTTGTGAGGCCATTTCAGAGGGCACTTAAAAGTCTATCACATTGCAGTGTGTTTGTTTGTGCCTGTTTCAGCTAAACAAAATAAGTGATACCCATTCGCTGATTCATTCCACTGGCAATGCCTTGACCAATCAGAGTCAAGCTGCCTTGGCAGTTAACTGTCAGTCACCATCACTGGTGCATCCACCTTGGCAACACCTCCACTAATTAGAGTCCACCTGCCAAACAATCAGAACCCCCTTCTCATGCAGTATAAAGTTGTTGTTTCCTACAACATTGGTAGTCTTGCCATTGTCCTGATGAGTGCAAAATGACTTTTTTCGGCAATGTTCAAGCTACCAATTGTCACAGAACACAGTTCTGCTGCTGCTGTTGGCCACAGTGCCTCATGGATGCCCAGTTGATCTCTTATAATTTCCCATCCATCTTGTATTCCTCACCTGAATCTACCATCATAAGCATCTATGCCCTTCTCCCTCAGATGCTTGTTTAGCTTCTCCTTAAATGCATCAAAACTATGCAATTCAATTACTCCCTGTGAATGAATTGGGATCGAGTTCCACTTTCTTCCACTCTTTAGGTAAAAAAGTTTCTTCTGAATTCCAATTGCATGCTGAAAGCCTGTTTCTATACTCTATATCCAATCTAATCCTATGTATATTGGGTAGAGAAAGCACAGATCATATATGCCTGATTTTCCAATAAACTGGCCACTGCTTCTGAATCCTCCACAAGTGCTGGGAGGCCTCAGATAATCCCATCGCCTGTCCTGACATAGAATAAGAAATATCACGAGTAGGAACTACAGGATAGTAATTTATTTTTCTGCTTTTATCTGTTGTTTTGTGATTTACTTCATTCTATGTTCCCACTGACAACTACTTACACTATTCCACTAGTAACTGCAGTTTAAATAGCTTGACAATATTTCAGCGTAAATACCAGAGATCAGAGAAGGCAAACATATATTTTTTTTTAAGTAGGAAGAAACCACAGACACAAACAGAATCACACATCTTCCAGTGGACATTCTCACACCTAGTCATGTCCCCATGCTGCAGTTTCTCTTTTCAGCCCCGGTACAGTGAAAGATGTTTACTTTGGAGACCACCACATGTACAGTAACTTTGATTCACTGCATTATGATGTTTCTGGCCAAACCTTTTTAACTTGAGAATCCATTATGAAAAATTCATTTTGTATCTAATCTCTAACCTTCCTCGCTTGCACATGCACCAGATGGCATTGTGTTGCGCTTTGGAAGGTAATAAATATAGAATAACTCACTGAAAACAAATGATAACTGGGATCCTTTCAAGCATATGAAGGATCCATAACTCATGGGCCTGCAGGGGCAAGCAAATTATGAAGGTTCCTGACAATGCATGAAGAAACCTTTAAAATAGCATACTTTCAGTAGGTTCCTGTTTCGATTATGGGTTTTCTTAGGGTATGGATTGACAATGGAAAGGGAAGTTCAACTGGGTATATAACCAGGAGTTGATCTGACCCTGCCGCTTTCTGTCCAATGGTGAAAAGTCAAAATCTACTCATGTATCTATGCATTACTGAAATTGTACAAGACTTGGCATGTTCTCCAGATCTGATGCACCTGAGTGGCGTGGTGGCACAATGGTTAGCACTGCTGCCTCACAGCACCAGGGACCCGGGTTCAATTCCCAGCTTGGGACAATGTGTGTGCGGAGTCTGTACATTCTCGCCATGTCTGCGTGGGTTTCTTCCGGTTTCCACCCCCTATCCGAAAGACATGCTGGTTAGGTGCATTGTCCATGCTAAAGTTTCACACAGTGTACCCAAACAGGCACTAAAATGTGGCGACTAGGGGATTTTCATAGTAACTTCATTGCAGTGTTAATGTAAGCCTGCTTTTGACAATAATAAATAAACTTTAAACTGCGATCTAACAACAGAATTAAAATAACAACCAAAATTAGGACAAAGGCATTTTAACAGAAAATTACACATGGGTCTATCAAGCCTGCTCAGTCTAGTGAACTGGTACTGCAGGTAACTTCCATCCTTTAACAGTTGTTGATTTACTCACACCTTAAACAACAACCCTGTCCATCATCTCTTTGTCCAGATTTAAGTCCATTTCTTTTTTGCAGAAAATTTTAAGAATCTTTTTCAGTATTGCTCAGAGGTGAAAACTGAAACAGATGCAAACAGAATTGAAACTGACAATGAGCAAGATAGTTCATTTTTGAACGAATAATTCTTCCCAATATTCATAAGAGAGGACATGCCTTCCCCAGACAGAGAGCAACAAAATGGAATCCATGACTATGACTGAAATTACTGAAGTCCTAAACAGTTTAAAAGGAGCTTAAACAAATAAGACCCTGGGGATAGATAGTATTTATCTTAGAGTGTGAAAATAACCTAGGGCGGAGGGGTTTGGGGCGGGGGAGGGTGGGGGGTGGAATTTATGAGGCCATGACAACCATCATTGATAGTGTCACTTGGAAAAGTGGTGTCCATCTTCAAAAAGAGGATTAACCGGCCATAGGCATCTGCAGATTCACTGGTCAGACTCGCCGTAAAAAAAGAAGTTTGATCATCAGGCACTATCTGCATGATAATATTGTAATCGAAAGTAGCCAAAAATATTCAGAAAGGGAAGATCATGTTTGAGTGGCCTCCTTGATAACTTTGAAGGATTAATGTGTGTTACGAATATAAGTTTATAAGATTGCTCTATTTTTGGACTGTCTCATTAATATGAATAAACATGGAGGATGCAAGGGGTCACGTCTGATAGAGAGGTGTTATGAATGTCAGGTTTTATAAATGTTTACGCTATAAATTGTATATTTAATTCCAAGTTAGAATGAAGTTGAGGATCTAGGGGATTGCTAATCAGCATTTCTACCAGGATATAGTGCCCATGTGATTCACATTACCATGAAGATGGGTTTTTGGAAAGGAATGAGTACATAACAAGCCATTCTCATGTTGAATTACAGGTTTTCCTAACATATCCCTGAAACTCATGGACACAAATCAGTCTGCAAGGATCTGAGAGAGAGCAGGAAGATAGAGGCAGCCAGTTCTGCACCAGAAGAGAAATGTCCATTCTATCATTCACCACACAGAATGCAGTGGGTGCTAGCACCGGGATTTAATTTGTGAGGATTTAAACGAGGGTGGAAGATTTATCTAGCTTTGGCTGATGCAAGGAATCTTGCATCAGTGAAAGTCAGTCCTAGGATTAGAATTTACCCAACAGGGGAAGTATAGGGAGCCATATAGGGAGTGAAGAATAGTTTTGGACTGGTTCTGAGAGAAAAGGTGTCGTTTTAATAGAAAGAGTTAAGTGTAACTGAGGTGTTGGATTGTTTATTGTCTGAAGGTCGCACTGGTCTCTTTCTGTAATTTAAAGTACACATTGCTACAAAGATAATGTCACTATTGCTTTTAATCTGTATGTTACAGTAAAGTTGAAATTAGTCTGTGATCCGGTTAGTCACTGGAAATTCAAATATATTGTAAAAGATCATTAGACTCGATGAGGATTATAACAAGTGCTAAGTGGACTGTGAAATAGTCTACAACGTGAATGTATAAAATTCCAAAAAGCATCTGAGTTTCACATGAAAGGCTATTTGTCAAGTGCAAAGTTGAAGGAACTCATGATGATTCTTGGGAATGGTGAAGAAATTCCATATGGATAGAAAGTAATTATGTATTTGTTTATTTAATTATGTGAACACTGACCATGGTTTTGGAGACCATTACAGTTTCTCACTTACATAAATGATGCAGGCAAAATTTTCACTAAAAGGCAAGTAGTTTGAGTTGGGCAATTTCCCGACTTGACAGACTTGTCTTTGATAAAGCATGCAATTAGACCCAGTTTTATAGATGTAGATATAGAACAGGACAGCACAGAACAGGCCCTTCGGCCCTCGATGTTGTGCCGAGCTTTATCCGAAACCAAGATCAAGCTATCCCACTCCCTATCATTCTGGTGTGCTCCATGTGCCTATCCAATAACCGCTTGAAAGTTCCTAAAGTGTCCGACTCCACTATCACAGCAGACAGTCCATTCCACAACCCAACCACTCTCTGAGTAAAGAACCTACCGCAGACATCCCTCCTATATCTCCCACCATGAACCTTATAGTTATGCCCCCTAGTAACAGCTACATCCACCCGAGGAAATAGTCTCTGAACGTCCACTCTATCAATCCCCCTCATCATCTTATAAACCTCTATTAAGTTGCCTCTCATCCTCCTCTGCTCTAAAGAGAAAAGCCCTAGCTCCCTCAACCTTTCCTCATAAGACCTACCCTCCAAACCAGGCAGCATCCTGGTAAATCTCCTCTGCACTCTCTCCAATGCTTCCACATCCTTCTTATAGTGAGGTGACCAGAACTGCACACAATATTCCAAGTGTGGTCTCACCAAGATCCTGTACAGTTCCAGCATAACCCCACGGCTTTTAAACTCAAACCCCCGTTAATAAACGCTAACACACGATAGGCCTTCTTCACAGCTCTATCCACTTGAGTGGCAACCTTCAGATATCTGTGGATATGAACCCCAAGATCTCTCTGTTCCTCCACATTCCTCAGAACCCTGCTGTTGACCCTGTAATCCACATTCAAATTTGTCCAACCAAAATGAATCACCTCGCACTTATCAGGGTTAAACTCCATCTGCCATTTTTCAGCCCAGCTCTGCATTCAATCAATGGGGGGAATTTTACCATTTTGAGTCTAAGTGCCGGATCTGGGCACCAAATAGATCCGAGCCTGGAATCCTCTTTCCAGCGTGCCCATACGCGTTTTGCCGGCTCCAGCCTGATCCGTGTTGTGGGCGGGGCTTAGCGCTGGCGGACCGATCGGAGCTCTGAACTGCGCATGCGCAGTTCGAAAAAAATCTGACAGCAGAGAGGGCGGCTCTCTGACGTACATCCTCTGGTCGGGGGGTGGGGGGGGGGGGGGGGGTTGGTGGGGGGGGGGTGGTGGGAGGGGGTGTGACCGATCATCCCCTGGGGGGGGGGTAGAGAGGGGGTGTGACGTATCATCCCCTGGGGGGCGGGGGGGGGGGGTCGGGGGGAGGAGAGGGGGTGTGACCGATCATCCACTGGTCGGGGGGGGTTCCGCTGCCTGTCTGCGGCCGATCCCTTCTTAAAGATAGGATGTATGCGCATTTAGAAAGGAATAAACTCATTAACGATAGTCAGCATGGTTTTGTGAGAGGGAAGTCATGCCTCACTAACCTGGTGGTGTTTTTTGAAGAAGTGACCAAAATGGTTGACGAAGGAAGGGCCGTGGATGTTGTCTATATGGACTTTAGTAAAGCGTTTGACAAAGTCCCTCATGGTAGGCTAGTGAAAAAGGTTGGATCCCATGGGATAAAGGGGGAGGTGGCTAGATGGGTGGAGAACTGGCTTGGTCATAGAAGACAGAGGGTGGTAGTGGAAGGGTCTTTTTCCGGCTGGAGGCCTGTGACTAGTGGTGTACCGCAGGGCTCTGTATTGGGACCTCTGCTGTTTGTGATTTATATAAATGATCTGGAAGAAGGAGTAACTGGGGTGATCAGTAAGTTTGCGGATGACACAAAACTGGCAGGACTTGCAGATAGTGAGGAACATTGTCAGAGGCTACAGAAGGATATAGATAGGCTGGAAATTTGGGCAAGGAAATGGCAGATGGAGTTCAATCCTGATAAATGCGAAGTGATGCATTTTGGTGGGAATAATGTAGGGAGGAGCTACACGATAAATGGAAGAACCATAAAGGGTGTAGAGACGCAGAGGGACCTGGGTGTGCAAGTCCACAGATCTTTGAAGGTGACGTCACAGGTGGAGAAGGTGGTGAAGAAGGCATATGGCATGCTTGCCTTTATAGGACGGGGCATAGAGTATAAAAGTTGGGGTCTGATGTTGCAGATGTATAGAACGTTGGTTCGGCCGCATTTGGAATACTGCGTCCAGTTCTGGTCGCCACACTACCAGAAGGACGTGGAGGCTTTGGAGAGAGTACAGAGGAGGTTTACCAGGATGTTGCCTGGTATGGAGGGGCTTGGTTATGAGGAGAGATTGGGGAAACTGGGGTTGTTCTCCTTGGAAAGACGGAGGATGAGGGGAGACTTAATAGAGGTGTATAAAATTATGAAAGGCATGGATAGGGTGAACGGTGGGAAGCTTTTCCCCGGGTCGGTGGTGACATTCACGAGGGGTCATAGGTTCAAGGTGAAGTGGGGGAGGTTTAACACAGATATCAGAAGGACATATTTCACACAGAGGGTCGTGGGGGCCTGGAATGTGTTGCCGGGCAAGGTGGTGGAGGCGGACACACTGGGAACGTTTAAGACTTATCTAGACAGCTATATGAACGGAGTGGGAATGGAGGGATACAAAAGAGTGGTCTAGTTTGGACCAGGGAGCGGCGCGGGCTAATTGTTCCTTGTTTCTCGTTTTAAGGCTTCATTCTATGATCATCTTGCTGGTGCCAGTACAGAGCGAGACTGCGGATAGTTGGGAACCTGTCTCGGGGGCAGGGAATTCATATGGTGATCGTGGAAGTGGAAATGACTAGGGTTGGGAAGCATTTTCCGATCAGGGCCATTGTGATCTCCTGGACTCGTTTCGATCGCCTCAGGGGGTCGGAGAGGAATTTCCCAGATTTTTTTTCCCCATATTGGCCCTGGGGTTTTTCACTCTGGGTTTTCGCCTCTCCCTGGAGATCACATGGTCTGGAATGGGGGGGTGGGGGTGAGTTAATAGGTGTAATGAACAAAGCATCGTAGCTGTGAGGGACAGCTCGGTGGATAGGATATTGGTATGTAGATAGGCTGGAAAATTGGGCGGGGATCCTGGATTCAGGATTCATTCCTGGACCGGGGAGCGGCGCGGGCTTGGAGGGCCGAAGGGCCTGTTCCTGTGCTGTATTGTTCTTTGTTCTTTGGCACCATCACTGGTACACTACCAGCCACAGCCATCTCTCCCGCTCTCTCGCACCTGCAGGGAAGAGTAATCCGTGGCTGGTAGTGTACCAGTGATGGTGCCAGGAGGGATCGGCCACAGACAGGCAGTGGAAACCCCCTGACCAGAGGATGAGACGTCACACCCCCTCTCCCCCCACCCACCCCCTGCCCTAGGGGATGATACGTCACACTCCCTCTCCTCCCCCCGCCAGGGAATGATCGGTCACACCTCCTCCCCTCCCACTCCCCCACCCCCAGGCGATGAGACGTCACACCCCCTCTCCTCCTCCCATCCCCCTCCCACCCCGACCAGAGGATGACCTGGGTCAGAGAGCCATTGCAGTCTCTGACCCCGCTCTTCGGAGGCTGCAGTGGCGACTTCAGACTTTTATTTTGCGGGTCGGTAACAGCGCGGACGCGGATCGGGCCAGAAGACGGTAAAGTGGGATTTGGCGGTAGAGTTGGGCGCGCGGTTCATAAAGTTGATTTAAATGCATGCAAATGCATTTATATCGTCGGGCTGCCCGATTCGTCGGTAAAGCCGCGATCTGCTCGGAATCGGGTGCAGATCGTGGTATGGGCCCACGTCCAACTTTACCGTGATTTCGCGCCTGTTTGAAGTTTTGGTAAAATCAGGCCCAATGTCTCTTTGCAGCCTACAACAGCCGTCCACCTCATCCACTACTCCAGCAATCTTGGTGTCATCAACAAATTTACTGACCCACCCTTCAGCCCCCTCCTCCAAGTCATTGATAAAAATCACAAATAGCAGAGGACCCAGCACTGATCCCTGTGGTACACCACTGGTAACTGGTCTCCAGTCTGAAAATTTTCCATCCACCACCACTCTCTGTCTTCTATGAGATAACCAGTTACTTATCCAATCGGCCAAATTTCCCTCTATCCCACACCTCCTTACTTTCTTCATGAGCCGACCATGGTGAACCTTATCAAATGCCTTACTAAAATCCATGTGTACGACATCAGCTGCTCTACTTTCATCTGCACACTTAGTTACCTCCTCAAAGAATTCAATCAAATTTGTGAGGCAAGACTTACCCTTCATGAATCCGTGTTGACTATCCTGGATTAAGCTGCATCGTTCCAAATGGTCATAAATCCTATCCCTCGGGACCTTTTCCATTAACTTACCGACCACCGAAGTAAGACTAACCGGCCTATAATTACCAGGGTCATTCCTATTTCCTTTCTTGAACAGAGGAACAACATTCGCCACTCTCCAGTCCTCTGGCACTATCCCCATGGACAGTGAGGACCCAAAGATCAAAGACAAAGACTCTGCAATCTCATCCCTTGCCTCCCAAAGAATCCTAGGATATATCCCATCTGGCCCTGGTGACTTATCGACCCTCAGGTTTTTCAAAATTGCTAATACATCTTCCCTCAGAACATCGACCTCCTCCAGCCTATCAACCTGTATCGCACTCTCATCCTCAAAAACATGGCCTCTCTCCTTGGTGAACACTGATGAAAAGTATTTATTCATCACTTCTCCTATCTCTTCTGACTCCATACACAAGTTCCCACTACTATCCTTGACCGGTCCTAACCCCATCCTGGTCATTCTTTTATTTCTCACATAAGAGTAAAAAGCCTTGGGGTTTTCCTTGATCCGACCCGCCAAGGACTTCTCATGCCCCCTCCTAGCTCTCCCAAGCCCTTTTTTTAGCTCATTCCTTGCTACCTTGTAACCCTCAAGCAACCCAACTGAACCTTATTTTCTCATCCTTACATATGCTTCCTTTTTCCTCTTGACAAGGCATTCAAGCTCTTTTGTGAACCATGGTTCCCTCACTCGGCCATTTCCTCCCTGCCTGACAGGGACATACCTATCAAGAACACGCAGTATTTGTTCCGTGAACAAGCTCCACATTTCATTTGTGCCTTTCCCTGACAGTTTCTGTTCACATCTTATGCTCCCTAATTCTTGCCTAATCGCATCATAATTACCCCTCCCCCAATTATAAACCTTGCCCTGCCATATGGCCCTATTCCTCTCCATTGCAATAATGAAAGACACCGAATTGTGGTCACTATCTCCAAAGTGCTCTCCCACAAACAAATCTAACACTTAGCCCGGTTCATTACCTAGTACCAAGTCCAATGTGGCTCCACCTCTTGTTGGCCTATCCACATATTGTGTCAGGAAACCCTCCTGCACACACTGTACAAAAACTGCCCCATCCGAACTATTCGACCTATAAAGGTTCCAATCAATATTTGGAAAGTTAAAGTCACCCATGACAACTACCCTGTGACCTCCACACCTATCCATAATCTGCTTTGCAATTTCTTCCGCCACATCTCTATTACTATTTGGGGGCCTATAGAAAACTCCTAACGTGACCGCTCCTTTCCTATTTCTAATTTCAGCCCATATTACCTCAGTAGGCAGATCCTCCTCGAACTGCCTTTCTGCAGCTGTTAAACGATCCTTGATTAACAATGCTACTCCTCCACCTCTTTTACCACCTTCCCTACTCTTACTGAAACATCTATACCCCGGAACTTCCAACAACCATTCCTGTCCCTGTTCTAACCATGTCTCCGTAATGGCCACAACATCTTAGTTCCAAGTACCAATCCACGCTCCAAGTTCAGCTACCTTATTCCGGATGCTCCTTGCATTGAATTAGACACACTTCAACCCACCTTCCTGTCTGCCGGTACACTCCTGCGACCTTGATACCCTCCTCAGTACCTCACTACACTCAACACTGGCTTCTGGACTAGAGCTCATTTCCCCATCCCCCTGACAAATTAGTTTAAACACCCCCCCCCCCCCCGAAGAGTTTTCATTCTTGGAAGGTGGTGAAGGTCTACTGACCTTGAAAACACATCCATGGTAGCCACAAGGATGGTGCAGTGGGTGGGGAGGGGGGATGGGGGGTTGGGGAGAGTGATGCGCGGGTGAGCATTGAGGAGTGCTGGATACAAGACCTACTTCAGTTCTCTGGAACATTGTCCCAATCATTTTAGAGGCTACAGGTCATCTATCCCTCACCCTCACATCCCCTTTCACCCCCATATCAACCCATGTCCCACCCACCTTCCCCATACCCCCATGCCATCTCTGTAGCCATTCATCCAATGGGCAGACCACAGTCGCCATGTGGCGGTGAGAAAACTTCTAACAACTGAATACAGTTCTCAATTATCCACACGTGATAGTGAAATAAACATTCATTCATGAAATCCACTCAAAGCTTTTACATCTCCTCAAGTGGTTAATATAAAACCAAACTTCTATTCAGACCCCACATCAAAGACAGCTAATCCTATAATAGCCTCTTTAAACTGTCAATCAAATTGTGAATTTAGAACCACCTGCTGAGATAATTATCACTTTTGAAAATCAGCCAAGCATTAATGATTACATAATAGCCCATGGGAAATGTCACAATGAAGTTTATTGAAATTGCATGAACAGATGGGAATATTTTTGTTTAATGTACACCAGATGGCCTGTGAATCAAAGCAGTCCAACAGAAGGTTTTTCTTTTACGCTCACTGACAGCTTCAGCCTGTTTTCTTCATGTGTAAAGTATGGGTAATTAAAAAAAGGTCACACCTATCACATTTAAACAAAGCATATCCACCCTTCAAGAAAGTTTATGCCTGCTCCATCAATTCATTACACCCATACTGTTGGTTAAGGCTTTTGGACCAATGAAAATGAGGTCTGTTTGAACTCAGAATTCAGGTCAAATGGCCCTTATGAGTTTGGGGTATCCTCCTGTGTGAGACATGCCCCACACCCTTCCCTCATCAGCAAAGAATGGATCTGCTGGAAATGAGGACAGCACTTCCACATTTTGTTCCCACCTGCCATTTTTAAAGGGCATGGACTCTATTCGAATCTGCAAAGATCTGGTCCTTCGAGTAAAACTCAGATTGGCTGATAATACAAACCTGGGAGTTCAATGGAACTGCTGAAAGTAACACAGGAGTTACTGACTAAAATGAACAAACTAAACTTGTGAGATCAATAGCTTATGAAATTTAATCAAGAAATCAAGTTGGGAGATATGGGTGGTGATAGACTGAGACCATTAGAATTAGAGAGGCCAGTGTTGCAAAAATGTTTAATTTCATGAATCATTTTTTCTGAGTATAACTTCTAGTTTGGGGATTGAATTGTTAAATGTAAGATTAATGGAAACCCCTGGTGAGAAGTTGGTAAACAGACTTGGCTAATTGTAATTCAGAGGGTAGCTTGTATTTATTTAATAAGGTCTGAGTTGCAAGTGAGACAATATTAACCAATAGGTGGCTCGTTTCTGAATCTTCATGGAGACAAGGGCGAAATTTTCCTGTCCCGCCTGCCAAGGGAATCGTAGCGAGCAGGAGCTGGACTATGCAAAAGTCTATTGACCTCGAGCGGGATTTTCCTATCTTGGGGCGAGTGCGGCTGGAAAATCCCACCCAAGATATATATAGTAATCCTCATTATTCATGTGGTTTCCCTGAGCAAAAAAAGAGTTGGGGAATTGTAGTTGATCAATTTAAATCTCTATCTTGAACATTTCAGGCATGTCATGTTGCTGTGGGTATGGCTTGCAGGTGAAACCTTTTTGTGGTTTTGTGTTTATCTGTCTGTCTTCTCATAGAAATTGCACTTGGAGCCTGGGAGCAACTTTGAGAAGCAGTGAAGGAAATCTGCCAGGAGCTGTAAATGAGGGGCAACCGGCTTTCACAAACTGAGAATATTTACTGAGTTTGCAGTCACTGAACAAGAAAGCAGTGAAAATCCTGCTTGAGCTAGGGATTTCACAATTATGATGTGCTTTTGGAGAGATGGAAGGTTGCATAGCTGGATGCTAGTGGAAAGACCTCAAGAAATCCCATATCTCACAGAATAACAGGAACACTGAGGAAAATTATTGTGAATTCCTGAGAGCTTTGGCACACCTTGGTTTGGTCCCATGGGAGGGGTGAAGTGACCATCAATATCCTGTAATGAATAGGGGAACTTTAGGATAGAAATACAAGTAGAATGGAGAGTGTCCCATTGAGATTTTTGAGCTTAAAGAATAGATATATATGAAATAAAGGCTGGTATTTTATTACCTCACTCAGGCAAGGCTCATAAAATCCCACCTGAGGCCAAAGGAGAATTCTGTTCTGCGAGCCGCGCCCGGCCTGATTCCAGGGTGGGCGTGGCGGTAAAATTCCGGCAAAAATATTAAGTTAGTAGTTCTTGCTTCATTTAACTCTTGCACCGTAAATCTCTGTTTAAAATATGAAACATTTTGTGTAGTTCTTTAAGTTTGAATTTCTCTTGATAAATTATTCGTCGATCTTGAGATCCAGGGAGATGGTGAGGTTGATGAGATGGTCATGAATTTAGGTAGGAGATTTTGTGGGAAAGGAGAGATTTAAATAGAATAGGTGGGTGACACAACAAAGATAGCTGGCAGGAGATAGAAACATAGAAACCCTACATAGAAACAGTCCATTCGGCCCATCAAGTCTGCACCGACCACTATCCCACCCAGGCCCTACTCCCATATCCCTACACATTTACCCGCTAATCCCTCTAACCTACGCATTTCAGGAGGGATGAAAAGACAGAGGGGTACTTTGAGGAGGATGAAAGCCTTGTCACCACATTATTGTGCAGTGCCCAGTGAGGACGATCTGAACAGGCAGACTTTCCCTAAAAGGTGTCACACCTGGCAATGAGACACATCACTCAAGTATTAGTGTAGATTTCATGTTCACTTTCTGGCGTTTGAACATACAAGTCTCTGTCCCAGAGGCAAACTTACCACTAGCTGAATCAAACTGACTCTATATTAAGAAACCCTACAGTGCAGAAGGAGGCCATTTGGCCCATCGAGTCTGCACCGACCACAATCCCACCCAGGCCCTACCCCCACATATTTTACCCGCTAATCCCTCTAACCTACGCATCCCAGGACTCTAAGGGACAATTTTTAACCTGGCCAATCAACCTAACCCGCACATCTTTGGACTGTGGGAGGAAACCGGAGCACCCGGAGGAAACCCACACAGACACGAGGAGAATGTGCAAACTCCACACAGACAGTGATCCAAGCCAGGAATCGAACCCGGGACCCTGGAGCTGTGAAGCAGCAGTGCTAACCACTGTGCTACCATACCTTATATGATTAAGGTATCATATAAAAGCGTATTGATAAGTTTCTACACATAATATATCATGGCCACAGACCTTAATATCCATGCCCTCTAAGGACTTTCGTAAGGAAATATCCCTCACCTGATGAAGGAGCAGCGCTCCGAAAGATCATGATTCACATAAACCTGTTGGATTTTAACCTGGTGTTGTGAGATTTCTTACTGTGCCCACCCCAGTCCAATGCCGGCATCTCCACATCATAAAGAAATACTGTATGTTGAACTTTTTAAAAACCTTACCAAGTACCAACTAAGTACCAAGTATGGAGTGGTAGATTTTCTTATAATGATTCAAAGCGAAGTTCAGATTTTGAAACTTTAAGTCCCAATTTTAGTTTAAACTGGAGTGGATCAGGTTAGATGCCTCTCCTACCTCCCCTCCCAATTTTCTAATCCATTGGTTGAGTTAAAATTCTAGCTTTAAAGTGTTAACTTTGCACAGTAGATTAATGGCAGTTGCAGGGTATCTCCCAAAAATCCAGTTTAGACCAGGAGCTCAGCTATCCACGATTAATAAATTATTTCACCAATACCTATTTAAGATTCTACCTCACAAATGTATTAAATAAATGACTTTTAGTTACATGCACTTCATTGCACCAGTAAAAAGAAGCAAACAACTAACAAATAATGAAATAATTCTTGTTATTGGACGCAAATATCAACAAAACATCTTTAAAATCCTGGATATGATACCATTAGTTGGTAATTGTCCACCTTTCTGCACTTAATACATTTATAAAAATACCTACACTTCCTTCAAGGATGGTTAAATACTATTGTTGGTAAGACAGGATGCTGCCAGATCTGAAAATAATATTTAAAGGTTTGGGAAATGGGATGGACATTTGAATTATTGAAACTTGCTCCTCTTCTGAATCTGTTGAAAGGACATACAACCTCATTGTCAGGTTTGTTTGTGATTCTGGCTGAAACAGCTCCAGACAGGCATTTAAATAATCAAATCTATCAGTTATAATCAAGGGAGGAAAATGGATCAAACGGCAGATAGATTGATTAAGCTACTACTGCATACTGATGGGAAGTCCAGACTGGATCTGAGAATGTTCTTTAGGCCATCTTCACTGGTGTGGTTAAAAAAAAACCTCAAACTAAAATTTCATCCAATTTGTTTGAATCATGTGTTTGGTGACTAACATTTTTCGATTTACATATTGAATAGAATCATTTGGTGAACTTATTGCTTTTTCAGATGGCTCTGTACAAAGCAGGAAGCTCCAGTTTGGGCTAAATGCAACATGATGAAGTAGAAATGTTCAGGTTTAACTACCCTTTTCTCCCATTCGCCTTTTTGAAGCTTTTTTGTAATATTTAGTCATTTGTGTACTTTCCACGTATATTATAAAATGCGACATTCGTATCAATGTTCAAGCCTTTACTTTGAGGCAGTTGAAGACTATAAAATATCCTTTAAGAAATATTGACATGTACTGAAATCATGTAAGCATTTCCCTGATGTAAGAACGTATATGAAAGCAATGTAGAATCAGAGTCATGGAGTGCAGGAAAAGCCCTTCGGCCCATCGAGTCTGCACCGACAATAACTACCACTGAAGGCACATTAATCCCATTTTCCTAAACTTGTCCCATATTCTTGAATGTTACGATATTTCAAGTGCTCATCCAATTATTTTTTAATGTTGTAAGGTTTCCAGCCTCCACTACTTTCCCAGGCAGTACATTCCAGATTCCCAACACCCTCTGAGTGGATTTTGTTTCTCAAAACCCCTCTGAACCACCCTCCTATTACCCTAAAACTATGCCCCCTGGTGATTGACACCTCAACCAAAAGGAACAGTTTCTCCCTACTCACCCCTATCCATACCCCTCATAACCTTATACATCACAGTCATGCCCCCCCCCACTCCCCCCCCACCCCCCCCACCCCCCCCCCAACCCCCCCCCCCCCCCCCCACCCCCAACCCCCCCCCCAGCCTTCTCTGCTCTAAAGAAAACAATTCAAATTTCTCCTTATAGCTCAAATGCTCCATCCCAGGTAACATCCTGGTGAACCTCATCTGTACTCACTCTAAGAAGTCTCACAACACCAGGTTAAAGTCCAATAGGTTTATTTGGTAGTACAAGCTTTCGGAGCGCTGCTCCTTCATCAGGTGCGTGAAGAGTTGGGTTCACAAGCAGGGCATATATTTGTGTTGTGTTGAGTTGAGTTGAGTTGTGTTGAGTTGTGAACCCAACTCTTCACTCACCTGATGAAGGAGCGAGACTCCGAAAGCCTGTGCTGCCAAATAAACCTGTTAGACTTTAACCTGGTGTTGTGAGACTTCTTACTGTGCCTTCCCCAGTTCAACACCAGCATCTCAGCATCATACTCACTCTAGCAATATCACATTCTTCCTACGGGGAGGTGACCAGAACTGCACACAGTACTCCAACTGTGGCCTAACCAATGCTCTGTACAAATTCAACATTACCTCATTGCTCTTGTACTCTATGCCACATATGCCTTCTTAACTATCCTATTCATGTGCTCTGCTAACTTTGTCAGATCTGTGAATAAGTATCCCAAGATCCTTCTGTTCCGCTGAGCTTCCTGGTGTCCTGCCATTCATTAAATACTTCCTCTTCATGTTTCTTCTTCCAAAATGCATCATCTTATATTTACAGTGTTAAATGCCATCTGCCACTGCTCTGCCCATCTGACCAACCCATCTATCTCTTCCTGTAACCTACAACCACCTTCTTCACTATTATCCACCTTACCAATCTTGCTGTCATCTAAAAACTTGCTTAACATTGTCCCCACATTCTTATCTATATCATTTGTGTATATAACAAACAATTAGGGTCACAGTACTGAACCTTGCGGCACATCACTGGACAGCGGTCTCCAGTCACTTAAACAGTCTTCTACCACTACCCTTTATTATTAAACCAGTTTCTGATCCATCTCGCCAAGTTTCCCTGAATTCCATGTGCTTTAACCTTCTCAATCAGTCTCCCATGTGAGACCTTGTCAAAAGTTTTGCTAAAATCCATATAAACTACATACACTTGATCACATTTTTGAAAAATTCTAATAAATTTGTTAGACGTGACCTCTGACAAAGCCACGCTGACTATTTCTAATCAACCCATGCCTTTCCTACTGGAGAATAAATTCTCTCCTTCAGAATTTTCTCCAATCGTTTCCCTACCACTGAAGTGGTCCCTATCAGAATTGTTTAACTCTTGAAAGGTGAGGAACAGGTTGCCTTGTGTAAGAAGTTCTGGAACTAAAATATTGGCCAATCTGAAACCTTCTGTTGCCATAGAGGTAAGTTGCGAATCTCTGTGGCACTATGAAGAGACCTGGTGCTGTTTTGCTGGGTATGCTGTGCCAAGGCATGGCTTGTATAGCACACCCTCTTCAAAAAGCTGTTGGAAATCTGTAATGGGGCATTATCCTGATGTCACACTGCCCAGCTGGCTAATGCGACATCAGAATATCTGCTTTAGATCACACAGGACCAGGCCATAACTTTACACATCATTTTGCAAATAACAGCTGCTGAACTACAAAATGGGCCTTGCACCAATTTTCCTTGGAGGGCCAGGCTTCCAAATTGCAGGTAAGGTAACGTTTGAGAATTTTTACTATTCCAAAGTGCCGGGCAGTGTTGTGAAATATTTAGATAGACGTTGTGGTGAGTTCCTGGATTTGGCAGAGGGTGCTGCATCCTCACTGGGAGAGCAGAAGATTTGGTGAACTGTCCACACAAGGGCTGCCATGTCTCTGGGATTTGCAGCATGGCATGGAGTTAGAGCAGAGATTGTGGACAGTGCAAGCTCTGCACGGTGCCCTTTGCCAGCTTGGAGCCAGATTCCTCCATGTTCTTCGATAGTGACAGGATGACATCTGGCAGGAGAGCCAATGCGCCCTATACCTCAATGTACATGCCCATCAGCACTGCATTGAAGCCTTTAACTGAGGCTTCTGCCACAGTACTTGGCTGCAACCTCTCCCTCTGCTGAACTGGCAAATGAGCCATCACCTTCCCCTAGCCTGGCTGCACTTGTGCCTGGATGATTGACCATGTGCTGATACCAACTCTATTCTCCAATATATTTGCGGTGCCAGTATGTGAACTACTGGCTACAAATGCCAGAGCAAGTGACAGGACTGTTCACCAGTGCTGCATTGTTGCTTACTCCCTGCTGTGACTGAGAGCAGACAATCAAAATAGGGAAGTTTGGTGTGAGGGTCTGGGGCTGGCTGGGTGGGAAACAAGGGGTCAATGAACAGACTATCAGCAGCTTGCTCATCGTGTCAGACAGGATGAGGGTGAGCTGGGAGTTGAGAAGAGTCATAAAGCAGGAATATGCCATCATCCTGAATATTCTCAGTGATGTCAGATGCCATGGCTTCTTTCACAGCCAGTATCATGATGCCGATTGCCACCTACTCTGCAGTGCTTAGGAGATGCAGATGTCCTTGGCCCCCATCGGTTCTGCTCTGATCCTTTCTACTGAGTATCATCTTGTCCTGCAGCAGAGGCAGAGCGAGCAGAATGTTAGTGATGCTGTAGCATTGCATTTAAGTGATATGCCTGCCATAACTGGAAATACGTGGAGGCAACAAGATGGGTGTATGAGGCTGGCAGTATGGGAAGGTGTGTGACTTTAAGGTGGAGAATCTGGATATCCTGAACACTGTTGCTGGTTGAATGATGGTGCATTGAGCAGTGTGAGAGGTTGGTGGTCTGGTGGGTAGGAGATGTCATGTGAACATGCATTCACTGACCTTGGCCACTTGCTTGAGACTGTTTGTGGACTGGTGTCAGGTCTTTGGTTCCAGAATCTGGAAGTTGACCTCCCTGGCCATTTGCTTCCATTTCCTTCCAGCAATACTATTCGGCGCAGGTTCCCTTTAAGAGGGTGATATTGCATTTAGGAGAGAGTGCTTGATGGCACTGTTCAGCCCCCTGCTGAGGATAAAAGCATCCAGCAATGTAAAGGGTGCTAGTCAGCACCAAGGAAGATGCTCTGTCTCATGCTACAGCCATGAGGCATGAGGTGGGTGCACCAAATTTAAATGTTTCCCATCTCCAATGGAACTAAAGTGGGAAGGCTGCAAATCACAACTAAACCATATCCAAAATCTTGAGCAATTTCTTAACCCCTAATATCCTCAGTTAAGATTGATAAAAAATCCCAGTGTGTGTGTGTGTTTTTTTTATTCATTCATGGGACATGGGCGTCACTGGCTGGCCAGCATTTATTGCCCATCCCTAGTTGCCCGAGGGCAGTTGAGAGTCAACTGCATTCCTGTATATAATTATGAAGGACACAGAAAGGGTAGATAGGAAGAAACTTTTCCCCTTAATTGAGGGGTCAATAAAAAGGGACAGATTTAAGGTAATGGGCAGGAGATTTGGAGGGGATTTGAGGTGGTGGGAATCTGGAACTCACTGCCTGACACGATGGTAGAAATGGGAACTCTCACAATGTTTAAGAAGCATTTAGGTGAGCATTTGAAACACTGTAGTACTCAAGGCTATGGACCAAGTGCTGGAAAATGGAATTTGAATAGATAGGTGCTTGATGTCTGGCACAGACATGATGGGCCGAAGGGCCTCTTTCTGTGTTGTAAAATATCTCTATGACCTCCAGAATGGAGTAAGAAGTCTAACAACACCAAATTAAAGTCCAACAGGTTTATTTGGTAGCAAAAGCCACTAGCTTTTGGAACAGGCTGTCTCCTGACGAAGGAACAGCCTGTTCCGAAAGCTAGTGGCTTTTGCTACCAAATAAACTTGTTGGACTTTAACCTGGTGTTGTTAGACTTCTTACTGTGTTTACCCCAGTCCAACGCCGGCATCTCCACATCATGATTCCAGAATGGAGCCAGTATTTTGCTGACTGTAGTTGTGACACTCAACAGTTCAGTCCAAAGTATGAAAGTTTAGCAGAATATGATCATCTTTTGCCTATTGCCTTAGCAGGGTCTATTTACCAAAGATATTTGGTCACATTGGGAAAGTGGAGTTTTTGTTGGAATGAATGAAATTAAAGGCCTTTGATGAACTCTTTTTTCAACTTTATAGGATTTATGTTGTTTAATATGTTCTCCTCTGGGGCAGGATGGAAGTAAGATTAGTTTTATTGAAATGTTCTGATTTTGTGAAAGGCATTATAACATTGGCCATGCTTGGGAAGTATTTCATTGGCTATAAAGCACTTTGGAATGCCCTGAGGTCACGAAAGACACAATGTAAATGGAAGTCTTTAATGCAAGTTTTTTTTTCATCTATTGAAATTATGTACAACTGATCAGGGAAGATGCCACAGGCTCTCTCAGTATAGTAACAACATGGATACAATATTGGCTGAGTTACAGGAAACAGAATTATAGTCAGTGGGTGTTTTTCAGACTGGAGGAATGTGTGGAATGGAGTTCCCCAGAGGCCAATACTGCATCCATTGCTTTTCCTGGTATATATTAATGGCCTAGACCTTGGTGTACAGGGCACAATTGCAAAGTTTGCGGATGATACAAAACTTGGAAGCATTGTGAACTGTGACAATGATAGTGTAGAACTTCAAAAGGAGAGAGACAATTTAGTAAAATGAGTGGACAGTTGGCAAATTAAGTAAAATGTGGAGAAAAGTGGAGTGATTCATTTTGGTAGGAAGAACATGGAGAGACAATATAACATAATGAGTATGACCCTAAAGGGGATGAAGGAACAGAGGGCACTGGGTGAGTTTGTACATAAGTCATTAAAGATGGCAGGACAGGTTGAGAGAGTGCTTAATAAAGCATACAGTCTGGCTTTATTGATACAGGCATAGAGCATGAAAACAAGAAGGTTATGCCAAACGTGTATCAGACACTAGTTTGGCCTCAGCTGGAGTATTGCGTCCTGTTCTGAACACTATACTTTAGGAAGGGTGTGAAGGCATTGGAGGGAATGCAGAAAAGATTCACAAGAATGGTCCCAGAGGTGAGGAACCTCAGTTATGAAGATAAATTGGAGAACTTAGATTTGTTTTTCTTAAGAGAAGTGAATTGGCTAAGAGGCGATTTGATAGAGGTATTCAAAATCTTGAGGATGCTGGACAGAGTAGATAGCGAGAAATCATTCCCACTCATGAAAGGATCGAGAATGAGTGAGCAGAGATTTAAAACGATTGGCAAAAGAAGTAAAAATGTCTTTGTACAATGTGCTGCCTGAGAGTCTGGTTCAATTGATGCATTCAAAAGGGAATTAGACTGTTATCTGAAAAGGCAGAATGTGACGGATTACAGAGAGAAAGTGGGAAGTGAATTGCATTTGGAGAGCTGATGCAGACAAAATGGGCCAAATGGCCTCCTTCTGTGCTGCAACAATTCAGTGATTCTGTGAGGGAAAAGAACCAAGAATAATCAAGTGGGGTCAACATTTACTTAAAATAACCCTTTTGAGGTCCAATTTGGACATAATTTCAGTCTCTAATTCTTCCTGTGATGTATGTGGCTGACCCATCCCCTGTTCAAACCCTCCCCAAAAAGATTAATTTCCTCTTGGACACAATGGGGCCATATTTGTTGTATTTTTAAAATAGCCAGCCTTATTTGTTGTATTTTTAAAATAGCAAAGTCTAAATACACTTTTTAATCAAGTGCCATTTTTAGGATTTGTTTAATTGCTTGCAGGCTGGTTATAGTGGAATTATTATTATAATGATTACCTTCTGACCTTTTGGGATTAACATGGTAGCTGATGACTGGAGCTCAGGAAAATGAGATGAGAAATGGAATGAGACAATGGTCAATAATAGTTCTGCCCCCTCATCACATGTATTAAAAAAACTGGTGTTCAAACTGGGAGTCTGATTTCCAGCTGTTTTGGGCTTGGGAGCGTCTTAGAATCATAGAATCCCTACAGTGCAGAAGGATGCCATTTGGCCCATCAAATTTGCATTGACAACAATCCCACCCAGACCCTATCCCCATAACCCCAAGTATTTACCCTGATTAAGGGGCAATTTTAGCTTGGCCAATCAACCTAACCCACACATCTTTGGAGTGTGGGAGGAAACCGGAGCACCTGGTGGAAACCCACACAGGGAGAATATGCAAACTCCACATAGTCACTTGAGATCAGAATTGAACCCAGGTCCCTGGCGTTATGAGTCAGCAGTGCTAACCACTGTGCCACCATGCTGCCCTGCTGCTACAATACCACTGTTTAATGTTAAGTCATCCCAATTAAATCAGGACATTTGAGAGATGTGAACAGGCCATGACTGTAGTGCTAAAGATTACAGGGAAAAATGTTACAGGAGGCAGTGTTCAGTGAGAGAAGCTTAATGTCTTTCCTTTGCAGAATCTGCATGGAGGAAGGTACAGATGTATTTGGTGTTCTTATGTTGATAACACTACTGTTAATTTTTCAGATTTTGACTTTCTTTACTCATGTGCGGGTTATAAAAGGTGTCTAATCTTTTGGCCTGATGTTGTCTCCTTAAAAATCAATGGTTTATTTCTTTCTTGTTGTTTGGGATTAAAGCAGGAGTGGCTAAGTAAATTGTACATATGACAAAAGAATGGTCCGTGAAAAAAGAAATGATAGAGAAAATAAATTCCACTTATCAAAGTATTAAATTGTCTTAAAGTGCTTCACGTTCAATGCATTGCTTTTTGACGAACACACCAGTTGATGTCAAATTTTAATTGGGGAACTAAAATAGTTACATTTTATATTTTTATTCGTTTCACAAGTTTTACAAGTAGGCTTACATTAACACTCCAATGAAGTTACTGTGAAAAACCCCGAGTCGCCACACTCCAGCATCAGTTCGAGTACACTGAAGGAGAATTTAGCATAGCTAATGCACCTAACCAGCATATCTTTTGGACTGCGGGAGGAATCCGGAGTACCCGGAGGAAGCCCACACAGACGTGAGGAGAATGTGCAGACTCCGCAAAGACAGTGACCCAAGCCAGGAATTGAACCCGGGTCCCTGGCGTTGAGAGGCAGCAGTGCTGACCACTGTGCCATTGTGTTGACAAGATGTTGATTTCTATGTCAAAGACACCTGCTGCCTGTTTCAGGTAAGTATCCAGGATACTTAATAGACACCAGCTTCCAATTTGACAATTCATGCACAGAGCAAATTGAACAAGAAATATCTTAGTCTGAAATTCACCTCTCCCAGTGGTCTTTTGTTTCCTTAGAAATGGTTGTGGCAAGGTCCAGTTTCTCAGTCCACATTCTGAACATTGTTAAAGTCCCCACATCTTGTGTGCAACTTTTAGACTATAATCCCCAAATCAAATATATTAATAAAAATCTTATTCATAGTAGATGTCTCTTTAGGGGAGAAACCAGTCTGCACTATAAATCAGTGTCAGATGAAGCTAAGCCAGGCCTCTGATATCCTAATCAGATGAATTAATGAAGAACAAAGTTATACATCAATACATGGAGATTAACATTCTCAGAATGTAGTGCTGACACCTTTGCAAATATCTACAGCAAGAGACAGTGAATTTGTATTGCTTTGTTTAATATTCAACATCATTAATGCATAATAATATTTCCTATGATTTTAAATAGTAGAAGAGACATTTATCTTATAAATACCAAGAAGTATAGCAATTTAAAGATAAAGGTACTCCTGTTTAGGATTAAAACTGCTGATAGTTCTTGAAATGATAAGTACTCAACCGGGGATACATATTCAATAGTGCACAGACAGCAGCATCTTTAATCTTCATCAAGCAAAATAATAACGCAAATAACAGTTTGTGGCTTGCTTTTGTGATTATCGCATTACTCGCTCACACGCTCGAGGAAATTCAGCTGCTAAGTAACTGCATTGCAAGCTGGCATATCCTTATGATCAACTTTTAAAAAACTGTAGTCATGGTCCAGCCCAAACCTGGTCATACAGTCGCAGCCCCTATGCTTATTATCACAAGCGTACCATTTAACAGATCTATTCTGCTATCTCAGTAACGCCCTTTTGCACAATGGCACAATCAACAACAATGCCACTCAACTAATCTGGCAATGTCAGATCTTCCAATTGACCATTTCACCTACACTGTTTATGACACATCGTTGGCATCAACTGGCAGAACAGAATGATTAATATATGGTGGATTATAACCTAGTCCATTTTTGGGGCAATCCCAGATCAGGTGTACATCTCAGATGGTTCCTCTCAACTTTTGGTTGAGAAAGCGAGACTGTGACTCACCTGATGAAAGAGCAGCACTCCAAAAGCTCGTGATTCCAAATAAACCTGTTGGACTTTAACCTGGCGTTGTGAGACTTCTTAGTGTCCACCCCAGTCCTACGCCAGCATTTCCACATCATGGCTACAATCTTTATTACAGAACTGAACTTGCAATTCACAGTCAGGTGAAAA
Organism: Mustelus asterias; assembly: GCF_964213995.1. Lineage (NCBI taxonomy): Eukaryota > Metazoa > Chordata > Chondrichthyes > Carcharhiniformes > Triakidae > Mustelus > Mustelus asterias. The sequence continues at coordinate 33,003,579 of NC_135804.1, forward strand.
CAATCAATTGGAGCATTTAAATAGGTTTGAAGAAAAGAAAAAATACAATCTTAGTTCTAATAGAGAATCTAGTTTTTAATCTTAACTATTGTTACAGTAAAATATTTTAGATAGGATATCCATCAAATATTAAAACAACAGTCACATTAATCCCTGCGTGAAGGTTACAAAGTTAGCAAGATGATTCTGTTCCAGTTAAGGAGAGAATTATCATCACCTTACCCTAGTAGCCATATCTTTACTTTGAGAGATGCTCAAATCGAATCATGCAAATCTCAAATCCAATGCATGTCCTCAATACTTATCGGGCGGGATTTTCCGGTCGCGTCCACCCTAAAACCGGAAAATCCTGCCCAAGGTCAGCGGACCACTGCATGGCTCACCCTCCATCCACTACAATTTCTGAGGTGGACGGGACAGGAAAATTCCCCCCATAGTCTATCTGGGTGCATTATTAATTTCTTATGTATAGAGGCGGTATCTTCATTGTAATTAGATTCAGACATTTCATGTTTCAAATATGATTTCGGTCATTGTTAATTCCAAGTAAGGATGGCCCTTAGTGATTCTAAGAGAGTTTATTTCACTGTTATTTTCTACAGCTCTTGGCCTCATTGATTGTAGGAGACCCCAGCTGAGAGGACTATGGAAGTCAATTTTTTCATTGGTAACGTCTCTGTTTTTAAGATTATAATGTAGTTCAAGGGTTGGCGTAGCTTGTAAAAATTCCAGTTTTGTCTAAGTATAAACTCATCTTACCAAATACCAGACTATCGTGTCCTTCCTGACAGTTTGCAAAGAGCAGTGTTACTCTGCAAATTTTCCCTTAGAGAAAAACACATTTTACTTTTTAAAACTTTTATAACTCTTTTAACCTTACAACCCTTCATTATAGCTGGTTATCTTTACATGGATTCCCTCACAAGCACCGCACTTTAACTGGAACTGAGACTAGGGTCAAAAAAAATTTGGTTACATTGGTTTGGATTTTACCGCAGGTTTCGAGACTCCAGTATTGGGAGTCCCGAAAGGTCCTGAGGCCATACTTGCTGGGGACAGGATTGGCTCAGACACAGTTTGCCTGCTAGTTGCCCGCGAGATGAGTGTCCTTGTAAGAATGACAGGCGGCACCTAATGCAGTCGATCCAATCAGAGAGCTGTCAGCCTCAGCAATGTCACTCGGAGAGATGGCCACTGTTGAAACAGGCACCTCAGGTGTTGGGCAAATAAGTAAAAACAAAAAATTTGGTAGACTGAGGGTTGAACGAGAAGCCCTCAAAGAGATCACTCGATCTGCAGAAGCTGCTTTCCGTCCCTGCAGACCCCTCTTAGGGCCTTGGATCCCCTAGTTCTGTTTGAACTCCCTGGTTTGCCAAAGGGAAGATGGCTCTATTAAGGTGACTGTCTCCCCACGCAGCAGATGGTCACCACGCCAATGGCAAAAGGCTGGTGCCATCATAAATTAAAAGGGCCCATAGCTATGCAAATTGGCTGCCCACTTCCTTGCTGTGGGCAACTATTCTGCATCCAGTCCCATCGCTGGGAAAATGCCCTGACCATCAGACGGTGTCAGCAATCTGTTCCAAGGTGGTGAGCTGCTGTTTTACTGCTCTCCCTTACTTCCCAGTCAGCCACAGGGGAGCCAGTAAAATTCTGCCGGTATGTTTGGACACGTCAGTCATTGGAATGATTATAGAATTGCCAAAGCTGTCACCTACAACAAGTTGTAGTCCAGATACTACAACATGGATGGGCAGCTGAAACACTTGAATGACACATGGAAGACCACACTGAAATCTGCCAGTATTAATGTCAATGCTTGGAAAAGATATAGCCACCAACAGAGAACCTTGATGGCAGCATGTCGGGCAAGGCCACTTTGAATGAACCTGAGGTTGTGCTTGCAGCTCGAGGATCACATTGACTCATGTGTTGGAGCTGACTAGAATCCATCAGACCCTGATCACTGAGCGACCTCAGGATATACAATTGACATTCACAGCTCTGCTGTTTGCATTGAAATGAGGCTCAATGCCAAATCTGGTTTGGACCTTAGGCTGCCAGGAACTAACACGTTTTACTCAGTACGACAAATTATGTTTCTAAGTTTATCCCATGTTATAGTGAGATCACTGGACCTCTTCATCAACTTCTCCACCAAGATGTCGAATGGTGCAAGCAAGAGCATCTCGCAGCGATCTGCAACAAACTCACAGCCCCCCTGGTGCTACAATACTTTGAGCACCCATACGTATATCAGCAGGCATCTCCCAGCATGGGCTTGGCACAGTCTGCATATAGAATAGCACAGCCTTTGCTTCAAGGGCTCTCATTGACACTGAGACTCGTTATGCACAGATTGAAAGGAAACTTCTTGCTTTAGCCTTTGCCTGTCAGAAATTTCATGACTACATACATGGTTGTCCTGCAACTGTTGAAACAGACTATCTGCCACTCATAACCATCTAAACAAAGCCTCTTCACACTGCACCTATATGGCTGCATTGCATGATGTTAAAATTGCAAAAGAACAATCTCAGTGTTGTCTACATACGTGGCAAGGAGCTATACTTGGTTGATGTCTTCTCCAGAGCATTCTTACCCAACACAGAGAATCAAAAAACTCCTACAGTGCAGAAGGAGGCCATTCGGCCCATCAGTCTGCACCAACAATAATCCCACCTATCCCCGCAACCCCACGTATTTATCCTGCTAATCTCCCTGACACTAAGGGACAATTGAGCACAGCCAAATCAGCCTAACTCGCACATCTTTGGGCTATGGAAGGAAACTGGAGCTCCCAGAGGAAACCCACGCAGACGTGGGGAGAATGTGCAAACTCCACACAGACAGTGACTCGAGGCAGGAATTGAACTTGGGTCCCTGGCGCTGTGAGGCAGCAGTGCTGACCACTGTGCCGCCCTACTGCTCTTCTGAGGTACTATACCCAACAACGTCACTAAGGGCACCCTGAGTAGAAACAGCCAGATACAGGGCCAAGGGATCACTGTACTCGTCCTCCATGTGTGCAGACATGGAAAGGGAAGTTACCATGCAATGCACTCAAGCCACATCAAGCAAAAGAGCCACTGCATTTACATGAGGTCCTGGACCTCCCATGGTCATTCACAGCAGTTGACATCTTCAAATGGAATGGTAAACAACATTTCGTCTGAATTGATTTACATTCCAGGTGCTTTGAACTCAACTATCTGCCAAACACGATGAGTATCACAGTCGTCATCAAGCTCAAGAGACACGTTTCCACACACGGAGAAACAGACACCATTTGCCAAATCACCGCCAAGGAATTTCAGAACTTTGGATGCACATAGGACTTTAAGCAGCCCCCTATACCCACACTCCAATGATCTGGCGGAATGGGCGGCTCACTCAGCCAAGTATCTTCCAAAGAAATGTTCCCGGGATCGCACAGATTACTGTGCTGCACTTCGCAGCCTGCAAAATCTACCACAACAGGGCCCGCCCTCAACAGCACTATGACTTTTCCCAGGTGCACCAAGACCATGGGCAGAATTTTCCCATCCCGTCTGCCACGGGAATAGTAAGGAGTGGGACAGCACCATGCAAAGCCCATTGACCTTGGGTGGGATTTTCTGGTCTTGGGTCAAGTGCGGTCAGAAAGTCGCACCCCATGATTCCCACTGCATGCCAGACTTTAAACTAATGTCAATGATGCCCTACTGCAACACAGATTGAGAAGCAAAACGCAGACTAGGCCCTCCAACACCTGGTCAAATGGTCAGAATTCAGACTGCTCATGGCCATGATTAGTTGGCGGTGGTATACAGTGATGCCTTTCAATCAAACAGTTACATGGTAACTTCAGACAGTGCCTATTATGTATGCAACCACTGGCACCTTCTACAGATATTGGAACCAACACAAACAGATAACACAGCACTTCAGTCATTGGGCCGATGGCACAGGCCCCCTAGACCAGTGGACATGCAGTCTACTCCAGAGGCTAAAGCAGTGAGCCCTGCACCGGAACATGCTAACAGAATGTTCCGGGTTCTCCACACTAAGGACAGCCAGAATAAGACTACAACCCCGCCAACTGGCGTGACCACACACTCAGAGCACCTGAGCAAACCAAACACAAGGTTCCAGGACTTTATTACCACTTAGCCTAGAACCATCTAGAACATGGATCTAATTGGTAAGGAAGTAGCTGTCAGCATAATGCTTTATGCCCAGTGCCTTGGAGATTATGCTGAAATTATGAAAAATAAAGACTCTATATATGACTGGCAATCTGTAAACATTCACGGTTGCATGGCAACCTTTTATCTGGTCACTGAATACAGCAGTTAACCCTTCAAAAATGTATCAATATTAATCATCACATTTAAATAAAAAAGGAATGCTTTGCAAATTAGATTCTTTTTGGAACTATGAACAAAACTGGGTCCTTCCAGCAAGCATAAAATCCATCTCATCTAATGGTTCAGATCATCATTTGTGTCAGCAGTAAAAACAATTGAGAGAGATGCCAGGGCATGAGAGAGAGAGACAGACAGAGATGAGAAGCAGCTGAGATTGAGCAGGGGAAAATGTCAAGAGATGTCACAGCAGCACAGAGGAGAAAGTGGATTGCAGCACCTGCGACTAAGTGCAGAGTGTGAGGAGAGGAAAGGTTGCGATACCTCATTAGCCCTGTACAGGTGTATGCACAGCGCTGCTTTTAGTCTGACATCCCTTGCTGCTCCCATCACAGCACTACGTGTCAGCTTCCAGACCCATCTCTTTTACAAAGTTATGGCAACGAAAGAACAAAACAACACTTAGTTAAGCTGCGGTATTTCCTTACCATTGTGTAAAACCACCACACAGTCAGACCGGGAACAACTTAGAGCAGGGCTACATGGAACCTTAGCTAAAATATAAGCCTCAAACCTCCTGTTGCGATATCAAAAAGAAACTTAACATATGCTCTGTTCACTTTGTTGGCAAAAAGTATTAGCCCATTAGAAATAAATCACTTAATGCCTGCGTTCGAATATTGTGCAAAGAAACACCATATGAATGCAGTAAGCGTTCAATAGTATCTCCCCACAGTAATTCCAGATTGCAGCTCGCGTTCACATTGCTTTTGAGCAGGGAATTAAATATTTCAGGAACAATTCTCTCAGTAGTCCATTAGGTGGTGCTCTTACTGTTTGTGGCCAGTTCCACAGAACAATAAAGAAATTTAATTTGCTGAAAGGTTATTGTGATATGTCTGTAAAATGGTGCCTGTTCAGATTTGGTCATGAAGCAAGGTGCTTTTCTCCATTTAGGTGCTGCTTTTACATGAACCCTATTCCAGTTCAAAAGAGGGTTCCGAAAACAATTTCTGGTCAGTTCAGACTCTCCAGTACAAACTGTGAAGTAAATGACCACAATTTCATTTTTAAAAAATCTGTGTCCTCAAAAAAGATTTCATACCAGAGAGATAGGATTCATTTTGGGCTTGTGATCCATTTCTTAGCTTGCTGTTCACGATGTCTGCTCTTAAAGCATATCATTTTACATATTACACACATCTAATTCTGTAAAAATATTACTGAGGCACAGCTGTTGGTATCCTGCTCTTAACAGCCATATGATTTAATTAGTGCATGGCATATCAGATGGTCTAAATGCTTTATGCATTAGACTAGTTTCACTAACCTGCACGGTCGTTCTGCTCTCTTGTATTAGTGCTCAAAATTTGCAGCAAAACAAGTTACAATTAAAGACAGCACCTCAAGGGGGGAATTAACTCCTCTAAAATAGAACAAATTATAACTTTAGGAAGGTTTCAGGTTCCAGGCATGATCTCTTTTCTGAGTTAACTGATCTCAGCTGAAACAGCAGAAAAAGTTGCGACAATTGGCTCCAGCGTCCTGGGGTAGGGTGATGGTCACAGCAGCGAGAATCTTGCCTGCTCTCCCGTGACTGCTGCTGGGAAGTGACCAGGTATGGTGACTGGATGAAGACAGAAAGACTTGGCCATGCTGGGGTCCTCCGGTTAGAGCAGCCTGCTGACACTGGGCACTGTCTGGGCTCGCATTTGCAGCTGTTAAATCATCCTACTGTGTAAAACGTCAAAGTGTGTCATCACCTTTGAGAAAGGGTCACCAGGACTCAAAATGTCAGCTCTTTTCTCTCAAAGAACAAAGAACAATACAGCACAGGAACAGGCCCTTCGGCCCTCCAAGCCCGCACCGCTCCCTGGTCCAGGATTGAATCCTGAATCCAGGATCCCCGCCCAATTTTCCAGCCTATCTACATACCAATATCCTATCCACCGAGCTGTCCCTCACAGCTACGATGCTTTGTTCATTACAACCTATTAACTCACCCCCACCCCCCCATTCCAGACCATGTGATCTCCAGGGAGAGGCGAAAACCCAGAGTGAAAAACCCCAGGGCCAATATGGGGAAAAAAAATCTGGGAAATTCCTCTCCGACCCCCTGAGGCGATCGAAACGAGTCCAGGAGATCACAATGGCCCTGATCGGGAAATGCTTCCCAACCCTAGTCATTTCCACTTCCACAAACACCATATGAATTCCCTGCCCCCGAGACAGGTTCCCAACTATCCGCAGTCTCGCTCTGTACTGGCACCAGCAAGATGATCATAGAATGAAGCCTTGAAACGAGAAACAAGGAACAATTAGCCCGCACCGCTCCCTGGTCCAGACTAGACCACTCTTTTGTATCCCTCCATTCCCACTCCCTTCATATAGCTGTCTAGATAAGTCTTAAACGTTCCCAGTGTGTCCGCCTCCACCACCTTGCCCGGCAACACATTCCAGGCCCCCACGACCCTCTGTGTGAAATATGTCCTTCTGATATCTGTGTTAAACCTCCCCCCCTTCACCTTGAACCTATGACCCCTCGTGAACGTCACCACCGACCCGGGGAAAAGCTTCCCACCGTTCACCCTATCTATGCCTTTCATAATTTTATACACCTCTATTAAGTCTCCCCTCATCCTCCGTCTTTCCAAGGAGAACAACCCCAGTTTCCCCAATCTCTCCTCATAACCAAGCCCCTCCATACCAGGCAACATCCTGGTAAACCTCCTCTGTACTCTCTCCAAAGCCTCCACGTCCTTCTGGTAGTGTGGCGACCAGAACTGGACGCAGTATTCCAGTATTCCAAATGCGGCCGAACCAACGTTCTATACATCTGCAACATCAGACCCCAACTCTTATACTCTATGCCCCGTCCTTCTTCACCACCTTCTCCACCTGTGACGTCACCTTCAAAGATCTGTGGACTTGCACACCCAGGTCCCTCTGCGTCTCTACACCCTTTATGGTTCTTCCATTTATCGTGTAGCTCCTCCCTACATTATTCCCACCAAAATGCATCACTTCGCATTTATCAGGATTGAACTCCATCTGCCATTTCCTTGCCCAAATTTCCAGCCTATCTATATCCTTCTGTAGCCTCTGACTATGTTCCTCACTGTCTGCAAGTCCTGCCAGTTTTGTGTCATCCGCAAACTTACTGATCACCCCAGTTACTCCTTCTTCCAGATCATTTATATAAATCACAAACAGCAGAGGTCCAATACAGAGCCCTGCGGTACACCACTAGTCACAGGCCTCCAGCCGGAAAAAGACCCTTCCACTACCACCCTCTGTCTTCTATGACCAAGCCAGTTCTCCACCCATCTAGCCACCTCCCCCTTTATCCCATGGGATCCAACCTTTTTCACTAGCCTACCATGAGGGACTTTGTCAAACGCTTTACTAAAGTCCATATAGACAACATCCACGGCCCTTCCTTCGTCAACCATTTTGGTCACTTCTTCAAAAAACACCACCAGGTTAGTGAGGCATGACCTCCCTCTCACAAAACCATGCTGACTATCGTTAATGAGTTTATTCCTTTCTAAATGCGCACACATCCTATCTCTAAGAACCTTCTCCAACAACTTCCCCACCACGGATGTCAAGCTCACCGGCCTATAATTACCCGGGTTATCCTTCCTACCCTTCTTAAATAACGGGACCACATTGGCTATCCTCCAATCCTCTGGGACCTCTCCTTACAGATGCTGCCAAACCTGCTGAGATTTTCCAGCATTTTCTCTTTTGGTTTCAGATTCCAGCATCCGTAGTAATTTGCTTTTATAAGGTGTGTTATCACCTTCAGGCGAGGAGAGACAGAGGGGAAAAAAATCAATGGGAGATTTGAACAGAGGAATGTAAGATAAACAATGCAGCTACTTGGCGCTGATGTTTTAATGTTCTAAATATTTTGCGCTGTCATTGTTTTTTCTTAAATTTCTCATATCAATGGATCTAGCTATGGTATGTTGAAGGCCATGGGAAATAATTTAAGTTTACTTATTAGTGTCACAAGTAGGCTTACATTAACACTGCAATGAAGTTACTGTGAAAATCCCCTTGTCACCACACTCCGCACCTGTTCGGATGCACTGAGGGAGAATTTAGCATGGCCAATTCACCTAACCAGCACGTCTTTTAGACTGTGGGAGGAAACCCACAGACACGGGGAGAATGTGCAGACTTCCCACAGACAGTGACCCAAGTCGAGAATCAAACCCGGCTCTCTGGCGCTGTGAGGCAGCAGTGCTAACCACTGTGCCACCGTGCCACCCTAATTTTAAATAGAAATAGTTTTAATTACACAATATTCATTGTCATGCACCAGTGTGACAGCAGGATCATACAGTGCCAGTATAAGGGTGGGATTCAGCTTCAATCCCCAGAACACCACAGATTTAACATTCCCGATTGTGATGGTTTATGAGGGCAGTGTGTACCTGTGAGATGGGTCAGCGTGTAAGGAAAAGTCAACAGATTTCTCCAACTCCATCCCCCACCCCACCTCTCAACATTGACACACACACACACACACACACACACACACACACACACACACACACACACACACACACACACACACACACACACACACCTCCTGGAGGTCACCATGTGCAGTGTTGGTAGGACACTGGGTGCAAATTGCCTGCCTGTGCTTTTCTGTGGCTGGTGCCTTGGTCCAAAAAGACTTGGGCGAAAGCTCAGGGAGGAAATGAAAAGGAATTTAAATTTAACGACAACAATAATAATAGATGCTTACAGATACCATTCAGTTAGCAAATGGCGGTAACTGGCACCACATGTTGGTTGGCTTTGATAATACTGTGAGATTGCTGGGTTGACCAGGACAATCAGTTAACCAGAAATCGATGATTGATTCTGCAACACAGTTCAATGTTAATCCTAATGTGTAATTTTTTAAAAATTGGAAAGAGATACAGTACATATAGTTATCAAGGGTACATTCCGTTGCCCTGGTTACACCCCCTAAATTGTCACAAACAACACAGAGCAGCTGTTTCCAAATCTTATAATTAAAAAAAAGTTATAAGACAGGAAAGATGATAATTAAACTCAGCTTTTTTCAGTCACTAGTGGCTTTTACTGACAAAGCCGTCAATTTTTTTCCATGCAGAAAATTTGCTGCTTTGCTCTAACAAATGGTTTCTGGTATGTTTCTTCTGACCACTGATGTCACTGTGGCTATTTCTGTCACTACCTCCAGTGAAGTTAGGTACAATTTCCTGTATGACTGTCATTTACTCAGTTTCATTATCGAGTGCTCAGGAACTGACACTAAACGCTCCAGTACTGTGACAAAAGAACCAGGTCTTGCTTTGAACCAGTGGCTTCCCAGCTTTTAAACACAGAAACCTATTGTTCTTGCTATCACCTTGAGTGTTCAAAGCAACATGCAATGTCAAAAAATTGCCTTCCAAAAATTTAACTGCAATTTTTGCACAAAAGCAAAATCAATTACATACCTCAGACATTTAGGGGAATGGTGGCGTAGTGATTATGCTTCCAGATTACTAATCCAAATTTTTACAGGTGCACCATTGAAAGTATCCTTTCTGGTTGTATCACAACTTGGTATGGTTCCTGCTCTGTCCAAGACCGCTGGAAACTACTAAAGGTTGTGAACGAAGCCCAGTCCATCACTCAAACCAACCTCCCATCCATAGACTCCGTCTACACTTCCTGCTGCCCCGGAAAAGCAGCCAGCATAATCAATGATTCCATGCACCCCGGACATACTCTTTTCACCTTCTTCCGTCGGGAAAAAGATACAAAAGTCTGAGGTCATGTACCAAATGACTCAAGAACATCTTCTTGCCTGCTGCCATCAGACTTTTGAATGAACCTACCGTATATTAAGCTGATCTTTCTCAACACCCTAGCTATGACGGTAACATTACATTCTGCACTCTCTTCTTTCCTTCTCTATGAACGGCATACTTTGTATAGTGCACAAGAAACAACATGTATCCCAATACATGTGACGATAATAAATCAAATCAAATCAAAGGCTTGGACTAATGATCCAGATACACAAGCTCAAATCCCACCTCGGTAGTTGGCAAATTTAAATTCAATTCATTAAATAACATCTGGAATAAAAAGCTGTTATCAGTATTGTTGACCATCAAACTACCATATTGTTGTAAAAAAAAAGTACTTTCACTAATGACCTTCCTTCCATATAAGGAAGGAAATCCGCCACTCTTACTCAGTCTGGTCTATCTGTGACTCCAGAGCCATAGCAATGTGACTGTATTCTGGGAGGTGGCTTGGCAGTGCCTTCTCAAGGACAATCAGAAATGCGCAATAAACGCTGGCCTTGTCAGTGACCTCCACATGCTGTTCATGAAATAAAAAAGTACAAATGCTGCCCGCTATGTCACAGAGCACACAATATCGAGTTCTGGTTAAAGCCCTCTGCTGAAAAATAAGATTTAATTCTCATACTAGTTAGAAACAAAATCGAGACACTGGAGTAATTGTCTTGGATGCTCCTTTTCTCACTAACCATTCTTGTAATTCAAGTATGAAAACTAAATGAACAGGCTGCATCCAGTGCAGATCACACATAGTCAAAGTTCAAGCAGGTAGCGGTGCGTTCCTATGCCTAACGCACTGAAACAGCTCCTTCCATAGGCTCATTGTTAGCTTAAGCCTGATCTTGTATTACCTTAAATCCTATATAAATACTGCCATTATAATTTTAATCAATGGGATATTGGCATGATCAGACTTTGCTGACAGGATGACAACCTTTGGAAAATGATATTACATGTGGAGAGTATGTTTGTCTTTCATAATGTGCACTTGTTATTATTTTTAGAAATAAAATGGTTAATAAATTAGTGTCAGCAAATAATGAGAAAGAAGGCATCTGCAGTGTTTGAATTCTATGCAGCATGATTTGCTTCTTTGAGATACCGCGCCTGGTGTGAAAGCAGATTCATCAATGCTAAAACTTCACTACACCTTTATGATCATTGTTATGATTGGCTTACACTTTGATATAATGACGAGATTTGCATGTGGCAAAAATCAGGAGAAAGTCTTGATATGCCAGGATTTACTGGTGACAAAAGAATAAGCACAAAACGCATAAAGTGCTGTGCTGTTATTGTAATTTTTAGCATGGCTGTCAACAAACACAATATGAAGCTTTGACAACGCGTTATCTAATTGTGATTTGCTTCAAGTAACGACAAACATCTTCGGAGGAATCTGTCAAGTTTCAGAAAAGTTGCTGACTTTTTTCATGTTGAGCCTAATTAATATTAGCAGAATAAAGAATAATTGCGGTGAGACTATTTGTCTTCATTTTTGCCCCATATGTAAAGAAGATGCAAAAATAAACATTATAGTGCACCGTGAAAGATTTTGTTTTAAAAGGAAGAGGTAGGAATCGAGTCATTCTCCCAGCTGAAATATTTACAGTGTGCAATGTCTTCTGCAGTTTAAGTACAGAATCGGACGGAGAAGGAGGAATAAGAAGGAGAAATCAATTGCCTGGTATTTTCTTAGACCAAACTGATTTTTGCACAAATCTAATCTGCAAAGAATCAAAAGTGGTCCAATCACATCCATTGATCCTGCACAGATCCCTGACAGTAATTGATATTTATATACTTTCATTTTGAAGCAGTACAGTTAATTGTAAATGTCTTTCAGCTGGACTCATGGTGCAAATGAATCCAGGTCCCAAGAAGCAATGACATGACAGACCCATGGCAATGCGGGTATATGATCTGTTGTTCGGATGAGAAAGGGCGTATTAGTTATGTAAATGCAGGGAACCAGACCTGCATGTCTATGCTCTGTGGGTCACTACGTAAAGGCAGGTCTGAGCAAGTCTATAACACCAGCTGTTCAGCTGAATATAAAAGCAGAAGATTGGTACCTGTATGTTGCTCTCTTAAAGCAAAATATAAAGAGGCTGTTTTAATGATATTATCCTCAGCACACAAACCTGTTGAGAAAATGTATTCTTTTAAATTAAATAAAACTTTACTTAGAGGCTGTCTATGAAAGTTAGGCCCCATATGGAATAGCATTAACATGTGTGCTTTGGAAGTATACTATTCTAATATTTTACGAGCAGCCTATTAGTGACCCTGGAATATTCTGTAACATGACTGGGGCTAGTTAGTTGCTGATTAATAGAACAGACTACCAGACCAAAGGGTGTAAGTTCACTGGTACACTGCATTTATACAATGCGGGATCATAAACAATGTTTTTGTACTAAAGAACTGTTTCCTGAAATATTTATCCAGCATTAATTCCTGATCCTCTGATGCACAGCTCATTCTGCTTAAGTTGCAGGACAGTTTCTACAACAGTTAGGTCTATTTTTGAACTATTTTGTTCGGTGGCAATGCTATCCCAATAGTTCTCCAGTTAAAACATGCACTAAGAATCTGAAATACAAACTGAGGCCCCAATTTTAACATAACCTGCCTGGTGGGAACATAGAAAATAGGAGCAGGAGTAGGCCATTTGGCCCTTTGGGCCTGCTCCACCATTCATTACGATCTTGGATGATCTTCACTACACTACAGTCCAGCACTCTCCTCATACGCCTTAACACCTATAGGACAGGGTAGGTAAGTTGCTAAAATCAATATTTGAAGTTTCCTAATTCAAAGACACAAATCCTCAATGGAGAGAATTTTAGAAAATTATGAGTAATACATCCGCAATTGGCTAACCTTTTTTCTTTGATGTCCTGGGGTACCAGGTCATGGAGATAATTACATTATGTTCTCATTATCATTTTTTAAAACTTGCATTAATCAGAGTGAAATACCAAGGTGTGCAGAATACTGGGAAAGATAAGTAGCATTAGAGTAGGAAATAGTTAGTTATTAGGTGGATTCAAAGTACAGGAGAAAATAATAACATTACTTTACTTTTATGTGAATGCATGAAGTGTGATAGATAAGATTGGTGAGTCACCAGCGCAGATTGCCATGTGGTTACAATATTGTGGCCGTAACTGAGACCTGGCTTTAAGAAGAGATATGGATATGAGGTTTAGAGGAAAAATAGGAAAGGAAGAAAATGGGGACGTGTGCTGATATTGATTAAGGAAAACATTGCAGTGCTGGAGAGAGAAGATGTCTCAAAGGGGTCAAAGACAATGGCTGGAATTTTCTGACCGTTCACGCCAGTGGATTTCCCCATCCCGCTGCAATGAATGGAGATTTGCCTTGTCACCAAAATCTCTGTCTTCACTACAGTGGGAGCATGGCATGAACATGCAATAAGATTGCACCCAATATATTTGGATAGAGCAAGGGAACAAAGAATGTGCAGTTATATTGCTCAGTGTTGTTGAGATACCACCAACTAGTGCAACAAGTGTAGAGGAATTAGCTTGCAAGGAAATGACATGGAGGCGTAAGAATCATAGAGTAGCTATCATGAGGACTTTAATTCTCTGGATATGGACTGGGATAGTGGTGGTGTGAATGGCTGAGAGGGGCAAGAATTCCTGGAATGTGTTCAGGAAAATTTTCCACAGTAGTATGTTTCCAGACCACTGAGAAAGGTGACGCAGGTTCTTCGGAATCAAGTGAGCCAAGTGGATCAAGTATAATAGGAAAACAGTTAGGGGACAGCGATTTTGGTTTACGTTGGCTCTGGAAAAGGGCAAAGAATAATCCAGGGTAAGACAATTAATTAGGGGAAAGCCAACTTCAGTGGAGTAAAAATAGGCCTGGGACAGACAAACTGAAATCAAAGGTTGGCAGAAAAATGGGAAACTGGACAATGGGCTATCTTTAAAGAATAGATAATCCAGCTTTAGTCAAGGTTTATTCCCACAAAGAAGAAAGGTAGGTATAACAAATGCAGAACTTTCTGGATGATGTGATAGAGATTAAGATAAAAAAGAAAAAGTGTGCTGATGACAGATGGATAATACAATTGACAACTAGACTGAAATTAGAAGGTTTGGAGCGGAAGTGAAAAAGCAAATAAGAGAAGCAAAGTGAGAGTTTGAAAAGAGACTGGCAGCTGACATAAAAGAGGACCCAAAGTCTTCAATAGCCATATAAACATAAAATAGTGCTAAAAGGAGTGGGGTCGATTAAGGATAGAGGGAAGTAAGAGTGCAAATTGCAAAGGTGGGTTATAATTTTGCAATCTTCCTTAGATTCGGGGATAGTGCCAGTGGACTGGAGAATTGCAAATGCTAAATCCTTGTTCAACAAAGGTTGTAAAGGCTTAGCCACTACAGACCAGTCAGTTTAACTTTGGTGGTGGGGAAATAGGTCATCAAGCAGGTCACCAATGCTCCTCATGCAAGCGCAAACCTTTGTGATGGTTGTTAACATACAGAATGAGAGAGATGTGGATTTGAAGCAATCTTTGGGTTTCCTTGTACCTAGGGCACAGTAAACTGCACTCATGTCAGGATACCAATGAGCAAGTGGCATCTAAACTCCATCAAAGTTTAACTGGTACATGATCATCACTGAAGATGAACACAAGGCTACAATAGTTTTACTGGGAGCTGCCACCTTGCCCTAACTCCGCAACACTCATTTGCACTCCTCATTTTCCCACCCATCCAGAAACATCAAAGAATGTCTGCAATGTCATCACATTTTCAGCATCACAGGTATATGGAGAACCTACCATTGGCATTTTTAAACAAACACCAGGCATCTTGACAGTTCTAAAGGCTCCCTACAGTAAAGGCCAGACAAAATGGGATGAATCATTGTGGTTTTCTGTCTTCTACACAATCTGGCAATGCAAAAAGGATTGGATTTGGAGGAGGCACAGAAATGTGAAGAATATTTTCAGAAGAGGAGGAATTGGATAAAGATAACAGATAATCAGATGAAAAATTGGATGTAAGGTTTATTGCAACTGGAGAGCTAACAGTGCAGTTGATAGGACAATATTTCTAGTGTTTTTCTTAATCTCCTCATCCTAAATGTCAGAAAAGCCCCTTAACATTAGTAGTCCAGGTTATTCTTTCACAGCTCGCTTGAGACTGCATTAAAGAAGATTGAACCCATTCAGCTAATGTCCATGTCAATGGTGTTCTGACAATACAGACCAAAAATCTGTATTGTAAACAAACTACAGACCAAAGGTCTAAATATGGATTTTAATTCCAAATGCAACATTGCAGCAAATTAATCTGTCGTCCAAATGGTCAGCCCATTGGGATTTATTTTAAAATGTTTACCAACTACAGCTGCTGCTGGGATGTATCCCCAGTATGTTCAGCAGAACTAGTGGTCGGTCCTGCTGCTACTCATGTATGGACTCCTGAGATTTCCATGGATCAAGCTCCCCGATCCGGAAGGAACTCAGCTGCAGACGTCAGCACTTTGGTTACTGCTGAGATGGTCTGGTCCAGTTGGCTTTGCAGTACCATGGCTGGTGCTAGATGAGGCAATGGGGAAGGAGTAGGCCTACTAATATCTTGAGTAAGGCAACATGTGCTGCACCTCTGCCAATCCCTGGGGTTGGGGCTCAATGCTTCCACTCATCTGTAGGAGATCAGATTGCAGAAGACAAGAGCTATGTTGTTATCTATTTTCTCCATCCATCTATCCAAAATGGATATTATTTGATCTCTCCAGGATGGTTCACAAGTTTGGGTCCAGGGTTCACATGACAACCATCAAAATTGCAAAGGCCATATTCTCTCGGGTAGATTGCAGAATGCTGATGTTGGGAGATGACACCACACAAGTGGAAAACTCATTGGTATGCCTTCCAATGCCACAGACAACTGCTTGTGTACAACAAACAGCTTTCTTCTTACCTTTGGGCCTTGTGATGTGCATATCATATGAACTTATGAATTAGAAGTGGGATTAGGCCACTCTGCCCTTTGAGCCTGCTCTGCCATTCAGTAAGACCATGGCTGATCGAATTTTAACCTCAACTCCACAATCCTGCCTACCCTGGAATATGGACATACAAATTATCTCTGGCCTCCAGAATGGGAGTGAGACTTGCTAGACTGTTCCTGTTGCCGTTCATTAGCATTGGGTATTTTACCATGTGCAGACCCCTCGTCTCACTCTCTAATATAGTTGGGGTCTCAATCTCTGAGCTGGTAGTTGGAATTGCTGGAGCACTTGATGGGACTTCCTCAGAAGGACTCTCCTCTGAGGTGTCTTCTCCATTGGGGTCCTGGCTGTTCACAAGGATCTGGAGGAAACAGAAATTGAACATGAGAGAGGAAGTCACTGAGGTGCTGGCTAGTAGTAGACAAGAGCCATCAGAATGCAACTTGGAGCTGGGTGCTTGTGCATTTCTTAAGGGTCACGACAGATGGGAAGAATAGTCACAGAGGCTCCTGGCGTTGAAATATTCTATCCTTACAACTTGTGGCTGAGCTACTGATCTTGAGCTTTTGCTGCTCCAACTCTGACAACACCGTTAGGTTTGGTGTTTCTCCCTGGTCTTAATCCTCTCCCTGTTGTTATGTGCTGTCTTGTTCTGTAGAGAGAGAAAACAAGATAGTGAGTGTTTTCTACAAACATGATTGCAGATGTCTGGGTTTCTGTTCAATGTGCAGATCCTGGGGGATAAAAGAAACAAAAGGCAATTAGGATGTGGAAGTGTTGAACTGAAAGCAGGAGCATGGAGGGAATTGTTTGGAAGGAACTGTAAGAGAAGTTGGTGAAAGGCTAGCAAACTTGAAGAAAATGGTGCTCATGTGTTTGTGTAAGGAAGAAGGAAGAGAGTGTGTGTTGGTAATGAAGATGAGAGCTGCCCTTGACAGGGTAATGTTCGATGTGAAGGAGGGAAGGAGCTTGTTTGGGGTTGTGGGGGTGAGGGGGATGGTACTGTTGCCATGTGTCCTTGAGGGAGCTGGAGAAATGAAGAGCTGTACTCACTCATGCTAATCTTGTTAGATCACTTCTTGCACCACGCCAAGGTCCTTGGGGGGGGCGATGCTTCTGGAGCTGGCAACTTCAGCAATCTCTCTCCAGGCTGATGGACTTGGTATTTGATGTTCTCCAGTCCCTAGTTTGGAAAAGAAGTTTGACTACAGCAGCACCTCCGCAGAGGCCTCAGAGAACCTGGGGGCTTGCCTGTTTATTGATGCTCTCTCTCCCTCTCTCTGTTTCTTGCTGCACCACTCTATCAAAGGCACACAGAAGGAAATGCAGCAGTGCTTTAAGAAGTGCATTCCTGCTGTAAATCAACCTGATGAGCAATGCATTGTGAAAATGGTCAGATGTCCCAGTCTATCAATGAACGTTGTATGAGATTATAGTGAAGCCCAGGAGCTAAAACGCCTTGGGCTTGTTTTCAGCTGTAGTGACTGAGTTTTGGATTGGCACAAAAACAGACCTGGAGTTACACTGAGGCCCAAAATTGCTGAAAGCAATTCAGAGAACTGCATTAGAAAAGGAAAAAAATGTAGGCAATTTATTGAGAGAAGTTTGTCAGAACTGAAATTGATTAATAACAAGAGGATCAGACCCCAGCACAAAGGAAAAGGTTGAAATGGCTTTATATAGGTGAAAAGTTGACCACCTACTTCCATCTCCACATTATCCATCATTGTCCTTGGCTGAGCTCACTCACTGTTGAAACTCTTATCTATATCTTTGTCACTTTCCAACTCAATTATTGCAAAGCTCTTCTTAGATGAATTCCTATCCTCCCTAAATATCAACTCATGGAAATTGCTACTCATATTCTAGGCCAAAGTGAGGCCTCAACATCCTTCCTCACTGTGTCTACTGATGTACATTGGCTCTGGGTCCTCCAACACCTTAAGTTTGAAAGTATCATCCCATGTTCTTATTGCTCCCTCTTATCTCTGTAGCAGAGTCCAGCCCTACAGCCCATTGCATTCTTCCCACTCTGGTCTCCTGTGAATCCTGAAATCCTTTCACCACATCAGTTGCAATGTGCCTTCAGCTGTAAGGTTTGTAGTTCCTTCCTAAATCTCTCCACCTCCCTCTATTCCGTTAAGACCCTCCTTAACACCCACCTCTTTGATTAAACTGTCATCTCTCCTGCTGTTTTCTTTGCTTCAGGGTTGATTTTTGTGATTTTTTACTTCATTAAATTGCCGAGGGATGTTATTCTCCATTAAAATCACTATAGAAGTGCGAGTTTCTGCAAAATTAAACAGTTTCTTCATCATCTAAAGGGAACCTGCATAACTGCTTTTAGTGGATATAATTTGACTAATTGTACTTGTCTTTCCTTTTCTATTCAAATATGCTCAAGATATATCTACTTAGATAAAGAGTGGTATTGTCCCTTAGCTCAATCTACATTTTCCAAAATACTTAATCGTTTGGGATTTTCAAAACTGTGTCTATTCCCTCATAAGCATAAAAGGGTCACATTGGATCAAATAGCCTTCCACCACACTGAAACTTGTACGTCAAACTGAAAATCATGATCAGTTAAATTACATCCAGTAAAAACAATTGTACTTTCCTTCTTGATTCACACTGAACTGCCACAGTAACATTATGTGACCTTGCTATAGAACACGGGTATCGCTAGAAATAATCAATGCTCTTTGTCTCCAAATGATAGATAATATGAATATCTGTGCTAAGGTCTTCATAGGAGCATTGTCAAACAACATTTAACACCAAAGCATATCAGAAGATATTAGCAGCGATGGCCTAAACTTTGGTTCAAGAGCTAGCTTTTAAGTAGCATCTTAAAGGAGAGAAGAGAAGTAGAGAGGCAGAGAGATATAGGGAGGAAATTCCAGAGTTTTGGAACTCGACAGCTGAAGGCAAGCTGTCAATGAAATGATTAGAATCAGGGATACGAGAGGCGCCAGTATTGGAGGACACAAATATCTCAGAACATTGTAAGGCAAGAGAAGATTACAGAGATAAGGTTGGGAGAGATGATGGAGGAACATGAAGATGCCAAGTTTAAAATCGAGGCATTGCATAACCGGGAGCCAGTATAGGTCAGCGAGCACAGGGGTGCAGATTTCGGATGCGCTCAAGTGTATGGAGGTTCAAGAATGAGAGGTTGGCCAGGAGCGCATTGGAACAGGTAAGTCTAGATGTGACAAAGGAATGGAGCAGATGAGCTGAGGAAAGAGCAGAGACAGGCAATGTTATGGAGATGGTAATAGACGGTCTGAATGATGGTGCAGATAGGTAATTGAAAGTTCATTTCAGGGTCAGATAAAACACCGAGAAGAAAAGAAACCAATGGTCAGGTGCAGTCTCATTCAGCTTCCAGAGCGAGAGATGGAGTCAATGGCTCATAAACAGAGTTTGTTGCAAGGGTCAATGCTTAGTTAGTGGCAATTCCTGCTCAAGCTGTACTGCTTGGCAGACAAGCAACCCGCAACAGTGTAGAGGTTGAAAGATGCCGGGGGGAGGTAGGGCTGGGTTTCATCAACATGCATGTGAAAACTGGTGCTGTGCTTTCAGATGATATCGTAAAGGAGCAGCATGTATGTAAGTAGAAGAAGACTGTGTATAGATCTATTTATCCTTAGCGGACGCCTGGATTGATGGTCAGGAATGGGAAGAAACGCCATCGCAGGTGATTCTTCAGCTGCCGTCAGATAGGCAGATACCCTCTCTTAATGGGAGGTCCATTAAATCAGACGGGTGCGTTGGGGATGGGGTCACCACCGCATTTCTAGCTCAAGGGCCATTCCCCGCCCTTGCTGCCAACCCCCATCCTTCCACTCACTCACCTTTGCCCTAAGATCCCTTGGCCATCCAAGGCCTCTGGTGGTGCATTACTGGCAGCAGCCACCATTCGCACAAATGCTGCTGACAATGTACAACCATCAGCCTCTGATAGGCTGGATGCACTCGAGGATGGGGTCCTTGATTCCAGGAAAGTTGTTGCTGTCCATTTTAGTGCCGAATTGGCATTTAACTTGGCAGGGCCTTTTCAAAAGGTGACGTCAGGCTCTCACCAGCTCTCCAGCGGGTGGGTAAAAACCCTGTCACCTGCATTAAACTACCACCCATAGTGTGATGCAGTGTCAGTGAATTAGTAAAATGAGATCTCTTTGACAAAGCTTCTGAAATAGTGCCTCAACAGGAACAAACTATTGATTTTCTTTTCAATGTTGGTATATTCTGGCTAGGCGATCAAGCAGCCTTGCTGTATCTTTATCAAAGCCAAAAGAAATGTGTGGTTTAGGGAATAACCTTTTTATAGTGTGCCTTTTAAAATGTTTACATTCACCTTGGTGGTATGAAACTTTAAATTGGTATGACTTTCTCAGCGGCTGGGATGCACTTCTGTCAGAAAACATTTAAATCTGTTTAGTTTATACATCACAAAGAAATTTAGGAGTCCAGGAGTTTTTCTTATGGTGAATGTCAAGGTGATGTTTAACTATGATTTGATTACTGAATATAGTTGGTTAACCAAGCCTGATTCTTAAATGTTCACTCCTTAGGTCTCCCACTCTGCTTGACCTAGTTTCCTGTGTTTAATATGTAACATATCAAAATGAGCTCCCATCATAAATGTCATTATGTGATCATTAAAATGGTGTTAGCTTAAAACCTATCCAAATCATTGTGTAATGAAAGACATGTTGATTAGGTGCATTGGCCACGCTAAATTCTCCCTCAGTGTACCTGGAGTGTGGCGACTAGGGGATTTTCACATTAACTTCATTGTAGTGTTAATGTAAGTCTACTTGTGACACTTATAAATAAACTAAAACTTAATGACACTGCAAGTATCACTGGAGAAGAAATTCAACTTACAGCCATCCATTTATGCTCCGAATTTTGCCAAAGTGCCCCATATTGGCTTGGCAATTTTTAACTATCCGAGGATGTAGGTGTTAGGCTCCTTAAATATATAAATTAGGGTCCTTCTGAGTGTTAGAGCCTCACTGTGAAATTCAGCTCCAGGTGGGTGAAGCTGACAGTATGCAAATATTGAGAGGTTTAATGAGCAGTTCTTCAAGGGGTCCAAGGACACCACTCAAAGAGACCTGAAAATGTACAGCAATGGGCCCCGAATAAATTGGCACATTGCCAACATACTCAAGGTCCCTTTCTGGATTGTCTCCCTCAGCCTCACAGTGGGACAGTAGAGTGATATACCCACTGACAGACAGGATACATATTTGGCATTAGGCACCAGTCACTCATTTGTGGCATTTAAATGAGGCCCAACCCCAAATTTGGCTCAGGCCACAGGTCAGAATGAACTAGTGCGCAGAGCAGTCACTGTCCGTTGACCTTGGGTGGGAGTTTCCTGTCCTGCCCGCCACGAGAATTGTAGCGGGTGGGACAGGTCCATGCAGAGGTCCATTGGCTTTGGGAGGGATTTTTCAGTCTTGGGGTGAGGGCGGCCAGAAGTCCTTTTTGGGGGTGAGTCAAATTTCTCCAGCCACTGATTCTTAATCAATTAGTAAGCAAAGTTATGGCTCTTACTTGCTGAGATGAAGTGAAGAAATTGATCCTACTGATATCCAGTTGTTCTTCTGGTGCACATCCCACATCCTAGTGAACACTGTTAGCATGGCCACATGGTGTAATTTTATATCTTTAGTTAGTGCAGAAACAGTGCAGGTCAGTCAAGCCGCAACCACAGATGAGGGCTTTTATTCCAAGATCATCGCACAACTGGCGATAAGCAGACATTTTCAATGATTCATGCGCAATGTTAAAGTCTAAATACCTTCAGCAAGTACTAAGTTGTCAGAATTGTGCTGAAGCAAACTATTAGACTGAAGTGCAATGTGCTTTTATGATTTTGTTAGAAAATTATTGTATTATTCTGGCAGGTCTTATAAACAGTATATAAATGTCTACTTTAAGCAAAAGTAGAATAAATCATCCTTCATTGTGTTACATTATTTTGACACAATGTGCTGCTAGAGATGAGACTGACTTCACAACAGAAAACAGGGCTGTGATTAAAGTTTTTTTTAGAACAAAATGATATTTCCCAGCATGTGCACACATTAGACACTAATTTATATAGAATCTAATGTCACAGTACAGGAACTAACCTCCAAGCAGCTAGTTTTGAATGACCTCATAGCGATTTAATAAGCTGTTTTGATTCTCCAATTT
Organism: Mustelus asterias; assembly: GCF_964213995.1. NCBI lineage: Eukaryota > Metazoa > Chordata > Chondrichthyes > Carcharhiniformes > Triakidae > Mustelus > Mustelus asterias. The sequence goes on from NC_135804.1 coordinate 33,025,987, forward strand.
AATCAACTACTCTATTTACAATGAGCCTCAGAGTACATGTGTGTTTTAATAGCAATAAATTCAAACTATCAGAGTTAACTGTGGAAATAATTGTTTAAATACTTCACGTGTCGTCAGCCCTTTTGTTATGAATGGTATATTTCGCTTTGAATTGAGTAAGGTTAAAAACGGCAAACTATTTTTGAAATTTGCCAGGACTAAACAGTGAGATGAGTTAATTGAATGTTTAGGTAGAAAAGAACATGTAATAACATTTTCTGTAATGGAATAAATACAATCTGTTGCATTACAGTTAAACTCTGCAAGTAATTGAGAACATAAATACTTCAGCCAAATAAAGCTCAGAGCCATACAGGCATTGCATTTATTGGATAGCACTGTATGTTGACTGTAGTTTATAGGAAGTTTTGCCTTATAACTCACGTCAAAATTCATCTTACAAACTCTTATAAAGATTAGTGCTCAATGATTAATACAATCATTGGGGAAAGCAAAAATCTCACAATGGGATTGATTCACTGGGATACAACTAGGTGTAAGTGATTCACTAATAACTCCAGGAATAACCAAATGCCACTTTATATTGTATCTCCAATTTTAGTGCTGCTTTTGCAGCAACCTAATAAGGCGCAGAGGAGAGGTGAGTCTCCACTCGGAGAAGTCAGAACAATACTTACGTGTATAGCATCGAATGGAACTATACCAAATGCCCTTGGACAGACTGATGATATGACTGATCTCTCGCCATTTAAAGAACTACCATTGGGAATGTTTCAGTTATTAATATGTGAATGGCATTGCAGTTGCAAAATCAAAAATAAGCTCTTAAGGTAAAGAGTAAGATTTTGATCATTCTACTAATTTTGAGGTTTGTTGTTGGTCTGTAACATCTATGGATTCCTTAACCACTTTTTAAATGGTTTAGTTTGACTTTCTGTTTGTGAAACAATGGACAGTCAAGGCAATTGGGATGTTTTACAACTGTTGTTTCCGAGAAACAGACTTTTAATTGTTTTACAACTTAAGTTGCCTAAGAGTCATATTTGGGAGCGCTGAAGAAATGGCTAATAGTAGTTCATTCTTAGAATGACACCTTATATTTAAAGAAACCAACAATTGCTCTGATAGATCTGTACCAGAAGGAAATATTTATTGTCAGTTATTATGATCGGAAGTGTTTTTAGCATTTGTTCTTAATGATTTTAATCTTTATAATGGGTAACTTGGTGACAAGAGAATGTGACTTTGTGACTCCTCTATTTATTTGTTTGCAGTGACTCCCAGGGAAACAAGGGAGGGGAACATTTGTCTTTAATCCATATGACTCTAGTTATAGATGTGGTATGACACAAGATGACTTGCATCTGAAACCAATGGAAGATCTGAATTTGGATTATTAAAGGAGGAGTAATAATGGGACTGAGGGATAAAAGTTGAACAATTGGAATCTTTGTTAGCACACTGTTACCTTGGCTTCTGGTGTGTGACTCTTCTGGACAGAGTTCAATGTCACTTCAAAGACATAGAAGAGAAAGACATTGGCTGGTATTTTACCACCTTGTCCACCCCAGAATCGGGGCGGGTGAGGCTCGCAGAAAGGAATTCTCCATTGGCCTCGCGCAGGATTTTATGAGCCTTGCCCAAGCAAGGTTGTAAAATACCGGCCATTGCCTTATGCTGGTAATGCTCAAGGACTCCTAAGAACTTGAGGGATGAAAAACTTCTATGTTACTTTCACTACTTTGTCTTAAGTACTATGCAAAATCTTGCTTAATAAATTCTACTTGAGCCATAAATACTACTTATTCATACCTTGTTGGGTCAAGCACAACTGAAGACCCTAGTGTTAGAAATTAAGAATTCAGACTTTAGAGTTTTTAGTTAGAAGGAATTTATACCTCTAAATCCTAAAATCATACAATTGCCACCCAATGTAGATCTTGATGTTGAGAAAGGCTAAAACTGAATGACTGGTATTGCTATTGAGGGAGTCCAGCAAAGGTTTACCAGACCGATTCCTGGAATGGCAGGACTGACATATGAAGAGAGATTGGATCAACTGGGCTTGTATTCACTGGAATTTAGAAGAATGAGAGGGGATCTCATAGAAACATAAAATCCTGATGGGACTGGACAGGCTGGAAGTGGGAAGAATGTTCCCAATGTTGGGGGAGTGCAGAACTAGGAGTCACAGTCTAAGAATAAGGGGTAAGCCATTCAGGACTAAGATGAGGAAGAACTTCTTCACTCGGATAATTGTCAATCTGTGGAATTCTCTACCACAGAAAGCTGTTGGGGCCAATTCATTAGATATGTTCAAGAGGGAGCTGGACATGGCCCACGTGGCTAAAAGGATCAAGGGGTTTGGAGAGAAAGCGGGAATGGGATACTGAAAGTGCATGATCAACCATGATCATATTGAATGGTGGTCTGGGCTCGAAGGGCCGAATGACCGATTCCCGCACCTATTTTCTATGTTTCTATGAAATTAAATGGGATCATAGTCTAGTTAGTCTGATCAACCTTTTAGATTCAAGGAAGAGAGGGTGTAAGGGGAGCGCTGAATAGGTTTGCAGTCGGTGTCTACAGACAGAAACAATGTGGACTTCCTGATTTATACCACACATTTGATGTTGAATTAAGAACTCAGTAGAAAACATATCACCACCCAAGTGTGATTACTGAAATGTAGAAACCTGAATACTGTTTCTGAAAAGTGTGTTTCATTTATTAAATAAGGGACCTTTTGGTAATTTTAATGTTATTAATTAATTAATGCTGGCCAGGACAACTCTGCTCTGCTTTCAATAATGCTATGGGATTATTTTTTTACATCCACACAAACGCTGGAACAGGTAGACAGTACCTCTGATAGTACCATGTTCATTCACTATTACATGATATGCCAGCCCAGATTACATGCTTCTGTCCCAGAGTGATGTTGAACACAATCTTCTAATTAGAGCTGTGTGTGCTACCAATTGAGCCAAGCTGACATTTGATATAAAAGGGACAAATTGGGATGAAGGCTGAATTATTGCATCTGACATATATGGGGAGGTTAAAGCACATCAATGGGTAAATATAAAAGTGTGATGCAATGAACATTTTAGATCATAATTCAGCTCAACAGAATAAATATTTCCTGTCCTCATTCAGGAAGCTTTCCTATTTGCTGTAGTTTCTAAGTTGTAACAATCATGGATCAGTAATTTTCTGGTCCTTTAATCATTTTTAATATATAAATTTAAAAATACAATCGGTGCGATCTTCCTTGCTGTTCATGCCACGCTCCCGCTGCAGCGAGATCGGAGAATTTGGCAGCCAACCAAATCTCTGTTCATTGCAGCAGGATGGAAAAATCCTGTCGGCGTGGGCGGTGGTAAGGTTCCGGCCAATAATTTGAACAAGCACACATTGGCAACAATGTGCACTGCAGCAACTTGTCAACCTTTCTTTGACAGCACCTTCCAAACTCGCAACCTCTGCCACCAAGAACAAGGACAGCAGACTCATAGGACGACCCCTATCTGCGTAGCCCCCACCAAGACACGCACTGTCGTGACTTGAAAGCACATTATCGTCCCTTCACTGTCACTGGGTCAAAATTCTGGAATTTTACTATTTGAGGCCTAATTTACCGTCTGTATTAATGACATGGATGAAGGGAAAGAGTGTATTGTACCCACATTTGCTGATCATACAAAGATATGTAGAAAACCAAATTGTAAGGGGGTTACATAGGGTACGGTTTTCCAGCCACGTTCAACCGAAGACTGGAAAATCCGGCCGAGATCAACAGACCTTTGCATGGTCGGTGTCCCACCCGCTATGATTCCCATGGCGGGCAGGACAGGAAAATTCCACCCATAGAGTCTGCAATGGGATATAGATAGGTTAAGTAAATGGACAAATATTTGGTAGATGAAGTATAATGTAGGAAAAAGTGAGGTTGACTACTTTGGTGGGAAATGAAGTATAACATTATTTAAAAAGAGAGAGATTGCAGAATGTTGCAGTACAGAGAAATCCGAGTGTTCTTGTGCATGAATCCCAAAACATTAGTGTGCAAGTACAGCAAGTGATTAGGAAGGCAAGTGGAATGTTGGCCTTTATTGCAAGGGAGATGGAGTATTAAAGAAGTTAAGTCTTGCTACAGCTGTATAGGGAATTGTAAGACCACACAGAGTACTTTGTACTGTTTTGGTCTCCTGATTTAGGGAGGGATATACTTGCATTGGCTGTTCAGAAAAGGTCCACTATCTTGATTCCTGGGGTGAATAGTTTGTGCTATGAGAAAAGATTGAGCAGGTTGGGCCTGTACTCATTCGGTAGAAGAATGAGAGTTGATCGTATTGAAACATTTAAGATTCTGAGGGGGTATAACAGGGTAGATGTTAAGAGAGTGTTTCCATTCATGGGGAAACCGAGAACAAGGGGCATAATTTCAAAATAAGGGGTCTCCCATTTAAGATGGAGACAAGGGGGAATTTCTCATCTCAAAGAATTGTTAATCTTTAGAATTCTCTGCCCAGCAAGCACTGGATGCTGGGTCATTAGGTCTATTCAAAGATGGGTCAGACAACTCTTTAATAAGGGAGTCAAGGGGAGGACAAGCACGGTGGCCCAGTGGTTAGCAATGCTGCCTCACAGCACCAGGGACCTGGGTTCGATTCCCACCTTGGGTCACTGTCTGTGTGGAGTTTGCACATTCTCCCCGTGTCTGCATCGGTCTTCTCTGGGGCTCCAGTTTCCTCCCATAGTCCAAAAATGTGCGGGTTAGGTGGGTTGGCCATGCTAAATTGCCCTTTAGTGTCGGGGAGACTAGCTGGGGTAAATGCATGGGGTTGTGGGGATAGGGGTTAGTGCAGACTCAATGGGCTGAATGGCCTCCTTCTGCACTGTATGATTCTATAAGCAGGAAAATGGAGTTAAGGCCACACATCACATCAGACATGATCGTATTGAATGGTGCAGCAGGGTTGAGGGGCCAAATGGCCTACTCCTGTTGCCATTTCTTATCTTCTTACATCCTCCCTTCTTAACAACACTGTGGGTGTAACTACACTAAATGAACTGCAGCAGTTCAAGATGATGGCTCATCACCACCTTCTCAAGGGCAATCAAGGACAGGCAACATACACTAGCCTTGCCAGCAATGCTCACATCCCAGGATAGAATTTTTAAAAATGCTTCATAATTATTAGCACCAAGCCAATAAATGATGAGCACTGAAGCAGCAAAGGTAGATCAATTCTTCAAAATGTATTAATTATATTAAGCAAAGGAGAGTGAAGCTGAACAGTGCATTTTTGGAACAATCTCTTCAGCGTAAATTTCTTTACTATACAATTACAAGTGAATGGCTAACATAAGTAAGAAATGCAGAGACACATCCATCTTGCTCATTCATTTGTTTACCTTCTTGTTGCCTGTTTGCTCTATACTTCTTTCTTCTTTGGTCTTTTTTATTAGCGTGCTGCTTTCCAAACTGATAGATAAAACAGTTCCACGCTTGTAATCTAATTTTCATTCACTGTTGCCCTTGTCTGAGAAGTCATACAAAAAGTGACCTTTGAATCACCACTGGACCCATAAAGTACAATAAGTGCCATTGTCCTGTCAAAAATTGAAGATGTTTTACATCATTACAAAATTTAATGTTCCAACTTTTCAAATGTAGTACTTTTCAAAGGCCACATTCCAATTGAAGCTCATTAAATTCAGGCTCGAGTTTCCTGTGGTGGGGACGAGAAAGAGTTTCTCATGCTTTGGAAGTAATATGAATCACTCTTTTAAAACAGATATGGTTACATACTAGTTTTGAAAGGTACAGTAACTGCAGAGCTCTTACAAGCTGCAACACTGAGACTTTTGTGCTTATAAATCTAATAATTGCCTCTTGAACCATTGCACTTCAGTCACACTGCATTCTATTTACTTATGAATAAATCAACTTTTTAAATAAAATTGCTGTTTGAAAGTTCAAAGGTTAACTTATATGGTAATTGCTGGCATAAAGCTTTTCGGAATTAATATCAGAATTGAGGATATTATGGGATTTGGCCACTGTCTTTCTCCCTGATAACAACAAATTATTAATATTGAGGTTTTAAAAACAGCACTCTTCTCCAAGTATGCAAGTTGAAAGATGATGAAATTTAATATTTGACCATTGAAATAAAGACCCAACTAGGCCAATGAATGCAAATATATCTTTAACTGTGCTTAGCAGATGATTTGTTAAAACATAATTGATTTTATTGCTGACACAGAGCTAACATGTGTTAAGGTTATATTTTTCACATCGTCATTTAGTGGATAAAAAGTATTGCTGTGGTTTTAATAATTGGTTTTGTGGATAAAGATGAATGGCCAGCCTGAGTTTCTGTAATGGGTTCTTTTTCATATTCATTTTGATATTAAAGCAAGACATGTGAAACTCTCAGAAACTTGCATAAGCACATATGATCTCTGTAGCTGTGTAAAGATGTCAGAAAATAAATCTGATAGGGTGTGCAGTGTCAGGCTTTTAGCACAAAACCACTAATTACCCATCATTCATTGTCAAACATTTTTAATACCATTATTCAGTTTGAACCTACATATCATACTAAGTTTCAACAATTTTATAAAAGCAACTTGTTCAGGTTTCATCACCCTACAAACACATGTAACACATATTGGGGGAGAAATTCAACTGACCTTCACCTCTTTTTTTTTAGCATAAAATGGTTTCTGGCTCTGCAGGGTGACAATGTTGCGCATCCAAACGGGTCGCGGTATTGGAAGCATGTACCTTATAAATATCCAGGATGTCTTACATTTGCAAATTGGAATCCTAATCTTGGTTGTAGAACCCCAAAGCAAAATTGCAATGCAAATAGGTGGAGCTGGCCTAGTTGCTAAATTTGATTGCTAAATCTGCCTTGCGGCACCGGGCCTTGAACAGTCAAACCAGTGGACCTTAAAAGTGACTGCTGGAGGCTGCTCAAGAAATGGACACAAAACTTTTTAAAAGCTACATTTCTGAGCAGCCAGTCGGAGCAGCGGTGCTTACAGGACCTATCGACTAGCTGGAGCTTATCAGAATTTGTCAGCCCTTGAGCAGCAGGCAAACTGGATTGGGAGATCCAATTGGTGCCCAATGCTCACCTGTATCATTCAAATGAGGCCTGATGCTGAATTTGGTTCGGGGCTTTGTGGAGCTCATTTCATACCGGAAAATGCGCAAGTTGAACTTCTCCCCTGTTGTTCTTTAAAGCCATATTCTCTCTGCAAGTGAACACAGGGGGAAAAAAAACAGCTGCTAATACTTGTTATGCTGCACATATTAACAAATAGGAATTCTATTTTAATATATCCTTTTACAAACTAAAAGTATTTTTTAAAAAAAGTTACCAGGCACTGACTACAGCTTGAGAACGATCTAGGCAAGATGCTTTCCAGTCTAATCAGCTGTCCCAGACTAGTACCAAAACACACTTAGTCAAGGGAATGGGTGGCAGCATATCTTAGATCCTTCCAAATAGATTTACAGGTTGCTAATCACACAGTTTAACAAACACATAATGGAGTAAGTACAGTGATAAAAACTGGTAATAAATTACAAAAATGTACTGTACCGACAAATGCCAAGAACTTTAACAGAAATCTGGAGAAAAATATGGCTTTAATTTCCATACACTTTATAGATTAAGTTTATAAGGTAGGAAGCTCCCGTTTTATATTATGAAGACTTTCCACTTACTCATTGCAGGATATTGTGAATAGAAGTTAGCTCAGTCAAACACACATATAGTAACTGGTTTCAAGATTTAAAATTCCAAGAAACAGATGCTGGTTCAGTTTTAATAGCAGTTACCAAAGTTATTAGTAATGAACTGTGTCACTTGAACAAGCTATCAATCAATGAGTTGTACCGTTTGGACCAAAGGAAGTCATTGCCCATGTCTGTGCAAATTAGAGGCAAATCCTTCATCAAATCACAACATGAAGCAGGTGTTTGGCTTGGGGGAAGCTGCAGGCTGGTATATTCCACGATGCCAACAAAGGGGTTCAGAGGTCCTTATTGTGTTTTTTGAAGAGAATTACTTTTGCCCAATATTCTTGAACTTTAGCACATGTATAGAGACTTAACTAGCAATAAAAATTGCAACTTCTCAACTTTATAGTGGCAGGTACTCTGCTATAATAATAAGGCATTACCAGCAACTGTGTTCTGTCCTTTTAAATTCACAAAAATATTACGTCTATTCTTGAACATAGAGATCACACCAGTGCTGCACTAGTTGTGCACCTGTTGATACAGCACAGTCTGTATTGTAAGCACCATGTTACCATTGCATTGAAATAGAACATTGATGTATGCACTACACTACACACAGCAGTAAGCAGCCTTGAATACCACAGGGCTGAATGGATGATGTGATGGATAAACTTATAATACTCCACTTTTCTTCATTGATATGTGTTATTCTGGGTGCAGGGACAACACCAGAACTTTACAGCTTACACATTAATGGTTTGATAATAAATATATGTTTTATTTTATACTGGAAGGCTTAAGATTCTAACTTGGACTGCAAGTGCTATAAAAATATAAGTATAACTTAACAAAGGCCTGAAATTTGCAGGGTTTTTGGTGAACCATTAGTGTTCACCATCTTTACACCTCAGGGTCTGACCATAATATCAGAATTTAACCCAAGTGCGAATGTGGAAATCCTGAAGTTACAGTCTGCCATTCACGATCCAATACAGGCTGCGTGGTGGACCCCCAGTCCCCACAGCCAACAATCAGTAAAATCAATTAATCTGGTGAGAACATCCCCCACTCCACTTTCTTAGACACCCTATAAAAAGTTAAATATTCTTCAATGAGATGCAACTGTTTTTTAACATGGATCTGAATGATAACTACTGTTGAACAACTGCTCTGACCCTGAAAAAATAGTGGAATGTTGTTAAATCTCTCCAGTATTATTATTTACTAGCATTTCTAAACTAATATTAAATTTTTTTTTAAAAGTCTGTTCATGATATTTTGCGCTCTGTAAAATGCTTAAAAACTGGATTCATTATTAGGGCTTTTCATTTCCTATTTGGCTGTCTGTGAAAATTCTTTAATGAGATTGGCTACTTGTACAGCTTGATGACATCACTGCAGCTCCATGCTCAGAATCCCCACTAAACTACACTACAATCAACTGCACATGAAGACAGATATGGATCTGCTCACGGAAATCGCTAGATCTCGCAAATAGCTTTCTTTGAGGACAACAGCCCTCTCTGCTTTGCTGTTTGCTGCACATTACTGGCCATTATCATCTTACTGACTTCATCTTTGCACTTATCATTTAATCAGAAGACTGCATCATTGATATTTTCTTTTATTACTTAATTTTAATTTTCCTACTTGATCACAGAGCCCTCTGCAGTGAGGCGCTTCTCCCTATTCCCCAAGTTCAAAAACTTGTCACTGCAGGAGCTGCAAGGTGTCCAGGTGCGCAGGAAATTTTTCGACAGAGGGACAAATGAGGAGAAAATTTGCTTCAGTAGAGAAGTGCACTACTGCAGTGTTTTTCCAGCATCCCAATGGGATGGCAGGTTCCTGTGACTGTGCAATTTTTAAATTGCCAGTCAAATATCTCAGATCAGAGGTCAAAATATTCTCAAATAAAGGAGCGTAGAGTGATAAAGCATCCACAGCACTTACCATCACATAATTGCAGACTAAATTACAGTTGAAACACCTACATTTACAACAAAATGATATTGCATCCCATAATTGTGTAATTGCAATACTCACTGTTTAGATGTCAAATGTGGAATTTCTATGGAGCTGAAAGCACAGTTCAAGCAGGCTGCAAATTCAGTTCCATCTTTGACACCTAAGCGATAAGCACCCTCTGTAGCAACTACAGCTGCAAACAAACTAATCTTGCTAAGAATTTCCTCGCCACTTTCTGAGCCAGTCCAGTTGCAACAGAATTCTGACAGGTTTTGCCTGCAGTTGAATCTAAAGTAATTTCCTCAATAACTTAAAAGAAAACCGCCAGTCGCTGACTGCTCCATAATGTTATGCTAAGACTTCAGAATCAGAAATCTGCAAAATTGCAGGTATTCTGAACCCAAATCCCAAGTTATATTGAATGTTCAGTATCTGCTAATACCCAGCATATCATGCATATGCTTCAAGTTTTGTTTCAATGAACCATGTTAAAAATTGTCTGTTTGTGTCATCAGCTTCTCTAAAATAAAAATAACATTATGAAGTACAGTAATGTTCCATAAACTAAACATTATAAAATACAGTTGTGTTCTAGAAACTGGTTCCATTTCTACTCTTGAGGCCTATTTTAAGCTTGCAAAGACAAGTATGGATAATGGAAGCTATAGTTATCTTATTCATAGAAACCTATGGTTTTCCCATCACAGCATCCATTCTCTCTTGAGTAATTCCAAATTGTTCAATTCCACCAGATGAGTTGGAAAGCCAATCATATATTCACCACTGTGTGAAAAGTACTTGTCTTTACTGGAGGATACTAATGTCTTCTTCTAAGCTTTGTCTTCCTATCCTATCATAATGCTCGCCAATAATTCACCCCCAAATGTCATTTAGGCAAAACTTTCCACTCCCACATTAGACTCATCTGAATCTGCAAATAGATCATAGAAATCAGAGAAACCCTACAGTGCAGAAGGAGGCCATTCGGCCCATCGAGTCTGCACCGACCACAATCCCACCCAGGCCCTACCCCCACATATTTTACCTGCTAATCCCTCTAACCGACACATCTCAGGACTCTAAGGGACAATTTTTTAAGCTAGCCAATCAACCTAACCCGCACATCTTTGGACAGTGGGAGGAAACCGGAGCACCCTGGAGGAAACCCACGCAGACACGAGGAGAATGTGCAAACTCCACACAGACAGTGACCCGAGCCGGGAATCGAATCCGGGACCCTGGAGCTGTGAAGCAGCAGTGCTAACCACTGTGCTACCGTGCCGATTATGCAAATGAAGCGAATGCACAATTATGCAAATGAGGTGAAATGTAAAAATCAGCCTGATTTGAACTTTATTTTTAATGTGGGATTTGCAGCAGAATTTAATTGTTTAGAATTGACTTAAACCCAAAGTAGAAATTGATCCCGATAATAATTAAGGTTACTATCATTCTCCGATTTCTCTCAGCTCCTGTCCGAATTGGTTCTAGCGAACTGGTCCCCAATTCCACACCCACCCCGCCACCCCTGCCGGTGAGTCCACATGGGCGAGGGGGCCTGTAATATTATGTGGCAGCATTCCTGCTGCCCACCTGCCCTCGCTTCATTTGAGGCCCTTAAGATAGGGAGGAAGCCCAGCACTTTGCCCTGTTCGGGCCTCACTGATCCCCTTTTCTATTCGGGTGCTCATCCACCCAACACCCCACCGCCCTCCCCCTCCAACCCTGGTTCTCCCTCATCTCCTGGTCTTGCCCTCAGGACCCATGCACCCCAACCACCGGGCTCAACTTAATTGCTAAAGATTCAATCTATTACTTTTTACAACAAAACTAACGTTATTGCTATGGCATTCTGATCCCAGAACTTTACTGCTAGGAAAGTTAAAATAATCGCCAATGAGTGTGTGTATATGTGCTGAAATAAGAGGACTTTTGTATTGCTTGAAATACAGAACAACCCACTTTGCTGAAAATTAATAATCTTTATCATAATCCTGTAGGCTTTTAGCCTCATTTGTAAAAAAGCTGCAATATCAGAGGGCGCGCTGAAGGAATTTGGGGGAAATGGAACCACAACAATGGTTTCAAATACACCTCACGTAACACACTTAACAATATGTTGTTTGTAATCACATGGAATGCCTTTATTAGAGAGAACCAAAATCATATTACATTAGGAGTTGGGACATAAATGAATGAATTATGATGAAAGATGATGAATGCTGTGTTACTGGATTCAATAATAGAAATGTAAGTTTAGTCATGCGCTTATGTTTATTATCCATGTGTCTAATCTTACCGAACATCACATTGTTCAAAATAAACTAGTCCTATGATGTGTTGTTCAAAGAACCAGCACTCGAAATGTTAAAATTTGCTGAATGGCTTACATCTGGATTTAGTTTTCAAGTTGGCTATTGACAACACAATGCTTTTGAATTTCAAAGTGATTACAGATATCAATCCATATGGCATTGTCTGCCTGATCAGGTTCACTACTGATGACTTTATTATCAGCTTTCACATAATGGTGCTCTTGAGTTGGTAACACCATAAGAAAATGCAGATTGTATCTGTGTTAAAACCAGACTGCAAATGCTCCAAATCCGAAATAAAAACAAAAACTGCAGAAGGATCTACACCCAAAGCGTTAACCTGTCCTTTCTCTTGACAAGTGCTGGTGGACTTGCTGTGGTAATTTCTTTGCATATTTCATGGTATGACACCCAAATCAAAATTCGTCTGATTATCACAATTTTGTACTGATCCTACAGGTTTGTTGAAATCATGATAACATCTAGAAGGGATGTGACGGCCTGGAAATGCAATCGTTCTTATTAATAGAACTTGTGTTTAGCCTTCAGTGTGAAATGTGTGGCTTTGTTGTTGAGGAACACTTCAGATAGAAACAAAGCATTACCACATCCTACCTGCTTACTCACATGGAAACATTATATGGCATTTTAGCCAGTAATAAATGAATATATATCGATAATCTATCTTACAGTAACAACTGGGTCAGTATTATAGTTCTACAAAAGAAATGTTCCTCGTGTTTGCTACAAGGGAAAAGGTGCAGCATTTTGAAAGTTACAAATGAATCTTGGTTACTAGCGATGATAAAGCACAACAAATTGCTTTGTCTCCTGCGGACCTTTTGGTAATTTAAACCACTGACGGCTGAAATTTCATTACACCAAAGTTGCAGAGCTTGTATATCTGTGACTTCTCTCTGACTAATGCCACCACCATATGCTTTAAATTATACTAATTGCCCTAAAGAACCTGTTAAACAGCGCATCTGAGTGCTGTATTTATTACTGTGATGAAGAAGTTTCTTTAACTGTTGCATCCTTGCCAATACATATGTCCTCACAGAACAAAAATACAGGGTATTTCAGCACTTTGAGAGATTTCAAAATAAAACAATTGATCTTAAAAGGGGCAGCACCAAGTAAATTACCATCTCAACTCCAAATAAACAATGACAACAGTGATACAGACATAACTTTAAGCAATTTGAATAGTCGTAAGGATTGCAGTGATGCAGCACAAATTAGGTTAATGAAGAAGGGTCTTCGATTCATGACCATCTACTCAATTGTCTACTTGCTCAATGCTGCATTTCGTTGAACTGGATCACTGTGTATCCTTAAAGCAAGTTATGGCTTACTCAATAGCCAACATACAGCTCTATAATTATCCAGGGGTTTCCTCAGTAAATTAGACCCAGTTGCCTGCCAGACATTCTCCATTCTTGTGAGAGAGTTCCACTTTCCAGGATGTCCGAAACCTTTATTTTTCCATTCAGTTTTCTGTGTGCACGTAAATGGGACAGATGTAAACCACTGGAAACCCAATCTTTGTCATTTTGTAAGGAGATGCAAATTATTTCCATTTGAAATCCTTGCAATGAAAAACACTCAAATATTCACAGCATTCCTTATTTTCTATTCTTGCCATGGTTGTCATTGGGTTCCCAATATCTAAAACTGTATTATGATATTACAATGGATTTTAATCTATATTTAGAAAATAGAAATTAGGTATGACAGTTTATGATTTTGTGATCACATTATACATCCAGCACAGGTGCCTGACTTATACTGTCCCTTCGTGAATCTCCTAACTAAAGTCAATGCATGCTTTTTAATCAACAGAGATCTTTAAAGTTTCTGTTTCCCTTCAGTAAAAGAGCCATTCCATGTACTAACCTTAGAGCTTGAAATATATTTGTTCAAAAGTATGCATGAGTTATATCCTAAATCTGGCATTTCTGACAAAGCTGGAAGTTTGGAAAGAGATTGTACTGGATTAACTGTTCAGTACCAATATCAACTATCATCTTCACTCATATGCTATTGCTAATTTGCATGGGGTGAGTGGGGAGAGAAGGAGCTGACCACAGTGGTCTGTGAGCTGAATCAGACACGAATCAAGATATCAATGTGTTAGAGTAATCGTCCCAACATTTTTAAAAATTCATTCATGGGATGTGGGTGTCACTGTCTGAACCAGTATTTGTTACCTATCCCTGAGGGCATTTAAGAGTCAACCACATTGCGGTGGGTCTGGAGTCAATGTAGATCAGGCCAGGTAAGGATGGCAGATTTCCTTCCCTAAAGGACATTAGTGAACCAATTGGGTTTTTACAATAATTGACAAGACTTTTAATTCCAGATTGTTACTCAATTCAAATTTCACCATCTGCCATGGTGGGTTTTGACCTCGGGTTCCCAGAGCATTACCCTGGGTCTCTGAATTACTAGTCCATTAACAATACCACGACGCCACCATCTCCCCCCAAGTAGTACAGCTCTGTGCTCAAAGTAGGTTTGACCCTCCCTTTTCTGAAGCCCCGGACTGAACCTGTAAATACATAGATATATTTTCTGACAACCTACATCCCTAAACAATTGTCACGAGCAGAAGTCTACTGTGAATAGAGAATTAATAGCAGCAAAGGCTAAATTCCAGAAAGATATTCAAAAACACTGTGACTACTATGGACAACAAGGGACTGAAACAAACTAAGGCAAACTGCAGCAGCTACCTTTTTCAAACATATAGGCTAGGACTTTCACACAGACGGAGAGGCTCTCCCCCTGCCTGAAATTGTCAGCACAGACCCGAATCTACAAGTCCCACCCTGAGCCCGGCCTTTGCCATTTTCAAAGGGATGGGGGTGGGGTTATAAATCGCACATCAGGGGTTCCCAGAGGCAGCTATCCATATAAATCTACTGATGTCTCCACTCATTTCTGATTTTGGTTAGGTAGGTGTCTGAAACCTAAATTGTGCAGATTTGACCTGGTAGGAGCAGATCTGAACCTTGTGAATTTGTTTGGAGTTCTAGGGTAACCCATTGGAGAGTCAAGGAACCCTTTTGGTTATGGGACATCTATGGGACAGGTAAGTCACCCTTGAGGGAAAGATAAGGCACAATCTGAAGTAGGTGAGGTGCCCTTTGGGATTGTTAAAAGTAGGCATGATTATGCATAAAAAGTGCATAAACTCAACAGAACTGTCAAAACTGCTAAAGAACTGTCAAAACTGTCAAAGAATTATCAAAACTACCAAAGACTGCCAAAGCTGTAAAAAACTAACAAAGCTGTAAAAGACTGTCAAGGAACTGTCAAGCTGTCAAAGAACCTTTAAAGCTGTCAAAGATTTTTCAAGGCTGACAAGCGACTACCAAAGAACTACCAAAGCTGTCAAAGACCTGTCAACACTCATTAGAACTGTCAACGGTTATTGGAGCTGTCAAAGCAGTTGAGGGATTTAACACTGCTGGGCTTTATATTGAAGAAAATATGAATTTAAAATAATACATTGGTGCTAGCTATTTAACTCTGGCTGTTGACATAAGTCTAACAATTATCATTATGGAATTTGTGCTGCATTCTTGATTTTAAAACCTGACATTATCGCAGTGGGGTGATAGCAAAGTGAGCAATTTGATTGACAGCTCACGTAGAATCTTAGAAATCTTAGAAACCCTACAGCACAGAAAGAGGCCATTCGGCCCATCGAGTCTGCACCGACCACAATCCCACCCAGGCCCTATCCCCATATCCCTACATATTTACCCACTAATCCCTCTAACCTACGCATCCCAGGACACTAAGGGCAATTTTAGCATGGCCAATCAACCTAACCCACACATCTTTGGACTGTGGGAGGAAACTGGAGCACCCGGAGGAAACCCACGCAGACACGAGGATAATGTGCAAACTCCACACAGACAGTGACCCAAGCCGGGAATCGAACCCAGGTCCCTGGAGCTGTGAAGCAGCAGTGCTAACCACTGTGCTACCGTGCCGCCCTATAACTATAAGTACTTATAGAAGAGGTTTATTTTCGTAAAAAATTAATTTAAGGAATTTCCAAATTTTTAAAACATCATTAAGCACTAAGTTGACATGGGGGTATGATGAGCTGTGACAGGCAAGTAGAAAGGCATGGGTTGACATATGGGATATGAGGAGCCATGGGGGTGAGTAGAAGGGCATTTGGGTGTCACGGGGGCATGAGGTGGCATCGTTTGGCGTGGGTGGGCCTGGCAAATGTGTGGGAGTAAGGATTGAGGTCTGGGGGGGGGCTCTTTCTTTTTGTTGTAGTGCTTAGCCCTGCATGTGGTAGCCTCTGCACTAATTCCAAGAGCAGTAGGCCAGACTTCCAATCCAGCCTACACTTCCTCCCCCCACAATCCTGGAATGAAAATCCATCCTTCCAGGCTTCTTTCTCCTGGGTTTGGGTTGGTGGAACCAAGAAATGTCCCTGAGACTGCTCTCCTGGACAGAAGCTGACCTCTGGACCAAAGAGTTTATTGGGATAATTAAAACAGGTGAATTAATGGATTGTTCTCTGCTTATCTCTTAATTAAATATATTCAGTTGAGCATTTAAAGTAAACTTGGTTTTCTTGAAAGTAGGCAATGCAGGCATTTGATGGCAACACACCTAACTTAATTATACTTATCATTTTATGATATTCTCTGCTTGCATATATTAAATGCATCTTTCAAATATCAATTTTGTGAAGTCTGAACTGAAACTTGGGCAACGCATATTGGTCATTAGATTTGGTGTTCAGTTCTTGATAAGGTCAATTCTCACTTACAATCTAGTTAAGTTTAAAATGATCAAATCAAGAATAAGTTAATTGATCGCATCAAGATTAATCAGGTGTTTGAATGCTAAAGATTAGAACTGCCTTCTTTACACCGGAAAATAAATATAAACAGCTATTTTAGAGATCACTGTAATAGTTACTTCCTCTGTAATGTTAAGAAATTAAATGCAAATTTAACAGGGTCGTACACTGTACAAATTGCAAACATTTTCGCAAAGGTAGGAAGAACTGTTAAGTAGTTCCCAATCAATCTTATGGAAGGGAAATTCAAGTTAGGGAGTTTAAGGGACACTATATTATGCATCTTCCTGGTTTCAGTGTCGTTTTAAACAGAGTTTTTCAGTGCACCCTATCGCCTTATCATTTTTGGTAAATGATTTTAATGCTACAGCTCTTACCTGTATGTGACCTCAAATGGGTCCTAAGGTGGCTGGGCTGGTTAAAGACTTTACCACATTCCTTGCATGGAAACTCATTGTGTTTGCCTTGTGTCTTCCCCAAACCTAGGCATGCATATATTGTGAAAAAATTTACAGTTAGCAGCCTTGCGGAAGAAAGAGTCATCAGTGAAAGTAAACAAGACCAGACAGAAAACCCAATGCAGTTACTGGAGTTTACATTCTTAACATCAAAGCCTCAAACTGTTATTTTAATTTATGAAGTAGCCTGTTCAGACCTTGAGCATCAGAAGTGCATTCCAAAGCATTACTGCTACATCAGTCAGTTTCTAGTGCGACACCTTAGTCACCATGACACATCTGCAAATGACTTCAAGCACTTTTTTCTCTGAATTTTAAACACTACCTTATCATCTGCAGCAAATACATAATAAAAAAAAACATAATCTATAGCTTTGTGTCTCTTCCCCTGTTCTTTGGAACTGCACACATTTGACTGCACTTCAACAAACAAGTGTGGTTAAGGAGCATCTGAGTCAAATAATATTTGATTATATAAATGAATTTCACGTATGAGGCCCTTCATATCATCACTTAGTCCACCAATCAAGCAATAATAGATTCAGGTACCATAGACACAATCCATAATAAAATAATTTATGGAAAACCAAAAGTAGAAATTGAAATTTGCCTGCTGGATCCCTTCAAACTCATTACAGGATGTTAGAATTAAAAATCACTTACAACTACCTTCACAGTAACAAAAATGATATATTTGTTGATGTAATGTAAATTCTGATTTGGAAGGAATAATATTAAATTGATTGTGTTGTACTATCTGCAGCCTCTCTATTCAAATCGTACACAGCTTTTTGGATAACAAAATGACTGAATCAAGCATGTTCTAAACACTTGGTGTCATTACAATATCGTTCAAAATATACTAGTGGCCATGTGTTAGTGATATAGAAGATTCGCAGTCAATATGAGTTCACTGCCATTTTTCATCTACAATTTGTATATATATTGTAAATCTATATTCCAAAAAAGTCACATTTACTGCATCACTACTTCAGCATTCAATGTTAAAGTTAACACATTGGCTGCTATCAGGTTCTGGACACTAATTTTAGTATGGTATTAGACTGACATTAGTATAGTGTGATGTACAGACGATAGACTCAAATTACACCAGCAGATACAATTCAGACATTAACATAAGAAGATTGGCAATGAAAGTCTGCTGCACATCCATGTTTAGATTCTTGCTTGCAGCTTCACTCCTTGATGACTAACTGATAGCGTTATGAGTACTGGTGGAAGCGGTGCTTCCCTCATAACATTAAAAAGAGTCCAAGGTAAGTTTGCAAGTACAGCAGAATATGGTGAAAACTTCCTGCCAGTGATTAAAACATTGGGGGCGATCTTACCGGCTTGTCCCATTGGTTGATGGGTGCCTGCCTGGCACTCTGGCACTGCACACCGGGCACCCTGGCACTGTCCACCAGGTACTGGGCAGTGCCAAGGAGTGGGGCCATGATGGGGCAGAGCTTAAGGGGTCGGGGTGGGGCCATGATGGCGGCAGGACCTAAGGGGAGGTGGGCGGGTGGGAACTGTGCACTCTGCAACTCGGGATTGGTTGGTTGGGGGTGGGGGGGTTGGAGCTGGGCACTCTGCAATCAGCAATTGGCTGGGATCGACTGGGTGGGTGGGGTGGGGGGGTGTGATCGACCAGGCCTGGGGAAAGTGGGAGTGTGATTGGCTGATTGGTTGGGGAGGCCAGTGATCAGGGGGGTGGGGGGGGGAGCGATATCCAAGAGGGGTGGGGTGTCTGACAGATTTCTCTGTTCTGTTGTACAGAACAGAGAGATCAGCACATGCGCAATTCTGCCCTCTAGTGTGAGCAGCCAGCTTTCCGGTGAACCTGGGTCGTGCCAGCTCCCCCTACTGGTGGAAATCAGATTGCGCATCATTCTTTGCACTAAGTGGCATAAGATTTCATTTGTGGCCTTGCCGAGAAAACGGATATAAAACTCTCCCATTTTCACGCTCATTGAGCACTTAGAATTTTTTTGGTAAGATCACCCCCATTTGCTTTAGACCTCTCAGAGCTCTATCTTCTGAATTGAATCCATGCTGCATGAGACTTATTGGTACATCTACCGGGCAGGGAAAAACGGAGAAAGATGTATCTCCCCATTTATTTTTGGCATGCATTACATTTCCCATTCTCCACACTTCAAATCCCAGATTTGCCTTTGATGTTCTCCGCTTCCCTTTCTTAAATCATGATTACACTCCCAAGGAAGAGCTGCAGTGTCTATAGGCCAACATAAGTTCTGCTATTCAATTGGATCATGGCTGATCTGTACCTCAACTCCATTTACTTGCCTTTGTTCCATAATCCACTGATACGCACAAATCAATATTGATTACCAGCAGAAGTGGTTTTGAAACTCTTACTTCCGGGTGCTTGGAAGTCTGATAGCTGGCCTGACGTCTGAGGTATTGTCAATATTTGTCTAAGTGTACATGATTTTTTGTCTATATGTACATTGAGGCGAATGTAAAAGCAATATAAATTTTTGAAGATGTCTGGAAAATTTGAGAATTTCCAAATAGCACATTTTTCTCGCTGAGATATTCAACTGGAATAGTTCAATTTCTTTACTAGGACCATAAAAACAAGCTCATTTTTATTATTGCACACTGGCTATCATTCGTTCTTTCAAAGACAAGTAAAGTACATATTATTGTAAGATAGGCAATGGATTACAATGAAGTTTATTTACCTTATTGAAGGAATCATAAGATAGATTCCCAATATGAGAAACTAGGGTACAACAAATTGAATGCGTAAAAGACTGAAAGTAAAATGAAAATTTCCTCACAACATTTAAGAAACATTTAGACGAGCACTTGAAATGCCATACAAGGCGATGGACCAAGTGCTGGAAAATGGGATCAGGATAGATACATGCTCAATGGCTGGCACAAGCACAATGAGCCAAAGGACCACTTGCTGTGCTGTAAAACTCATATGACTCTAATAGGGTAAAAGGTCCTGCTTTAAGTCCGGTATTTCACTTGTGGGAACAGGGGCCAGAGAGTCACGTGCAGGAGCGAAATACATCCAACTCCATTGTTCCCAACTTTCTCGTTGTTAAAATTAATGAACAGAAGATTGTGAGCCCTGCAAGTCGGACACATCGACCTGTCTCCAATGCTGTGATCTGTGTTCTTGACTCCACACCAGGAGCAGAGTCTATGGAAATTTATCCCAATTTTATAAAAAGTATAAGATCTTTTTCAGAGCAGGAAAACATCATCAGTTCAAGTAATCTTCAAGTCCTTTTTGATTGATCACAGCCTGCCTACTCAACACATCCCACAATTTCTTCTCTCTTCAGAAACACATTTAAGTTGTCGAAATCAGTCACCTCTTGTGGTAGCTTATTCCATGAGCCTGTTACGCTATTAGAAAGAAACTCTGTTTCACTTCTTCCCTTTCATCTTGTAATCACTGATATTAGCCTTTACTTATGGCCCAATGGAATTTTGCAAAGCCCCTTTATAAATACTGTAAAGCTGACAAAAGTTTTATCTGATGAATGATTTATTAACCCAAAACATTGGCCAACATTTTCCATCATCGTTCGCGGCTGGGATTTTCCGTTGCTGCTGAAAGTGAATGGAGTTTTGGCTGGAACACCAAATTTTCCGTCCTTGCTTGCAACGGGTCCAACACATAAAATCTGGAGAATCCCACCATTAGATCTATCTCTCTCTACACAGATGCTGCCTGACATGCTGAGTATTTCCAGCATTTTAAGTTTTTAATCCCAGATTTTCGGCCTATGCAGTATTTTGCTTTAACCTTCCGGTGTAAGTGCTTTATGCCTTCTTATCAGCACAGGAGTTACATCAAAGGTCATAATGTAACAGGAAATTTAGGCTGGAATTTTCCAGCCCCTCCCATTGGTGAGATCTTCTGATCCTGCCGAAGTCAACAGAAATTGGAATGGCTCATGGCATCCGCTGTGGGGGAACCACCATGGCGGGACTGGAAAATCCTGGCCAAAGATTCAGCCAGTATCACATGTAAGAAAAAGTATTCCACCACTTCATTCAATATTATATGGCACTGTCATCCTGTGTACTTTTATCACAATTCTTCTGATCATTCTTGTTGTTTGCTTTAACACAAATTACCGTATATTTACCCCGAATCCACACACAACAATCTTACACAGTTCATGGGCATGTATTTAAAAGATAAATCAAATAAAATCATACATGTATGCATAAATTATATTAAATTGCAGAAAAGGCTGTTTCACAATATCGAATCCAGGTGATTAAAATGAGTTAAATGTCACACAGTACATGATGTCTATAATTCTTTCTTGGGCATGTTTCTTACATGCAGTTACTGCATATGTACAAATTACATGGTAAAATGCACCTTCCATTTTCCTCTGTCCTTTTGCCACATGCTTCTATCTTCATGTGTCTTTTTTCAACCACTTCCACTGCCTGATTATCTTTAAAGTTTCCACTTCTCTGTTTTCGAATTAACCAGTCCAATGAACCATGTATCTCTCAGGTGTAAAACAGACTATTTAAAGAAAAATAAAAGTACCAGGCCTTTTTCTTTACTTATGCCAGTGCCACGTGATGTGGATACATTAATTTAAACCATTCCAATCCGTCACAAAGTGAATGTCAAATCCACAGCCCTGATCCCACCCTATCCGAGTTTGAGCTTGGCAGCACTCAGCACCTTAGCCACTGATAAACAAAATGTTCCCTTCCTCTGGAATGAAACATGTTTTTGTTTTCTACTCCAGCCCCAAATGCTCCATTGTCATAAGGCATATACTCATACATTAATCTAATAAAAGAATGTTCATATGATCGATGGATTAATGTGACAGCAAAGCAGGTTACTCAAACTTACAACTGCTTCATTGTGATTTAAGTGCCTTAGCTGCTGCACTATCAGTGACCTTGTTGTAACACTTTCAATTGTGCAAAATTGAAATCTACCGTAAGATTAATATTGCGATATTCTGTAACTTTATAAAAAATAAAAACAGGTTTTGGGCATGAGTTGGTACAAATTTAAATAGCACACTTTTAAAAAAAGACACGGGACTCACTATACTTATCCTACCCTGGTTTTTTGCACGATAACTTGAGCAGTAATGATTGCGCATATAGACTGACTTTACAACCATAGCATTGGTTGGATAGCTAAGACACAAGAACAAGAATTAAAGTTCATCAATTTTTCTGCCTATTTTGAGTTTAGCAGGGCAGTGCATGTCAAGCTCATTACTACAATTCAATTTTGCTTTCCAACAAGAATAAAAGAAAGCATTTTTGCAGTTTGCTTACAGGACAATTGGCTGATTGCGTGGTGTCAACTCCTTTCCTTGTGTTCAACTGCTTAAGATCACCACTGCTTCATTAATCAGTTAGGATAATCTCAACTGAACTCTATTGTCCAAAGTTTAGGCCACTGGCTAATTATTTAGACACAATTAAATCTATGCCCCAAATTGCAAAGTACAACAACAAAAATACAATAATGACGAAAAAACATAAAAAAGGCTTGCATTCAAGGTGTGCTTATCGTACTTCTCAGTGTTTCACACGCAATGAATTACATTGAAATATGGTGACTGCTGTTACATAAGCAAGAGCCAAGCAATTCAAAATGTCTTCAACAGTACCTCCCAAACCCATGACCTTTACCTCCTGGAAGAATAGGCCCAGCAAGTGCATGGGAACAGCAGGACTTTCAAGATCCCTCCACGTCATACATCATCCTGACTTGAAAATATATCATTGGTTCTTCATCCTCAATGTGCCAAAATTGCTGGAACTCCCTAGATAACTACACTATGCTAGTCCTTTCACCACACAGACTGCAATGGTTCAAATAGGTGGATCAGCAGCACCTTATCCAGGGCAATTAGGAATGGGCAGAAAATTGGCAGTGACACCCACAACCCATGAATGAATTTAAAAAAAACAATAAATACCTTTGCCATAGCAAGATGAACAATTCCTTCTTGAAAATTACGAGTTGTACAGTGTGTAAGAAGCACCCAAGAAATGAATACCAGTATGAAAAACATTTTGATCTCCGGTGTATACATAAATCATTAGAAAAGAAAACTCTATAACATTTACTGTACAAATATTTTTCCATTTGTTGAAAGTTCTCTTCTAGGTCTGTAGACTTTGTACATTATACAAATAGAATTACATTCAGGAGTTGACAGATATTTAGTTGGATCATACAGTTAGGTTGCTAGTAATGTTGGACTGGCTGCTACAGGTACAGCATATCAACGGTGAGTCTGTTCTGGTGAAACAGGTGGCACAGCTAAAGACCAATTGAAAGGCTAAGAAGTCCATAACCAAACTCCTAGGCAGTTGCTTAGAAGAAACTGCAACTGAAACTATCTGCCAAATAAAGCACGTGTCATGTCTTTTGCACTTCCGTGGCCAACTCTCACAATAATCAAGTTTCCACCCAATTCTTCTGAAACTAATAAGACCTCTTAAGCAATTAAATTTCTGCTCTAAATATCTATCTGAAAAGTGAATGGCTTCAATTGAATATGAAAACTTGAGAAAAGGGAAGAGTCACAGTGCAACAATATTGTGAATTTATGCTGAGATTCCTTAAAACCTTGCCTCGGAAATGGATTTAGCTGGCCAATGTGTTCACTGCATCTTAAAAGTTGGATTTATTTGACACCCACCTGATAAGTCTGATCTCTTAGTGCTGCTGCTGCTGATTGAACTACCATTGAAAGCTGCCATGTTGTCTGTGCTGTAAGCTCTCAGAACAGAGAGCATGTTCATCTGATGGTCATGGACATGCTCCTGGTTGACCAGTCCTGGTGGAATATCGTGAGATGGCAGAAGATTTAAATTGTGCCAAGGTCCACCTTGAGGTTTACCCATGGAGCTAAGAAGACTCTCTGATCCTTGTGAAAGAGCTGCATTTTGAATCGGATCTTCCTCATCAGAACTTTCTTCATCAGAAGTTAACGGTTGGTTTATGTCCGCTAATGCATCTTGATCATCTACATCTTGATCATTTACAGACCCTGTTTCATCGCTGCAGGGTTGATTGCCTGCTTCACCAGAAGGACTCATGCTTGTAGCTCCTGGTGAAACAAGGTTCAACGTATTTTCAGGTGGACATTTTAATTCAGATTCAAGAGCTGTACTTAAACTAGGTGTTCCTGGACCACCAACATCTGAATATTTGTTGAATTGTTTGTAAAAGTCTGTCACTAAAGAGCTCAGACTAGAGTCCATGGGATTAACAAAAGGCTTCTTGTGATCTCCCAAGGAATCACTAGATTGACCTTGTTGTAGTATCTTATCTGTGGAAGAATCGGCCTTGTCAAGTGGTTTTGTGGCTAGCATATCTTTCTTAGTTACCGCAGGAGAGACTGGCAAACAGGTTTTTTTTGCAACAGACGAGGGCTCCCCTTGAAGATCATTTCCATTATCGGCAAATCCTAAAATGTTTTCTTTTCGTTTTGATTTTCCCAGGTGATTTGCTTGAAGGTGGAGAACCATTAATTCCATTGATGAAGTTGTGAAGGAACAGAATAGGCACCCATGCCAAGTAGTGTTATCCTGAATGGTAATGGTGGCACCAGGAATTGAGGCTGAATCATTTGACGGAGGTCGCACAGATAAATCCAGTGGTTCATACTGGGATTTTTCTGCAGTTGATCTCAATTTGACAACTGCCTTTTCTTCAGATGGCTGACCTTCAACCCTTCCTTCACAGTCTTCAGAACCTGCATTCTTTGTGTGTTTCTCAAGTGTTGGTTTTGAGTTAGACTGCTTTACGCTCGTGGTTTCACTGTAGACTCTTTCCATCATTTCTTTCTCTTTCTCCAAAGATCTCAGTCCAAAAGTGTCAATGAAAGCTTGCAAGGACCCTTGAAAGTTGACTCCATTTCCAGCCAGGCTCTGAAAAGCTCTGCTCAGATCAGAGAGACTTGGAGTCTCTTCACTACATACTTCAGAAGTAGCTTTCAGATGTTCAGACTGATGCTCTGATGTGACCCCAGTTCCAAGTCCCTGGCATTCTGCAGCCGAAATCACTCCCATAGGCCATTGCTGAGGAGCCAAGCCACTCCTGAGGTCAGCTCCTGGCATGCTTTTCGTTACTCCCCTCAGTATTTCCGGCCTCATAAACACCTGGTTTTTATTTGCTGCCTCTTCGGAATGCTCTTGATGTGTGTGAGGCTGCCCCAGCAGAGGACTTGTTCCATTCTGTCGCTCCCGGTGATGGCGTTCTAAGTGATACTTCAGGGATGCTGATTGTGTTCCAGCATAGTCGCAGTGAGGACACTTATACGGCTTTTCCCCTAAATAATTGAAAGAAAGTAGTAAGCTTATGTTTTCAGCAGACAAATATTCCAAAGCAGTTCACACCAAGAATGAGAAGGTGGTTACTTTAGTGTGGTGAAGAGAAAGAAAGCATAGTTAAAAAAGCATAAACGGGTTTAAACATATCAAATCATTTCAAAGTCTCCAAATTTTATGGCGTCCCATAAAATATTGAACTGAATGATTTAAGACTTACAATGTAGTAAATCATGGGTATAATTAGCAAATGACACACTGCACAAGTAATTTATCATTATTTGTGAAACACCATTCAGGAATTAATTTAACAATTTTCAGAAAATAGCACTGGTTCAAAAAATACTAGTGGTTCAAAGTACATTCAATGCATCCATAGTGTAAATAAAACAATTTTCAAACATGCAGAATGGCCTGTGCATATTTGTATCTATTCTCATTTAAATATGTAGATTTGCATTTGCACTGGTTTGTAAAAAGTTCAAAAGAGAAAAAAATAAAAGGAGTATTATGCTGTATTCATGTAACAGGGGCTTGTAAGAAAATATTCACCTCCTAGATCATCTGGTTTATGCATATATTTCCATAATGTCTCTGTTTTGAAGGAATATAGATTTCACTCATGTACTATGATAATGGTCATTTTGTACCTGCTCATGTTACCTGATTTTTCAGCAAAACTTTTTTCTCCATGCGTTACGTTATTCTTTAAAATTGACTATCATGAAGAGGATGTGGAGTTTGCACATTCTCCTCGTGTCTGCGTGGGTTTGCTCCGGGTGCTCCGGTTTCCTCCCACAGTCCAAAGATGTGCGGGTTAGGTTGATTGGCCATGCTAAAATTGCCCCTTAGTGTCCTGGGATGCGTAGATTAGAGGGATTAGTGGGTAAAATATGTAGGGATATGGGGGTAGGGCCTGGGTGGGATTGTGGTCGGTGCAGACTCGAATGGCCTCTTTCTGTACTGTAGGGTTTCTATGATTTCTATGATTTCTATGAGGATGTGGAATATAATCATTGTACTCCATCCATTACATGCTAATCAAATCAGTCAGGGGACACGGTGGCACAGTGGCTAGCACTGCTGCCTCACAGTGCCAGGGACGCGGATTCCTTTTCCCAGCTTGGGTAACTGTCCATGAGGAGTGTGCATGTTCTCCCCGTGTCTGCGTGGGTTTCCTATGGGTGCTCCTATTTCCTCCCACATTCTGAAAGACGTGGTGGTTAGGTGCATTGGCCACGCTAAATTCTCCCTCAGTGTACTTCAACAGGCGCCGGAGTATGGCGATTAGAGAATTTTCATAGTAACTTCATTGTAGTGTGAATGTAAGTCTACTTGTGACACTAATAAATAAACTTTAAAACTTTAAACTTTTTAGTTTCTGTTCGAGAGCTTTTGTAGGGCAGCACAGTGGTTAGCACTGTTGCCTCACAGCACCAGACTCCTGGTTTTGATTCCGGCCTTGAGTGACTCTCTGGGTGGAGTTTGCACGTTCTCCCTGTGTCTGCGTGGGTTTTTTCCGCATTGACCCAGACATGAACATACTGTGGGGATCTCCCGGGAGCATAAAGGTGAATATAGCACACGGGGGAGAGGGACATGGCCAAGTGGTGGCCTGGCAATGCCCCCGGCACTGCCCCTTAGCACATGTTGGCAGTGCCAACCTGCTGGTGCTAACCCAGCCATGCTAATTTGTGCCAGGAGGCAGTGCCAGGGTTGGACCCCGGTGGGCACCTCATGTGGAGGTATTGGGGGGGATCATTTATTTGTTGTTGTCGGGGAAGTGGATGTGGGAGCTGGGGATGCCGGCGATGGCTGTTCGGGTGCGGGGTTGGGGGGAAGGGAAGGAGTGCCGGCATTGACTGTGTAGGAAGAGGGTTGGGGGGAGAATATTCTGATCGCCAGAGGTGAATGTCAGTTCTGATCAGTGGGGAGGTGGAGAGGAGCCCGTGAGACATCTGTGGTGGGGCAAAGGTTAATTTATGTTCTGATTGGGGCGCCCTTTAAACATGGCGCAGTGCAGCTGGGCTTTGTTGGCGTGTTGAGGCCCCATCCCTCAACAAACCCACCTGTTTTTTTGCACAGAGTAAGGTAAGATCTGGAGACATAACTGATGCCGTTTTTCCTGCCGGAATCAACACTCTGCCATTTTTTGGTAAGATTTCACCCACCGTGTTACAGATGTCTGGGTGGGTTGTTGAGAAATCTGTACAATTTGCCTTGGTCACCTCTGTCATTCATTGTGTAGTTTGCTGTGTTTGACCACAGTTTGCCTGTTAATTCACATGTATCTTATTTTAACCCTCACTGTTGAATTCTGCACCTGTATAGAAAAGTTTATTTTAGCTTGTTCAAACCCTATGCAATCTTAAGGCTTTATTCTCACAAGGAGTGTCTTAAATCTCAAACTTTGTTTACTGCAAACAAAAAGCTATTGGTCCTAAACCAGATCCTATCAGAAATTTGGAAGTTTGGGCTTGGATCATAACAGTGGGGAGAAAGTTTTGGATGACCTCAGGTTTATAGATGATAGAATGTAATGGTCAACCATGACTGTGCTGCAATAGTCAAGTCTCGAGGTAACAAAGACATAGATGAAGGTTTCTGCAGAAGAGATGAGGCACTCTCCGCACTCCCACCTCCTCACTACTTTCTGCCCCCACTTCCCTCATTAACTGCTATCCACTTTCCCAAATGCCAATTTCCTCCTGATTGCTTCCCCGTGCCTCTCCCAACCTATCAGGAAATTGAAACCCTCTTCCCTGGTGAACTGCCTGGGAATGCCCAGCAAATGCCTGGAGCTTTCTGTTTGCATGTAAATTGGGTCTGGGGCTCTATATTGGGTATAGTCACACCAACTAATTCCAAATGGTTGCAATGTATTTACATATGAACTTACTGCCCAGTCTTGATTTTGCCTGTTGTCTGAACATTGTGGAGGGCACTGAGCTATACAGAGTAGAAAGGTCGCAGGTTTGAAGCAAAGTCAGTGCTCAATTCACCACTATCTACTGGAGTAGCAATCGAGAAGCTATGATTGGTATCAGGTTCACTGTGCTTGGATCGAAAGGCTAGGATTGCTTTCTGATGAGTTCTACTGTAAAGTGTGTTCATGCTGGCATTGAAAGAGGTCAGGATCAAGGCCCTATGGTTTAATGTCCACAAACTCTTACAAATGTGATCTCACATGATGAACTGTTACTTGGGTTGAGGTCATGGAGGAGAGCTGGCATTTACTGCATATTACTTTAGCAAAAAATAAATAAAATCCCCTCTGGTAACATAGGGCTAAAGATAGTGGAAATAGCTGAAGTCGTGCTCTCATTGGAGCAGGACTCCAACCATTCATTGATTGGTAACTGGGAATAGGTATAAAGTGCATACTTCTCCAAACGTATTTTCATGATGGAATGAAGGCTAGGTTCAAGAAGGTGAATGGCAAACCTAAATCTGGTTGGGATGGAGCCAATACCTAATTTTGATTGAGCATAAACTGAAGGGTGCACACAATCAAAACGGCGGCCTATATTTTGTCCAGTTTATGGAATCAAATTGCTGTGCTGTATGAAATGTCTACAAGCCAAGGTGGTCCTTGTTATAAAAAGCATTATATTTATATCCCAACCTCAATTTGTGACCAGTGCCACATCTCTAACAATAAGGCTTTCAACTAACAGTGCTATGTTCCGACGTTTGTGCGGAGCACCTGATCTAGCTTGGTTGACATAGTCTGAAATACAAGTTAATCAGATTTAAGTTAAACAACATAGTCTGCATCTGTGTAGCGTGACTGCACTAAGTACAATAACTGACATTCACAGCATGCCAGATACAGGCTCATATCTTCCATAAGTCCAGGGTCACACAACATAGCTATATGACCTTGTGCTAGTTATCATTTTTTTCTTAAATGCCTGTTTTATTAGTAATGAATGAAGCATACACAAGAATGCTTTATTCATGATGCTCAAAGAGAACACTGAATAACTTATTCAATGGGCGGCTCTCAATTTTCCATTATGCAACCTTGGATTAATATCTGCATACATGTGCGAGGTGTCTGCTGGTTATTAATCTTCCAGCAGGTAACAGTGAAAAAAATGAGTTCTGCGTTTTGAATAATTCTATATCTTTAAGTACCTGAAAAATTGATGCTGCAAAATTAAGATAGGAATTATTAAAGGTTGAATAATAAGTATAAAATTAAAACTTCTAAAAAGTAGCAATTGGAAAACTTTTTTTTGTTTGCGTTCAAAACTGCCCTTTGGAATGAAGATGAATGTTCTAACCCCTGAAACAGTTAATGCCTGGTTAACTATTCCAGTTTATTTGTAGCAGATACACTGTTGAACTCCCGTAATTAAAACTGCATTATTCAAAATGGCACATGGTACATAAGAAATATTCTGAAGAGGTCAAAGGTCACCCCATAGGACTGAATGGCCTAATTTCAATATGGCAATGAAGCGTGGACTTGCATTACAGGAAAAATTGAAAAGTGTTGTGGTTTATCCTGGTTATTTAAAATGTTATCCTTGATATATGTCATGCTGCTCCAAGACATCAGGTAAATGATTTCTATCTGATCAAAATTTTTAAATTAGTCTCAGCGCTTTCTAAAATGTTTTTCAACACAGATTGCCCATTACCAGAGTTACTCACTTGTGATAAATGGATTGATTTTATAGGCAACAGACTAACCTTTATCTTCAAGCCATGAGGTGTGATTCTTGATTTAAAATAATTTTAATAAACTACAAACACCTTTGTTATAATTTTATATTAATGTGTATGCATTACATATCGTCCGATAATAAAGCACTAATACTTTAAAATGTTGAGCTTTATTCACTTCGAAGGGCTGAAATAAATATTCTTCACAGGAAAGCTACAGTGCATTAATATAAATTGTCCACATGATTCCCCTAAGCCTATATGCTGTAAATATGAAGACTATTGCACAGCTGCTTATTGCTAAACAGTGCCTTGTCTAGAAGGGGACAATCTGTGTTTCTAATTGCTGTCATTGAAGCCTAGATTCATTTTGTGACTTTCCCATTAAAATGTGAGCATTAATTTGTATAATGAAATATCACCCACTGCGGTATTCATTAGCCATGCCCTACTGTATACTTCACATTGTTAGCTAGCCAGAAACTGTAGCTAATTTCACTAATGGACATCTTCCTACTAAATCTTTGCTGGAAAATTAATATGGTAACATTACCTCTTTAACTTTTTGGGAATTTAAATTCAGTTAATTCCTTTTTGCTAGATTTGCTATAAGCTATTAATCTGGGGATAAATTCTGTCGTGACACTATTTAGGAAGCGATGGTGGTAGATTGTATGGGCTGGAAGGACGGGCACAAGAACACCTGCCTCCTGACCAGATGGCCATAAGTTTAGGTCCCAGGTGCCGCCTATTATTTGAGCTCAAGTTTTGCCAGTCCTTGGCCAGGCTGCTGAATTGAATCCTTCCAACGTAGTGGGATGCTATATCTCATGAGCAGGGATAACTGGTATAATTGGCCCTTCCTGATGCAAATATACTGCCTCTCCGCCAGTCCCAGAGGAGTATTACTGAAAATTGTCAAACAAAAATGTCCACACAGCAGTGAGCAGTAGACTTAGAAGCTCTATGGATGAACAGGGTTTAAAAATTGGGCTTTGGAAAGTTATAAATCAATGTATGTAGGTCTTACTAAGGGAAAACATGATTAATTGGGTATGAATTGCCAAGGGAGAAATTCAATTGAGCTGCACATGGTTAATAACCTAACTCCAATTTTGCTGGTTCGTTTTATCCCCTTCATATCATGTCCCAATTTTCTCTCACTTATGTGTTCCTCTAATCGACAAAAATATTGACTTGTGACACCCCCTGCGAAACTCTAGTCTTTTAATCCTTGGGCCCTTGCTATATATTCTAACGTGCAGACAGGCCTCCAAAAGGCAGCTCCATTTATTGTGCAGATTTAGGCAAGCTATTCTCTTTGTGTTTACTAACAAAGTTCTGAGCTTCTCAAACTTACAAACATTCAAAAGATGGCGCCTATTTCTCAGTTGATCGTGTACATAGCAGTGTGTAAGCATGGAAGGATTAATTCAGATAAACATGGAAACACAGCTCAATATCTCTTTAAGTAATTGTCTGACATTTTGTCAGAAGATGTAATTGCCAGTTCAAAACTAGTTATCTGACAATCATCTACCATCAAAATGTCAAAAGAACTAACAATATGTTATAACCATGGTGGGAAGTTCTCAGATTGTAGTAGGGCAGTACAGTGGCACTGTTAGGTTAGTCATGGCACAAATCAATTCTTGCCTGCCAGACTGCCTGGATCCACTACAGTTCGCCTATTGCTGCAACAGGTCCACAGCAGATGCCATCTCCCTGGCCCTGCACTCAACCCTAGAACACCTAGACTGCAAAGACACTTATGTCAGACTCCTATTCATAGACTATAGCTCAGCCTTTAACACCATTATTCGTACAAAATTCACCTCTAAACTTGATGGCCTAGGGCTCAGTTCTTCCCTCTGCAACTGGATCCTAGACTTCCTAACCCACAGACCACAATAAGTAAGGATAGACAACAACACCTCCTCCACGATCATCCTCAACACTGGTGCGCCGCAAGGCTGTGTTGTCAGCCCCTTACTATACTCCTTATATACCTTTGACCGTGTGGCCAAATTCCCCTCCACTCGATTTTCAAGTTTGCTGATGACACTTCCGCTGTGGGTCGGATCTCAAACAATGTCGAGACAAATACAGGAAAGAGAGAATCTGGTGAGCTGATGCAACAATAATAATCTCTCCCTCAATGTCAACAAAACAAAGGGGATAGTCATTGACTTCCGGAAGCGTGGTGGAGGACATGCTCCTGTCAACATCAATGGGGACGAAGTAGAAATGGTCAAGAGCTTCCAGTTTTTAGGTGTCCAGATCACCAACAACCTGTCCTGGTCCCTCCATTTTTTAAAAATTCATTTGTGGGACATGGGCGTCGCTGGCTGGCCAACATTTATTGCCCATCCATACCTGCGCAAGGGCAGTTGAGAGTCAACCACATTGCTGTGGCTCTGGAGTCACATGTAGGCCAGACCAGGCAAGGATGGCAGATTTCCTTCCCTGAAGGACATTAGTGAACCAGATGGGTTTTTCTGACAATTGATAATGGTTTCATGGTCATCAGTAGATTCTTAATTCCAGATATATTTTTATTGAATTAAAATTCCACCATTTGCCATGGCGGTATTCAAACCTGGGTTCCCAGAACATTAGCTGAGTTTCTGGCTTAATAGTCGAGCGATAATACCACTAGGCCATTGCCTCCTCCATGCGGACACTATAGTTAAGAAAGCCCTCTCTCAGGAGACTAAGGAAATTGGATATGTCCGCTACAACATTCATGAACCTTTACAGACGCACCATAGAAAGCATTCTTTCTGGTTATATCACAGCTTTGAATGGCTCCTGCTCTGTCTAAGACTACAATAAACTACAAAGTGTCATGAATGAAGCCCAGTCCATCACTCAAACCAGCCTCCCATCCATTGACTCTGTCTACACTTCCCGCTTCCTCGGAAAAGCAGCCAGTATAATCAAGGACCCCACGTATCTCGGACATACACTCTTCCACCTTCTTCCATCAGGAAAAAGATACAAAAGTCTGAGATCATGTACCAACCGACTCAAAAACAACCTGCTGCCATCAAACTTTTGAATGGACCTACCTCGCATTCAGTTGATTTTTCGCTACACCCTAGCTATGACTGTAACACTAGATTTTCCACTCTCTCCTTTCCTTCTCTATCTACAATATGCTTTGTATGTATAGCACGCAAGAAATGGCACTTTTCACTGTATCCCAATACATAAAATACGCAAGCAACAATACTTTTCACTGTATACTAATACATGTGACAATAATAAATCAAATCAAATCAGTGGGTAGCACCGCTGCCTCAGAGCACCAGGGATCTGGGTTTAATTCCGGCCTTGGTTCACTGTCTGTGTGGAGCTTGCATATTCTCCCCATGCCTGCGTGGGTTTCCTCCGGGTGCTCCGGTTTCCTCTCACACTCCAAAGACGTGCAGGTTAGTTTGATTGGCCATGCTAAATTGCCCCTTAGTCTCAGGAGGATTAGCAGCATAAATACGGGGGGGCCTGGGTGGGATTCTTGTCGGTGCTGGCTCGATGGGCTGAATGGTCTCCTTCTGCACAGTTGAAATTCTATGATTCTATGTAGTAAATGCAATATTCGCATTAAAGGATTGCTGTCCTGATACTAAACATTTGAGAATGCATCTAAATGAAATTTTAAAGTTTGAACGTCCCAGCAAAGTAGATCAGTACTGTGGGAGGAGCACTGTCCATTTTAAATATCTACATCCTTATGTATTTCATAGATTTCATGTTTAATAGGTTTCTAATATTACAGAATAATCCTTAGAGAAAGGGTGCTCCACCCAGCCCAGCAGACTGACATTTTAGCCCATTGGAAAATAATCTGATATGCTGTGCTGAGATTAGATAGGAAACGGTCTTGTTGATAGCAAAACACTGCTCACACGGCACCAAAATATATTTTTTAAAAAAGCTCCTGATTGGTTTAGAAACACAGATAAATAGAAAGCTTACAACATAACAGAAGGGCATTCAGCCCATCTTCCTGTGCCAGCCAAAAAGGCTAATCTCACTTCCAGCATTTGGTTCAAAGACCTGGAAGTTATGATATTTAGAATCATAGAATCCTTACAGTGCAGAAAGAGGCCATTCAGCCCATCGGGTCTGCACCAACCACAATCCCATCCAGGCTCTATCGTCTTTCAAGTGAATGCATCTTCATGTGTTCCTTTTAAAGTGATGGTGGCTTTTGTCTCTATCATCCTTTCAGACAATGAGTTCCATTAGCTCACCACACTCTAGGTGAAAATATTGCTCCTCAACTCCCCTTCAACCCTTCAAAAAACTATTTTAAATCTCTGCCCCTGGTTATTCTTCCCTCAGCAAAGGAAAATGTAGTCTTCCTCTAAACTCTACCTCGACCCCTCATAATGTTAAATCCCTCAATTAAACATCCCTCAGCTTCCTCTGTTACAAAGAAAACAACATTGAATATTAAATCTTTCTTCATAGCTAAAATTCTCGATTTCTGAAAACATTCTTCTAAATCTTCTCTGTACCC
Source organism: Mustelus asterias (assembly GCF_964213995.1). Lineage (NCBI taxonomy): Eukaryota > Metazoa > Chordata > Chondrichthyes > Carcharhiniformes > Triakidae > Mustelus > Mustelus asterias. The sequence continues at coordinate 33,060,863 of NC_135804.1, forward strand.
TCTCTAGTACAATCATACTCTTCCCGCAATGCAATGACCAGAACTGCACACAATACTCCAGCTAAGTAGGTCTAAGTAGTGTTTTATACAGTTTACACCTCTGAAGGCCTCAACTAATAAAGGAAAATGCCTTGTATCCTTCTTAAACATCTTATATACTTGTCCCGCTTCCTGCAGGCACTTATTTTAAGGGCGGCATGGTTAGCACTACTGCCTCACAGCATCTGGGATCCGGGTTCAATTCCAGCTTCAGGTCAATGACTGTGTGGAGTTTGTACATTCTCACCGTGTCTGCGAGGGTTTCCTCTGGGTGCTCCTGTTCCCTCCCACAGTCCACAGATGTGCGGGTTAGGTTGGTTGGCCAAGCTAAAATGCCCCTCAGCATCAAGGGGACTAGCAGGATAAATACGTGGAGTTACGGAGAAATGGTGTGGGAGGGATTGTCGTCGGTGCTGGCTCAATGGGCTGAATGGCCTCCTTCTGCACTGTAGGGATTCCATGATTCTATGATTCAGGGATCTGTGGACATGCACTCTGTAATAACTCAGGAAGCTGACTGGAAAAGGAACAATGTTTTATTCTGATATCAAAAGTAAACCACAAGCCTGCAGTGCATATACATGAGACCTGGTCAGGACAATAGAACACCCCCTCTGGGGTCCACCTTATCAAGGGCTCGGGAGACAAGTTCCACCGGGATAGGCAATCGCCTGTTATCATGGGAACTCGTATTCCACAGGTCCCACAGGGAGATCAATCAAGAATTCCCCATGTAAGTACTGAGGGTTATCACGCATTCCTAGCTCCCCCTATTCCTCTGCACTTCTCAGTGTCCTACCCATTATTGTGCATTGTTTTGCTTTGTTTGCCCACTCTAAATGAATCATTTTACACTTCTCCTGACAGAATTCCATTTGCCACTACTTTGTTTACCTGACCAGCTTCATTGCTATCTTCCCGCAGTCTACAGATTTCTTCCTCTCATGACCAATTTCTGTATTATTTTCAAACTTCTCAAACATGCCCCCTATATTCAAGTTTCAATCATGATATGTACCACAAAAGCCAAGGCATCTACTATTAAGCCCTATTGAACCCCACTGGAAACTGACCTCCAATCATGCAAACACTCATTTGACCATTACCTATTGTTTCCTGCCACTGAACTAATTTTGGATCCAACTTGCCACTTTCCCTTGAATCCCAGGGCTTTTACTTTTCCGACCAGTGTGCCACAAGGGACCTTGTTAAAAGCATTGTAAAAATCCATGTGGAGTACATCAAACACATTATCTTTATCAAATCTCCTTGTTATCTCCTTAAAAATTCAATCTAGTTATTCAGAGATGCCTTTCCTACACAAATGCATGCTGACTGTTCTTCATTAATCTGTGCCTTTCTAAATGACAATTTATACTCTCCTTCAGATTTTTTTTCAATTATTTGCCCATCTCAGATGTTAGGGGGACTGGCCTGTAACTACTTGGTCTATCCCTACATCCCATTTTAAAAAACAATACGAAGTTTAAAGTTTATTTATTAGTGTCACAAGTAGGCTTACATAAACACTGCAATGAAGTTACTGTGAAAATCCCCTAGTCACCACACTCCACCGCCTGTTCGGGTATACCGAGGGAGAATTTAGCATGGCCAATACACCTAACCAGCACGTCTTTTGGACTGTGGGAGGAAGCTGGAGCTCCCGGAGGAAACCAATGCAGACACACAGGGAGAACGTGCAGACTCCGCACAGACAGTGAACCAAGCCAGCAATTGAACCCGGGGTCCCTGGCGCTGTGAGGCAGCTGTGCTAACCACTGTGCCACCATGCTGTCCAAACACCTGTTGGAGTTTGTAAGAGTAGGAAATCCTGTGGGGTCTTGATAAGGTGGATGTGAAAAGGATGTTTCCTCTTGTGGGAGGATCTAGAACTCGGGGTCACTGTTTAAAAATAAGGGATTACTTATTTAAAGCTGAGATGAGGAGAGTGTTTTCTTAGAGGGTCGTGAGTCTTTGAATACAAAAATGATGGTGGAGGGAAGACCCACCCCCAAAAGCAGCTCCTGCCATTTTCTCGGCTGGGGGGGGGGGGGGGGGGGGCGGCGGGGGGGTGGAATGGGGGTGGAATGGGGGCACATTCTAAGTTGCACATCTGTGGTATTGGAGGCAGCTTCACATATTAAAGTGCCCATCTCAGAGGTTAGGGGGACTGGCCTGTAATTACTTGGTTTATCCTACATCCGTTTAAAAAAAACTGTACAAAGTTTAACGTTTATGTTGAATTTCGCTTGTAAGATATCCTAAAAATGACTGGTACATTTTAGACCTGGTAGGAGAAGGTCTAAAGCAGGAGTTCTTTGGAGAGGCAGGGTACCCTTTAGATATGGTCCTAGGACTCTCTTGGGGAGGTCAGCTGCCCGTCAGGAGAGATAAGATGCCCTTTGAGATTGATTGAGGTGGACATCTGCGTAAAATATGCATGAACTCATTGGAATTATCCAGCTCATCAGTCAAGAAAGCTGTCAGAGTTGTCAAATGGAGCTGTCAAAAGGAACTTCCAAGCAAGCTGTGAAAATGAACTGTGAACAGAGCTGTCAGAGGGAGCTGTCAAGGCTTTTAAAACTTCCGTCCTTTAAATACTTGAAAAAAAACCTGCTGTATAAAAAAAAGTCATTGCTTGTTATTTCACTCTGATATAAGCCTGATGGTTATAATTACGGGATTAGTGCTGCATGAATGAACTTACAACCTTTCATTATTACAGAGGAGTGACTGTCAGTTCCCCATTTTACTGACAGTTGCAGTGTGAGTGGGGTATGAGGGGTGAGGGCTGGAAGGCTGTTGTTGCTTTTTTAAAATTTCTTTGAAAAAGTACCAGTACACTGAGGCAGGTCTTCCATCTAGTCCACCTCTGCACCTGGCAGCCTCCGGGCTCCACGACTCCCAATAAAACCAATCTCTTGTAGAATGAAAATTTGAATTGCCTTGACTCTGTACTCTGGTTTTGGGAGCCAAAATTCAGGCCTTGTTATCTGTTATAAGGTGCCCTGTATGGCCTTTTCCAATGCTATATTCTGCCTGATATCCAGTGGATCTAGATTCAGAGGTTCCACCTTTTTATTCTCTGTGGGAAAATATTTGACTGAATCCTCTCCATCTCTGCCTTGAATCTCTCTTGCAAGCTTGGGCTCTGATTTCCATTCAAGTAGCTTTTTCCCAGTCTATTTTTTTTTCAAATCATATCTCAGCTCAGTAAAATTGGCCTTTTCTCCAATTTAAAACTTTTACCCTCAGTCCATTTTTGTCCTTTTCTTCAATAATTTTAAATCTAATAGAATTGTGATTACTATCACAAAAATGCTCTCCCATTGATGCCCATTCATCTGCCCAGCTCCATTCTTGAAATCTCAGTCCAGAACTGCCTGTTTCCTTGTCAGTTTTACAATGGTCATCGGATTAGTAACTTAGTGTGCTCATTGAAGTGCCAAATTAGGGGCAATGGCAAAAGATCCCTATCAATGCCTCGAATTTCAAATGATCAGTGATTGGAAATGTAAGGTTAATAAAAAGAAAGTTGACGTGGCTTGTACTGAAGGGGAATGTACTTGAAGTATCGAAGCAGGAGACAGATCTTGGGGTTTCAGATCATTAATATCATCATCACAATGTTCCCTGGGTGGTTAAAAAACAAACAGAACATTGGTATAGAAAGCAAAGGATGTAATGTATAAATCTAAAGAGGCCATTCTAAAATTGTCCCTGGCATTAGAGAGACCACATCACTGAGTTGCACATGCATTTTGGGTCTGTATTTCAAAAGGGATATTCAATTAATGAAGGGTTGTATAGTAAAAGGCTACATGGTTTTCCCCAGAACTTACCGGAATGATGCATGAGGAAATGATGCATGATGCATGTGGGCAGCACAATGGCACAGTCTAACTCTAACTTAATCAGACAAACAAACATACATGTGATCCAATTTTTATGGTGCATTTTCATTTTGTGCACTCCTAAAGATAGAAATGGCACATTGGCACAGTGGTTAGCACTGCTGCCTCACAGCACCCGGGACCTGGGTTCAATTCTGGCCTTGGGTGACTGTCTGTGTGGGGTTTGCACATTCTCCCCCTGTCTGCGTGAGTTTCCTCCGTGTGCTCCGGTTTCCTCCCACAGTCCAAAGATGTGCGGCTTAGGTTAATTGGCCATGCTAAGTTGACCCTAGTGTCAGGGGAGGGTAAATATGTGGGGTTACGGGAATAGGGCCTGGGTGGGATTGTGGTCAGTGTAGACCTGATGGACCAAATGGCCTCCTTCTGTACTGTAGGGATTGTATGGATCCTATGAAAGATTGACGAAAATTATGAAAGTCTTGGAGAAATTGAATCCATTTAAGCATTTTGGTTATGTACAGAATTTAAATACAAAGCATATCTACAAATTAGAGACAATAAAAGAAAATAGAAAATGTAGGAGGGATAGTCATGTTTGTAAAAAAAAAATTTAAGTATGTAGAACAGATTTCCAGCATAGATAGTTCAACAAGAAACCTCAACTGGGTCTTAAGAAGGATCCAGTTGATTTAAAAGACAGTTTCCTGGCTATATGAGGTAACAATTGTGTGAGGGGATATTCTGTAATAGTGTTAACCATGAATGCCATCGGATGCTTAAGTAATGGAGCAAAGTACTTGGCATCTACATTGTTCCCTAAACATTAATTCCCCTTAACCCTTCCCTCTTAGAAAATTGGTTTCCTTGTTGAGATATTGTTGGGCTACTGGCCAGTGGGTGAAATATCTGGTACTGTAGTAGGGCTCTTGTGTTCGGTCCACAAATATTGCCCTAGATATTGCATGGATAATAAGGGGGCTAGCAGTCCTCACCATTATAATGGAGGGTAAATTAAGTGGAACCAGTACATGTGGCATACTTGGGATCTGCAAAAAGCATTTGATAAAGTGCCATGCCAAAGTTTAATACACAAGATAAGGGCTTATGGAATTGGGGATAATGACTTGTTAATATACAGGAAGAAAAAAGCTTGGATAATTGGGATATTTTCAAGTTTGCAGGCTATAACTACGAGAGTGTCGCAGAATCAGTGCTTGGACCTCAGCTATTCACAATCCAATTGCTAACTTAGATGAAAAGATAGTGATGTATCTGGGCTTGTTGATGATACAAGTCTACGATGATACCTACGTCAGAATACAAGCTGTGAGGAGGACACAAAGAGGCTGCAAAAAGATATGAACAGGTTAAGTAAGTGGGCATCAAGTTGATAGATGGAGTATAATGTGGGGAAATGTGAGGTTATTCACTTTGGTCATAAGAATAGAAAAGCAGTATCTTTTTTTACAAGGTGTGACAATTGTAAATGTTGATGTTCAGAGGGGCTTACAAGAAACACAAAACATATAGGCTCAGCTCGCAATAGGAAGGCAAATGACATGTTGACCTTTATTGGGGGCATTGGAGAACAAGAACAAGGAAGTCTTGGCAGAATTCAACAGGGTTCTTCTGAGACAATGAGTAGAGTGCTGTGCATAGTTTGGGGCTGGATTTTTTTTTCCCTATGGAGGTCTGAATCACATCATCACACACAGAACTTATTTTTTTTGCTGGGAAAACAATTTCCCTGTGCCTTACCAATCCTACACCATTTTCATGAGGCATCTGGGTGGGTCAGAAAGGGTGCAAAACGTATACACACTTCTTCTGAGGTCAGTATCCCCATTAGGAGAACCACAGGAAAATTGTATTTCCTCTCACACACTATTTTTGTGTGCTGTTGTGTGCTTTATAAGCCCTGAAAAATGCATCTCTTTGGACAGTTCATGATTACTGTGGTAAGCTTGCTTGAGGAGTCATAAACATCCTGGAAGGTAAGTGTAAAATGTTTTAATACCTTCAAATGTCACTTTTGATGCTGTATTGTAATGAAGGTTTCTTTTTAATACGGTGATTTACCATAGGGATGTGTCCAGCAAAGGTAGTTGACCCTTACATTAACAAGCATTGTATAATGTTGTCGTGCATCACAATAATTTTCCAACTGTCAAAAGTGCCGTAATGCATCAAAAACATGCAAAGAAAATGTCCTGTCAGCCTCTAGCATCATGTTTTGTGCTGTTTGTTTTTTAAATCAATTGACAGCTCTGGCTCTTAAAAAAAACCCCTGCTTTTGAAAGTTCAAAGAGATTGTCCTACCTGTCCCCCTCCATTGACCAACAGATAGTTTGCTTTGAAATGAAATGGGCTGGATTTTCATGAATCAGAGAGACTCCATGAAAGTGTGAAAATGGCGTCCAGGACCTAACTCCTGGATTCTCAACCCCATCCCCACGGTTTCTGATTTTCACCAGTGCTATTTAAGGGTGTGGGCGTGTTCGGGTCATGAGCTGGCACTCTGCATTCCTGACCTGGCCGGTTCCATTGCCGGCCTCCTACTCTGCAATTTTCATGAAGTCAGGCCAGCTTTTAAAGGACCTTCGGTTCATCGAGATGTTGTGAACTATAGGGCGGGATTTTCCGGCCGTGCTCACCCCTGAAACCGGAAAATACCACCCGAGGTCAATGGATCTTTCCATGGTCTGCCCCTCTCCTGCTACAATTCCTGTGGTGGGCGGAATAGGAAAGTTCACCACATAGTCTGGATGAGAGAGCCTTTTGATACATATTTTCAAATGTCGCACCCATGCTTCCCATACCAAGCTATGCATCCCCACCCACCCAACCCCCCATGCTAAATTACTGCACTTCCATGCTATTTACCCACTATACACACTGTATAGAATCAATGAACTCTATAGAGACAATAGGATGTATTTTAAAAGCTTTAAAAAGACAAATCATAATTCATTCGTAAAAATGTTTTTACTACAGTCAAATAAAATTGTCAATTATCCAGACTATTAAAATATCAACAGCAGAAACTGCAAGCACTTGATATCTCTTTATCTTGTGCCAATTAACATTGTGAAATTGACAGAATAGATCAGACAGCAAGAGCTGACAATCAAGCAATGTTTTCCCCGGGGCACAGCTGTTTCAGCATTCTAATGGATGTCTTAGATCTCGTACCTGTTGCAGTCTTTGTCTGCAACCTCCTCCTATGCCATCCCCGTATGGATGCGGCAACACTCTCTGGCAAAAACACTAAAATATCTCCAAAGCACCCTGAGTATTTTCAGATACTCCCCACCAGAAGACATTCCATCAAGGGCAGCACAGTAGCACAGTGGTTAGCACTGCTGCCTCACAGCACCAGGGACCCAGGCTCAATACAGCCTTGGGTTACTGTCTGTGTGGAGTTTGTACATTCTCCCCGTGTCTGCATGGGTTTCCTCCGGGTGCTCTGGCTTCCTCCCACAGTCCAAAGATGTGCAGGTTAGGTGGATTGGCCATGCTAAATTGTCCCTTAGTGTCTAGGGATGTGTAGGTAAGAAGGAATAATTAGCTAAATATGTGGGGTTACGGGGATAGGACGGGGTGGGCCTGGGAAAAATGTTCTGTCAGAGAATTGGTACAGACTCGATGGGCCAAATGGCCTCCTTCCGCACTGTTGGGATTCTATGATTCTATCAGTATTACCTACCTGCAATCAAGGTGCCTGGCTCTATTTGTAATGCTATTACAGGCCCATTGTGGTAGCTGTATGCTTTGTCTTTTAAACAGGGGACACTGCAGACTGTGATATCCTAGCATCACATCAACGGGTTACATTGTGTGGCATTACAACAGTGCCATTTCCATCTTTGAGTGCACGCAGGATCGTGCTGCTTGTGCCTATATTAATGATAGACTCTGCAGACCTGGGCCATGCAGGGAACTGTTTGCCTGCCCCAGAATGTGGAGACAAGTCTGCATTGTGCTGCATCCCATTGAATTTCTCACCCTGCATATGTCACAGTGAGGATTCTTCAATCCAGTTGAAGAGCCTAGCTGTGTCCTGCCCTGCCCACAGACACTCCAAATGCCCTGTGGAGGGCACCGTGCTGGATCAGACGTCGGATTAGAGCAGATGTCCACTCTGAAACCTACAAAAACTGTCAGCAAGGCGAATGGTAAGCATTGTCCCTTCATCACTAACTGCAAACATTGTCGATGGAATTCTCAATTAAGATTTGAAAAAATACATAAGAGCAAAAATCAAGCATTTGTTGTCTTACAATCAGGAGGCGAACTGGAGTGAGGCCTTACTGCTTCCCAGTGAAAGAGAGGGAACATTAAACAGTCAGCTGAGCTGTGCTTTTGCACATGTCTCATTAGTAACCAGTGGTATTGTCACATTAACATAAACTTGGGAGCAAATCACCTTTGCATTGTCTTAAGTCAAAAAAAACAAATGACTCGACATTAAAATGTGCAACAAACAAAAATGCATCTTGCTGTTTGAAATAATCCATTAATTTGTTACAGTTTTTAAATCTTGCAATCCATTTATGACAATCTTCCAAATCAATCCAAGTTCAGCATACACTGGGGAATGTTTCAGATTAACAGAAATTTACTTTAAAAGCACTATAGATTGACCATTGCAAAAGGGTGGTTCCAGCAACAAGGTCACCTCTAACAAATTGTCCTTCCTCTTAATAACAAGTGTTGCTCAATTTTGTATTATTTTCTATCTTGACTAAGGTTAAGTCGTTACAAACAAATCCTTTACATTTCTTTAAATAACTGGTGTAACAAACTGATCCGTAAGAAAATATAACTGGCTTAGAAAGAAAGATAGTTATTTTTCTTTATAGATTATTGAGATACGCCCATACAGTTTGCTGTTTAACAGCATAGTATAATTGAGAGCATTGAACATAAGAAGATTTGAAATAAGAGCAGAAGTAAGCTATATTTTCCCTTGATCATACTGCACCATTCAATATGATCATGGTCGATCTTGTACCTCAACTTCACTTTTCCGCACTAACCCCGCATCCCTTGATTCCCTTTGTGGCTAAATATGTACCATCTCAGTCATGAATATGTTCAACAACTGAGCCTCTTGCATTTTCTGGGGTGGAGATTTACAACAATTCATAATCCTTTAAATGAAGATGTGTTTCCTCATCTCAATCCTAAATGCTTGAATGGTTGACCACTTATCTCAAGAGAATGGTTGGAATATTCCAGCCCCACTTGTGCCAGGATTATCGAGTCCCTCCAAAAATCAATGGGCTTCTGTGTGGGTCACTCAATCTCCGGTGGTGAGTCTCACCATAGAACTTACAGAATACTGAGAGGCCTAGATAGAGTGGAGGTGGAGAGGATGTTTCCACGGGTGGGAGAGACTAGAACTCGAGGGCACAACCTCAGGGTGAAGGGACACTCCTTTAAAACTGAGATGAGGAGGAATTTCTTCAGCCAGAGATTGGTGAATCTGTGGAACTCATGGCCACAGAGGGCTGTGGAGGCCAGGTCATTGAGTATCTTTAAGACAGAGATAGATAGGTTCTTGATCAATAAGGGGATCAAGGGTGATGGGGAGAAGGCAGGAGAATGGGGATGAGAATTATATCAGCCATGATCGAATGACGGAGCAGACTCAATGGGCTGAATGGCCTAATTCTGTTCCTATTTCTTTGGGTCTTGTGATGGTGCCAGAACATCCTGGCCTATGACTCCTAATTCTACACTCTGAAGCTAGGAGGAACATTCTCTCAGCACCTGACACTATCAAAACCTCCTTCAAAAAGATCACCTCTCATTCTTCTAAATTTGAGAATTCTACTCAATCTGTTCTCACAGGAAAGTCCTCTCATCCCAGGAATCAATCTATTGAACCTTCATGACTGCCTGTCAAGGGCAAGTATATATTTCCTTAGGAAAGGAGACCAAAATTGTGCACAGTGCTGTGGATTTTTCTTTTAATTAATTTTATGGGATATGATTGTCGCTGGGTAGGCCAATGTTTATTGCTTATGCCTAGTTGCCCTTCAGAAGCCCTATGCAACTGAGCAAGCCTGGCTTACTCTTCCACTGCATCCCCTTGCAATTGACACTGCAGTGGGGAGGTGGTGGTATATTGGATCACTAGTCCGGGATAATGCTCTGGAGACCTGGGTTCAAATCCCACCACTGGCAGATGATGGAATTTTACCTCAGTAAAACATCTGGAATTAAAACTCTCATGATGACCATGAAACCATTGTTGATTGTCATAAAAGCCCAACTGGTTCACTAACATGACTAATGTTCACTTTGAGGCCACACCTGGAGTATTGTGCACAGTTTTGGTCCCCTTATTTGAGGGAAGATGTAGTGGCATTGGAGGCAGTTCAGAGGAGGTTAACTAGATTCTCGAGATGAGGGGTTTGTCGTATGAAGAGAGAACAGTTTAGGCTTACACTGTCTGGAATTTAGAAAAATGAGGGGAGATCAAATTGAGGTATATAAGATGATAAAAGTTATGGATAAAGCAGATGTAGAGTGGATGCTTCCTCTTGTGGGGCATTCCAGGACGAGAGGTCATAGTCTTAGGATAAGGGGTAGCAAATTTAAAACAGAGTTGAGGAGAAACTACTTCTCCCAAAGGGCTGTGAATCTGTGGAATTCGCTAACCCAAAGTGCGGTGGATGCCGGGACAGTGAGTAAATTTAAGAAGGAGTTAGACAGATTTTAAATTGATAATGGGGAGAAGGCAGGAAAATGGGGATGAGCAGCATATCATCCATGATCGAATGGCGAAGCAGACTCGATGGGCCGAATGGCCTAATTCTACTCCTATATCTTATGAACTTATGAACATCCTTCAGGGAAGGAAATCTGCTGCCCTTACCTGATCTGGCCTACATGTGACTCCCGACCCACAGCAATGTGGTTGACTTAAATGTCCTTTGAAATGGCTGAGCGACCACTCAATTGCATTCAATGTCTGCAAAGAAACGCTGGACCACCCAGCATCCACCTAGGCACCGGAAATGACAATGGCAAACCCAGCCCTGTCGATGCTGCAAGGTTCTCTTTACTAACATCTCAGGGCTTGTACCAAAATTGGGAGAGCTGTCTCACAGACTCATCAAGCAATAGCCTGACGTAATCATCCTCACAGAATCGTACCTGACAGATAATGTCCCAGGCACCACCATCACCATAAAAATCATAATAAAACACTAGTCTAGGAGGCGAGTGTGACACTTGGCATTTGTGAGAAACTGACATTCATGATTGGCAGTAATCAGAAATTGAGAGACAGATTTAATTCAAAGATCTTCAGGACCCTCCTGTGAGGGTTTCATTCCCAATACAGCTCATGTTCATGCTGAAATTGAAATCTGCATCCTTTTAACAGAAGGATTCAAATGCAAGACACCCAAATGTAGTTCATGAATATGTCCTGTCTTACCAGCAGGACAGAAGCAACAGAAGTGGTGGCACTGTGGTATACAGTTGGGAGGGAGTTGTCCCGGGAGTCCTGAACACTGACTATGGACCCCATGAAGTCTCATGGCACCAGATCAAACATGGGCAAGGAAACCTCCTGTTGATCACCACGTACTGTGTACCTGATGAGTCAGCTGATGGAATCAATATTCCTGCATGTTGAACACCACTTGGAGGAAGCACGGAGGGGCTAGAGTGCTGAGTGTACTCTGGGTGGGAGAATTCAATTTCCATCGCTAAGAGTGGCTCGGTAGTACCACCACAGACTGAGCTGGCCAGGTCCGAAAGGACAAAGCTGCTCAACTAGGACTGCAGCAGATGGTGAGGGAACCAACAAGAGGGAAAAACATACTTCAACTCATCCTCACCAACCTGTCTGCCATCGATGCATTTGTCCATGACAGTATCGGTAGGAGTGACAACCACACAGTCCTTGTGGAGATGAAGTCTGTCTTCATATTGAGGATATCTTTCATCATGTTGTGTGGCACTAACACCATCCTAAATGGGTAAACTTCCATAAACTTAGCGCCTCAAGACTGGGCATCCGTGGGACAATGTGGGCCATCAGCAGCAGCAGAATTGTACTCATCGGCTGGCATATCCCCCATTCCACCATTACCACCAAGCCAGGGGATCGACACTGGTGCAATGAAGAGTTCTGGAGGACATGCCAGGAACAACATCAGGCATACCTAAAAATGAGGTGTCAACCTGGTGAAGCTACAACACAGAACTGCTTGCATGACAAACAACATAAGCAGCAAGTTGTAGACAGAGCTAAGAAGCTAATAAATTCCACAACAAATAGAGCAGATCAAAGCTCTGCAGTCCTGCCAATCCAGCTGTGAACGATGGAGAATGATGAACTCACTGGTGGAGCAGGCTCCAGATATATTCCCACTCTCAATTATGGTGGAACCCAGTGCATCTGCGCAAAAGGTAAGGCTGAAAAGGCTGAAGCATTCGCAAAAATCTTCAGCCAGAAATGTTGGGTGGTTGATCAATCTGGGCCTCCTCTGGAGGTCCTCAGCATCACAGATGTCACTCTTCAGCCAATTCGATTCACCCCACTTGCTATCAAGAAAAGGCTGAAGGCATTGGATACTGCAAAGACTTTGGGCTTGTGCTCTGGAACTTGCCGTGCCCATAGCAAAGCTGTTCCAGTACACAGAATTCCAATAAATCTCTACAGTACAGAAGGAGGCTAATCGGCCGATCGAGTCTGCACTTATTCTCTTGAAGGAGCATCTTACCCAGGCCCAACCCCCGCCCCGCCCTATCCCTGTAACCCACCTAATGCACCTAACCTACACATCTTTGGACTGTGGAAGGAAAATGAGGCACCCAGAGGAAACCCATGGAGAAACGGGGAGAATGTGCAAACTCCACAGTCACCCAAAGCTGGAATTGAACCCGGGTCCTTGGCACAGTGAGGTAGCAGTGCTAACCACTGTGCCACCATGCCGCCACTGTGCCCCTAGTGCAGCCACAACATTGGCATTTACCCAACGATGGGAAATTACCCAGCAATGACTTGTACACAAGAAAAAGGACAAATCCAACCCAGCCAATTACCACCCCAGTAGTCTACTCTCAATCATCAGCAAAGTGATGGAAGATGTCGTCAATAGCACTATCAAGCAGCACTTACTCAGCTTCTGGATGCTCAGTTTGGGTTATGCCAAGGTCACTCAGTTCCTGACCTCAATATAGCCTTGATTCAAACATGGACAAAGGAGCTGAACTCCAGAGTTAAGAGTGACTGCCTTTGACATCAAGGCAACAGTTGACCGAGTGTGGCATCAAGAAGCCCTAACAAAAATGGAGTCAATGGAAATCAGGGGCAAAACTCTCCACGAGTTGGAGTCATACCTAGCACAAAGGAAGATGGTTCTGGTGATTGGAGGTCAATCATTTCAGCACAAGGACATCACTGCAGGAGTTCCTCAGGGTAGTGTTCTAGGCCCAACTATCATCAGCTGCTTCATCAATGGCCTCCCTTCCATCATAAGGTCAGAAGTGGGGATGTTCGCAGATGGCTGCAAAATGTTCATTTCCATTTGCGACTCCTCAGATACTGAAGCAGTCCATATCCAAATATTGCAAGACCTGGACAATATCCAGGCTTGGGCTGACAAGTGGCAAGTAACATTCATGCCACACAAGTCTCCAGCAATGATGATCTCCAACAAGAGAGGATCTAACCATTGCCCTTGACATTCAATGGCACTACCATCGCTGAATCCGCTTCCCCCTCCTCCCCCCCCCCCACCCACACCACCCCCATTAACATCCTGGGGGTTACCATTGACCAGAAAGTGAACTGGACTAGCCATATTAATACTGTGGCTACCAGAGCAGGTCAGAGGCTGGAAGCTCTGCAATGAGTAATTAACCTCCTAACCCCGCAAAGCTTGTCCACCATCAAGAGGGTACAAGTCAGAATTATTAATAATAATTCTGTATTATTAACAGAATACTCTGCACTTGCCCGGATGAGTGCAGCTCCAACAACACTCAAGAAGTTCGACACTATCCAGGACAAAGTAGCCCGCGTGATTGCTATCCCTTCCACAAATATTCAATCCCTCTACCACCAATGAACAGTGTTACCATGTAGCTCATAGTACCACCTACAAGATTCCTTCTCACCAAGGTTCCTTAAACAGCACCTTCCAAACCAATGACCACTAATATCTAGAAGGACAAGAGCAGCAGATACCTGGAAACAACATCATTTGGAGGTTCCCCTCCAAGTCATTCACCATCCTGATTTGGAAATAGTCGCTAGGTCAAAATACTGGAATTCCTTCCCTAGCAGCACTGTGGGTGTACCTACACCTCAGGGACTGGAGCTCTCCACCATCTTCTGAAGGGCAACTAGGGATCGGCAATAAATGTTGGCCGAGACAGCGATGCCCACATCCCATAAAAATTAATTAAAGAAAGGACCATTTCCTGAATTTGTGTTTTAATTGAGGCCAGACTAATAGAATAAAATGTTTTTTTACTCGTTGTGAATCTCATTTGACATCAATTTATGCAATCTGAATCCCATTTATTGTGAGGGTGAATCCGCAATAGGAAATGGATCCAACATGTTTCCTTTAGACGGACAATTACACATTGACACACCACAGTGATGGCTAGGATTGGGAAAACAGAAAGGCCATATTCATTCAAAGGAAAAGCTTTTCATACATTGACATTAAGCAGTGCTTAAACAACCCGAAATGTTAATTATTTATTCACATGTACAATTGATTTAATCTATGGGATTCACAGGAACAGAAAAGTGGAAAATTCACTTCCTCTCTCTCCAAGAATTACAGCCATTAAAACAAATTCAATAAATCAATAATAAGGTGATTAGATTAGGGTGCATGTTTCTAAAGTACAATGCGTGACATTATCATACCCTGTTCATATTAGTATCAAAATGGGCAATTTCATTGGAAATATTAACCATTTACACCAAAGACGTGCAGTGATATAGTACATTTCAAGACTGCTGGATATCACAAAGTGGTTTACAGCCAATAAAGTAGTTTTCGAAGTGGAGTTGTGGCTGTAATATAGGAAATAGGACAGCCAATTTGTGCACATAAAGCTCCCACATACATCAATGTGATCATCTGTTTTACTGATGTTGGTTTTGGAATAAATATTGGGTAGAATCTCAGGAACAACTTCCCTGCTGTACCTGTAATAGTGCCCTGAGATTTTTTTAATTCATTCGTGGGACATGGGCATCGCTGGCTGGCCAGCATTTATTGCCCATCCTTAATTGCCCTTGGAGGACAGTTGAGTGTCAACCACATTGCTGTGGCTCTGAAGCCACATGTAGGCCAGACTGGGTAAGGACGGCAAATTTCCTTCCTTTAGGAAGGTTTTTTTTCTGATATTCAACAATGGTTTCATGGTCATGAGTAGATTCTTAATTCCAGTTATTTTTTATTGAATTCAAATTCTACCATCTGCTGTGGCGGGACTCGAACCCAGGTCCCCAGAACATTACCCGAGTTTCTGGATCAATAGTGGAGTGATAATACCACTAAGCCATCACCTCCCCCTAATTTATATCCACCTGGGAGAGTAGACAAGGCCTTGCTTTAATGTCTCTGCTGAAACATAGCACCTCAGGCAATGCATCCCTCCCTTAACGCTGAACTAAAGAGTCCAAGTCTTGATCCTTGATGTCGTGGCTCTTGAATGTGACTCAAACCCAAAACCTTCTAATTCAAAGGTGAAGAACCAGAATAAAAGTGAAAAACTTGCTTTGTCACAATTCTTCAGAGAGGTCAGCACAGTGTGTGCAAGCAAATTTGATACAACTAATAGCATAGTTCTGGAAATTCAGATAAATGCCTGCTTTATTCTGGCCCTAGACTTGCTTTCTTTCCCAATTCCAGCAGGTAAACACTCTTAACAGATCCCAGTAACCCACAAGCAACTTAGCTAGGTGTGCTCAGCAAGTCAGGATCTGTGTATAAAGCTGGGACAGTTCTGGTGAAAGGTCTTTGACCTGAGATGGTAACTCTATTTCTGTCTCCACATATGTGAACAGAATTCCCACTCACCTGAAGAAGGGGCTTGCAGCTCCGAAAGCTTGTGTGGCTTTTGCTACCAAATAAACCTGTTGGACTTTAACCTGGTGTTGTTAAACTTCTCACTCCACATATGGGGCCAGACCCGCTGAACATTTCTGCCGTTTTCTGTTTTCATTCCAGATTTCCAGCATCTGCTGTACTTTGCTTTTGTACCAACCCTGCCTTCACGTTAGAATCGCAGAATCTACAGATCTCCTTCTCAACAGAAGGAGGCCACCTGGCCCATCAAGCCTGCACGACAATTCCCAACCAGGTCCCATCCAAGTAACCCCACATATTTACAGTCCTAATCCCCCTGACAGTAAGGGACAATTTACCCTGACCAATCAACCTAACCTGCACATCTCTGGACTGTGGGAGGAAACCGGAGCACCCAGTGGAAACCCATGCAGACACGGGGAGAATGTGCAAACTCCACACAGTCACCCGAGGCCGGAATTGAACCCGGGTCCCTGCTAACCACTGTGCCATCGTGCACAGTGGTTTAATCCCCCACATATTCACACCTTCTTGAAAGCAGTCACCAGAAAGTGGTCACATGGAAAAAATCTGTTAATATCCCATCTTCCTCACCCAAAGGTGTTGAGGGTAATTGCACCAGGGCTATACATATTCAAACTTACCTTTACTGTCAGAAGCCGCATTGCAGAAGAATAAAGCATTCAATCCCAAGGAAGGAAAACTGCCTTTGCTTCTTGCCTTGAAATGCCAACTAATTACATTTTTGGGAGCCAGGATTAGCGAGGAAGCATATGAAGAGCAATGGGGGAGCTAACTAGTAAAACTGTTGTGAAAATGATTCCAACATTATCAGCAGTTAGGCTTCATGGGCAGACTAGTGCTTGCCTCCTACACCACTGACCAATCGAACCATGTTTGCACTTTAACCTCAGCTGGTATTTATGTCCTCCTGAAAACAAGTGCTCTGGTTTGGCTAGGAATCAGGTACAACAAAGAAAGTGTTCTGGCAGGGGGAGAGAGCATCAGAAAGTGACGAGCACTCACCACCACCCCCGACCAACACCAACCGCACCCCCCCCCCTCCCCCAAGCCCTGTATTAATTTACCCCAGTAGAATCAGAGAGGATGACTCAGTTATCATCAGAGTCTGGTAAACACAGCCTGGCTAAAATCAAAGGGAAGACGATAGAGATAAATTATCAAGACAATATGCTTCAAAAATGATTTTGTGGCAGATCGCCGCAAATCTTTCGTTTTCAAGTCTTTCTTGTGACCCATGGGACAGGTGGGCCATTTGAACATGTTCTGCTTTTTTCTTTAAATTTTACATTATATCATTCGCTTTGTTTACGCTGCAGTGCCATAATCCAGACTCAGTATCCAAATCCACTGGGTAGATTGAGCGGAGCGGTCCTGTTTATAATTCCAGGCTGTTACACAATTATATTTATAAAGATATATTTAAATGTGCTTGGTCCTGTGCAAAATACTTTCATCATATCCTGGTTTTTAATTTAATATTGTTCTGTCTCTGGTGAGGGTTGTTTTTATATAAAGGCAGTAAAAAGTGGTGGAGATCACTAGAAGCAGAATATACCAGATGGTGCAGTGCAGGGAGCCAGTTACCAATAGTAGGATAGAATATGTTAGCTGGTATGAGGAGATTTGTTTCTGGATATAAGTTTATACTAACAAGCGATTGCACACATCTCAGTTGGCACTAATTTGAAACTTAAGCTAAGCTGCGTCTCAGTTTATTCTGCTATTAAATCAACAGAACGAAAACTATTGCAAATTGATAGCAGATTAATTTTATTCAACTGCGAGTGAACCTAATCGCTGTCAGACGAATGTCAGTCTGTAATTTTATTTTAAAAGTTAGTACCTGACCGTAGTTTTAGCCAGACCGTAGTTTTATTTTAATAGTTGGTACCTGGGTCAATGCTGTACGGACATAGCTCACCAACAAATGGGGGAGACACACCCTCTGCTGAGGCGGATTATTATGGGTTTCAGTTGCACAGTGGTCTGAATTCTCCGGTTTCCTACGCCCCGCTGCCACTGCCAGCGGGAATGGAGAATTTGGCGCTCAGCTAAATCTCCATTCACAGCAGCGGGACTAGATCATCGCAGCCATGGGCGAGGTCGGCGAATTCCGGCCTCGGTGCCTGTCCCTCCATCTAGCTTGGTCACTGCTGAGAATGAGTTTCAACCGCTCACATAAGTTGGACTCATTAGCTTATCATAGAATTTGTATTACCGCCAGTCTTGGGAAGACCCACACTCACAGGCCTCTCGAGTGCTTCCATGATGCGGCACGGTGGCACAGGGGCGGCACGGTGGCACAGTGGTTAGCACTGCTACCTCACATCCATTGACGCTGTCTACACTTCCCACTGCCTCGGAAAAGCAGCCAGCATTATTAAGGACTCCATGCACCCCAGACATTCTCTCTTCCACCTTCTTCCATCGGGAAAAGATACAAAGGTTTGAGGTCATGGACCAACCGACTCAAAAACAGCCTCTTCCCTGCTGCTGTCAGACTTTTGAATGGACTTACCTTCCCTTAAGTTGATCTTTCTCTACACCCTAGCTATTTCTGTAACACTACATTCTGCACTCTCTCGTTTTCTTCTCTATGAACGGTATGCTTTGTATAGCGCGCAGGAAACAATACTTTTCACTGTATGTTAATACATGTGACAATAATAAATCAAATCAAATCAAATCAGCTCCAAGGACCTGGGTTCGATTCCTGGTTTGGGTCACTGTCTGTGAGGAGTTTGCACGTTCTCCCCGTGTCTGCGTGGGTTTCCTCCAGGTGCTCCGGTTTCCTCCCACGTCCAAAGATGTGTGGGTTAGGTGCATTGGCCTTGCTAAATTTCCCCTTAGTGTCTCAGGATGCGTAGGTTAGAGGGATTAGCGAAGTAAATATGTACTGAGGCCCAGGTGGGATTGTTGTCAGTGCAGGCTCGATGGGCCGAATGGTCTCCTTCTGCACTGTACGATTTCTATGATATCTCTGTTTCTATGATTTGTACAGAATCTCTTCTTTCAATGGGTTAATAAAGAAGATCTTTCCACGTAGCAGAGCTGATATTCTTTTTATAACATTCCCAGGCCAAGATTACATCCATTATTGTTGTGGAATTGCGATCTCTGTAGTTCTGTCCTTGGTGAACTCCACCATAATATTCTCTGCCTCTCAGATAGCAGACGGGGTCGGACTGAGGCTGGTACCTGCTCATGAGCAGTCAAAACAGCAGTATAAGAAAAATAGACCAGATACCAAATGTCAGAAAGCCTAGAAAAGGCAAGATGGTGAAAGCTGAAATGCCGATTCTGTGAAAGTTTAAGAAAGTTGGAGAGATATCAAGGGCAGATTTGAGATTTAAATGTGAAATGCTCCAATAGTTGGACAAATTAACCCAGAGAATCACGGTTCAGAAGAGCCCAGGTGGGATCCTTGGTCTGTGCTGAATTACGTGATCTCAGCCAGGTTGTAGCTTCAGCACCCAATGTAAGGGAGGGTAACTTTGATCAGGATTCCTGCGTCTGACTGTTGTTCAGTGAGCCCTGATGGGAGATGTGTAGATTAGACGAAGTTAGTATCAGGATTAGCTCTCACGCTCCATGGGCAAATAGCGTGCTGACAACACCTGTCAAGGCTCATGCATTAATAATAACATTTCTACTGATATGCAGAGGTGCTTTATTATATCAAAACAACTGAAGATGTTTCACATAATAAGTCATTTTTCCGAGTACAGTGGCTGCTGTTTTGTAGGCAAAATATTCTGTGCCAGCACCATATCACAAATGGCAAGACATGAAGGAACAGTTCATCTTATTCTGGTGGTTTTGGCTGATGGAGTGTTCATAGAAACATAGAATCTCTACAGTGCAGGAGGAGGCCATTCGGCCCATTGAGTCTGCACCAACAACAATCCCACCTAGGCCTTATCCCCATAACCCCACATATTTATCCCACTAATCCCTCTAACCTATGCATCCCAGGACACTGAGGGGCAATTTAGTATGGCCAATGCACCTAACCCGCACATCTTTGGACTGTGGGAGGAAACTGGAGCACCCGGAGGAAACCCACGCAGACACAGGAAGAACGTACAGACTCCGCACAGACAGTAACTCAAGCCAGGAAGCGAACCCAGGTCCCTGGAGCTGTGAGGCAGCAGTGCTAACCACTGTGCCACTGTGCCGCCCCATGCCACCATGCTGAGTATTGATCCTGGAATTCCCTTAACTTGTTCAAATTATGCCGTATGATCGTTAATGTCCAACTAAAGAACCAGATGGCACCTCACCTCGACAACTTACTTCAGGAGCTACCCCCCCCCCCCAGTACTGTTGCATCCCCTCAGCACTCGACTGGAATGTTTAGCTTAGATGTGCTGATTCAGCTGTGGGACTTGAACCCACCAACTTCTGACCCAGAGGCAGCGTTGCTACTTGTTGGGCCCAGCTGACAAAATAGCCAAGAGGCCAAGATTCAGAAAGTAATCAGTATCCATGGAATCTCACCCAAATAATGAGCCAGTCACTTCAGTGGAAAAGAACAGGAGAGGGAGAAATGAGTGGAAAATAAAATAATACAGCTTAAAATGGAGTGAGCACAAATAAAGGGGTGAAAGTGGAGAGAACAACAAGCAAAAATATTGAACACATGAAAGAAAATCACCTCAAAAATAATCCAGCAGAAATAAAAGAGTAAAAGAGCCTGCACTCTCTCCTTTCCTTCTCTATGAACGGTATGCTTTGTCTGTATAGCGCGTAAGAAACAATACTTTTCACTGTATACTAATACATGTGACAATAATAAATCAAATCAAATCATAATAAGCACTCGAATGCTAGACTTTAAAAAGGATTAAAATGAAATACTGAAGGTTGTAATGCAGTCAAGAACCTCACTAAATATAACACTGTGGCACCCTGGAGCATGACAACACTAAAGATTCAATGATAGGTCTTTCCTCTAACTGGAGTCTACACCACCATTATTTTCATTAACCATGCTGGTTGTGTTTCATTTTGGGAATTTTTCCGGATACATTTCTTGGTATTTCCAGTTTGTTGGTTCAGGGATTATAGAAATCCCTGCAGTGCAGAAGGAGGCCATTCGCCCATCGAGTCTGCACCGACCATAATCCCACCCAGGCCCTATCCCCATAACCCCATGCATTTACCCAAGCTGGTCCCCCTGACACTAAGGGGCAATTTAGCATGGCCAATTCCACCTAACCCACACATCTTTGGACTGTAGGAGGAAACCGGAGCACCCGGAGAAGACCGACGCAGACACGGGGGGGATCACGCAAACACTACACAGATAGTGGCCTAAGCTGGGAATCGAACCCAGGTCCCTGGCGCTGTGAGGAGGCAGTGGTAAATGCTAAATTGAATAGTGGGAAGGGGATTCTGTATGACAGTGAGAGGATATGAGGTGGGGGACGATGGAGGCAGGAGGCTTGGGGGTGAGGAAGGGGGGATGTGGTCAGGAATGCTCAGGAAATTAAAACATTGAGTGAATTACATGGAGCAGTCTTTCACATCCCGAAGCGCTTTGCAGGTTGTAAGTATAGTCAGTGTTGTTTTATAAATGCCAATGTGTGCACAATAAGATTCCACATCCAGCAAATGTCCAAACCCAGTCATGATGGTTTGGTGAAGGATAAAACAGAATGAAAATAAATTGTTAATGAAATACAAAGCATGCCACCGTAAAGAATCAGGGAGGCTATCAAATTAATATGTTAATTATTCTGCTAATAGAGCTAGCGTATGAGAGCCCACTTAAGATCAAGTTTGATAAAACTACATTTTAAAAAATTTAACAGCCCACCACATAAAACTGGTTATGCATAATACTAATTACATCTTCTGTTCTCTCCTCGCGGTTGCTTAATGATTACACATGAAATCTTTAACCCTCTGCTACCACTAACTACCTTGGTGACCTGTGTTTTAGATGTACCAAAATGCTGCTTTTCAAAAGCCCCAAGCCACATCCAGCAGCAGCTCAGCACCACTCAAACTATTTTCTTCCTGAAATTAATATTAACATATCTCCTCATTTCATTTTTTTTTTCCTTTTGACAAATCAAAATTGAACTCAGGACCGGTCACCCTATTATAGAAAGGATATTTATTATTAAACTAGAAAGAGTGCAGAAAAGATTTATTAAGATGCTGCCAGGACTTGAGTTATAAGGAGAGGCTGGATAGAGTGGGACGTTTTTTCCCTGGAGCGTGGGAGGCTTCGGGGTGATCTTATAGAGGTCTATAAAATAATGAGGGCATAGATCAGCTAGATGGTCAACATCTTTTCCCAAAGGTAAGGGAGTCTAAAACTAGAGGCCATAGGTTTAAGGTGAGAGGGGAGAGATACAAAAGGGTCCAGAGGGGCAATTTTTTCACACAGAGGGTGGTGAGTGTCTGGAACAAGCTGCCAGAGGCAGTAATGGAGGCGGGTACAATTTTGTCTTTTAAAAAGCATTTAGACAGTTAAATGAGTAGGATGGGTATAGAGGGATATGGGCCAAGTGCAGGCAATTGGGACTCGCTTAGGGGTTAAAAAAAAGGGCATGGACAAGTTGGGCTGAAGGGCCTATTTCCATGCTGTAAACCTCTATGACTCTATGACTGCTCCACTCTACTGAACGCCTTCTGATACTGACCGAAAATCAAGGAAATTAAATTTATATATCTCGCTCTATATATAGAGATTATAGATTTTATATATATATATACATATATATGAGATAGAGAGAGAGGGAGAGATGACAGAGAGGATACGCAAGAGCCCTAACCTCATGTAAAAGCACACACATACTTCATACTTCCTACCTGCATCTCTTCTGTCTGTTGGTTAGTATTGTGAATGTTTTTGAGTCAAGAGGACTGAGAAATTTCAATCCCTTCATCAGCTGATTCCTGGGATGGCAGGTTTGTCAGATGAGCAGGGACTCAGTTGGTTAGGATTATATCCATTGGAGTTTAGAAGAGTGAGGGGATCTCATAAAAACTTATAAAATTCTAGCAGGGTTAGAGACTGGTTTCAGAAAGGATGTTCCGATAAAACATTTTAGGACTGAGGTGAGGAGAAATTTCTTTACTGAGACAGTGGTGAATGTGTGGAATTCACTATCACAGAGAGTAGTTGAGGCCAAAACTTTGTGTGATTTCAAGAAGGAGTTAGATGTAGCTCTTGGGGCTAAAGGGATCAAAGGATATGGGGAGGAAAGGTGGGATCAGGATGTTGAATTCGATGATCAGCCATGATCAAAATGAACGGGCGGAGCAGGCTCGAAGAGCAGAATGGCCCATTCCTGCTTCTATTTTCTATGTTTCTTACATTCATTCACGTCACTGACAGTTCAATAATTTAGTTGTTAATTGTCTCTAAATATTTTTTTTCTCTTGTAAGCATTGTTGTAAAATCGTACAAGCCCATGATTAGCCTTTGGTGTATTAATAGATTCCTTTGTCCATTATTTTAGCAGATGCATTAACCATTTTTTAAAAATGGGTTAATATCTGGTTTAAAACAGTGAAGGAGGATTGTCACACTTTAAGCATATATCAGCAGGTATCATCAATAATTGTTCCTCAAATATAATTTTGTTAAGATTCCTGCAGCCTTTTTTGGACATAATATACATATAATTCATTAAAACATTACACAAGATTATATTCATTTAGTAACACTGTTACTGGCACAACACTGGCACAACCAAAATGTTCGTGGCACAAGGTTTGAAGGTAATTGCAAGGTAAACGCTTTCTGGGTATACATTGTACAACAAAAGGACAACACCTCCGCAGACTGGCTGGAGTTTAATTGAAACTCCAGTTTGCTTCTGCATGTCATATGCAAAACGTCGAGTTTCAAAACCCAGCAGCTCCGAGATTTATTAGCAAAGCATTGGGGTCCGATAGAGAGAGACAGGGTTCAAATCCCAGCTTTCACTGCCATTTGAACTAAGCTTATTCCCTTTGGGCAAATGTCACGTTTCTTGGCTTGCGCACCAGCGTAAACACCTCATAAAAGCTGATTTTGCTGTGTTATCTGGCAGCAAGTGTGCCAACATTGAATGGAGTTGCTGGCAAACGTTAAGAAGTGCATAGCCCTAGTTCCTCTGCCAATGGAGATAGGAGGCAGGAAATGCTGAGGTAAAATTAATTTTACGGTGTCAAGACCTGTATTCCCATGGGTGGATATAGAGCTTCAGCACTTGTTGAGGTAATCTAGGGTGTCCCAGCATTTTTACAACTAGAGCACTAAGACCTGTTTTTTTTAATATTTAAATTTGCCATCTGCAATATTTAAAGTGTTTAATGCCTGAAAAAATTAATACCAGCAGCAGCAGAGCACTAATAGAAGGACATCTGGCCCTGTAATAAAAATCAGTCTCTCAGTTATCAGCTGCTCAGTTATCATTATTTGACACGGCTGGGATCCTGCTCCATGAAGAAGACTCCAGCCATTTGCAAGAAAGGATATTCAGAAATAAATAAAAATGAAGTTGGCTGACAACAGCTTCGAGTTGTTCTGAATGGTATGGCCCGTCCTGTAAAAATCTGCAATGGGCAATGATTAGTGCTGACCCTGTCCTACCGAAAAACATAAGGCTGGATTAATGCAGCACATCACGGTGGGAAACATGGTGGACTCACCCACTTACTCAGGGGAGGGGCTCCATGTCAGTCACCTGGCAGCGGCAATACCTCCCCGATTAAGTCGGAGGGTGGAAGGGGCTGCCAGCAATGGGATGTCAAATCAGACTCATTAATAAGCCAATTGATATCCTGAGCCCATCACAATTTAGTGATTAAATGGGAGTCAAACAGCTTTTCCGTGCCTCCCAGAAGCCACTCAGCAAACCCTATTGGGTTTGCCAGTGGACCCCACAAGAGGGTTCCTCATAGTCAGATACTCTGCGCCTGATTGAGCGACCCTTCATCTGGAAGAGGAGAGGGCAGATTGCTGAAAGCAACCCACCTGCCCTTGGATCCAAAGTTCCTGCCCCGCCTTCCTACGACCCCCACCGTGACTCCTATCCTGCCTTCACTCGCCTTTGGTCCAGGGTCACACAATGATCCGAACCCTCTGCTGGGTGATTGCCACCCAGTGATCATGTTTTCCCACTGCCTGTGGAAGTCACCACCACCCCACAAATCCTTTGTTTCTGAATTCTTCCGAGACAAGTCTTCCTTCCTTCCTTGAGATAAGGCTGTGCTCAAATTAGCTGCTGCAAGTCCTACACCACACCAGTAATGACACTTCTGAGAAGTACTCTATTGATTGTAAAGCACTTTGGGGTGTCTGGAGGTTGTAAAAGATGCTACATCAATGCAAGTCCTTTCTTTCGTTCCATTCAAAGGATATTATCAGGTTCTTTTTTCATTATAAAATGCTGGCATATGAAAATATAAATACTGATATAAAACAGGCACAACAATTGTGACTACAGGTGGCAGCTGCAAATATGATCAAAATGTAAACAATGTACATTGCACAAGACTTTTAATCATTCATTACCCAGTCTTACTTGGAGTTTTACATGGAGATAGACTACCAAACGCAATTAGTAAGTGGGTTAAAGAGTGAGGAATGGCCACAATGGGGTGTGCAGGCTTCATTCTGGACTCATTTGAAGGTAGAAGGTGGAATTATATCTGTGATAGCTATTCCCGACAGCTAAATGACTAGTGGGGGTGGCATTTCAGCTCTCTTGTGTTTTGCTGGTTACCACTCAATTGCAATTCAAATTTCATTTACCATCAGTATGTATGGGAGACTCATGCTATCACATAGTGGGCAGAAGCATTTTGGTGGGGAAACCTCCTGTCAGCTGAAACCGCAGAAGGTACGAGCAGGTGATAAAAAAGCCTCCAGGACAAACATGAAGGTGTATGATCATGACACCAACTCTTCTACCCAACATAAGATTAATTGAGAACATAAAGGAGGCAGAGGTGTTTTTCAAGTTTAAATTTCAGATGTAAATATTTTGCATCACATTGGTTTCACTTTAATATGTGTGTGTCATCATTATTTGTTGGGACTAGCTTAGTCAGTGGGCTAAAATGCACGGTACATGGTGGCATGTATTGGTGCTTACAGGGGAATCAGGGACATTTCTTTATTATGGAAGAAACAACATTGTTTTTTTGTTCATTCTTTATCAAATATTCCTGTTCGTGGTCCAGTGTTGTACTCACAATTATGTGGGACACAAATGAACTTGCGGGCTCAGCTGACCTTTCCTTCTCTGCATTGAAAAGGATATTGTCTGGGATCACTTTCAGCAGTTGAATTGAAATGTTGTCGGTGGACTCAAAGCTCTGCAAGGACTCTGCCTATTAACACGCTGAGGTGGAATCACATTTTAACAGCACTGACACTGCCCTTTTGACCCCTCATTTTCTTGCCTTGATTGACTGTTTCCACCAATCCCACAATGCCAGGGTCTTCCCTCTTGCTTCTGATCCCACTCCCTGTTCTTCCTTGGGTCCCTCTTCCACTCCTTCATGCACCTGAGCCCACTCCATGCCTCTCCCTCACCACTGACTTAATGCTGCCAGTCGCGAGTCTCCCTGTAAGCCACCAGTCTCCCCCCGCCCCACCCCCCGCTTGTGCCTTGGAGTTCAAAAAGGAAAACAGCTGACATCAGACATAACTGCATAAAGCCGACTGCTGCACTCCATCTTTAAGCAAATGTGACTGGGTGCACCGCTGACTTTATCTTGAAGGTAGGATATGATTTAAAAAGTTTTGCGCCAATGAGTATTCATGGCATGCCGATTTGCCAGAGATGGAAACCTACCAAAGGATGGTCTGAAGTGTGACAATGTCACCAACACGCCATTGACTTCAACTCAGCATATTAACCCGCCATCGGGAAATCAGAATGTTGGCTCCCGCCTAAGTCAGTCACATTGCACATTGTTTCCCATGCTTGCGTGAGCCATTAAAGTCCCTCCCCCATAAATTCTCTCTACTTTCTATAATGCATTGATGTGACATTATTTATGGCTAAACCTGACAATTCAAGAAGCAAAGATTGGAGTGTTTCCACAATACAGGTTGAGGAGCTGGGAGCTTCAAAAATATGTCGGTACAATGCTATCGCTGGCAGGGAAATGTAATTACTGTGTGACAGTGTTTACGTGGACAGTTTCCTCTCGAACAACAAGCCCAGGAGTTTAGCATGGATTGAAGTCGATAGGAAGTGGATAGATTTTTCTTTAGATCACTTGTTCCTTTTCAAATCAAATTTAAGTCTGATACAATTTGCAGTTGCATGTGGAAAGTAGAAAGATGTTTTTGTCGACAAGTGCAATAGCCGACTTTGATGACCAGTTTCGGATAAAAGGTCATCAAACTTTCTCTCTCCACAAATGCTGTCAGACCTGCTGAATACTTCACACATTTTGTTTGGTTTTTACTTGATCACCAAGTATTCTGTTTGCCTAATCAGTGGCTATATAAACACAAAATAATTACATTCGTTATATGTTGTACTGAAGCTTAATCTCTGATGGTATGCACATCATTGTGGTTGAATTTGAGTCCCCAAAACTCAGCATGGTTAAATACCACTAGCTTGATGGTCACCTTTTGGGAGATTGTGCACTAACATTGGCTAACCTAATGTTGGCACCACCCTCACGTGGAACAGTGAGCTAACCTCACAAGTGTAATGTGATAAGCTTTTACTGACAACACTTCCTTCATTATATGTTAACAATATCGATCTATCAGTTAGATTTGATAGACATATTAGCTATCGCTTCTCGGCCTTTTGGCTAAGATCAAGTGTAGTATGAAGAGGATGCTGCACTTGGTTGAGGCCATTAGGTTACATTTAAGCTTCATATTCATATGAAGCAATTTTTAGAAGTGGCATCTCGGCCTTTTGGCTAAGATGCAAATGAGATCAAGCCTTGGAGGAGGAATCCTCCCCCTCCTCCAATCAGCTTGGCTCATGTAGATCAGGCCCAAGACAGGTGTGAAGGCCCTGTCTTGTCAGCTTGGATCGGAAATGTCTCAACTTGTTGAGATTCTGAATTGGACTTGATTTGACTGAATTGGAAAAGTATTTTTAAAAAATTAGTTATCGCTACTCGGCCTTTGGCTAAGATCAAGTGTAGTCTGCTTATGCTGCACTTGGTCGTGGCCATTGGGTTGCATTTAAGCTTCATTTTCATATGAAGCTATTTTTAAAAGCGGCATCTCGGCTTTTTGACTAAGATGCAAATTAGATCAAGCCTTGGAGGCGGAGACGTCAGCCTGCTCCAATCAGCTTGGCTCATGTAGATCAGGCCCAAGACAGGGTAAAGGGTCGCATACCCTGTCTTGTCAGCTTGGATCGGAAATGTCTCAACTTGTTGAGACGCTGAATTGGACTTGATTTGATTGAATTGGAAAAGTATATTAAAAAAATTAGCAACCTGATCAAAGGTGGCTCAGTGGTTAGCATTGCTGCCTCACAGCTCCAGGGACCCGGGTTTGATTCCCGGCTTGAGTCACTGTCTGTGCGTAGTCTGCACATTCTCCCCGTGTTCGCGTGAGTTTCTCCGGATGCTCCAGTTTCCTCCCAAAGTCTGAAAGACATGCTGATTAGGTGCATTAGCTATGCTAAATTCTCTCTCAGTGTACCTGAACAGGCACTAGTGTGTGGCAACAATGGGATTTTCAGAGTAACTTCATTCCAGTGTTAATGTAAGCCTACTTGTGATAGTAATAAATAAACTTCAACTTAAGCTTAGATTTAAACATTGACCCTGCCAGTATCAATCAATGTCAATACTTAAGTCAGTACAAGAAACAGATATCATCAATATAATTTAGGAGTTATCTATATAGAGTTTCTAAAATGTGCACGCACCTGTATGTATTCGCAGGTGAACCTTCAGATGATGGGATGTTCGGAATGATTTCCCGCAGTAAGGGCAATCTCTCGTGGCTGATCCAGGGAGTCGGTCTCTCAGTAAAGAAGGCTGTTGGATTCCTGCAGGCCTTCCCACATCCTCTCCTATATCTACAATGCACACAAATTAGCACCATCATTACAACAGACGTTCGAAGTTTCTCCACTGATTCTGCTAACGCAACACAAAGTCAATCTTGTCAATAGTGCATCTTTCTGTTGCACATTGGAGGCTGACAGAATGCTGACAACTCGTATGTTTGCTTATTTTTTTCACCTTTTTTTTAGTTTCTCCCATCATCATCTTTTAGCAGCAGATGGCATATTTCATTTAAATGAATAATAGAAAAAATGGAAACAGCTGTATCAGCAGCATGGCGGATTCAGTGGATTATTCAGACTACATACAGGGCTGCATTGGGAAGCTGTGCAGGGTACTGCTTAGCCCCAAAGTGGAACGTAAAACAGTTGTTAACTGATCATCATACTGGAAGCTAGATTAAATGGTCTCCCCTCACCCAAATGTTTCCCTGTTTTCACATGTTGTGACGACTTAAATTTTTAATGTTCGTTTTGTGTGTTTTAGCTCCCATTTGATCTTCTCCAACCAAAAACAAGCATTCTTCGAAGGTAGAAGAAATTGCCCAATGCCGATATTGTTGAGTCAGTGCAAACATTATTATTGATCAGTATTTTTCACAATTAGAAATGGACGGCACGGTAGCGCAGTGGTTAGCACTGCTGCCCTACCGTGCCTGGAATTCAGGTTCGATTTCTGGCTTGGGTCACTGTCTGTGCGGAGTCCCCATGTGTGCGTGGGTTTCCTCCGGATGCTCCGTTTCCTCCCACTGTCTGAATGACATGCTGGTTAGTTGCTTTGGCCATGCTAAATTCTCCCTCTGTGTACCTGAACTAAAGTTTATTTATTAGTATCTCATTAACACTGCAATGAAGTTACTGTGAAAATCCCCTAGTTGCCACACTCCGGTGCCTGTTCGGGTACACTGAGGGAGAATTTAGCATGGCCAATGCACCCAGCCAGCACATCTTTCGGACTGTGGGAGGAACCCGGAGAAAGCCCATGCAGGCAAAGGGAGAATGTGCAGTCTCTGCACATACAGAGACCTAAGCCGGGAATCGAACGCAGGTCCCTGGTGCTGTGAGGCAGCAGTGCTAACCACTGTGCCACCATACTTAACAGGTGCAGGAGTGTGGTGAGTAGGGGATTTTCACAGTAACTTCATTGCAGTGTTAATGTCAGCTTACTTGTGACACTAATGAATAAACTTTAAACTTTAAATGATCTAATGTGGAAGTAAGGTCATTGAGAAAAATATCCACAGTAGAAAGATGCACTAAAACAACTTGAGGGATTCTCTAAAGGACACATGATAAAAAAGAAATGCTCAAGCATTGGCAAAGAGTTGACAGAGCACCAATGTTTGTTCCTCCAGTATTATTATTTAACTTACCCAACTGCACTGTGAATACCCCTAATGTCTTTGATTCTTATACATCACATGGAAGATCATTCTAAATTTTTCGACACTGTTTGGATTAAGAATTTTTTTGTTCCAAGATGATTTAAATTTCCCATTCATTCATTTCAATTGCCTTCCTCCAGTGCGACTGTTTGTACCTTGAAGTAACATTCTGGGTTCACCTTAACTGGACCTGTTAATAATTGATATGCTTCTTGGCATATTTTAATGAGCCATTTATCCTGGGTTCCCAGCAAGCAGACTTCATGTTCTCTACAATTTGGAAGCTGCAGCTTTTCAAATTCTGCCCCCGCCCCAACATAGCCAATAGAAGGGGGGTGGGGGGCAGGGGTGGGGGGGTGGGGGGTGGGAAGGAGGGGAATAATCAGATGGTCAGTGGTGTATGGGGGGGTGTGAGTTGCTTGGGCATTTGGGTGGTCAGGTCAGGGGTGGTTGGTGGGTGGGATTAAGGAGGGCAGTCAGTGACCATGAGGATAGTCGGGTGGGGCCCCAGGGGGGCTGGGGAAGTGTGTGTGTGCGGTGGGGGGGGTGGAATCTGTGGTGGGTCAAGGGAACACTCAAGGAGTTGGGGCGGGGGGGAGGGGGGGGGAGGGGAGGAGGGTGTTAGTACTACAGTTGCCCAGCAATTAGGAAGTATTTTAATCCTTCTAACTTTTCCTGGGTAGCTATTACTGTAAGATAGTCAGAGCCATCTGAGGTTTGCAATTAGTATCATACTTCTGGATGGTTCCTATTGCAGGGAAGTTTGAACTTCCCAGGCCATTGCCGTGCCATCCTTACCTGCGGCAATCCAGGGGGTGGGGTGGGGCAAGGGGAGGGTGTGTGGTGGCAGCTGGAGCAGAGGGTGGTTGCCAAGTTTACCCTGCGGGTACCCTGAGCTCCAATGCCCTGGAGCTCAGACGTTACGTGCCATTAAGTTTCATTCATTGATCTATCCAGTTGTGTAATAATATTCTCACTGTGAATTATTAGAAACATCCTCTGTCCTTACTACTCTCCACCTGCAAAGTTAGCTAGCTTACATTTGGTTCTGCATTTTCGAAACAGCAGAGGTCCAAACACCGGTCCCTGCAGGACTTGAATGCATCATCTCTCAGGAGTACCATTTGTTTTCTATTATTTATCCAATTTCTTAACCAGTCCATTGTTTTACCCTGGATCACCAATGGCTTTTACTTAATTGAAAATTGTTTACCTGGAATCCCTTTGTCAAAGCCTTTTTGAATGTCTTCATAAACTATATTGTAGAGAGTTCCACAACATGCTTTATTTATAACGTCCTCAAATAAGTCGAGGAATTTAATCAAAGAATATTTTCTAAATCCATGCTTGCTGTGTCTTTTAAAGCCATCTAAACTCTCTTCCTTAGATTAGTTTCCATTATTTTATCAGCGAGAGATGTCACACTAGTAATTCCATAGTTGTCCGGACCAAATGCATCTTCAAAGCACAATCAGTGATTCATCATAGCACTGTAGGCATTCTGATTCCCATTTGGCTATTCCAGCACACATGTTTTGCTATATGAGTAGCACTTACTTGAGGAGACCCAGGATAAAATCCAGTTTATTGATAATTAAGCAACATCACTTATTGTATAATTGCTCCTAGAGAATAGGGGGAAATTGATTCTGACTGGTCCCTTAGATATGAAAATCACGCAAAATTCCCCCAATTGAAGTGTCCTGACTTCGGGAGAACTGGGTTTGATTCTGAATTCAAATGCTTGCTGCAGCATCATTGTTCATCCGACTCATTAACAATTAGCATTTTGCCCGCAACTCTACTTTGAAAAATTGTACCATTTATTTCTGTTGTTCTTACAGCAATGGGCTTTTTGTATGGGTTTGTATCTGTCAATTTATTCAAATGATCGTTCTAAAAATGCTTCAATTTGATTAGTTTAAAACTTTCAGACACAAAAAGAGTCGCAAAATCACTGCAGGCAAATGTCACCACCATTTCTCAAAGACAGTTCAGCATCTCTGTCCAGGAATTCAAATAGAAGAAGCAGAGGTATCAACTCATGCAGCAGAGGGAGCTGTTTGAAGCCAGGAGCAAGCAGTAACAGCACGGAGCCCTTTCATCTTTGCTTATCAGTAGCTAACCATCAGACTAATATAGGAACATATGACTGCTGTACAACCCTTTTCAAACATGCTTGCGGCAAGAAGCATCCATTACTCTGGTCTTGACCATGCAATTTGTTCCAACATTTGTACGGTTGTGCTTAATTCTACATAAATATGGAAAAAGCTTGGAGACCACCATGAATGTTCCTGATGGATGTACTCCATGAGTGGGAGAGAGAACTACTGCGCTGCAAAATAACTGCGGGGAAACAAAGATGTGGAGATGCTGGCATTGGACTGGGGTGGGCACAGTAAGAAGTCTCACAACACCAGGTTGTTGGACTTTAACCTGGTGCTGTGAGACTTTGTACTGGGAAACAAAGAGGACTTGGAGAAAAGCAGAATGAAGCCTGGGGAATTATTCTGATCATGTTATTTTGATAAGTCATGTGCTCTGATAAGAGAATCACAAGATAAGAGAATCAGTGGCCTTAGTCATAGAACGAAGGGCTTCGGTTTCTATCGGGAGTTTCTCCAAACAATCAGTTTTAGTCACCTCAGTTAAGAGGTTAGGAAAAGTGAGAGACTCCCTCCAAAAGGGAAATTGTCTGACGTGAGGTTTGCAGAACAGGAAAAAAATTGAACCGAGGTAAAGTGTTCCGTCTAGAACAGTGCAATGGAGTTGAAGTGCTTCCCATTGAGAAGAATTTAAATAGAAATAAAGTGCTCTCTCTAGAGATAACACTGAGTAGTGATGAGACGCTGCATAGGGAAGGAGTTTGTGGAAGTAAAGTGTTCCTTCTGGACAAGGAGTTGAGTGGAACAAAAGATTCTCTCTGGAGAAGAATGGAAAGTTGATTTGAGTTGCTCATGTGAGTTTTGTGACAGTCAATTATAAAGCTACATTGTGACCTGCCCATTTGGGTAGAGATAGCTGAAAGTTACAGAAGACAATGAAAGAGAGCCCAGCAAATAATTAACAGGACCCGTTAATTCACCATTTCCAGTACACCGCTAAAATAATGCATTATGCATTATAGATAAGGCAAATTCAACTTTCTTGTGATTATGATAGAATTGAGCCATTTGCCATTTCAGAGGGCATTTCGGATCTGCACATTGGTGAGGTCTGGAGTTAAGGTAATGATTAGATTATTAACTGAATTCAAGTTCCACCATTTGCTGTGGGGGGATTTGAACCCAGGTCCCCAGAGCATTACCCTGGGTCTCTGGATTACTGGACCAGCAACAATACCACCCTGCCACCGTTTCCCACAGTCAACCTTTATTTGACTGCTTCTTGGGTAAAGAGACTAAAACTTGACACAAGTACGGTCGCACCAAAGCTCTATATCACTGTGGGAAGACGTTCTTGCTCTGATATACTCCAAACAGTTTGCAAAAGAAACTAACATACGATTTGCCTTCCTAATAGTTGCTGTTAACTTTCTGTGGCTTGTTGACAAGGACAGCCGAGCTCCCTCTGAACACAAACATTTCTCACCGTTTAAAAATATTCTGTTTTGCTATAACTACCAAAGTAGTTAATTTCAAACTTTTGGCCTGAAGACCTTCATTTCCTGAAGACCTCTAGTTAAGAAATACAAGTTAAGGTTAGATTGTTGTGGGAAAGCCAAGATCACTCATCCCATTGGTTAAGGGTAGCAAATAATTTGATTTGATTTATTACTGTCACATGTACTAGTATACAGTGAAAAGTATTGTTTCTTGCACGCTATGCAGACAAAGCATACTGTTCATAGAGAAGGAAATGAGAGAGTGCAGAATGTAGTGTTACAGTTATAGCTAGGGTGTAGAGAAAGATCAGCTTAGTGCAGGATAGGTCCATTCAAAAGTCTGACAGCAGCAGGGAAGAAGCTGTTCTTGTGGCAGTTGGTATGTGACGTCAGATTTTTGTATCTTTTTCCCGATGGAAGAAGATGGAAAAGAGAATGTCCGGGATGTGTGGGGTCCTTAATCATGCTGGCTGCTTTATCGAGGTAGTGGGAAGTGTAGACAGAGTCAATGGATGAGAGGCTGGTTTGCATGATGGATTGGGCTACTTTCACGATCTTTTGTAGGCCTTGGGCAGAGCAGGAGCCATACCAAGCTGTGATACAACCAGAAAGAATGCTTTCTATGGTACATCTGTAAAAGATGGTGAGAGTTGTAGCTGAAGGGCCAAATTTCCTTAGTCTTTTGAGAAAGTAGAGGTGTTGGTGGGGTACACTGAGGGAGAATTTAGCATGGCCAATGCACCTAACCAGCACGTCTTTCGGACTGTGGGAGGAAACCGGAGCACCCAGAGAAAACTCACGCAGACACGGGAAGAACGTGCAAACTCCACATAGCCAGTGACTCAAGCTAGGAATTGAATCCGGGTCCCTGGCGCTGTGAGGCAACAGTGCGAATGATCGTGCCATTCTTATTATTGAATGCATTAGAAAATTAAAGTCTATTACTTCAGCTGGTTCCCCATAATCCTGCTGGTTACATCTTCGCAAAGCTATCAGATTAGTCAACACAATTTTCCTTCCATAAATTCATGTTGGCTCTTCCCCATCATATCATAATAAACACCCCATTGTCACATCTCAAATGATAATTCTAGCACTTTTTCTCCTCCTTTTGTTAGGCTAACTGGCCTGCATAATCCTGTTTTCTCCCTTCCTCCTTTCTTGAATAGTGGGGTTATATCTGCTACCTTTGAATTCACAGGGACTGTTCTACAATCTAGGGAATTCTGGAAGACTAAAACCAATGCATCCATCATCTGTGTAAGATGAGAGGTCACCATGACACCATGTTATAGTCCCACAGGTTTATTTGAAAACACAAGCTGCTCCTTTGTCAGGTGAAGTGATCTGTGCAGTCATCTCTTTTAAAACTTTGGTATCTAGGCCACCGAGTCCATGGAATTTGTCAACTTTTGGTCCTATTATTTTTTCCAATTTTTTTTAATGTCACTAATTTCTTTAAGTTCCTTATTCTCATTAGATCCTTGTTTCCTGACTATTTTGTGGAATTAGCGAATGGTTACACCAGAGAAGAAGGCCATTTGACTGTTGTGTCTGTGCTGGCTGTCTGCAAGAACAACTCCACTTGTCCCATGCCCCTGTCTTTTTTCTATAGCTCTACAAATCCTCTCTCTTCAGATAATTATCCAATAGTCCCCATTCATTCTGCCTCCACCACACTTGCAAGCAGTGAATTCCAGATCCTCATCACTGATTGTGCAGAAAAGCTATTTCTCATGTTGCTTCTAGTTCTTTTGTGATTCATCTTCAATTGCTCTCCTCACGGACCCTTCTACCAACAGCAACAATTTCTCCCTACTACTCTTTTTGGACCCCTCATGACTTTGAATACCTCTGCTTAATCTCCTCCTAACCTTCTCTTCTCTAAGGAGGACAGTTCCAGTTCCAGTTTCTCCAATCTAAACACATAAATTGAAGACTCTCACTCCCAGAACCATTCTTGTAAATCTTTTCTGCACTCTTCCCAATACCATCACATCCTTCCAAGAGTGTGGTGTCCAGAATTGGACACATTAATCCAGTTAAGGCCGAGCCAGTGTTTCATAAAGGTTCATCAAAACTTCCTAGCATTTGTACAGAATGCCTAAGCCCAGTATCCCAATGCCTTATGAAATTCTTTCTCACCATAGCTTGCTAACTTCAACAATTTGTGCACAGAAACTCCAGCTCCCTCTACTCCGATGGCTTTAGAATAGTTTTGGTGTCTTTCACCGTGAAGACATTTGTTCAATGCCTCGTCCATTGCCCTATTCCCCCATAATATTTTCTCTCTCAGTCTCGAAGGGAACCACTTTTACTCACACTAATCTAATTCTTTTCAAATATCAATAGATCGGTTTTAAGATCTCTTGCAGGTTACTATTTGCATTTAATTTTCTCTTTCTAGATCATCCTTTGCTGAATTCTAAAATCCTCCCACTCTCCACTTATCACTCTTTTGACAACGTTGTGAGTCTTCTTCTTTAATTTAATAATATCTCTAACTTCTTCTCTTAGCAACAGTTGAACCACTTTTCCTGTGGTGAACAGTGAAAGGGAAAATAAGTTGCAAATACAGAATAGTAGTCAGTAATGGGAAAGTTAAAGAAATATCGCTCACCACTGATTATTAGAATGATTCTAATTTTGAAGAAAATTATCAATTTTTCCCTTTTAGGTCAACTTTCCATGTGTTAAATAGAACACAGTAAGGTATTATGAATACTTAGCAGTAATATACGATTACTAATTAGGACACAGAAAGCGGATAAATCAAAATAATCTGTATGTTCCACTTTTTACCTCTTGTCATTAGCAGTTATGCACTGCATAATTCCCCCTCTCTCACAAATTGATGAAACAACTATAAGATGCCATTTTTTTTCAGCAGAAGATGGTCCAAAGTTAACTAAAAGCTTGTGTCAAACCTATGGCGCAAGAACGGCTGACTTTTGACACAACACTTGAGCAAATTTGTTTTTTCACTACAGTGAAACTCCTTTAATCTGTTACGTCAATGTTGTAAACTCCCACGCAAATCTCTGTTACTCTGTAACATTGCTCCACTTCAATGCAAAAGCAGCGCTCATGCAAATTTCTTGCATTTCTGCCAGACCTGATCAGAGTATAACATTTACACCAAATGTTTTTGGAGCACGGAACCCAAGGCTATATTTCTAATATTTGCTCTGGTGATTTCTTCAGCATTTCATTTGATTTCTTCTCACTGAGACCTTAATGCATTTTCTCCACCTGTGAATGCATCTTTAAAAAAACTTCCACAATCGTGTTTTCTGAAACCTAACTTGCCAAATTCACAAGATACTTTCACTGCTTTAAACTTTAACTTTTGTGCTAAAGAGAGACTTAAAGGTGGAATGGGGCTTAAATTCAGCACTTTCCTCAAGCCCCTATTGCTTTGTTTGATTCATATTAGTTTCTCATGGGTTTTTACCTTTCAATCAATGAGATTCTGAGGAAATGTTGGTGTAACTGAAACATTGGCATGTGTCACAGTGGTTCGCACTGCTGCCTCACGGCACCACGGACCTGGGTTCGATTCCCGGCTTGGGTCACTGTCCGTGCAGCGTCTGTATATTTTCCCGATCTCTGCACAGGTTTCCTCTGGGTGCTCTGGTTTCCTCCCACAGTCCGAAAGGCATGCTGGTTAGAATTTGGCCACGATAAATTCTCCCCCAGTGTACCTCAACAGGCACCGGAGTCTGGCAACGAGGGGATTTTCACATTAACTTCATTGCAGTGTTGATGTAAGCCTACTTGTGACCCTAATAAATACACTTTAATCTTGACGCAGCTTATTGTTACGTAATTTCAGAAAATTGCAGGCTGAAATTGCCAGTTTAAATACCATTTGTTTGAGTGTTATACTTAAAACATGACATAGTTCAGAAGTAATGTTGGAACATGATGCAATGAGGTAAGAGTTTTAAGACCCCAGCAATGAATGGAACACCTCACTAACACTGCTTTCCTGCCCCCCTGTCTATGCCATGTTGCAAGTGTATGTGGCGGTGCATACAGTACTAGCAGCCTGTGGACTACTGCCTCAGCTGAAGAATCCTTTTACATTCAATCCAGGGATGTGGGCATCGCTAGCTTTATTTATTGCCCATCCCTGAGGGCATTTAAGAGTCAACCATGTTGCTGTGGATCTGGAGTCACATGTAAGCCAGACCAGGTAAAGACGACAGATTTCCTTCCCTAAAGGATATTAGCGAACCAGATGGGTTTTTACGACAATTGACAACAGTTCCATGGTCATCATTAGACTTTTAATTCCAGATATTCTTTTTATTGAATTCAAATTCCACCATCTACCGTGGTGGCATTCAAACCCAGGTTTCCAGAGCATTACCCTGGCTCTCTGGATTACTAGTCCAACGACAATACCATTAAGCCATCGCCTCTCCTTGTAGTTGCAAATTTGGTTCCTCCGATGCTGAAATGGTCAATATGTCATGGACAATGTATAAAACAAAGAAAGAAAACAAATCTAAGATAGACCCGTGTTTATGTAATCTTTTATCATACTCCTATTTTTGAACATGACTTGCACCATTTTGGTGCCCTGTAATATTTTTTCAGTGCACATTACACATAATCAATCGACAGTCACAGCAATAACACTACTCCTTTGTTTTATTTCTGGAAGAATAAAAGGTGCCATCTAAAACAGCCAGCAGTTTCTTCTCATCTATTAGCTGGCAAAAATAAATTTCCCTGATGAACAGTGAGATGGGTCACGTCTTTATCTCTTGCCAGCTGGCAGATCCAGGCTTTTAATATGGCTGTTCCAATTATTGTAAATGTCATTTTGTACCTTATAACTACAAATATTGACAGTTTATTGCACAATGCATGTTTGTCAGATGAAGGTCACATCATACACAATGCACTATCTTTTCTTAAAGTACATCTGACTGAAAGCAAAAAGACACAATGTTTAAATGCATTGTGTGGCATTTTATCATCAATTTTAATCCTTAAAAAAATAACAGAATGCATCTTTCACATTTAAGCCATTGCATGGATCAATTTTTAACTAGTGATTCTTGCTTTCACAATCACACTATTATTATTATTGTCAGCAGAATCTGGAACACACACAGCAGAAGAAGAAAATTAAAATGCACCCAGGTGGAAGTCACAACTGGTATTTTTTATGTAAAGACTCAAACGGATAATAGCAATATAAATTATGCGATGAAAAGGGAATCTCTAACTATCACCTGTTATTTTAAAATATCTTGCGCATCATTTTTGTGACACCACAGTAAAAATCACTGGGGTGATATGAAAAGAAAAATAAAGCACAGTGTCGCTGAGTTCTTTCCAAATAAGTACTTAGTTTTTTTTTCTTAAATTTTCTTTTTAATCAAAGTTGATCTTATGGGAGTTTCACCCTCCTGCTGCATGAATTGCTACAGAGGGTAAATTGATCTTAAGTAGCATTTTTGTTGAGTCCCATAATCTATAAAAACAGTGTGGTAAATTTTCAAAAGCTTATGTTGCTTTGCTTGATTGATAATGGTCGGTCAGCACTCCGACAGCCCCTGGGTTTAATAATATTCCAGTTACTGTAAATTTCCCGCAAATTGCTGCAGTCTCCTCCTTCAATTGTGTATTCATTTCTTCAGCTCTGGAATTGAATCTTTGGAATTTTTACATTTTTTGCCAATTGTCAAAAGATTAACACTGAAAGGCAGATCATTTTCATGACTGACCTTTTCTCCAGTAAGTAAGCCATTTTTTTCCATGTTGATATAAATTCCAAATCTTGTCTATAATGAGGAAAGAAGTCTCAGATACACAACATTTTTCTCAGCCATATATCAATGTGCTTTGAAGCTTCCGATGCACTAATTTGGAGGTGCAGATCAAACAGATGGACAGTTGTGCTATATGTCTGACAGGGTCAGCTTTATATCCCCATGGAATTCAATTCAATGCAAAGATACTCTCCGTATCTTCTATCTTTAACATAATCCATAGTCACAATGCTTTACTCTCCTCACCCTGCACCATATTCTACTATGTAACAATATTATACCCTCCTCATTCTACACAATCCATAGTGTAGCAACACTATACTCCCCAATAGTACACAATCCATAGTGCGACAACATTATACCCGCCTCATCCTACAGAATCCGTAGTGTGACAATGTTCTACTCTCCTCATTCTACACAATCCATAGAGTAGCAATGCTGTCCCCCCAATCATACACAATTATTGTGTCACAACACTGTGCTCTCATTAACATCACAATCCATAGAGTAGAAATGCTATTCTCTCCACAACCGAAAAATCCATACACTCTCCTAATCCTACCCAATCCATTGTGAAATAATGCTATACTCTCCACATCTTAAACAATCCATAGTGTTACAATGCCATATTCTCCTTGTCCTATACCATAATCCAGAGTGTAGCAATGCCATGCTTTCCTTATCCTACACAAAACTACACAAAAATGAGTATAACAATATTATACTCATCTTTCACACATGTAACAATGATATACTGTCTGTATCTTACAGAATCCATACTGTAAAAGTGCTGTACTCTCACTTATATCACAATCCACTGTGTAACTGTGCTGTAGTCTCTTTATTCTATACCACAATCCACAAAAGCACATTATACGCTCTGAATTCTAAACAACCCACACTATAACACTGCTGTACTCTACACATCCTACATAATCCATTGTGCAATAATGTTCTACTCTCCTTATCTTACACAATCCATAGTGTAAGAATGTTTTACTTGCCTTGCCCTACATCACAAGCCATATGCTATCTACTCCATGTCCTGCTCCTCAATCCATAGGGTAGCACTGCTTTACTTTCTGTATCTTATACAATCTGTAGTGTAATAAAGCTATACTCTCCTGATTATACACAAAACACATAGTGTATATGCTCTGCACTGTACTGCCATTGAAGGCACCAAAGTACTGCATCCTATGTCCCTAGTTCAGAATTTCCTGTCCTTTAGTATCAAAATAGAATCTTTTGTAGAATCAGAAGTAACACAGAGGAAGAGATGATCATGCTGTCCTGTTCTCTCTCCCTCCAAATATAATGCTTGTGCCCCAGCTAGAAGTTCAGTAAATGTGTCAAGTGTGTCTTAAGTAGATTTAACTACATGAGGATTCATCTCCAAGGGTCGGAATAGTCTGCATTACGTGGACTTCAGTAGTGCTACATTAGCATTGTCCATCCATCACCCATAACAAATGTTAGTTACATTTTATTATTGAAGAAAGGACTCGGTTTATTTGCCTTCTGCCTTTCTAACCCACATCAGCAAATTACATTCTTGGCACTCATGTACACTAATATGCAAATAGTGATACTTTGTTGAAATAATTAGGTGCCTATTTGTGCGTCTTCACAAATCACTATCATCATTAAAATGCTTTAGATTTGTACTCCGTCATTTCCCAGACAGTAAGCAGCTCATAATAAAAGCAGAAAGTGCTGGAAACACTCAGTAGCTCAGGCAGCATCTGTGAAGGCAGAAACGATATTAGCATTTCAAACTGACGATGTCCATTCATTAACCTGAACCAGTAACTCTGTTTCTCCCTTCGCCTGAACTGCCGAGTGTTTTGCACCATTTTCTGTTCTTATTTGAGATTTCCAGCATCCATGGTGCTTTCCTTTTGTTTTAGCGAGCTGCTTGCTTTGTGTGAGTTAAATAACAAGTGACAGGTGAACTGCACAGGGCAGAATATTCAGTACTGGTGAGGTGTCTGTGCAATAGGGACAGGAGAAGAAAAAAACGTTATTAATGACTCCATAGTCGAACGTACTTTATAGTTCTTAGTAAGTGGTTACAAGAATAACAAAGGTGAATGCATCGGACTATTATCACCCCCTAATTCTAGATCCATGACAAAGATTTAATGAAGAATAAAAGGGATAACTTCCAAAAGTGTAACATTTATTTTTTTAAAGAATCAATAGCCTGATGGTAATGCCTTTTGGAAAATCAACCTCGAAGAATATCAATCACTTTATAATAGGAAAGAACAAAAGGTTATTCTAACATTACCAATTTAAGTGCAGGTTCAGAGCAGTGACAACAATGTAGACAGGAGTGGTCTAGGAACTACAGAGAAATGCACTCTTCTTATCAAAACTCGTGGTTTTATAAAATGAAATCAATCGGAAGATTAGCAGTCCCGAGAATCATGGAATAGGAGCGCTTACAATAACTAGTAAATGGACATGCGATATACTGAGCAGCTTGGCTTACTGGATTCTCCAGTGAAGTCAGGAATGCAATTTAAATTAGCAAAGTGTGAGGCTTTCACAGGGAACATGATTCATTGAAGGCTGCCCTGCTCTGTGTGACCAGTTCTGCAGCTTATGCCCCCAGAATGGACCTTGCACTCTCAAAGTGCACCACTCACTAATTGACCATGTACTGCCTGGAGATCAACATCCGATGTGAAAAGGATGGGGTTGTGCAATATTAAATGCCTCTGAAACAATTCTTTAAATAACTTTGAAAGTACTTTACTGTGGAATAACATAATGCACTAATGCGCTTAATGGCAAAACAGGAACAGCCAAGCTGAAGAGAATTTTAATCAACTTAAGCTTCTTTTTACTGTTATAAAGCACAAAGAATCATACAATAGTTACAGCATTCAGCCCATCGTGTCTGTTCTGGCTCTCTGAAGAGCAGCACAGCAACTACATTCCCCCAGCTTGTCCTTGTAGCCTTGCAAATATTATCTGTTCAGATATTTATCCAATTCCCTTTTGAAAGCCATGATTCAATCTGTCTCCACCGCACTCTCAGGCACTGTGTTCCAGACCCTAACCACCCACTACATCAAAATAGTTTTTCCTCAAATCACCTCTGGTTCTTTTTTGCTATTCAGCTTAAATTGCTGTCCTGAGGTTTTCAATCCATCCACCAATGGGAACAGTTTCTCTCCAACTAATCCGTCCAGACCCATCATACTTTTGAACATCTCTATCAAATATCCTCATAACCTTCTCTTCTTTAAGGGAAACAGCCCCACCTTCTCCAAACATGTTTCTTCTTCTTCAGGAAGGCAGAGAAGACACTTCGAGGACACCCTCAAAACCTCCTTGAAAAAGTACAAATTTCTACACTGACATCTGGAAATCCCTGGCCCAAGACCGTCGAAGTGGAGGAAAAGCATCAGGGAAGGAGCTGAATGCCTCAAGTTTCATTGCCAAGAGTAAGCTGAAGTCAACAGCACGTGGCAACCTGGGCATACCACCCACCCTCTCCTCCAACAACCATCTGCCCAATCTGTGGCAGACACAGTAGGTCACACATTGGACTCCTCAGTCACCTGAGAAATCATTTTTAGTTATTCTCAACTCTGAGGGACTGCCTAAGCAGAAGAAGGAGAATTCTCATAAATCTTTTCTGCACCCTTTTTAAAACCTTCACATCCTTCCTATATAATGCTGTCCAGGATTGGACACAACACTTCAGTTGAAGCTGAACCAACATTTTATAAAGATTCACTTAACCTCCTTGCTTTTGTACTCCGTGCCTGTATTAATAAAGCTCAGGAACCTGCATTAATTGCTTTCTAAGCCTGCCTAGCCACCTTCAATGATTTAATTACAAATATGTCCTAGTTTCTTTGTTGCTGCATCCACTTTTGAATTGTATCCTCTACTCTTACTGCTTCCCCTCATTCTTCCTACCAATTTATGACTTCATACTTCTCTGCATTAAATTCAAATCTGCCAGGAGTCCACCCATTCTATCAGTCTGTCCATGTCCCCTTTAAATCAATCACTATCCTCCTCCCAAGTTTGGTGCCATCAGCAAACGTTGGTGTGCAGGCTACAATTTTCAAAGTCAAAATCATGAATATAGATCAAGAAAAGCAATGGTCCTAATATCATCCCCTGAGGAACCCCACAGTACATCTTCTGAAAACAACTCTTCAGCACCACTCTCCATTTCTCGTCACTCAGCCGACTTTGTATCCATGCTGCCACTGTCTCTCTTATTCGATGAGCTTTAACATTGCTAACGGTAGCACAGTGGTTAGCACTGCTGCTTCACAGCTCCAGGGTCCCGGGTTCGATTCCCGGCTCGGGTCACTGTCTGTGTGGAGTTTGCACATTCTCCTCGTGTTTGCGTGGGTTTCCTCCGGGTGCTCCGGTTTCCTCCCACAGTCCAAAGATGTGCGGGTTAGGTTGATTGGCCAGGTTAAAATTGCCCCTGAGATGCGTAGGTTAGAGGGATTAGCGGGTAAAATATGTGGGGGTAGGGCCTGGGTGGGATTGTGGTCGGTGCAGACTCGATGGGCCGAATGGCCTCCTTCTGCACTGTAGGGTTTCTATGATTCTATGATAAGCCTATTGTGTGGCACTTTATCAAACACCTTTTGGAAGTCCATGTATATCAATCCTCTCTGTTACCTCATCAAAAACTTCAATCAAATGGATCTGTAACAATTTTATAGTTTTTGTTATTAATTATTCTTTCTTAAACCTCATGACATAATTATATCAGTTACAAATTTGCCTTCCAATCTTTGATTTCAGTTTAGCTAAGCCATCCCCAAATTAGTTACTCTTGTACTTCTCTGAATCTAATTGTGCCCAGTATGTTCCCCTATTGATACTTGGTCAACTTGGCCCATCGG
Source organism: Mustelus asterias (assembly GCF_964213995.1). Classification (NCBI taxonomy): domain Eukaryota; kingdom Metazoa; phylum Chordata; class Chondrichthyes; order Carcharhiniformes; family Triakidae; genus Mustelus; species Mustelus asterias. Next base: position 33,105,549 of record NC_135804.1, read on the forward strand.
AACCAGATCCACCAGTCTCTCCTTCCTCATTACGCCAGCAACGTACTGATGTGGAAGATTCTCCTGAATACACTTAAGAAACTCTTGCCCCTCTCAGCTCTTTACACTATTACTATCCCAGTCTATGTTAGGATAATCAAAGTCCCCTATTATTATTATGCTATAGTTACATCTGAACATATGAAGTAGGAGTAAATAATTTTATATTAGAGTCTAACAACCATTCAATAAAATCATGGCTGATCTGATTGTAACCTTAACTTGACATTCCTGCTTAACCCTATAACCTTATACCCTCTTGCTTATCAAGAATTTATCTACCTCTGCCTTAAAAATATTCAAAGATTCTGCTTCCACCATCTTTTGAGGAAGAGAGTTCCTGAGACACATAACCCTCTGAGAGAAAAATACTCCTCTCCTCTCTCTCCTAACTGGTCGACCCCTTATTTTGAAACAGTGACCCCCTAGATCTAGATTCTCCCAAAAAATGAAACATCCTTTCCACATCTACCCTGCTGAGACCCCTCAAGATCTTATATGTTTCAATCAGTCACCTTTTACTCTTCTAAATACCAGCAGATTTAAGTCTAACCTGTCCAGTCTTTTCTCATAAGACAACCTGCTCATTCCAGTCATTAGTCTAATAAACCTTCTCTGAACTGCTCCTAATGCATTTATATCCTTCCTTAAATAAGGAGATAAACACTGTGGACAGTACACCAGATGTGATGTCACCAATGTCCTGTATAACTAAAGCATAACCTCCCTACTTTCATATTCAATTCCCCTCACAATAAATGGTAACATTCTCTTAGCTTTCCTAATTGTTTGCTGTACCTGCATTCTAACCTTTTGTGTTCATGCACTAGGACACCCAGATCCCTCTGCATCTTGGAGTTCTGCACTCACCACTTAGATAATAAACTTCATTTTTATTCTTCCTGTCAAAATAGACAATTTCACATTTCCTCACATTATAGTCCATTTGCCAGATCTTTGCTCACTCATTCATCCTATCTATCTCCCTTTTTCGCCTCTTTATTGTCCTGTTTGCAACTTACTTTTCTGTAATTGCAAATTTGGTCCTCTATATTTTTTTCTTTAGTCTATGGTCTATAGAATACACCTGGTATTGCCTGGTAGCCCTATTGTTTTCCACTTTAACTAAATAGATTCTGTGCTTGACCCCTCCAGGACATCCTCTCTCTTGAGCATTGAAATATTCTCCTTAATCAATACTACCAATCCTCCTCCCTTTTTTCCCTATCTTTCCTGAACACATTGCAGAAATATTTAGTACCCAGTCCTGCCTTTTATATGAGTCAGTTCTCCGTTATGGTGATGAACCTGCAACTTGCCAACCTTATTTACCACATTCTATGCTTTCACATACATGCACTGTACACCTAATTTAGGCCAGATTATATTCCCTCGCACTCTGACCCCACTTTACTAATTCTTCCTCTAGTACTATCTGGCACTCCTATTTTTTTGCTTGTTTTCCTCTCTAATGTTACATGATATTGTTCAAATACTGATGTGAGGATTGCAGTACATGGTTAACTTGTGTCCATTCACAGCAACACAGGCAACATGTTAAATTGGTGCTACTTGCCATTTTAAATTATTATCTCATGTTGCCAGCACTATCCACGCTGTTCATTGGCTACACATATCAGCAGGAGAGCCTGTTTCCATCTGTGGTAATGCTACTTAAAAGGTTGCGAGAAGTGGTGGGAATTTTCGAAAAGTGATTCTGTGTTGTGATACTTTTAAGAATGGTTTAACACGCGAGAGAACATGGCAGCAAGTTTTTCTGAAGATGCACCCATCCTGGGTTCGAGTCCCGGCTTGGGTCACTGTCTGTGTGGAGTTTGCACATTCTCCCTGTGTCTGCGTGGGTTTCCTCCAGGTGCTCTGGTTTCCTCCCTCAGTCCAAAGATGTGCGGATTAGATGGATTGGCCATGCTAAATTGCCCCTTAGTGTTAGGAGGGCTAGCGAGGGTAAAACGCATGGGGTTATGGGGATAGGGCCTGGGTGGGATTGTGGTTGGTGCAGACTCAATGGGCCGAATGGCCTCCTTTTGCACTGTAGGATTCTATGATGCACTGGAGGTCTTTGTACAAGATGTAGAGAGAAGGAAAGATGTGCTTATCTGCAACTGGGAGGGGGACCCTGTGGACTGATGTTTCGGAGGTAATGGGAAGAAGTAGTGACAGACAGACTTGCTCCAGGATCATGGAAACAGTGCAGGACGAAGTTTAACAATCAGACATGAGTTCTTAAGATCAGTGGGCTTGTCTTTAAGTAGCATATCCTGCCAATTCCATCACTAGACTCATCCACTTCTCAACTTCACCCTCATCACTCCCCTATCAAGAATTTCTATGGATTAGTCCCCAATCTTTCAATTCACACACTTTACCTCACTCATGGCACCAATACCAGCCTTGCATCCAAAACATACTGGCAGCTATTCATCCAAGGCAGCCACATTGCCGAGACATATTGCAGAGCACTTGCTGACTTACTTTGCTCTTTTCTACAGAAAAAGAAGCAGATGAGAGACGGCAGGAGCCAGGGAGACAGGAACTGTAGAGCGAGCAAGTTTAAAAAAGAGAATAAAAGTTAAGGGTGATGTCAGTGAATGTGCATGAGTGATTGGTTAGAGAGTATTTTGTTCTTCTCTCTCTAAGTGTAAGCACTAAATTGAATTAAGGCTGGGAAATCAAAAATTGCAATCAGATTTTTAAAAAGCGGGAGCTGAGTGCCAGAGTTTTGCAGGATCAGGCTACCCAGGAAGCAAAGTGACATCACAGGACAGGAATCACATGGGATAAGTTTTCTATTAAGCTTTTAATTTAATCTAAATTAATCAAAAATAAGATAAGACTAAATTGATTGATTATTAGTGCAGATACTAAAAAACTGAAGCCAATTTGATACTTTTATCATATAATTAGAATGAATGCTCAATCAAGCAGATCTAGAAAGTAAAGTTATAATTAAATAACAAGGAGCTGTAAAACTAAAGAGCTCTGAATTTTTCAGTAAATTAAAATCTAAGGTTTTTAAGATATTAAAAGTTAAGTAAAACATTTCAGTTAACCTCCCTGGAAAATAAAGTGGCGCTAGCAGGAAGGAAGCAGCTGATTAGTGAGTAGTTGATAAGCCTTTCGGGGCAATCTTACCGGCTTGTCACATCGGTCGATCGGCGTGATGGACCTGTAAGATCGCGAGAGAGTGAAAAACCATGTTTGCGCCTGGTTTCTCACCTCTCACCGGCCCCTATCTGCAAGCGTAATCCACCTCACGCCCAGGAAGGGCACGAGGCTGATTTAAATATGCATGGCCTCATTTAAATGTTATCAATGGGCCCGAGACACAATCATCCAGGCTCATTTGTCTTAACAGCCTCGCTGGTCTACGAGGTCTTCACCAGCGAGAATCACGTTTGGTCCCTAGCAACAGGGCCCAGATATGATGGCCTCACCAGTGGGACCGGAGGTCATTGAGGCCTCCCATGTGATTGGGAGCAGGAGCAGACGGTGTTCCTTGGGCAGCCTGGGACCCTGGCAATGCTAGCCTGGCACTATGGCAATGTCCACCAGGCACCCTGGCATTGCCAGGCTGACAACCTAGCACTTCCCACCAGGCACCTTGGAACTGCCCATCAGGCACACCAGGCAGTTCCAAGAGGTGGGGGCTAAGAGGAGAGGCACGGCCTGAAGGGGAGGCTGTGCATGGGGCGGCGCACTCTGCATCATGGATTGTCAAGGTGGCGACTGCCAGGGGGTGGGTGAAGGGGGGTGGTGATCGACCGGGGGGGGGGGTGTCGGGGGCGGGGAATTGGCAGTCAACCAGGAGGGGGTGAATTGGGCAGTGATCAGCTGAGGGGGCCAAAATAGAGGACAGCCATGATCAGGGGAAGGGGGAGGCGATGACCAAAGGGTGGTTGTGTCACTTCCCCGATCTCCCAGTGCACTGTGTATTCTTGACACAGTGCATTGGAAGTTCAGGGCGCATGCGCAATCACGCCCTCTAGCAATCTGTAGCCAGCTTTCCAACATGAATAGATTCTGTCCACTCACCATACTGGCAAGAATCACACTTTGCCTCATTTGTTTTTCCTAAGAGTCATAAGATTTGATTTTTCCTCACGCTGAAACAATGGGCCTGAAACTCCCCGGTTTCATGCTTGTTTGGCACCTAAAATTTTTTTGGTATGATCACCTCCTTTATTTCATAAATTCTGTCTAATGGAGACACGACAGGGCAGCTCAGACCCCTGGAACATTCTTTGAGAACATTAATTCTTTGAGAACATTACATGTGCAGTGGACAACGGGGAACCTGTGGATGTGGTGTATCTGGATTTCCAGAAGGCATTTGACAAGGTGCCGCACCAAAGACTGCTACATAAGATAAAGGTGCACAGTGTTACGGGTAATGTATTAGCATGGATAGAGGATTGGTTAACTAAGAGAAAGCAAAGAGTGGGGGTAAATGGGTGTTTTTCTGGTTGGCGATCAGTGACTAGTGGTGTGCCTCAGGGATCAGTGTTGGGACCGCAATTGTTTACGATTTACGTAGATGATTTGGAGTTGGGGACCAAGTGTAGTGTGTCAAAATTCGCAGATGACACTAAGATGGGTGGAAGAGCAAAGTGTGCAGAGGACGCTGAAAGTCTGCAAAGGGATATAGATAATCTAAGCGAGTGGGCGAGCGTCTAGCAGATGGAGTACAATGCTGGTAAATGTGAGGTCATCCATTTTGGTAGGAATAACAGCAAAATGGGCTATTGTTTCAGTGGTAAAAAATTGCAGCATGCTGCTGTGCAGAGGGACCTGGGTGTCCTTGTGCAGGAATCTCAAGGAGTTGGTTTGCAGGTGCAGCAGGTAATTAAGAAGGCAAATGGAATTTTGTCCTTCATTGATAGAGGGATGGAGTTTAAAAACAGCGAGATTATGTTGCAGCTGTATAAGACGCTGGTGAGGCCACACCTGGTGTACTGTGTACAGTTTTGGTCTCCTTACTTGAGAAAGGATATACTGGCACTGGAGGGGGTGCAGAGGAGATTCCCTAGGTTGATTCCGGAGTTGAGAGGGTTGGCTTATGAGGAGAGACTGAGTAGACTGGGGCTATACTCATTGGAATTCAGAAGAATGAGGGGAGATCTTATAGAAACATATAAGATTATGAAGGGAATAGATAAGATAGAAGCAGGGAAGTTGTTTCCACTGGTGGGTGAAACTAGAACTAGGGGGCATAGCCTCAAAATAAGGGGAAGCAGATTTAGGACTGAGTTGAGGAGGAACTTCTTCACCCAAAGGGTTGTGAATCTATGGAATTCCCTGCCCAGTGAAGCAGTTGAGGCTGCCTCATTGAATGTTTTTAAGGCAAGGATAGATGAATTTTTGAACAGTAAAGGAATTATGGGTTATGGTGAGCGGGTGGGTAAGTGGAGCTGAGTCCACAAAAAGATCAGCCATGATCTTATTGAATGGCGGAGCAAGCTCGAGGGGCCAGCTGGCCTACTCCTGCTCCTAGTTCTTATGTTCTTATTAACATGCATCCTGTTACACATGGGAACTCAAGGATGCCGCTCCTGTCCTGGATAACCACGTGGATAGTGAGCTTTCAGACACAATATTATGGCACTTAGAACAAAAATAAGAAGCAGGGCCAAATTTTATGATTTTGATTCTAAGTGCTGAATCTGGGCGCAATTCAGAACCAACTTGGAAAACTGCTCTCGGGCGCCCCCAAACGCACTCAGCCTGAAAAAAAAATCGTGAGTCTGAATCGCACTGTGGGCGGGGCTTATCATACCCGAAATGCTGCAGCTCCGATTGGAGCTTTGAACTGCGCATGCGCAGTGAGAAAAAAAAATTGAAAAACGCGCCCCATTCTCATCGCTCCCGCGCCACAAAAAGCAGATAAAGCGGCCCGGGAGCGATGGCCCTCACAGACATCGCCCCACCCCCACAACATAACTGTCCCCCTTATCCACCCACCCCACTGCTACCCAGACTGATCGCGACAGTCTGCCCCTTTTCCCCCCCACACCGATCGCCTGCAGAGTGGCAGCAGTTCCCCCCTGCCCCTGCCCCCCGCCCACCTCCCTCGTCCTCCTCCCCCCCCACCAGAGAATGATCTGGCCCACCTACCCTCCACCCCACCCACCACCGATCTGAGTCAGAGAGCCATCGGAAGCTCTGAACTTACCTCTTCAGAAGCTGGAGCACCCGAAACAGACCTTTGCCGAGCATGTCTGTTTTGCACCAAATCTGGACGGGTGAACGCAATGGTAAAGGGGGAAATGCTGGTCAAGTTGGGCAGGCAGCCCATTAAATTGCAGTTGTGCCCATTTCGGGCGCAGTTCGAATCGTGGCCATTTTCGGGCCTTGGTAAAGTGGGCATCTGCGTGGACGCGGGTGCGGATCACGCTAATCGCCTCAGTCCTGACTTAAGGGCGTGAAGCAATGGTAAAATCAGGCCCGCAAAATGTGATTCATGCCAGTAGAGGGAGTGGATGGAGTCCATTCTCGTCAGAAAGCCAGCTGCTCACACTAAAGGGTGGTATCGTGCATGTGCAGATCTGTGTTCTGTGTGACAGAACAGAGAGATTTGTCACTGCTTCCCCTTCTGGATATTGCCCCTCCCCCCACACCCTCGATCACTCGCCTCCTCAGCCAATCACTCCCTTACACCCCTGGATATTGTCCCAAAATCCCCGCCCCGATACCTGCCCTGGCCAATCCCACCTTCCCCGACCCCGACCCTAGGTTGGTCGCCCGGTATGATGATCTGGTAAGATTGCCCCCAATATATTAATTATTTTTGTGGAAAGAAAAGTACATCGTGATGATCAGAGATTGAAAAAAGTTGTGGAGTTTGGGACTATTAGTGAATGGGGAACTGTGTTGAAGTTGCTGGTATTACTCAGGAATAACTGGATCACATTGAGCCTGGGTAGAAAGGGGCTGTTTACATTGTCGTCTCCCTTCCTTCTCTTCCATTTCTTGTCACAACTGCTCCCCTTGCACCGTAACCCCTCTTCATGCCCCTGCTCTTCACCTGATGCATGGGCTCTTTCCTCGGACAGGCCAGGTTGTGCAGCATGCAACATGGAGCAGACCACCCCAGATCCCAGTAACCATTCAGCAGTGGGAGGACTGCTTGAGAATGCAGTTGGTGCACTCTGTAATGCCTCTTGTGACAATATGGCTTCCACTGTGGACCTGCTGTGCATGTGTGTGTGAGTTCTGGAGTTGTCAGCCATGTCAGACATAGAGAGCTCTTGTTGCCCAGTAGCCAGTCTTTGACTTGGCAGGTCAAATACAGTTGGCAGAGAGGACTGTTCCAGGACAATGCACTGCCCAAGGTCGCACACCAGCTGCACTTTGAGGATCAAAATTCCTTATGGTTCATCAAAATGGCCAAGTTCACATTACATGGATGAAAAACAATCTGTGTGCAATCAATGGCACTTTACACCATGAGGAAGCCTGCAATCTCTGGAGACCCTTGTACTTTCTCCATCTACCTCTCTATGGCAAGAGAAAATGAGAATAAATGCTTTTGCCCTACATTGACTCCACGGCATACTCTATGTAGCAATACAAGGGAAGCAGTAAGATATCTCTAGCAGGCATGTGGAAGGAGACAAGGCCCAGATAAGTTAAAAATCTTGGCCATCTTGACAGCCACAGGCAATAATGTCCTTGCCTAGCTTTGAGGTTGCAGCTGTGATTACAATAGTTGGCAGATTTCAGTCACAATCTCTTTTGTGAAGAAAATGACACCTCATGCCTCCACCCGCACTGATGTTGCAGTGAGATAATTGTTCCTTGAAGATCGTCAGCTGATATGGTGTCCTGCTTAGACCCACCCCTTTCCTCTCTTCCCTCTTCTGGAAGCTTGAACTGCCCTGCATATTCTCTGTTCATTCTACCAATAATGTTCAATTCCTTGTGGAAACCCTACCATGCCTCTGATACCAAGAAGCATCTTGATTCACCACTTCTAATGGAAGAATCTAGACCACTCCTGGTGGGTTATACAAACATTAGGCAAGTGTAGGAAAGCCACAAAAACAATTGTGCCAGCCATCGTGAGAAATAATCCAGCAACTAAACCGTATGTAGTTCATGTCCCCTTATGTAAAGTATTTTAAAGTTTATTTATTAGCGTAACAAGTAGGCTTACATTAACACTGCAATAAAGTTACTGTGAAAATCCCCTAATTACCACACTCCGGCGCCTGTTCAGGTACACTGAGGGAGAATTTAGCATGGCCAAAGCACCTAACCAGCACGTCTTTCGGACTGTGGGAGGAAACCGGAGGAAACCCAGGCAGACACGGGGAGAACGTGCGGACTCTGCACAGTCACCTAAGCCAGGAATCAAACCCGGGTCCCTGGCATTGTGAGGTAACAGTGTTAACTACTGTGCCACCATGCCACCCAGTGCCAACATGCCACCCAGTAGCACTGTTGAGCAGCGGGGTCATTCATTCTTTTCATCTTTGAGGGTTTATGGTTGGACTCTGTGGTTGAAAAATGGGTTACTGGTATCATATCAGCATTGCACACTGATTTGCATCACAATCTGTGTGCTTTAGGTGTTATTAGATAGAATCATAGAATCATAGAATCCCTACAGTGCAGAAGGAGGCCATTTGGCCCATTGAGTTGGCACCGATCACAATCCCACCCAGGCCCTATTCCCATAACCCCATGTATTTACCCTGCTAATTCCCCTGACACTAGGGTCAATTTAGACTGGCCAATCAACCTAACCCGAACATCTTTGGACTGTGGGAGGAAACCGGAGCACCCAGAGGAAGCCCATGCAGACACAGGGAGAATGTGCAAACTCCACACAGACAGTGACCCGAGACTGGAATTGAACCTGGGTCCCTGGCGCTGTGAGGCAGCAGTGCTAACCACTGGGCTACCGTGTGCCCCATATGCATGTGTAAACTCCTTTACCAAGATGGTGTCCTGCACACTTTCCATTGGAAGAGTGGGCATTGCATCTCAGCCCTCATTTGGGATGATTGCATTGAAACCTGTGAAGTTAGGTACTTTATGGCTAAATTTAGCCCGCCATGAGACTTAGCAACAATATTCAAATAGCTTTTCCAAAAGCTGCGAAAATGTAGTCCTATTAACAACTTGTGGTGCTATAGTAGCGGTGGGTCCATGAGTAGGTTCGTTGAATAGAAGTTCAAGGATCAAGGTTGAATGTGAATTGCTGCTTACAGTTATGGACACTGTACACATGGAAAGTCATAGGAAGGATTTACAGAAATGCATAACGGATTTGTTTACTCACAGCCAAGTATCTCCAGGAGGAACAATGCATAATCAAGGGAAGTATATCACATATTTACTACTGTTTGCTAAAACGGCCCACAGCAGGATTAGTATTTCCTGTGGTAGCGTGGCCCCTTTAAGGGGGCGGTCCCTGAGAACCACGTGATCGGGCCGGACCCTCCGGAGAGGCAGCGTGGGAAGCAGAGCCAATCGGGAGCAAGGGCACATGTCCTGGGTCAGGGAGGAACCTCAGTTAGAGCTAGGGAGGAGGGAAAGTAGACGCGTATTGCAGTTCTGTCAGACCTCTGTTTGTACAAATATAAATATTCATAGAATCATAGAAACCCTACAGTGCAGAAGAAGGCCATTTGGCCCATCGAGTCTGCTCCGACCACAATCCCACGCAGGCCCTACCCCATATCCACCCACTAATCCCTCTAACCTACGCATCTCAGGACACTAAGGGGCAATTTTAGCATGGCCAATCAACCTAACCAGCACATCTTTGGACATCTTTGGTAATAAACCCTTTATAACTTGAAGCCTCAGTGTTTGAAGTTATTAACTGGTGATGAGGAAAAACCTTCATTTGCCATTGGGGGTTCACAGTGTGCAACTAGAGGCGGAGGAGAGTGAACATCATAACTTCAAAGAAGTAAAGTACATATGACATGTAAAAATGCCTTTATTTGGAAAGATTGAGCCATTTGATCCAGAGGTGGACAACTGGGGGCAATATATCAAAGGACTGCCTTATTTCATTGTAGCTCATGAGATCACAACAGAGGGAAAATGGAAGGTGATACTCCTCTCCGTCTATAGCCCACAAACCTACAGCCTAGTGAGGAGTCTAACATCACCTGATAATCCTACCAGCTTATCATGCTGGTCAATCGGCATGGCTAACTGGCAAGATCGGGCGAGAGGCAAAATAACAATTTCTTGCCTTTGACAATATAACTGACCCCATTCTGCCTGGGCACAGGGCTGCTTTAAATTGTTTGGGCTCACTTGCCTTAAAGACCTCACTGGTTGAGGTCATCACCAGCAATGATCACATATAGTCCCCAGTAATGGGGACCTGACACGATGGCCTTGCTGGTGTGAGTCCCCCAGTTAAGGGGTGGGGCAAGGACAGGCAGTGCCACTGGCACTGCAAGCTAGGCACCTTGGCATTGCCAGCCTGGCACCCTGCCACTGCCCAACAGGCATCAGGCAGTGCCAAAGGGTGGAGCCCAAGCGGAAGGAGCGGGGCCATCTCAGGGAAGTGAGGGGTGTACTCTGCATAAGAGATAGGCCAGTAAGGGGGTATACACTGCATCAGGGGTCAGATCAGGCTGGAAGGGGACCTACTGTGCATCAGGGATTGGCTGGTAGGGGATGGAATTGCTGTCAGCAATTTGCTAGGGTGAAGGGAGCGGAATCGGGCCCAGCAATTGGCTGGGGGTGGGGATCGAGGCCAACGATGGGGGCTAAGATGTCCGGAGGGGTGATCAGAGGGCTCTACTTCCCACGCTGCCTCTCCGGAGGGTCCGGCCCAATCACATGTCCAGGAGAGATGGGGAGGAGTGACAGGTCTCCTAGTGCACTGTATTCACTTGTACACAGTGCACTGAGAGATTGAGGCACCTGCGCAGTGGTGCACCTAGCATCCTGCAGCTGGTTTTCCAATAAGAATAGGTTTGACCCACTCCACCTACTGGTGAGAATCACATTTTTCCTCATTTTTTTTCTAGTGCGATACGATTTCATCGGGGAGCTCACTCAAAAAATGTGCGCGATTCTCTCCCGTTTTTACACTCATTCGGCACTTGGAATTTTTTTGGTATGATCTTCCCCTAAGTGTCATAAAAGTCTGAAAACAGAAGTGTTCCAACGCAGTCTTTTGAGCATGTTTGGCACTACAATCTTCCCACACTCTGGGAGCTTTGCGCTGGCTTGGGAGGGTGGGGGAACTGCTAGGTACATCAGGAAGCTGACTTCAGAGCGCTCGGGGGCCATTGCAGGGCACCCCAATCTCCTAGTGAACCAGAAGACCTCCCCCAACTCCCCCATGAATAACAGACCCCCCCCTATCATCAGCGACATTGCTACCCCCACACCAACAGATGAATCCCCTGGTGGACTCCCGACACACCCCACCTTGCGTAGCCGCCCCTTGCATAGCCCTCCTCTTCCATAGCCCTCCACCTCCATAGCCCTACCTGCTGACCACCCCCCTTGCAGTGCACCCCCGTCACTCTGTCATAGCTCCACCCCCACTCAGGCCATACCCCCATTCAGGCCATGCCCCCACTCAGGCCACAGCCCCTTGGCACTGCCTCTGGTACACCTATGGTGCCCAACCTACAAGGCCTTGCTGATTTTCCAGACCTTTTGTACTGATCCTTTTGAAGCATATGTCATCACATCACTATCAGCAACTTGGGGCCATCTTTAAAGTCCAGCTCGTGAAATTGGTCCAAACAGCTGCTGTTAGTATCTTGTCTCTGGTGACATGTTTTACAGCAATACTCACTTCAATGTGAACAAACCAGCTGGCAGCACAGAAGATACTGAATTGAAGTATCGATGATAACAGCTACTTGTTGATAAGTAACAATAGACCAAAGTTTTCTTTTTTTCTTTAACATGCACATTTCAAACAAGAAAGAGCCACTTAGTGTGCAAGGTTTGTGATCTAAAGTGCTGCGTGATTTGGTTATTTTAACAAATTGCTAAATAACAATAAATTGTAACCATATTAGATATGTTACCGGTTATATGTTGATTAGCAACTGTGGATTGGTTCTCAATATACTTGGGAGTGATTATGTCACAAGAATCAATCCTTTATTGTGGACATTATCACGTATTAGTTTTAGAAATGCATTTCCAATTACCATATGTAAAATGACAAATGAAGGTTAAAACAAAGGCCTAGAAATTAACCTGCACTGCATAGACACTAAGAATCCAATATGATGGGCAATTTGCAGGAACTCATTCCACCATAGCTGTGCAGTGTCGGGACATTAGCTAATGCTGCTTAGTAGGTTTTCAGAACACATGCCTGAAATTGGACTTGGGTTCATTGCCTCAATAAACTTAGCCTTTCCCAAATTGGATGGCAAAATGATCACAGCTTGATTTTAGATTCTCCTGACACTCATCAGCCGAACCAAAGATCCTTTACAGGGATCATTGGAAACCGCCGCCTGAAGGGAAAGTTTGAAGTCTTTTACTTGCTTTATTAAGGAGCTGGGAGGAGCACGAGTAAAGCTCATTTTACATGTTTAGGATGTCTTTATATCTAGTTATGGAGCTGTGGCACCCCATCCTATCCGTATGCATCACTCTTGCCACACATTCAATTAAGCTTAGAGAAGTATGTTCCTCATTTAAGCAAATGGCATTTTGAAAACCAGGCAATAAAATTCTCTCAGTTTCCATGCTATCATTCATGTTTGAGATCATTCACGTATCCCAAGTTATGCTACCAACAAGCCATTACCATTCACGTATTTGTGAGGGAGTGAGCAGTTTATAAGTGGGAGGTGATAACTAACTAAGAATAACAAATAAGAACAGCACAAAACGATTGGTGAGAAAATCATTCTCTGGGAATTATAAATCCTGTAACCAGTTAATTCTGCGTGTATGCAGGTATGACTATTGAGGCTGCGAGAGAGAGTACCTTGCACTAGATAAGTGAGTTAGACGCATGTCGCTATCTGTTTGCCTGGTCAGATTGCAATCTCACTGGGTCTCTTTTGTAAAATGAAAAGATTTCACAGTCAACAAATCCCCCTCCTCTGCTAAGCACTGATGGAAACAAAGATTTAATTTGGTTGAAGATTCTGAGTGTAAGAGAAAGAAATCCAGTAGATTTCAGGATTTATTTGTATCTAACACCTTTCTACAGATTTAGTAAATATTGTGGCCTAAATTCCTAAACTAGGCTTTAGTCCAACATTTAGCATGTTGGGAGATAGACACCCTAAGGCTAAAGTAATTCCGTCAGGCAACTGAGAAGGATAAAACAGTTGCTTTGGTCATCAGTCTTTATTAACGCATCATTTTTACTTATATTCCCTTAGTTGCCTGCCAGCTTTTCCAAGTTTTACAGGTTGCCAAGTATTAACAAATAACAAAAAAATTAAAGTCTTCAAACACATTTTACTCTTTACAAAACCATGCCGACTGTCCCTAATTCGCTCAAGCCTTCTTCCATCTTATATTTTGAAAATCTATCTGCAATTAATTTAAGTCCAATTGGTCTGTAATTTCCTGTGTATCACTTTTCCTTTTTTTGAACAGAAAGTAGCACAATTCTTGGATTTTTGGAAAATTATGGTTAGTGCGTGTACCATCAGCTCTGAACCTCCCTCAGAAATCTGGTATATATTCTGTCTGTGTTTGGTGACTCTTTTACTTAGAGTCTCATTAATGCTTTTAATAACATTTCCATATGAACCATGGTCTCTAGTGCTGGCTCTTCCATATCCTCTTCAGATTTTCCTGTGGGTCTCACTTTCACCTCCTCCTGGAGAAATCTGAGGCAAATACACATTCAATGGCCAGAATTCTCCAATATTGTATGTCCCATCACCGCAGCCGGCGAGAACTGAGAATTTGGTGTTCAGTCAAATCTCCATTTACAACACTGGGGCAATGCTGGAGAATCCCAGCCACGACAAGGTCAGAAAATCCCGACCAATATCTCCACCACTCCCTCACATTCAAATACAATATGGTCTTTCCCAATTCTAAGAGGTTATGCTATTTCTTTTCCTATCTACTTCTTCCTATTCCTACTTCTTCAAAGCTTATACAATCCTGTGCCATTTATTTCTGAATTCACTGTTGGTCTTTGTTCATCCTTTTTCTTCATATTCTTATCCACCCTTCTTAGCTTCCGTTTTTCTTCATATTCTTTGCAGATGTTTTTTTCCACATTATCCCAATGCAATTTTCCATAGAAACATGAAAAACTGGAGACTAATTATTAATATTCTCATTTAACTGTGATAAAGATATCTTGGGTGGGGTTTTTCAACCCTTTGCATCAGCAGCATCTTCCAATACTGCCAAAGGTGACGCCTCCCCACCCCGCCCCCCTCCGGTTCCCAACAGCGAGGCAGGCAAACCATGCAAAAACCCATAGATTTCTGTGGAACCAGAAGATCCCGAGATCTCACCAATGGATCCCTGTGGCTCACAGCATTGGGCATGGGAAATCCTGCGACAGGGTGGAGGCAGAAATTCCCAGGCGTAGTGGCATTCCTGCACATTCAGGTACCAAAGCTCTTAGCAGCATAGCCCTGGTGTAACATTCCCGCAGTCAAATGTTCACTGTTACATAACCTCCAATCACACCATGAGGGGCACCAGGCAGTTCCATGCAAAGGATACCAATCTCAGGATTTCAATGATCTTTAATCCTCTCTTTTTCTCTTACTTTAGCTGAACATTGCTACCCGCTTTACTACACAATTGATAGAACAAGGTGGGGAAGACGCTGTGGAAAATTAGATATATGATAGAACATTGAGAAGTGGTGAAATTAGACTTAAAACCCTTTTTTGAAATAACCATGGCGCCTTCAGATCTTGCGGTCAATTCTATGGTCCCAGATTGGTGACAGCACCATGAAATATTGCACGCTGAGTGATAAGTAGCATGTAGAGGTGGCTGTCTATCATTTCACCGATGCATGCTTATTTAAATCATACCCAGATGCCCTCTATGCAGTTTGGATAATGTGCAGGGAGTGAGATATTCTTAAATGGCTGCTTCTTGTAATTAAAGCTGAGCTGCATCATTTCAAAATGAAATATTTCCTGATTGTACTTCAGCACAACAGCATGACGGGAGAGAAGCAGGTTTGCCATCTTGAGGAGGCAACTCTGGAGTTTGGTAAATGTGGCTACCTTCACTGAGGAACGGCCTCCGAACAGCAGCACAGTTCTTACAGTCTACAGAGTGGGTCAGCGCATTATCTCACAGCTAAAGTGATAAGTGCCAGTTCAAAACTTTTTGCATATTTGGCCTTACAATTTTTTTGAAATGTTGTTCCTTTCTCAGAGTTTCAAAGCCAATGACCTGCGTGGACAGGGCAAGCCCTACATCCATCGCCTTGCTTGCTCCAAAATCCAATTCAAATTGAGTCTAATCTATGGTCCCCTGCCCCATGACTAAAAAATCCTGAGCTAGCACAAAGAGAACACTCTGCAGAAAATAGACAGATGGATATGATAGACTTTTGGAGACAGTGAGGTTGGAAACAAGGTGGCAAGAGAAGGCTGGTTTAAGCTGAGCAAGAGCCAGTATGAGAAGTGTCACCTGAATGTATTTTCTGAAAGTATTACAATGCACTGCATTAATCAAGCTTTTCAGTTTTTGACACTATGATGGGTGCTTTGGAAGAATAGAACTCAGTATTTCTTCTCCAAATTCCCTCATAATCCTGGAATATACCCTATCAGATTCCCATTCTATAATTCTCATTTATTTATAATCAAATCTCTCATTTCACTTTTAACTAATTCAATGTTTACATCCTCTTAATATCTTTCTCCTTTGTATACATGGAAGCCAAGTGTTTTGGTCTCTGCCATCTGGTAGTACTTCCTCAGCTAACTCAGCACAGTCCAGCAGTCAACCCTAGTTCCTTCTGTTTTGTGTGGTTTATATTACACAAAGTGATTAGAGTTAACCAGTCTCCTCGCTGAGCTGCATAGTGACAATGGTACTTGCTCGACAATGTACTAGATTGTTGGGCATGTCCTACCCACAAGAAACATGACAAGTCAATTTCCACACTATTGGCGTCCTCCTAATTGTCGTAGAAGAAGTCGTCAGCAGACACAATGACATTCAACATCTATACAAGAGCCATTGGACTCGATAGCCAACAATTTCATCATTGACACACTGCGACTGCACCATATATGATCCACAGAATACAATGCAGAAAACTCAACACCATTGTTTTACCAGCACTATCTTCCCTGTAAACTGTGCCAAGGCAAAAACAGCAAAGCTGTTGAAGCACCAACACCACCAAGTTTCCCTCCAGGTCACATAGCATCCTGACTTGTAGACATATATTGCTTTACACTTACTGTCATTTGGTCAATATTCTGGGAGTTCCTACTTTACACCATTGTAAGAGTACCATCATCACAAAGACTGCACTGGTTCAAATTGAAGGCCTATCACCACCTTCACAAGCTAACCAGAGGTCAGCGTTGCGAATATTGACCACATCTCGAGAGCAAATAAAAAGGAGGTATATTTTTGTATTTTGCAGGTGAGATACCCAGACTTCAAGCAAAACATGGAGGCAACCAGTGGGAGGGGTCCAGACGGAGAGAAGGGAGACTTAAAGGGAAGGCTCCAAATCAGGAAGAAATATCATGGCCAAAATGGGAGAGGGCAGAATGGGGAAGTGACATTCAAGAGAACGGGAGAGCACAAGTGAGGTAATCTGGCTCAGTGGGAGAACACACATAGAGAAAGGGGGACCATGGACACTAAATCAGGAGGAGATTCAACTATGAAAGATATATTCAGAAAGGACAATTATATATGTTAAAAATTCTTACCTTTCGATGAATCAGTTGGATGCTGTAAAGAAATAGAAAAAAATCTACAAACTGTAAAAGAAAATTCAGAAAATGAAAGCTAAGATTTTGTTCTTCAATGCAATTAGAAATATGCTGTAGGCATGTTTAAAAAAAGGTTGGCTTTTGAGAGGGAGAGCAAACTATGCTCAGAAGTTGGAAATGTACAAATTCTGAGATATTAGCTTAGTGTCACAAGAGTATGTGTGGTTAATAAAAAATGATTAAATTCAAGCTTCTGCTGATAACATTCTGAGAGTAGCTGAGCTGAATGATTATGCAAGAATGAAGTTTGTTGGTTGGATTTGGACTACCAGATCCATATCTATCTGCTCTGACTCCTCTGGAATGTGGGAATTGTGCAGTTCGTTTTCTCTTTGCAAAAAAGATATTCTTCTTCTGATCCAGTTTTAGTAATTTCGCCTGGTGCTGTTACCCTTCCTCTCCTTATGCATTTTAATTGTTCGTTCAGATGGTGTTCTGTGCCTACCCTTGTAACTCGAGGTTAGACTTGTTTTTGTGCAGAACCAAACAATTTGTCTTTATGTGGCACTTGTGTCACCATAAACCCCACCTCTTCCTCATTAAAATGAATCTTCCTTCACTTTGACCCTTCGCTGGCAGTATTGCTGTTACTCTCCAACATCATGACTCTGCGTGATATTTTAAAGAGTTCCAATGCCAACTCCACCCCTCTACACTGCCACTTGTTTCAATAGAGATCTGCACCAACCCAGGGACTGGAATGTAAAAATGTGTCACGCAGTGTGTCAAAAGTGCCCTACTGAACAAATGTGCATTTTGCAAACCTATATGTAGCAAGATAAAAAATATATTTTTTTGTAAAAAGCCAGAATACAGCCCTGATGATGAATCGATTCAGCACAGCCTCATAAAGCTGGTGTTAAGGCTGCAAGCCGTTGTGAGTTTCGGTAACCCAGTGTGCAATAAATACACACCCCTCCGTATATCAGTTCTCAGAACTTGAGAACTTTGAGCTAGTATTAGATATTCATATAAATACATATTGCAGTGGGCCAGGGTAGTCACAGTCAATACAGTGGGCTGCTAGAATTACACTGCAGTACTGATTTGTGGTGTGGGATTTTCCTTTTACTGTTTCTTAAAATGCGAGGATGAGGAAGGTATATCTTCATCAATTTAAATTGGACACATATCAAATCAATAAGAATTACATTTGGTGTGATTTAGAGCATCGGCCGGGGGGAGGCTGAGAGTTTCCTGGATTGTACATTCCAGCGTGCAAGCAGAGAGACTTCAGGTTGGAAGATGGGTAACCATCCAGAAAAGAACATGCAGGAGTGTTCAGATGTAAGGCACTCACAAACCGGTGTTCAGCACTAGAGACGGTTGGGAATGATAAAACCTTGAAGGAGTGCAGTCCAGGCCATTGAAGGTACAGGCAAAGAACAGCACAGGAGAGGGTAACAGCAAAATGCAGAAATGCAGTTGTCATAGGAAATGCTACAGTCCTGAGAGTCATGCATGATGTGCTGTCTCCCTGGTACCAGGGGAAAGGACATCACAGAGAGGACGCAGAATATTCTGCAGGATGGGGGAAAGGAATGGGCCAAAGGGTCAGTATCAATGACATAGAGAGGGCAGGTATTGAAAGTCTCATGGGCAAATTTTCAGCAGCAAGGGAGGAAGTTAAAGAGTAGGAACTCACAGGTTGGATTACTCCCAGGACCTGTGCCAAAAGATATAGAAACAGGAAGATAGATAGGATTAATTCATGGATTAAGACATGGTGCAGGAGGGAGAGCTTCAGATTCATGGGTCATTGAGACCTGTTCTATAGCAAGAGGAAGCCTGAGTTTTTAAGGATAATGGACATGTTCCTAGCTGCAGGGCTTAGCAATCAATGAGCCTACAGCCTTGGAAGAATGGTGCCAATGCCAAAAGTGGGCGCTGTCACTGTTGGAAGGGGCACACCAGGGAACCTCCATTTTCAGGCACCCTTTGAAGAGGTATTTATAAATGATGGTCACAGCTGTCAAGCCACATCTATGAAGGGAAAACCTTGCCAAGTTTATCAGTGACAGCAGCTGTAGTCCACTGATGGTACATCTCTGACATTTATATCCAGAATTCCCTCCCAATCTGCCCCTGCAGGATCAGGAAGCTTCCATCCCATGCCTTAAACCATATCTAATAACTGAATGTGTTGTTTAATAATATAACAACTCAAAAACAGGTCCAAACTGTATCAAGGTACATGAAACCATTATCACAAAATGATTATCCAGTACCATGTTCTCACAGAGAACTGCACTGCTGACTATGATATTGAAAACGTGTTCAAGAAGAATCGGGTAGATATTCAACTTGTTGACCATTGTAGAAACTACCTGATTTTTACTTGTATTGAAATCCAACAAGGGGCATCAGAATTGCAAGATCCATTTTATGCCCAGGCAGCAATTTGAAATTGTACCCCGACAGGTTTACAATTTCACTACAGGTAGTAACCATAAAAATGTTTCTCTTTAGTCAACTGATGTCTCCCAGCATAGGCCTGTTGTATCATATGTACCTAATGGGCACATTTGCAGTCTGTAGGCTGACAATATGGCTGATGAACAATATTATTTTCCCCTCAGTTACAGAGGAAAATACTCGCTATCTTTAAAGCACAGAAATTGCATATAGCTCCACTATGTCAAAACAATGATTATAAAAATACGGCTTTCTGAAATTGAGTTATATTCATTCACCAATTCAGCATTTTACATCGCTTCAAGTAACCAAACAGACTGTGCAAGGGTATTAATGTCACAATAAAATGTCATCAATGGTTATCATTACACACATGGCTTTTTTCCTATTCAAGAAAACAAAGAAAAAGCTTGAATTGACATAGCACCTTATCCTCAGGGCATCTCAAGGCATGTTGAACTCAGTGAATTACTATTTTAAACACAGACACTGTTGTTACGTAGTTACACAGCAGCCAATTTGTCTATAACTCATTTGACACCTCATCCAAAAGGCAGCATCTCCAAGAATGCTGCACTCTGTCAGTGCTATGGTCAAGGTTCAGTCTCCATTATGTACTCAACACAAGAACACAAAAAATAAAGGAGAGATAGACCATCAAGGGTGTTCTGCCATTCAGTGCAATCATGATTTACCTTGTGCTTCAACTCCACTTTCCCGCCCGCTCCCCATATCTCTCAAATCCCTGAGAGACCAAAATCTGTCCATCCCAGCCTCAAATGTATTCAATAGTAGAGATTTCATTATCCTCCGGGGTAGATTCACTACCCTTTGAGTGAAGTAATTTCCCCTCGTCTCATTCCTAAATGATTGGCCTGAGACTGATCCCATGTTTTAGATTCCAGACCGATGGAAACAATCTCAGCATCTACCCTGTCAAGCCCACTTAAGAATTTTATAGGTTTCAGCGATATTACCTCTCTTTCTTCTAAACTCCAGAGAATATAGGCCCAATTTACTCAGTTTCTCTTCATAAGCAACCTCCTCATCCCAGAGGCTAATTTAGTGAACATTTGTTGTACTGTCTTCAATGCAAATATTTAGGACGGGACTTTCCGGCCACGCATGCCCCAAGGCTGGAAATTCCCACTTGAGGCCAATGGACCTTTAAATTGTCCACCGAATTTTCTGTCCCGCCTGCTACAATTCCCATGGTGTGTGTGGCCAGAAAATCATGCCCCCATTTTCTTAAATGTGGAGACCAAAACGGCACACAATATTCCAGATGCGATCTCACCAAAACCCTGTACAATTGTAGCAAGACTTCTTGGACTCGATTCTCTGGCCCCCATACACTCATGCGCAAATCGTGCTAGGGCCGGAGAATCACAGAGGAGTGGTCATAGTGTGTTTTGAGCCAGCGTGAATCCCTTTAGGGATTATCCCAGTCCCAGTGCCCGAGCGTAATCTGCTTTACACCCAGCGAGGGCATGAACCAGATTAGCACATTTAAATAATCAATTAAATCTGCAGGGTCAGATTTTCTGGACTCCTGTAATTCTCCGACCCTTGACGCAGCGGGAACCTGGCGCAAATAACAACTAGTCTCCACAAATAGAGACCAGTTGTGATGGCCAAACTGGGGGAACTCAGGGGCCACTGAAGCCCTCAGGTGATCAGAGAATTGGCAGCGTAGTGCCCTGACACTGCCAGGTTGGCAGTGCTAAGGAGGAGCCTGTAGGGGGTAGTATAAAGGGGTTCTTGAAGGGAGGGAAGCATGGGAGCTCTTGGAGGGGGTAGGTGTGGGGGTGCTGGTACTAGCAAGCAGAGGTGGGGTCTTAGTCGGCGAGTAAGAGGGCTGGGGGGAATTAGTGGTGTTGTCTGGAGATCGGCGTGCCTTGATCTTCAAGGAGTCAACATTGCCTGCGACTTAAGTTCTTTACTCCAAAAAAATTCTAAGTGTGGGAGAATCGCAAACTGAATTGCACCAAACCATGCAACAGAAGTCTCACCGGTTTTTCTCCTAGATACAACACTTCGAAATTTTTGGGGGGAATTCCGCCCCTTAGTTCTTGTACTCCAATCTCATTTCAATAAAGGCCAACATGTCATTTGCCTTCCTAATTGTTTGCTGCAACTGTATGTTGGCATTTTGTGTTTCTTGTATGAGCACATCCAAGTCACTTTGAACATCAACACTTACAAGTTCCATACCATTTAAAAATGTCCTGCTTTTCTATTCTTACGACCAATGTAAATATTTTACACTTCCCTACATTATACTCCATCTGCTATTTTGTTGCCCACTCACTTAACCTTTCTATATCTGTTTTCAGCCTTTCTGTGTACTCCCCAAAGCTTGCCTTTCTACCGAGCTTTGTCTTTTGGAAATCCAGGTATACTACATCCACTGGTTTCCCTTTATCTACCCTACTAATTACATCCTCAAAATACTCTGATAACTTTGTTCAACATGATTTTCCTTCAGTAAAGCCATGTTGACTTGTTCTAATCATACTATGCCTTTCTATTTATATTGCCCATAGTAGTATTCTGGGTTAATTTTTTACAGACTTCTCACTATCTTATATTTTGTCTTTAAGAAGATCTTTGGGCACCTCCTTTCCAGGCTGAAAAGTTGAAGTTTCTCCAATCCTTCCTCCTGGTTGAAACACATGCACTAAGGTTGACACCTCTGGCATGTCTTTGCAATGTCTTCAATATTCAATGTCTCCATAACTTCTCAGACCAGAGTATTGTGTGGTTTGAGTGCTACCTCCCCTGGTTTGTATTGTACTGTTTTGGCAATGTAGTTTGACATTCTATAGGCTTTGGCTGGATATACTGATCATTGAGTCCGCCAAGACGCCTGGGGCCTTGAATTTAATCTTTAGCTATTTCGGTATAATTCATAAAGTGTGTATATTGCTTTTGTTTGAACCATCCACAGATTTTGTTGAGCCAATGTTGTGGTTTCTAAGCGGTCTGCTTCGAATCCACTGGCCTTGGTATTTTGATATAACTGCAAATTCGAATATGGCTGCCAACAGTTTTGCAGGCACCATAAAATCCAACACAACAGTCTTCTGTATCATATCCCTGCTGACACATCAATGCATAACTGAGGGAGTGTCACATTGCTAGAAATTTAAATGAGGCATTATTGGCTTGAAGTCGGGAAAAGGTACCGTTTAATTGTAAATTCTTCCTATCTTTGCAACTTTGATTCCCAGCATCTAGAATTGATCAGGAGTGGGAAAATGGACACAAAATTAAAAGGGTTATGTTGCAATTGATCAGAGTATGCACTGCAGGGTTTAATGCGAAATACATTTTGAAATAAGTTCTCTTTAGGCAGTTTCACTCGCTGATGCGGTTTCTCTGCTTGCCAAGGAGCGAGCTCCCAAAGAACAGCAATAGTAACATTAACCATTCCTTCTGAATAAAGGAATGTCAGAAAGTGAAGGTGGTACAGCTTTCCTGGCTCTGGTACTTGGGTTCATGGAACTCTTTTTCTTTCTTTAAACCTTCTCATAATTTGAATTGTTGTGGATATTGCGATAATCGCGAGATTAACTGGAGTGGAACTTCAGAAGGCCAGAGTTTCCCAGTGAAGAGTAATTCATTCTAGCCTTTTGCAAAAAGATGCAGAAGATTTGGGTCATTTCCTCAGGTCAACCCATACATTCCAGGATATGGTCGAACTCTAATTTAATCAGACAAACAAACATACATGTGATCTGATTTTTATGGTACATTTTCATTTTGCGCACTCCCAAAGGTAGAAATGGCACGGTTGCACAGTGGTTAGCAATGCTGCCTCATAGCACCCGGGGCCTGGGTTCAATTCTGGCCTCGGATGACTGTCAGTGCATAGTCTGCATGTTCTCCCCGTGTTTGCGTGCGTTTCCTCCATGGGTGCGGGCCATGCTAAATTGCCCCTTAGTGTCAAGTGGATTAGCAAGGTAAATACGTGGAGTGGCAGGGATAGGGCCTGGGTGGGATAGTTGTCAATGCAGGCTTGGTGGGCCGAATGGCCTCCTTCTGCACTGTAGGGATTCTATGATTCGATCTGAGCATGTGAATTAGGAGCAGAAGTAGGCCACTCGGTGCTTCGAGTCTCTCCGCCATTCGATAAGATCGTGGGTGATGATCTAATTGTAACCTCAACTCCACAATCCCGCCTAACCCTGATAACCTTTCGCCCTCTCTTGCTTATCAGGAATCTATCCACCTCTGCCTTAAAAATATTCAAAGGGTGGGATTCCCTGGCCTCCAGGGTGGGATTCCCTGGCCTTCCAGTCAGGATTCCCTGGCCTCCCAGTTGTGTGTTTCTCGCTGCTTGCAGGATCTTCTGGTCCCGCCGCTGTCAATGGGATTTCCCATTGATTTCACCCCATTCCGCTGAGAAAGCAGCGGTGAGAAGGGATTGGAAGATCCCGCCATGAATGACTGGAGGATTCCAGCCAAAGGCTCTGCTTCCCACCACCTTTTGCAGGAAAAGAGTTCCAAAGACTCTGAGAGAAAATAATTCTCATTTCTGTCTTAAATAGACATGTGTGCTCACTCACATTACGTGTGAGTGGGAAGGAATGATGATGTACAGCAGCATGTTTGCACGGGTTTTGGAATGTAAGAGTAACAGGATGGTGGTGACTGGATGATTAGAGGCACAATGCCAGCTAATAGTAACAGTTAGGAGGTTGCTGGTTACTGCTGGGAAGAATAAAGTGGACGTGTTTGTGATTGTGACCTGGGAACTGGCTGTAAGTTCTTTCAAGTGCTTGGGTGTACAGTTATTATCTCAGTAACAGATAAAAAACTTAAAACTGGTTCCAAGGATGCAATGATAGCAAAGACCCCTGGGGACAGGGTGGGACTGGGGGACAAGAGAAGCCTCGCCGTGCTGGGCGCTGATTGTGCCAATCCCGGAAAACTGGGTGCGGGCCTAAAAATTGGTTTCACGCCGAGCGCCAAATAGTTTGCAGTCACCCCATTCCCTTGCTACAGGCAAAGCAGATCTCATCCAGAGAGGGCACGATTAGCATATTTAAAGTAATATTTAAATATGCTTTGCCCGTTCGACGCCGGATTCTCCCACCTTCCAGGATCTTCCAATCCTTGGACTTGCGGAAACCAAGCGTGATGGCTCAGAGGCCATTGAAGCCTCTGGGTGGTTGGGGGTCATGCTTGGGCTGTGCACAGGTGGGCACTGCCAGTGAGCCAGGGGCACTGCCAAGGGGGTGGGGCCTGAGTGAGAGTGGAGTCTGTGATGGGGAGGCTATGGCGGGGAGGTTATGATGGGGTGGGGCACGTTGGGGGGGCCATGGAAGGAGGCCCATTGGTAGGGCCCCAGTACCCTTATGCTGATAATCCATGTCGGGGAGGAGGGAGTTGAGAAACATGCCGCTTATTGGGGGGAGGGGGGGTGGGGGAGTCCCAATATCTATGGCAGGGTGGTGGGGGGGGGAGAGGGGGGTGGAGAGGGGATCTCCTAATGCACTTTTCAGGGCACCCTTTCAAAGCGGCACCTGATTGCTTTGCGGCCGGGCTCAACTGCTTATTTAGGCCCCGCCCCTCTCAGAACTGGCACGCAACTCACCACCACCAAAAAATAACGAAACGTGGGGAGCTTGCACCCCGCAGCGCGCTGGTCCGTACGCTCTGGTTTTCTCACCATTGTCATTTTGTGGGAAAATCGCGGCCATGGTACCTCAGGGCAGAGTTGGTGGGAATAAGAAGTGACAGGTTAAGGAGAGCAGAAGTCCACATGGTAAGTGATTAGTGGCAGCAGCAAGTGGGCAGAAAGGAGGGATGATGTTGCTCAAGAAGTGAAGAAGAAAGGTAGGGAACTCAGATGAACTGAGAAGTTTCAGAACAGGATTTCCCAAACATTGGGCTGGGGAATCTGTTAGTCAAAAGGGTGTACTGTGTTTATATAGTAATTGCCAGCTTCAGTTGATAATTATAGCATAGGCAAAGCTTTAAATAACACACACTCCTAGCACAGTGCTGGGAAAAACCACAAGAGAATCCTACCCTGCAGGTAGAAAAATCTCAGCCCTGAGTATGACCAGGCTTTGTTTTGTGTTTAAGTCCTTCCCTGAAACATTAAATTCACACCAAGAGTTGAAACAACATTTGAAAGCTCATTTCCAGGGTCAGGCCAGTAGGAAAGGATCAGACAGTCAAATTTTTAAAGTTTAAAGTTTATTTATTAGTGTCACAAGTAAGCTTACATGAACACTGCAATGAAATTACTGTGAAAATCCTCCAGTCGCCACATTCCAGCGCCTGTTCGGTTACATTGAGGGAGAATTTAGCATGGCCAATGTGCCTAACCAGCACATCTTTCAGATTGTGGGAGGAAATCACAGCACCCGGAGGAAACCCACGCAGACACGGGGAGAACGTGCAAATTCCACACAGACAGTGACCCAAGCCAGGAATTGAATCCGGATCCCTGGCGTTGTGAAGCAGCAGTGCTAACCACTGTGCCATCAGATGTGGCAACGCACAGGCAACTGAGAGGGGAGATAGGGTGGTTCAGGCCCCAGAGATGACCTGAAGTACAGGAACAGTAATACACTACAAGACATACCCCGTACTTTGGCACCAGCTTATCAAGAAGGTTTCTGTCTCATCTGGTGAACTCCTGCCATTGTTACCTCGAGCTGGGTTAGCCATGGATAATCAAGAGAACTTTTGAGTTTAAATTATTTTAAATTTATGAATTCCTAGGTTCATGTTAATAATAAATCTCCCTGTGTTGACCTGTCAGGCTGTAAGCCCACATTCCAGTAGTGGTGCTGTAGAGGGGCTGTGTATGTACAGCGTGACACATTTACTGAGGTAGTTTCCATTGTAAGTGTGGATGTAGGAATTTATGATGGAGAAGTTGAAAGGAAGTGCACTCAGCCATAAAAGATTTAATATATCACTAGTTCATCTCTCCTGATGTTACGTACACTAAGTTGGGAGAATGTGGTTTTATGGTTTGTCAGCTTTGACTCAGTAGCAGCAATCTCACTTTGGAGTCAGGAAGGTATGACTCTAGCCCACTGGAAACATGAGCACATAATCTCGGCTGGCACCTTGCAGCAGTACTGAGGCTATATTGAGAGGTGCTGTCGTTTGGATGAGGTGTTAAATTCATCCTTTGGACAGGATTTTCTGGCTGCACTCACCTCAAAACCAGAAAATCCTGCCCAAGGACCTCTGCATAGTCCACCCCCCGCTCGCTACTATTCCCATGGTGAGCGGGGATGGGAAAATTCCACCCTTTGTCTACCTAAAATATCTCAATTCGGACTCCTTGCCAGTGTTTTTAGCCCAATGTTTATCCCTCAATAAATATCACAAACAAATTATCTGATCATTATCGTGTTGCTGTCTGTGGGAGTTTGCTGTGGACAAATTGGGTTTCACTTTTCTTACATTACAACAGAGACTACACATCGAAATGCTCCATTGATTATAAAGCACTCTGGAATGTCCTGGGGGTCATGAAAGACAATGATCAGTGTGGGTTCCTTCGATCTTTTTTTTCTGTGGTTCAATTCTCTTTTTCAGCCTCCCTCTTTCTCTTTTGTTGTGTTTTCTTTCTCTCTCCTTTTGCCTTTCTCAAGATATCAATCTTGGCACAGTCGTAAAATTCTCACCTCTAAGTTAAAATGTTGTGGGCTCACGACCCATTTCAGATACATAAACACATGGGCCAGTTTTACTGCCCCATCACAACTAGTCTCCCTCCATCTCTACACCCCCCTCCACCTTGCTATCAGACATTGGTGCAATAGAAGGCTTTCCCTTTCAAATATAGTATGATCTGGAGATGATCTGTGGCAGAGACCACATTTAGCAGAACAAACTTCTTGAAGAGTGAGGCGCAAGAGGAAGATGGAGGAGCAAGAGGAAGAAGAAAGAGGAGGTGGCAACTTAGACTGCCCTATCTGCCTGGGCTGAAGTTACCAACTGCAGTCAAATACATCCCTGGAGGTTTCATCACATGACTTGCACCCATGCATCAGCCATTAGTCAGCCTTCCTAACCCCCGTGGAAAGCAAAAAGGTTCATTACCCAATTAAATAACACTCAACTTTCAGCTAGCCTTCCTTTTCCCATTTTCAATATATTTTTATAACTGTTGGAGAGAGATGTTTAAAGAAAATGGCAAATGTAACAATCTCTTTTTATGCCCTGATGATTGTTTTCCACACAGTGGTGTCCTGGAGACTGACCTTCAATTTCTAGAGATTCCAGGCCAATGTTGGAGTGTGAAGGGCAGCAGGTTCGTACTCCATGGACCACTCTCACTTCTCCAGATTGGTACCTCAAAACTCAAGTAATCCGTAAAGTACACATTTTTGGGACTGCTGTGACATCCTGTGAGCCTCTTCCATAGCCAGAGAATCACCTATGATGGCTTCTATTCTTGCTCTTGCACCACTCCCTCCGGCCGCTTCCAGAGATCTATTCCTGGCGCTCTCCTATTTCTTAACTACATAACCCGAAAATGCAGCATTAGTTTCCACACTGACAACACCCAGCTCCAGTGTTCCATCACTTCTTTGAACTCCTCCACTGTCTTCAAATTGTCATCAACTGTCTAACATCCTGTTCTGGATGTGCAGAAATATCTTTTAATTAAATATTGAGAACATCAAAGTCATTGATTCTGGGTCCTGCCACAAATTCTACTCCCAGGTCATTGACCCTATCACTCTCCCTCCCAACTGTGCAAGGCTGAGTCAGTCCTTTCACAAACTTTGCTGTCACATTTGACCCAGAGATCAGATCAAACACATTTCTGTGCCATCACTAATACTGTCTATTTCTACCTCCATATCATACAAACAAGGAGCAGGCATTGGGCCATTCAGCCCTTGAATCTGCCTGGTCTGCCATCTATTAAGATCATGGCTGATCCGATAATAGCCTCAAATCTGTATCCCCCTATCCTCAATAACCTATCACCCCCTTGTTTACCAACAATCTATCTACCTCTATCTTAAAATATGCAAATAATCTGTTTCCAACACCTTTTCAGGTGTAGACTTCCAAAGACTCACGACCATCTGAGAGAAACATTATTGCTTCATCTCTGCTTTAAATGGGTGACCCCTTTTTTTAAACAGTGACCCCCAAGTTATAGATTCTCCCACAAGAGGAGACATCTCCTCCACTTGCACCCTGTCAAGACCCCTCAGGATCTTATGTGTTTTAAACAAGCTGTCTCTTATTCTTCCAAAATCCAGCCTGTTCAACCTTTCTTCATAAGGCAATCCACTCATACCAGGTATTAGTCCGGTAAATCTTTTCTGAACTGCTCCCAATGCATTTTGCACCCTTCCTTAAATAGGGTGGCAAATACTGTACACAGTTCTCCAAATGTGGTCTCACTAATACTCTGAAACATAACCTCTCTATATTTATATTCAATTCCCTTTGCGATAAATTATAATGTTCAATTAGCATTTCTAATTACCTGCTGTACCTGCATACTAGCCTTTTGTGATTCACGTACCAGAACACCCAGATCCCTCTGCATCTCAGAGCTCTGCAGTCTTTCACAATTTACATAATAAGCTTCTCTTTTATTCTTCCTGTCAAAATGGACAATTTCACATTTACCCACAATATATTCCATTTGCCCAAATCTTTGCCAACTCACTTAACCAATTTATATCCTTTTGTAGCCTCCTTATATCTTCTTCACAACTCTTTCCTACCTATCTTCATGTCATCAGCAAATGTGGCAACCATCCTTTCAATCCCTTTATCCAAGTTGTTGATATAAATTGTAAACATTTGTGGTCCCAACACTGATTCCTGTGGCACACAACTCATTACATCTTGGCAACCGGAAAAAGACCAATTTATACCTACTCTCTGCTTCCTGGTAGCCAGCCAATCTTCAATACATGCCAATATTTTACCCCTCTTCCACAGGCTTTTATTTTCCATTATAACCTTTAATGTGGTATTTTATCAAATGCCTTCTGGAAATATAAGTAGAGTATATCTACTGGTCCCCTTTATCCACAGCACAGATTACTTCCTAAAAGAACTCCAATCAGTTGTTTAAGCATGAATTCCCTTTCACAAGACCATGTTGACTCTACCTGATTTACTTGAGCTTATCCAAGTGCCTTGCTGTAACTTATTTACTAATAACTTCTAATAATTTCACAGATGTTGAGCTAATTGGGCTGTTGTTTCCCACTGTCTGTCTCCCTCCCTTTTAGAATGATGGGTGACAATATAGTCCAAAAAAATTCAGAGCATATGTTGAAGTGTGAAAAGGACAGCTACAGGTGTTTCACTGCCATCACATGACAGGTTCCACATTGTCACAGGTGCTTGGCCAAGTGACCTGGACAAAGATTGACAAAATCTTATCCAGCTGGATTAGAAAGTAGTAAATGGACTGCACAAGTTGCCCTCCTTCATCTCAGTGGGCCGCAAGATTGAAATCAGTTTTGTCCACTAACCATAACCCCATGATTAAATATGTTTAATACATGCCAAATATTTCATAACGAGTTCTAGAAAATGCTCATTTATATATTAATAGAACTGTCATCAACTTCAAATGGTAAAAACAAAAGAAATATTTACACTTTGGATGCAGAGGGAGCGCACAGCTCTGACAGTTAGTGTTGTGTGAACCTCACCTCACTTGCCTTTGCTTTACGTGTGCATTGCTTTAGTCATACGCAGACGGAAATTGGCAGAATGTGGCAACCCTGTGTGTGGAAAAGGGTCAACACAATGGTTGGAATTTTACCAGCACGACAGCCCTGGAATCTGGCCAGGAGATTGCTTCGCAGAACGTACTTCTCCGTTGGCCTCGGGCGGGATTTTACGAGCCTCCCCCGAGCGGGGTTGTAAAATCCTGGCCAATGTCTTGTGGGCCGCAACCAGAACCCAGATGAGGTGCACGTGGCCCTCGGTGCACAGGTTGCCCACCACTGGTGCTGACTATCTCAACAATTTCAACCAACCCAAACGTTTGGTTGGAAACCAGTGGTCAAAGAGCTGGGGCAGACAAAAACCCCCTGCAAACATTCCTGGCTGTGATTCCATCAGATGAAAACATTATTATTTAAAACCAATGAAAAGGTATTGATTTTTTGTTGGTTTCAGAGGCTGTATGGCATCAATGCAGTATTTATTTAAATTTACTTCAGACATTTTATGTCGTCTGAATTATTGCATCAATCTAATTAAAGGAATGAATGGGACACTATTAAATTAGGTTTGAAAATTAGTTCTTAAAGGAACCACGTGAAGGTTTCTCTCTTTTTTTTAAAGCAAAGCAGACGGAATTAAGCTGACCTAGATTTCCATTGTTAGTTATAAATCCAAGTGAAGCAGTAACTTTCCGCTGGACAAACTAAGCAGATTTGCACTTCAGAAAAACAGAAACTTGAATTTCAAAGAAAAAAGGAAAAGAACATAACTCAAATTTCACTGAAGTCAAACAAGCCATCTGGGAAACAAGATAAACATCAATAGACTTGCCTGTCTGAGATATCACTACATTGCCACTTATGGCTCAATAGTCTCACAAAAAAAATCTCCCTTTTCACTCAGGGAGAAAAGAAAAATCATAAGTTGTTTATGTTTAAAGTCTGAAACAGATGATTTTAGTCAACGCTTAATATTGGTGACAATGGTAATGGTTTTCACTCTGGCTAAAGCATGTGCTCCTCACAATGCTTCTTGAAATGGTATCCATACACTATTAGCAGGAAGGAAACAATGAAACCTTCAATCAGCCACACCCTTTCTGAATTAATTGCAAAAGAGCAGCAGCTCTTTTCCAGTGGCGCCCCTGCAATAATGTGTTGCTGCTAAATCGTTTTGTGGCTTTAATGCTGTGATTTAAAAAGCATTCCATTATTCTGATGTTTGCACATGATCTGCCAACCACTGGTAACATGTTTGAGCTTTTGTGCACATAGAATATGGGAAAAAGACAAAAAAATGCTAAAAATGATGACATCATTCTAAATGAGTAAGCTCTTAGAAATGCACCCTGAGGGGTTTTATTTCCTTACTCCAGAGCAACATAACACCATCCGGCTGATGTGCTGTTCTCCTGCTTTTGGAATGAAGCCATCTTTGTGAACGCCTGGTTCATGCAAGTTAATCAATTTGAGGTTTAGTTACACTGCTGAGGCTGGCATTCTGTAAATTGGTAGAAAGTAATTCTAACTTGTAAAACATATTAACCAGATAGCTGTTACCTTTAAATATTAGCACCTTGTATCACCTTGCTACCTGATTAAAAGAAAAAAAATACTTCACAAAATCTCAGAAACATATTCTTCAGCAGTTGATTTATTATGTGGAACTCTAATGTAGCCCATGTACAGATGCTGGTAGCTGCACTTTTCAAATGGTTTACACAAGGGATCTTTAGCCCTCAGTGGTATCACAGCAACCAATGCATCCCAAAGAAAACATTTGATTTTTTTTTTAAACAGAGCATTACACACTACACTGTGGCAGGATTTTTTTTTTGACCCGTTATGGCAAAACAGTTTAATGTCCAATATTTGGAAGATGAAATACATATAAAGTATATTACATATAAGGCTTCAGAGTAAACAGGAGCACCAGATGTTCTTTGATGTTAATAATGGCATTTATTATTAATATTAATTAGACTGCATTCAGAAATACATTTGGGCCATTTCCAAGTCAATTAACCAAAACGGCATTCGGGAAATAGTCTGAGCGACATTTTAAGGCAGGTGTTCCGCAGTCCCTAAAAAGACAATTTTGCAGATTTCAAAATCGCAGTCATTGCTAACGGTATAGTTTGGTTAGTTAAGTGCTACGTTTGAACCCAGAAATGTAAACATTGATTCATATTTTACGCGCAAGACTATTAAATCTTCTTTGTTTTATATTTTCAGCAGAGGCAGTACCATACTCTGGCACATTAACAAGCTGTACAATTATTTATCAACAACATGCTTTGGATGGTATATTTATGCTACAGTGCACTTTTCACTGCTGAAAATTAATGAACATGCCTCTCACACAACACACAAGCACCTGAGCTGCCAGAGAGATAATCCGAATTCATTTTTAATACTATACGCTTGGGTGACATCATTTTAGTTCTGATTTTAAACAACCTGGTTTTAAGCCATTGATCACAGAAACTGGTATTGACAAATTACAAAAAAAAATCTTTTTCGCAGGTGTTTTCAATATGCTCCTTCTGCAAAAATGTATGTTTTGAAACTAAATTTGTGGTAAAGATAGAGCTTTCCTAAAAAAAATAAATCAAGTCTTTGTTTCGGAAGCTTAACATTTTCACAATGTGTTCTAATTATCGCAGAGTCAAATGATACATAAAAGGCCTCTTCTGATAGACAATTCATCGATTTCTCCTGTCAGTTATTCCAATATTTGCAGGACTGCAGGGAAGAAATTAAGTAACTGGTGATAAATATAACAAGCACACTGAAGTAATAGTCAAATTTCTAGTAAATCTACAGGCAACATGTTTCTACACAAGGATAAAAAAGGTTGTTGTATTAAAATCATTACAGACAATATAAGTAACTGGTACATAGAATAAATAGTCATCTATTGTGACTTCTGTTGCAGCTGGTTAGCAGAGTATCTTTGGTCACTGCCCTTCACTCTTTCTTCCCCCATTCTAATCTTCCCTATAAGTGAAAATAAAAATTGATGTGTCAAATGACTTTTGGTATTGGCAAGCAGAATGATTTCTGCCATCTTGGCTCAGTTTTAAACAGTTAAACACAAACAGAGGCACTAAATGTCTTCAGTATAATGGTCTTAACCTTAAGGAGAACAAGAACAACAATGCAGAACACAGGAGTGGTCCAGAGTGGGGAGACATCATTCTCGGTGCAAAGTGAAATCAGTATCCCTCTTAAAAATAAATATTCCATTATGAAAGCTCATGAGGCTGACTATTTGATTTGACAGCAAAAAAAACTTGCCAGTAATACAGTAAACTTTTCCTTGTACCCAATCACCAGTTTTAATTGAACATTTAGACATTTTTTTAAATACCTCAATTAGACCAATTTTAATCAGTGCTGATCTAATGTATCCTTATTATAAATTCTTTACTTCTGCCTCAACAGCTTTTAAAAACTCTTTATTAACACAAGCACATTTCCTAACAGTACATCTTCCCAAAAGTGGCAACCTGTTTGTATCCAGTGACAGTGTTTTTGAAGTGTTCAGTATTTCTACGGATGTACACACTGTGCCAGGAAAATGTAAGGCAGAAGCGACTTCTTGTGATTCCTTACACAAGTGCCCGATCACAGCCAGGTTGATTTGGGGAACCATTAACCAATGGCCAATCACAGCCAGGTTGATTCAGGGAATCATCAACCTGTGGCCAATCACAGCCAGGTTGATTTGGTGAGCCATCAATCAGTGGCCAATCACAGTCAGGTTGATTCAGGGAACCATCAACCAATGGACAATCACAGCCAGGTTGATTTGGTGAACCATCAATCAGTGGCCAATCACAGTTAAGTCGATTCGGGCAACCAGTGACCAATCACAGACAGGTTGATTCAGAAAACCACCAACCAATGGCAGGAACTCTTAGCAAGGTGTGAACAAAAAAAAAATGAAGGCAAAGTTACGATGACTCAAACACTTTCTTACAACAGGATGCAAAGTGGGTTAAGAGCACTTAGTCCTGCTGACCATTTCCATCCTGTCATGACTGTAGCAGAAAGGAGAACCTTTCCTATAGGAAAAATAATCTGATGGTTCCTGAAAACACTAAGATCAAATTTGAACTCTGGGATTCTACAATCACAAACATACCTGAACAAAATGAACACAGAAGTGGTGCATGTTTCCAAGAAAAAGCACACAAAATGCATATCATTTCCTTCCTTTACATGTCTATATTTTGCTCCACCCTATTGTATAACTGAATGAATAGAATTAGTTACTCTGAGGTGTGAACTTCTCATGCCAGTGGAACTGTTCCTCAATACCAACTAAATGACAGAATATTTTGCCATTTAAAATGAGCCTATTTTAATATGGAGTCGGTATTATTAGCTCAGTTGGTTGGTTTGTAATGCAGAGCGACGCCAGCAGCTTTGGTTCAATTCCCATACTGGTTGAGGTTACTCATGAAGGCCCTACCTTCTCAACCTTTCCCCTCGCCTGAGGTGTAGTGACCCTCAGGTTAAATCACCAGCAGTTAGCTCTCCCCATCAAAGGAGAGAGCAGCCTTTGGCTACCTGGGACTATGGTGACTTTGCCTCACCTTTTATTTTAATAGGAATCCTGTAAATTGTGCTCGAGCTTCTGGCATCTGGATGGACAAGCCTTAAATACAGCTCCACCTTCCTCACGATGGAAGGAAGAAGATATTTAGAAAATCTATCTCCTCAGAAGATCATGGGGTTGGTTTAGGTATTCCAGTAGCAGATGAGAGCAACACCGTGCCCAGAGAAGTCCACTGGGAATCCATTCCATTACCTGGGTCCCCTGATATTTGGGTCATCCCTATTATACCTGGTTGAGGTCAGCCACAAGTGAGGAAGGTGCTTCTCATTATAATCTCACCAATCATGAGGCAGGAAAATGGAAACTGCTGAAAATTCTTCAGGGCCTGCTGCAACATAAAGGCCAGATCATTTTGGTTTTGTGACCAAAGCAGAGAACTATGGAGCTTCTGGAAGAAGTTTGGAGGAAGAAGAGTTGCAACAGGGTTCCCAGGCTTTTGAATTCAGTTGTGAAGATGCTGGTGCAGCATTCAATTCTTCGTTCTTGGACAGTTGACCGATTCCATGTCAATTTGATGAACAAGAATGGCAAGAGCTCACACAATATACAAATGCGATAAGCATTATCTCTAGCACCTGACTACAGTGTAGAAAGAAAGGGTGGCACGGTGGCACAGTGGTTAGCACAGCTGCTTCACCGTGCCAGGGACCCAGGTTCGATTCCGGCTTTGGGTGACTGTCTGTGTGGAGTCTGCACATTCTCCCCATGTCTGTGTGGATTTCCTCCGGGTGCTCCGGTTTCCTCCCATAGTCCGAAAGATGTGCTGGTTAGGTGGATTGGTCATGCTAAATTGCCCCTTAGTATCCCAATGTGTTGACGGGGATTAGCAGGGTAAATACATGGGGTTACGGAGATAGGGCCTGGGTAAGATGCTCTTTTAAATAGTCAGTGCAGACTTGATGGGCTGAATGGCTTCCTTCTGCACTGTAGGGATTCCATGAAATTTGATGATCTTACCAGAAGTGTCAAGAAAACAACAACAACCTATATTTATATTGTGCCCAAATGTAATAAAACATCCCAAGGCACCTCACTGCAGCATTATAAAACAACATTTGACCCTCAGCCACATAAGCGGATATTAAGTTAGATGACCAAAAGTTTACTCAAGGAAGTAGGATTTAAGGAGAGTCTTAAAGGAGGAAAGCAAGGTAGAGAGGCAGAGACTGTAGTGAGGGAATTCCAGAACTTGGGGCCTGGGCAACTGAAGACATGGCCACCAGTGTCAGAATGATTAAAAATCAAGGATGCGTAAGAAAAGGAGCACAGATATCTGTGGGGTTGTGGGGCTGGACGAGATTACAGAGATAGCAAGGGGCAAGGCCATGGATGGATTTGATAGCAATTGAGAGTTTTAAAACTAAGACATTGTTTGATTGGGAGCCAATATATGCCGGTAAATGGAGGAGTGAAGGTGTAAGTTAAGACATGATCAGCAAAGATTTAAAGGTCAGAATGTGGGAGATCAGCCATGAGTGCATTGGAATTATCAAGTTTAGAGCTAACTAAGACATGAGTGAAAGTTTCAGCAATAGATGAACTGACACAGTGGTGAAGTCAGGCAATGTTATGGAGTTGGAAATAGGCACTTTGAGTGAAGACTCTCCTTTATACCTCACATCCTTTCCATACAACCCTGTAGAACCCTACCTTTTCCTCGGCATTATTAATTCTTCCTGTTGCCATTTGCCATAGATACCCATAAGTAAGCAAAGTGCTTCTTGCTTGTACTCACACGTGCAAAAGCTGGTCCTGCCAACTTTTCTCGCAGGAGAAGTTAGAACACAACAGGGCAGAGATAGCTAACATTGGAAGAGGTTCTGCTACGGGATGGTGAGGTGGAGGACTGGCACATGTTTTGATAGGATGCTTCCTTCCACTTGCTACTTAACTCTTTCAATCATACACACATACTGACCACTCAAACATAACATGACAAACAGCTTGTTACAGTCAACAACTGCATCCCCTCAGGATGAACTAAGCTATTAATGGTCACCAACCATCATACACATTTTGTAAACCATATATCAACCTCCCTTCCCCTGCATTGCAACATCAAAGAAAACTAGAGTAGGTAAAAGATTTTCAGAATGATTCAATCCATTATCAGAATAAAGGCAGAAAATTATGGAATACTCATCAGGGCAGGCAGCATCTGTGAAGAGAAAAACATAGTTAACTTTTCCGGTTGATGACCTTTATTCAGAATGGAGGAAAGTTTGAAATGTAACAGGCTCTGAGCAAGTGAAAGGGGAGGGAGATGGAGGAAGAACAAAAGAGAGGGTCTGTGAGAGGTGGAGGGCAGGGGAGATTAAATGACAAAAAATATTTCATGGTGCAAAAGTCAATGGAAAAGGAATGGGACAAGTAAAGAAACAAAATATATGGCTAGAGGAGGTGTGAATGGCAAGATAGCAGCTGTACAAATGCAAAGTACAGGGATTAAGAAAGAAACAAGAGATCACCATCCAAGGCCCCAAATACTCCTTCCACTTGAAACAAGTTTTTACTTGTATTTATTTCAATTTAGGATTTGTTGCTCACAATGTGGTTTCCTCCATATTCATAGAATCCCTACAGTGCAGGAAGCAGCCATTTGGCCCATCGAGTCTGCAACAACAACAGTCCCATCCAGGCCCTACTATCACTGCAACCCAACGTATTTACCCCGCTAATCCCCCTAACCTGCACACCTTGGGACACTAAGGGGCAATTTAACATGGGCAATCTGCCTAACCTGGAGTGTGGGAGGAAACCGGAGCACCCGGAGAGAACCCACACAGGCATGGGGAGAACGTACAAAATCAGACACTCACCCGAGGCTGGAATTGAACCTGGGTCCCTGGCGCTGTGAGGCAGCAATGCAAACAACTGTGCCACCGTGCCGCCCATACGGGGAGACCAAACACTGGCTGGATGACTGTTTTGTGGAACACTTCATTTCAATGACCCTGAGTTTCCAGCATTTCAATTCTCCATCTTGCTCGTATTCTAACTTCTGTCCTTGGCCTGCTACAGGGTTTAAGTGAAGTTCAACGCAAGCTTGAGAAACAGCACCTCATCTATCAACACAGCAATTTCCAAACTTCTAGACTCACCACTGCATTCAACAATTTTACATTCTAACCTCTGCCCCCATCTTCATAGAATCATGCAGTGCAGAAGAGGCCCTTCGGCCCATCGAGTCTGCACTGACACGTAAGGAACATCCCTCCCACCTAATCCCATTTACCAGCACTTGGCCCATAGCCTTGAATGTTATGACATGCCAGGTGCTCATCCAGGTACTTTTTAAAGGATGTGAGGCAAGCCGCTTCTACCACCCTCGCAGGCAATGCATTCCAGACAATCACCACCCTCTGGGTAAAAAAGTTTTTCCTCACATCCCCCCTAAACCTTCTGCCCCTCACCTTGAACCTTTGTCCCCTCATGACTGACCCGTCAACTAAGAACATTTTGTTTTGTGTTTTTTTGTTGGTTCAGTCCTTTTCTCATCTTCTTTCTTAATTCCTTCACTTTGCATTCGGACAGCTGTTACCTCGCCATTCTTTAATTTGATTTCATTTATTATTGTCGCATGTATTGGTATACAGTGAAAAGTATTGTTTCTTGCGCGCTGTAAAGACAAAGCATACCATTCATAGAGAAGGAAAGGAGAGGGTGCAGCTAGAGAAAGAACCATTTAGTGCGAGGTAGGTCCATTCAAAAGTCTGATGGCAGCAGGGAAGAAGCTGTTCTTGAGTCGGTTGGTACGTGACCTCAGACTTTTGTATCTTTTTCCTGACAGAAGAAGGTGGAAGTGAGTATGTCCGGGGTGCGTGGAGTCCTTGAATATGTTGGCTGTTTTTCTGAAGCAGTGGGAAGTGTGGACAGAGTCAATGGATAGGAGGCTGGTTTGCGTGATGGACTGGGCTACATTCAGCATCTCATCTCGGCACATCCTTTGTTTCTTTGCTTGTCCTGTTAGCACTTCCTTTGGATTTTCACCATGAAACGTTTTATCACCGACCTTCAGTGAATCAATCACCGAGTGACCGGGACAGGGGTTGTGAAAATTACAAGACTATTCTAATCCTCTCAACTGAGGACCCTGCCTACTTTTTCATGTCTCTTACAGAAGAAAGTCAGATGCAAGAAACACCAGCTAAATTTGAAGTTGATAATTTTTCTTAATCTGCTCAACATTAGGGTTCATTTCGTAAACTTTGTAGACACCTCACAACAAAAAACATGGATTGATAAAATTGTTCTCGCATGAAATAATGTGATCTGAATTTGTATTGAAGCAACACAATATCAAAAATTACACAAGAATAAAGTACACGATTACCTTAAAATCAACCTCAAGAGGACACAGACAAATTGGGCAGGTAGGTTTCAGATGACATTTAATGCAGCGAAATTAGAGGCAAAAATTTTTTGAAGAAAGATTTAGGAGAGGAAGTTTAAACTAATGATTATACTCGAAAAGGAATTGAGCAGAGAGAACCAAGGGTTCAGAAACACAATGGCCGGAATTCTCCGGCCGTTTATGCTGGCAGGATTCTCTGGTCCTGTTGGCAGTGTACCCTCACCTGTAGGTTTCCCGGGAGTGTGAGGTGGCTTCAGTGGAAAATCCCATTGACAGCAGCGGGACCAGAGAAACCCACCAACAACAAAAGACATGCTATCTCCCACCGCCAAGAAACACACAAGGGGGAGGTTGGAGAATCCCATTCCATGTGTTTGAAAAGGCAGGAGAACGAGTTTGATTTTGGGTCCTTGGTTTTATAATTCAAAAGCAAAGATATAATGCTAAACCTTTACAAATTATTTATTAGGCTGCAGTTAAAATATTGCATCCAATTTTGGACACTCTTTTGGAAAAGATGTCAAGGCTCTTGAGTGCAGAACACGGAAATGATACCAGAGATGAAATACTTTAGTTGTGAGGGAGACTACAGAATCTGGGGTTCAGTTTTGCAGAGCAGAGAAGTTAGAGCGATCACTAGTTGTTGAGTTAGTAATTAAAGGCAGACACTTAAAATCATTACCAAACAGAGAAATTAGGATTTTTTCTTTCTACTCACAGAAGGTTATGAGAATCTAGTATAAATTAATAAAAACTGGTGGAAGCAAAATTCTTAAGGGATTTTAAAATGACTAAAATCATTGAGGTACAACAACTTTAGATGGAAAAGGCTACAGAAATGGAACAAAGTGAATAGTTGATTTACTGTGATGAGCCAAATGGAGTTTCTCTGCTGCAAAATCCTATGATGTGATCCCTCCAACTTGTGGAAAGACAAAAGAACTGTCACTATGTACTAATCCATTATTTAACTGATGCACAACTGTAAAGTAAATGAAATTATGCAAATTAGGCCATGACCATACAACTTTCTATTATAAATTATAAAATCTCATTGCAGATCAAAAGATCAGTGCTAAATTAAAGCTTTAGTAAGTAATATTTATTGGTCACAATAATAGCATCTATCTAGCTGAAACTTCAAGTTGAACACCAGCCAACTGTCTCTGACTTTGTTAATTAATCTGCCATTTAGACTGAAGAAACAGCTGAACAGGTCTCAAGGATGACATGCCAAAGGGACAAGAGATGTTGGGCTTGTGGGCAGCTCTTCAATGTAAAACAATGAATGTGAAGCTAACTGTATTGACACACTGTACAAAAATACACTCCCTTTACTCTCAAAAGTCATTGAATATGTTGTTGCCTCCCAAATCTGTGCCAGTCTCTCCTGCAACTCCATATTTGAACGTTGCCAATCAGGTTTCCACCCTTCTACAGCATTAAATCCACACTAAAAAAAGTCACTAATTCCATCTGATATAACACTTGTGATAAGCTCACCCTCTTCATCCTTATTGACCTGTTTGCAGTGCGTGACATGGTTGACAACACCATCATCCTCCTCCAAAGCCTTTCCTCTGTTATATTACTGAGTAGGACTGCCCTTGTTTGGTCCCAGTTTTACCCACCCCCACCCACTCAGGCTATCTCCTGCAATGGCTTTTCTTCCTCGCTCCTTTGTCCCATAGACAACAAATGCTGACCTTCCCAATGATACCCACATCCCATGAAAGAATAAATCTTTTTTTTTAAAGCTGCTTATGAAGATGTGACTAGTGTGGTTGACGGAGGGGAACCGGTGGATGCGGTGTTTTTGGATTTCCAAAAGGCGTTTGATAAGGTGCCTCACAAAAGGTTGCTGAAGAAGATTGGGTCACACGGAGTTGGGGGTAGGGTGTTAGCGTGGATTGGGGATTGGCTATCCGACAGGAAGCAGAGAGTCGGAATAAATGGGTGCTTTTCTGGTTGGCAGATGGTAACTCGTGGCGTGCCGCAGGGATCGGTACTGGGGCCTCAACTATTTACCATTTATATAGACGATCTGGAGGAGGGGACTGAGTGTAGGGTAACAAAGTTTGCAGACGACACAAAGATAAGTGGAAAAGTGAATCGTGTGGCAGACGTAGAAGGTCT
Source organism: Mustelus asterias (assembly GCF_964213995.1). Lineage (NCBI taxonomy): Eukaryota > Metazoa > Chordata > Chondrichthyes > Carcharhiniformes > Triakidae > Mustelus > Mustelus asterias. The sequence continues at coordinate 33,146,751 of NC_135804.1, forward strand.
GCAGAGAGATTTGGACAGGCTGAGTGAGTGGGCGAGGATCTGGCAGATGGAGTATAACGTTGACAAACGCGAGGTTATTCACTTTGGAGGAAATAATAGCAAATTGGATTATTATCTAAATGGAAAACAATTACAACCTGCTACTGCGCAAAGGGACCTGGGGGTCCTTGAGCATGAGATACAAAAACCCAGTCTGCAGGTGCAACAGGTGATCAAGAAGGCAAATGGGATGTTGGCCTATATCGCAAGGGAGATAGAATATAAAAGCAGAGATGTCTTGCTGCATCTGTACAGGGCATTGGTGAGGCCGCAGCTGGAATACTGTGTGCAGTATTGGTCCCCTTATTTGCGGAAGGATATATTGGCCTTGGAGGGAGTGCAGAGAAGGTTCACCAGGTTGATACCAGAGATGAGGGGTGTTGATTTTGAGGAGAGACTGAGCAGATTGGGTTTGTACTCATTGGAATTTAGAAGGCTGAGGGGGGATCTTATAGAGACCTATAAGAAAATGAAGGGTCTGGATAGGGTAGAGGTGGAGAGATTCTTTCCACTTAGAAAGGAAGCTAGAACTAGAGGGCACAGCCTCAAAATAAAGGGGGGTCAGTTTAGGACAGAGTTGAGGAGGAACTTCTTCTCTCAGAGGGTGGTGAATCTCTGGAATTCTCTGCCCACTGAAGTGGTGGAGGCTACCTCGTTGAATATGTTTAAATCACGGATAGATGGATTCCTGATCGGTAAGGGAATAAGGGTTTATGCGGATCAGGCGGGTAAGTGGAACTGATCCACTTCAGATCAGCCATGATCTTATTGAATGGCGGGGCAGGCTCGAGGGACTAGATGGCCGGCTCCTGCTCCTATTTCTTATGTTCTTATGTTCTTAATCATTTGGATGAGCAGAAATTCCTTCCAATTAAATATTGGAAAGACCAAGGCTGTTGTCTTTGGATCCCAGCACAAACTCTGTTTCCACACAATCAATTCCATCCCCCTCTTTAGCTGTCTGAGGCTAAAACAGGCTGTTCACAACTTTGGCACATTGGGTGCAATTCAAAGTGTCGTCCCTGGTGGGAGTGCTGGTGAGATTCCCGCCAGGTGGGTTGGCACAATACAGATTGCAATTCACCCATACTTAGTCATTATTTTGGAGCTTTGGGAGATTCCCACCGGCAAAGAGATGTGTGGGACCTAAAGTCGCCGACAAGGCCAACATCTTTGTAAAGTGTGCAAATCCCTATTATGGGGTCACCAAAGGCCCCCCCCACTCTACAGGCCCCCCTCAGGTCTCCTCTTTCAGACTCCCCTCCCCCCCACCCCCAACGTCAGGCCCAAACACTTGGCAGTGCCAACCTGGTAATACCCACTGTTCCCTGGCAGTGCAAACCTGACAGCGTCAGTACCAATGGCGTTCGAGTCCCCTGGCATGACCATCGCACCTGGTCTCTGTTTGTGGAGATGAATAGCGATTCCCATTGGCTTCCTGTTGCGCTGGCAAGTCGGTGAATACCGGGAGCAAGGCGAATCTGGCTAAACCCAGAAATGCGCATTTAAATGATTTAAATATGCTAATAAGATTCACACCCTTATTGGGCATGAATCAGATTATGCCATCATGGGGAAAAATCCCAAAGGGGTTCTCCTCAGTGCAAATCGTGTAATTGCCCCTTTCGTGAGATTATCTGGCCATAACGCAATTTGTGCCTGGACGCGTGAGGTCGGAGAATCACCCCATTATCTCACACTGAGGTTAGCACCTGATCCCATATCATCTCCAACATCAAGGGCACCTACATCCATATAATATCACCCTCCTCCACCCCTGCCTCAGCCCATGTGCTGCTGAAACCCTCAGCCATACTTTTGTTACCTCCAGACTTAGCTATTCCAATTCTGGCTGGCAGTCCACCTCCTACCCTCCATAAACTTGAACTGATGTGGGGGAAATCACAACCCAATGTTGCAACCAGCAACAAGTCTCATTCAGCAATTACCCCATGCTCTTTGACCTACATTACCACCTCACTCAGCGATGTGTCAATTTTAAAATTCTCATTCTTACATTCAAATCCCAACATGGCCTTGACAATTCCCAATCTCCCAATCAACAACTCCGAGAGCTCACAAGTTCATCCAATTCCCCTTTGCTGCACATTCCTGATTGTTTTCACCTCTCCATTTGTGGGCATTGGCTTCAGTGGTCTAAGGCCTCCCTATCTCTTGGTCTTCCTTTAAGCTGAGTCTTTAAACTCAGCTCCTTGACCAAGCTAATGTAACTCGTGTCAAATTTTGTCTGACATCGATTCTGTGAATCATCGTGGGCTGTTTATTACATTAAAAGGTAGTAAATAAATGCAAGTTGTTGTTGTTACAGGATGCTTTCTTTATCAGCAAGGATGGAGAAGAATTATGAATTATTTCCATCATAATGATGTCAGGTCCAAGTGCTGTAATCATATTTATATAATGCAACAGTGCAAATTGTCCTAACTTGCATCATTCCACCGAGTGTTCAAAGGATCAAAATATTTTGCCACTGACTTCAGAATACAAGCAATTCCGATTGAGATTGATGACTTTGTCACATGAAGGGAATCTTTTTTTCCCAGTGTATGTTTAGTCCATATTTTATGCCACAGATTCTGGTCAATAATTAGTCACAAAGTGATATATGGTTGAAGCGATTAAACAGACTAATTCAAAACAACTTCTCCAAGTCAATTAGTCAACATTATGCACTAAAATCTGCTAGTTTTATAACATCATCAGCAATCTATGGAACCACCACAAATATCTATTAGTTTAAACTATCATTCCAATATCCTTCAGGTTTAAATGGCTGGTTTACAAGCAAGTGAAACTAGGACTGCGTTTAATCATTCTAATTATTTATAGCAGAATTCTTCCCATGATTATAAGAGAGTAACATTTTTAAGTTACTGGCTCTATATTGCAATCATAAATCTAGCTTTAAGAACTAATAGTTAGAAGCAGGAAATAATTTTTAAAAAGTATTTCCTTAAATGATAGAACACAAAATGATGGAAACAAAATTCAGAGAAAAGCTAACTGAACAAAGAGTTTTCTCCTTATTAAGATGGACGGACTTTTGAACTATAGGGGAATCAATGGTTAGAGGGAATAGTACAGGCACGGAGGTGAGGCAGAGACCAAGATCAAATTAGTCATGATCTTATTGAATGGCAGAGCAAGTTTGCAGGGCCTTCTGACCTACTCCTGCTCCTATTACTTCTGTTCACATTCCCAACTCTGAACACAAAGGCCAGTGGTAGCAAAAATATGGAGACTTCCATTCAACTGTAACATTTTTAAACGTTCAGAAAGAATATTTTAAATGAGGATTGCTAACAATTTAAATTATACTGTAATGCACATATTGGCCAGAACCTTGTCGTTGTGTCGAGTGTCCCAACAGCAAGACCATATGTCTGCTTGGAGGCTGGACAGCTAACTGTTATAACGTTGTTCGGTGGCTCACTGAGAAGTCTGGAGGCTTATGTGCTTGAATATAAACAGTTTATTGTTGATGTACAGTTATATACATATCACCATGGTTCAACCATAACTAGGTAGAATCTTCATGCTGACTTCTTTCAAACTTCCCCTACACAGTCTACCTTCTTGTGACTCTCTACATCATCATGTGGGTGGTACTGTTTCCCCAGTACCACATTAACCCTTACTAATTCAAGTACCATTATACAAAGCCTCTCCTCAAGTTCTTACCCAAATATAATATTTCAATGCTATCCCTTTGTCCCCAAGTCTCTGACTTTACAAATTCAGATGGTCTGGAGTTTTCATGACCCTTCCTGACCTTGTTCTCTGCCCATTAGGAGGGATGTTGGTCTCAGTTGCTTCGAGCTGACTTTGTTGGTTTGGAGTCAAAATTGTGGTACTTGGTGTTTCAAATATTTGGGATTGGACATCTGGTTCACTTCTTACACTATTTAGTATGTTATTCTTTACTAACAATCAGGGCAGGATTTTATGGCCTTGCTTGGGCGAGACCTTAATTCTCGCCCGAGGTCAATGAAGATTTCCATTGTCAGACCCTCACCCGCTATGATTTCATGGTGGCTGATGTGATAGGATTCTGGCCTCTGTCTTTTTTAGTCAGATACCATGGGCTTCCAGAGCGAATGTACACTTTGTTCATTCATAGAGTGGACTTGGGTTTTCTTATTCTGTTCTTCCTGGAAGTTGATGTTTCAAAAAACCTTCGTTTCCAGTTATTTCACAATTTTAGCCAAATATTTGTTTACTTCCTTATTTTCCAGTTGTTTTGCAAGTTGATAATCTTTTCATTCAGCTCAGCAGCTACTCTGGCAAGTTGTCAGTTGTCTTCGTTTCAGAGTTATCTGTGGAATCCTTATACAAGTTTAGAAACATTGCCTGGGTATTCAATTTCTTTAAGAGTCTTTCTTCCATGGTCCCCAACTGCTCCTTAGGCATTTCCACTCATTAGATCCTTAATCTGTTTCTTAGAATTTTCCTTTTTTGCATTTAAAATCTGGATTTGCTTTTCCATACTTGACAACGCATCCCTTATGTCCTTCAGATTGATCAACGTTCAAGAATTTCATTACTCTTTTCACAATGAAGTTCCAACATTTCATCAGTTTCATTGTTAACCCTGCATTCAACCAACAGTTCTGATTCATCAGCAATTCCTTTTCCTGTTCCAGGCATCTTTATGATACCCAATAGACACTTCTGATAATTGAAGTTCATCAAGTTCTAGTTCTTCATCAGCACCTCATCTTCCATACATGAACCTTGCAAGTCTACACTGAACAGTTTTGCTTTAGCAAAGCCTAATTCCTCTATGCTACCCCTAATGAGTTAACAGCGCAAATAGAGACAAAGGGGTATGATTTGGCGGTAATTACTGAAACTTGGTTACAAGGAGACCAGGTCTGGGAATTGAATATTCAAGGGTATGCAATACTTCGGAATGATAGACAGAAAGGAAAAGCAGGTGATGTAGCTTTGCTGGTGAAGGAAGGGATCAGTACTGCAATGAGAAATGATATAAGCACTGGAGATCAAGATGTGGAATCAGTCTGGGTAGAAATAAGAATTTGCAAAGGAAAGAAATAATCTACAGGTTCCCAAACAATAGTTCCGCAGTGGAGCACAGTACAAACCAGGAAATACTGGGGGCTTGTAAGAAAGGTAAAGCAATAATCATGGGCCATTTTAATAGGCACATAGACTAGATTAATCAAATTGGCAAGGATAGCTTCGAGGGAGAGTTCATTGAATGTATTAGAGATCTTTCCTTAGAGAATTAGAGATTAGGTTATTCTGGATTTGGTACTGTGTAATGAGCAGGGTTTAATTAATGATCTTACAGTTAAAGATCCTTTAGGGAAGAGTGATCAATGTATGATAGAATTCAACATTCAATTGGAGGGTGAGAAACTGGAGTCCCATACTGGCATTCTGGAGTTAAACAAAGGTAATTAGGTAGGCAGGAGGATAGACTTGGCCCGAGTGGAATGGGCAGGAAGGCTAAAAGGTAGGACAGTTGATGAACAGTGGCAGTTGCTTAAGGATATATTCAATTCCTTACAATTAAAATATTCCAGAAAGGAAGAAAGATTGTGAGGGGGGGGAGAAAAGACATCCATGGCTAAGCAAGGAAGTTAAAGATAACATAAAGACAAAAATTAAGGCATACCGTATTGCAAAGGCCAGTGACAGGCTGGAAGACTGGGGAATCTTTAAAGATCAACAACGAGTTACTAAAAAAGTAATAAAAAGAGCAAGAGTAAATTATGAAAGAAAACTAGCACAAACAATGAAAAAGATAGCAAAAGCTTCTATATGTATATAAAAGGGAAGAGATAAGCTAAAGTGAACGTTGGTCCCTTGGAGGATGAGACCGGAGAGTTAATAGTGGGAAACACAGAAACAGCGGAGCCAGTAAATCAATATTTTGCCTCAGGTTTCAAAGTGGAGAACACCAGTACCATCCCAATAGTAACTGGTAATGCAGAGGAAGTAGAAATGGAGGAACTTAGAACAGTCATCATCAATAGGGAAATAGTAGTCGACAAATGATTGGGATTGAAGGCAAACAAGATCCCAAGGCATGATGGCCTACATCCTAGAGTATTAAAGGAAGTGGCAGCGGAGATCGTCGATCCTTTGGTTATAATATTCCAAAATTCCCTGGATGTGGGTAAGGTTCCAATGGATTGGAAAAATGCTAATGTAATGCAAAAAAGGAGGGAGGCAAAGACTGACTTGTTTCAATTCTGTAATTGTGGTACTTTTTGCCCTCATGTCCACTAGCAGCTTGGAAAGCTCTACTGCTTTTCCTTTCAATTCCTCCTCTTTTATATTGAGTTGGTTCTTTAGCCTAATAATATCCATGTTCATCTGCTCATTCAACTGGGTGTGCTGCAATAGTGGTAGAGAACTCTTTTTCTGACTGTCGAATTGGAACAAGTTCTTTGTTTCCTTTTCTTCCTGCAGTCTTTCACTTTGTACTTTAACTTCTGCATCCTTATCACTTTTTCCACGTGCTCATCCTTTTCATGCATGACATTACAAACTTGCTTTCCATTTCTTCAGATGAGTATTTGGAAATGTAATGCTTTTCCAAATTCTCTTCCAAACATCCAACCATTTTCTTCAGCTCTCCCGTCTCTTTCTTGGACCTCTTGACTTCCTCCTGGAATATTGATCACTGCTTGAGTTTTCTCCACCAACTGGTTCTTCAGCTTGTTCAGAGAGACATTGCATTCATTTTGCTTCTCTTCGGTATTTTCAAGAGGAACAAACTTTGATCTGAGGGATTCTTTGGCATGTGAAGGTCCTTCTACAGGTATTCCTTTTCTTTACAAAGTGGAGTTGCTTTGTCTTGAGTTTTCTTGTTCTGTAACAGTGTCTTCTGACGTTTCACCTGCTGTTCAAGGCAATCTTCATTTCTTCATAATGCTGAAGGCTTATATACTCTTGTTGCATTTGGCACGAAAAGACATCTAGCTGTAAGTTAAACAGTTAATTTTCTTGTTGACCTCTTGCCTCCTCAGACTATTCTTTACTGAATTGCTTTGTCGCTATTGATTTTTCCAATGCAGCTTTTACTCAGGTAGCATTTAATATCTTTTTTTTAAACTCATGTTTTCCCAGGGCCACATGTTGATTCTTCAGAGTCTTTCAGAGCAGCAATTTCTTTTCTGCCTCGCTGTGCCTCTTGTTGAGTTTTTCCAACTCAACTCTGATGCAAATATTTTCCAGCGGAATAGATTAATTTTCTTTTTGCAGGTTTGTTTTTGCTTTTGGGTTACAACAAGTAACCTTCTTACACTCACAGCAATCTGCTCATTCTGTACTACATCTGCTGCTGTAGTTTGGGTGCTGTGTCAACATTTTCAAAAAAATCTCTATTTTTAAGCCCTTTGGTTACTTCTTGGTCTTTTCTTTCCTTGCTCTAAGCACTAAACTTGCCAGCTTGTGTACTTCATTGTATTTTGCTTGGGTTTAGTGTCCCTTGCTCTGAGGTCTCCTTGCCCTTTTGGCACTGTATTAGGGATGATCTGGAGCTTTTTTTTAAAAGGAGAATTCCGCTCTTGGTTTTAGCTCAGGATCTTCTCCAGACCCTACAGGCTCCACCCACAGATTGAGGCAGTCAAGTACAGTCACATACATCACACAATCAAATCCAGATCAATCAAGTCATTGAATAGTTTCACCCTCCCCTCAATCATTTTTGACATTCCCTCAATCACCCTCATCACTCCCTAGCACTGCCTTCTGTGGCCCTAGAGCCACCCTCATCCTTCATCAACTTTCAACCTAAAGCTGCCCCTGACCCACCCTCAAGCTGCCCTTCACTCCCGACCTGCTCATTATCATCTTCAACCCTTTCTCTCTTGACCTGCCCTCAGTTTGCCTTAACTCTTCCAACTTTACTGCTTTCAATCATCCTTGGTCACCCCTCCGTTATGCTTGAGCTGCCATTTTAGTGATTAACCTTCTCTCTGTCCTCCAGCTTCCTCCCTTTGTCCTCCACGGCCCTTCTTTGAGGTGCCACAACCCAACCTCCCTACTTTGGACAGCCATGCCTGACCTGCCTGGAAGCTAACACCTTCCCTCCCACAGATAGCCGTGTCCCAAACTTCCCTAGTTTGCCACCAGCTAAATTCAATGCATCAGTGCCTCCTCTCCTCTGGTCCCACAAAGTACCCCCTAGAAAAGCCGGTCCCACTCACTCCAAATCCACTAGGAAGACTACCCTATTTGCTGCGTACCATCTTTAACCAGTATTATTCTGAAGGCATGTGTGTTTGTTTGAGCCATTGAATCCCTACAGTACAGGAGGAGGCCATTTGGCTAATTGAGTCTGCACCAACTCTCTGAAAGAGCATCCTACCCAGAATCTCCAACACCCCACCGCCCCCCCAGTCTTATGTCCCTCACCCCATGCATTTGCCATGGCCAATACTGAGCAGGAGCACCTGGAGGAAACCCATGCAGACACGGGGAGAATGTGCCAACAAGCTTGGAATTCAACCCGGGTCCTTGGCACTGTGAGGCAGCTGTGCTAACCACTGTGCCATCGTGCCGACTTAATTGCAAAGGTAAAACTGAAGCGTAGGGGGTTTTAGTTAAGTCGGGCAGCATGGTCGGTGCAGGCTTGGAGGGCCGAAGGGCCTGTTCCTGTGCTGTAATTTTCTTTGTTCTTTGATGACCATGTGTTTTAATGAGCATGCATGACATTTCCTCCGGGTGCTCCGGTTTCCTCCCACAGTCCAAAGATGTGCGGATTAGGTTGATTGGCCATGCTAAATTGCCCCTTAGTGTGAGGGGGATTAACAGGGTAAATGAGAGTTATGGGAATAGGACCTGGCTGGGATTGTGATGGGTACATACTTGATGGGCTGAATGGCCTCTTTCTGTATTGTAGGGATTCTATGACTACTCAATTCCCAACTTTCATCCACTGCCAGGGAGCTGACATTTTGCTCCCGCACAATGGAGTGTCCCCACCCAGCTTGTCTCCTGCTCCCAGGAGACTCCACCGAATGTATATTTTAATAGAACAAGCACTCCTCTATGGTATCAATGTGCACTCACTCCTTTTATGTTCACATATACTTTTCCAATTATAGTATTAGTGTGTGCCGGAGACAGTCACAGTTTTGGAATGAAAACTCAAGGCTCAAAAAGATTTCTGCAATGTTTACTGCGGTAAATAAATAAGCATTGCATGCAAATCTGATATAAACTGATTTTGTTTTAATTATAGAAGTTATAAACATAAGCTACTTATTAGCTGCGCAGCTTTAATGGACCATTTCTTCATAGCCAGGCTCTCAGACAGTAATATTACTCGTATGTGTAGTGATTTTTTTGAAAAGAATCTCAAGTATATATTCAAGAGTATTATACTTAGTGAAATAATTCCTAAATTTACAACCGAATATAAACACAAATCATGGAATGTCATTTTTGGTCCAGCATCAGGGAGTAGTGGTTTGCTCGTCCTCGACCAACAAAATAGTGAAAGTTGGAATTTGGCAAAATTTATGCTATATAGGTACAAGTATTGATAAAGAATCCTTTACAGAACCTAGTAAATTGGGAATTTTGGACACCAATTTGTTTTTGTGCATCTTAAGCAGAGGCAGTAAAGAATGTTCTGTTGAAACAGGAGAACATCCTGCCTATATAGGGTATAGTAGTTATGTTACTAGTCATCTGGAGACCTAGACTATTGATTTGGAGACTTCAAATCTTAACCATGGCAACTGGGGAATTTAAATTTAGTTAATCAAATTAATCTGGAATTTTTAAAAAGTAGTATCAGTACTGGTGACCAGGAACCTACCAGATTGTTCTAAAATGCCTTCAGGTTAAGTCATGTCTTTATAGTGAAGGAAACCTTCCTGATCTGGCCAAGATGTGACCCCAGATCCGCACAAATGTGGTTAACTCTTAACTGCCTTCTGCTGTGTGGCACAATCACCATGTTAAATGGGATAGATTCAGAACAGGCCTAGCAGCTCACAACAGCGAATTCAGGAGGCACTGTGCCCCTTCAACAGCAACAGGATGGTAATCCACCTTGATCTGTATTTTCGTGGGCCAGTATATTGCTCAATCTTCCATCTCCAGCAAGCCACTCTCCAACCCTGGTTCAATGAGGTGTTATAAATATAACGGTTTCGAAGATTATGTTTTGGATGGTCCCTTCAATTTATGGTCAAATGGAGTGGTGAAGGGAGTCATGTGATCTTCTCTGAATTCAGTCCAACAGCTGGTCTGGGTGACTTGATTGCTATGGGGATGGAGGGGGCCCAGGTTGACTAAACTGGGAAGAATGCATAAGACCTGCAGGCATTGTAAGAGCACCGGTGCTGATTGTGGGGAGACTGTTAATCTCAAAGGCTAAAATTTTACAGTCCCTTCCCGGCAGGTTCTGTGGGGAATGGGGTGGCGGAGGGTGTGTAAAATTGCATAGATGAGATCCCACCTGACCCAACCCAGACACAATTTTATGGACAAGACCCACAAGTCAACCTGAAGGCCCATTCAGATTTGGGGCACTCTCCCCTCAGGGACCTGGAAATTCTGGCCCCCTCTCTCCCTAGGCAGCGAGATCACCCTGCCCCGTCCCCCCCCGACCCCATCCCCCCCTCCACCCAGGGCCCCACTACTTGCCTGCCCTACCTCCAGCCCTGGCATTTAGGCTCAGGCATGGCACTGGATTACCTCTTCCGGCCACTGCAGCGCTATGCCTGGAGGTCCTTTGATTAGCCAATTGATTGGCCAATTTGATTAGCCGACAGCTCTCTAAGGCAGGCAATCGTCCAAGGGTGGATGGAAGTCCCGCCTGCTGCCAATCAATGCTCAATTGGGGAAAAATTGGCAGTGGGCCTATCAGAGTGGGTGGGGATGCATTCCCCACTGACTCTCAGGATGGCAGGTGCCAAGTCTTCACCATCTTGAAAATTCAGGCCCAAATCTCACAGAGGGGCATTGGGAATGTGAAACTTTATTCTTTGAACTGTCTGTTTAATTCCAAGATAAAATGGAGGTCTGGGGTCCAGAGGATTTAAATAAAGCTAGTTTGAGTTAGAGGAATGGAATCTCCAGTGTAACTCTCACAGTAAAAGAAAGTTTGTGGATTACCAGTTATCCAGCTGGGAAAAGATAAAGAAAGCAGGTCACCAGGAGCTGAGAATGCCTTTGGATTGGCTCCTGGGGAATAAAGTGTCCACTTAAGGGACACCATAGGATTTTTGATCATGATAAAAATAAAATAGAGATTATTTTCTGTCATTTAGAGGACAAGCTGCTTGCTGAGCAGTGTTGAGGCAATTGTTGAGGTGTTGAGCTCTGAAGGGTCCTCCCGCCACAGATGCTATCAGAGCTGCTGAGATTTTCCAGCATTTTCAGTTTTCGTCTCAGAATTTGCCCTTATCTTAGTATCAAAGTAATGCTGCTTTTAGTTTGTTAGTTACAGTAAAAGTCATAAAACTTGAAATCTTGTGATGTTATCCTTTCAGCCATTCACTGGAAATTCAACTATCTGTTATTGGTCCCAATGGGGATGTAACAGAGGAGTATAGGAGAGTAGAGAGAGGCCTGCACCAACAATACCTAACCACGAGGTGCCGATCTGGTGAAGCTATATCACAGGACTACATGCATGCTAAACAACAGAAACAGCATTTTATGGATAGAGCCAAGGAATCCCACAACTAATGAATCAGATCAAAACTCTGCAATGCTGCTATGCCCAGCCATGAATATTGGCAGACAATCTAAACATCTAATAAGAGACAGAGGCTCCATGACCATCTCCATCCTCAAATGGGCAACACGGTGGCACAGTGGTTAGCACTGCATCCTCATAGCTCCAGGGACCTGGGTTCAATTCCAGCCTTGAGTGACTGTCTGTCTGGAGTTTCCACATTCTTCCCATGTCTGCGTGAGTTTCCTCCGGGTGCACCGTTTTCCTCCCGCTGTCCAAAGTTGTGCAGATTCATAGAAACCCTGCAGTGCAGAAGGAGGCCATTTGGCCCATCGAGTCTGCACCAACAACAATCCCACCCAGACCCTATCCTTGAAACCCCACACATTTACCCTGCTAATCCCTCTAACATATGCATCCGGGGGCACTAAGGGGCAATTTAGCATGTCCAATCAATCTAACCTGCACATCATAGGTAGATTGGCCATGCTAAATTGCCCATCGAGCCTGCAACGACAACAATCCCACCCAGGCCCTATCCCCGTAACCCCATGTATTTACCCTGCTAATCTCCCTGACATTAAGAGGTAATTTAGAATGACCAATCAACCCAACCTGCACATCTTTGGAGTGTGGGAGGAAACCAGAGCACCTGGAGGAAACCCACGCAGACACGGGGGAGAATGTGCAAACTCCACACAGTCATCTAAGGCCAGAATTGAACCGGGGTCCCTGATGCTGTGAGGCAAAGCTGCTAACCACTGTGCCACCGTGTTGTATTAATAGCAATGCTGCTCCTTTCCGACTTACAATTTTAAATAAAAGATTTAAGTGAAAGGGATACTCCAAATGGATAACTAATGCTAAAGATTTGCAACTCACCACTGGCTACACCATATACATTTGCTTATCTTGTCATTTGCCAAATACTAAATGTTAAAGTAATGGTTATTTAGGAAACTGGAGTCTAACAGTGCAGGACACTGTTAATTCAACAATAATCAGTTTAACTGTACAATAATGATACCCAATTGCATGGCATATGGACAGTTTTTGCTCCCCTCCCTCTCTCCACATTATCAGAACAGCTGGATCTCTAATAACTAGGGAGGAAGCATGAAGAGGTTAGCAGATAAAATCAACCAGTGGTGCTTTGCTTCTGCTTTCATGTGATGCAAAGTTCCTGGAAAAGAGCCTGAACTACCACACACTTTCAGAATCTCTTAAGATACTTGGCCAGATCAAAGAATCCCAACTTTGAACAGCCATGGAGTACACTAATTTTGGACAATACTTTTAAAAAAATGACATTTGTAAAAATCAAAACAAAAACCCTCGAGTGTGATTCATTGCTACTTCTCCAAGCTGCAGTTAAATTGGTCATATATGGTTAAAGGAAACAGATTTAACAGTGAAGTGAAATTTGATCTCCAGGCTATTTTGAAGGACTTTTCTGCTATCTCGCTGGTAAACAAGTCATAAACAGCATTTTTGTCCTTGTCAGGAGAGACAGAAGATTGATGAAACAGATATGAAAACTAAAGGATACAATGTAACTCAGAATCCTGCAATCCTTGCAAATAATGTAACGCAGATGAAACTAAAACTTTCCTTAAGTGCTGTAAACAACGCTGTTTATTGGGTCAGTTTCTTGCCTGATGATCGGACCATGGTGGTTTTGAGAGCTGCTGTGATTCAATGCCATCTAGTTTCGCCAATGAGATGCAACATTTTCCTGGAAACATTAATATGTGTATCTCTGTAAGTGACTCACCATTAACATCAGAACATGCATGATGTGACAGGGATTGATGTAACTCTGACGTGTGGAGACAGCTTTATTTTGCTTTAAGGCTGGGCTAACTGTTTGCAGGATTTCCTGCAAATCCGTACAGTACCGTACAAGAGGGAAAATGAGGGAAAAGTCCAGATTAGGTGGATTGGCTATGCCAAATTGTCCCTTAGTGTCCCAAGATGTGTAGCTTAGATGGATTAACCATGGCAAATGTGTGGGGTTAAGGGGACAGTGCTAACCACTGTACTGCCCACTCAAAGTCAGCAACTAAAGCTTACAGAGGTTCTCACAACTGGCAAAATCAATATCATTTAGTGATGTCCAAATTATTTTATCAGTCAGCCTTGAGAATCTTTGGAAATTTGAACCACTTACACGGTCTGTGAAGAGATCAATGATAGTCAATGTTAGGGGTTGTTCTTTCCTACCCTGGAAGTTTTCTTGATTTCATGTGATTACTTGACTTTACAAGTTGCTTCATCATATTTAAGTGTTACGTATAAGGTAAGTTAGGGGTGGGGTGGGAGGAATGTATTGGACAGCCCCTGAAAACTGCCACAGGGCTTGGGATGCTCGTTGTCCTTCCTCTCGTTCAATGTAATATAAACAGCTCATCTTCATGCTCCCATTTTGTAGTATACAGCCAGCATAAGCCACACCATTGAGTAGCTGTACACCTTAGCAGGGGTCTCAAAATCAAGAGAACCTTGTCTATACTACTGAACAGGGGAGGTGCCTTGTGGCTCAAGCAGATGGTTGAAGTCCTTGAACAAGCCACTCTGATGTGGACAAGACCGAATAACACAGGAAAGAGTTCACTCCAATGTCATTGCCAACTGCAGTCGAGGCCTTGATGAAAGACGTATAGAGGGGAAGGACAGGGACCAAGAAACCATGAGACAAGATAGTTGTTGCGGTTAATGCCAGGAGTCAAGCCCTGAGGACATGGATGCAGCACATGCAGAAAGATTGTGCATCCAACGACCTCACACAACCAGTTAAGATCAGTGAATTCATCTTCAAATGTAATCTCACCAACTCAATCACTAGCCTCAAACTTTCCTCAATTAGCTACACCTCATTCTGACACACTTATCAATGCTACAAACCTCCCACCCACAGATCACAGCTTGGACACACAATTAACTATCCAATAATGACAGACGCATCAAACTGGCGCATTTCCCTCTCTTGCAGGGCAAAATGGCACATCACTGGAGGCAGCAGTGCTAACTAGTGAGGGACAGGCATGACTACATGTCTTTACTCCTATAGAGGAGACAGTACCCACTGCTGAGGCCATGATCAGCAGCAGGGTGTAAACCATATACAATGACAGTATCCTCAGACCAAATTTATCTTCTCACCTCCCACAACTCAAACAGATACACAAGCTACAGATGGTGTAACAATGCACCTTTTGCTTCCCTCCTGCTACATCACCACAACCTTACTCATGTGCCTTTTTCTTTTTACACATTCAAGAATTGCATCCTGGGCAAGCAGGAGATTATAGAACACTGAAGTTATCTTATTTACTGATTAGCTTTTGTTTGCAGCAATGCACATTACATATCATACACCTCCCTCATCACAGTCTGCTGTCAGCCTGTATATATAGATGAGCACAGGTTAGTCCCAATTACTACTCTCCATCCGAATACAATTGACACCCAATTGAAATACAATTAACAGGCAGTGATAGAAGAGCAACAGATGTAAGAGCAACAGGACATTGATGATGAAAAAACAGTCACACAACTTAACACTTGCAGTACCAGTTCAGGTGCTGACATTACATATAACTTGTGGAGGAAAGCACAGAGGCGGGTTCTGCACCTGGGGAGAGACACCAGGTATGAGTGGCCAGAGCCAGTGCAGGGGACAAGACTTGTGCAGATGTCAGCTTACACATGTTCTGCTGCAGAGGACTCAGCAAGTACAACGATGAGCCAGGTTACTGAAGGAATGCAAGAAGTAAAAGCAGGACTAGGCCACCAGGGCCCTCAAGCCTGCCCGCCATTCATTGCCATCATGGCTGATCTATGTCGGCCTCAACTCCTTTTCCCTGCCATTTCCCCATAGCCCTCTATTCCTCGATCTGTCAAATATTTATCCACCTTCACTTTAAATACTTCAAATGATCCAGCCTCCATCACCCTTGGTGGCAGAGAATTCCAGAGATTCACCACCCTTTGCGCAAACAAGTTTCTACGCACCTCAGTTTTAAATGACCAGCCCTTTATCTTGTAGCCACGTCCTCTTGTTTGAGACTCTCCCACTAGTGAAACCATCTACCCTGAAAAGCCCACTTTATGTGTTTGAATAAGTTCACCCCTCACTCTTGTAAACTCCAAGAAATACAGACCCAGACTATTTAGTCTCTCTTGATAGGACAACCCTCTCATCCCAGCAACTGGCCTGGTGAATCTTCTTTGGGCTGTCTCCAATGTTACTATATCCTTTTTTAGATAAGGGGGACAAAAATGTAGTAAGAAGTCTAACAACACCAGGTTAAAGTCCAACAGGTTTATTTGGTAGCAAAAGCCACAAGCTTTCGGTGGCTTTTGCTACCAAATAAACCTGTTGGACTTTAACCTGGTGTTGTTAAACTTCTTACTGTGTTTACCCCAGTCCAACGTCGGCATCTCCACGTCATGACAAAAATGTACACAGTGTTCCAAGACCCTGTACAATTGCAACAAAACCCCCCTATTTTTAAACTCCAACCCCTTCACAATAAAGGCTAACAGGCTAGAATGCCTTCTTAACTACTTGTTGGATCTACCTACTAGCTTTTTGTGACTCATGCACTAGAACACCTAGATTCCCTCTGTACTTCACTCACCAGCAGTCTGGTCAGTGAAGTACATTTAGATAATAACCTGCCTTTCAATTCCTTCTACTGAAGTGCATGACCTCACACTTCCCCACATTAAACTCCATTTGTGAGGTTTTCGCCCAGTTACCCAATCTATCTATATCCCATTGCAGAATTACAATATCACAACGTGCCCTTCCACCTATCTTCATACCATCAGCAAATTTGAAATCCTCCAGGTCATTAATGTAAATGGTGAACAATTGTGGGCGAAGAATTGATCCGTGCAGTACTCCACTAGTTACATCTTTCCACTCGGAAAAGGACCCATTTATTCCAACTCTCTGTTTACTACGTGACAGTCAGTTTTCAATCCATGCTAACACACTTACTCCAATTCCATGGACTTTAACTTTATGCTCCAGCCTCTTATGTGGAACCTTGTCAAATGCCTTTTGGAAATCTAAATACACTACATTTACAGGTCCCCCTCTAGCTACCCACCCTGTTACATCCTCAAATAATTTGAATAAATTTGTCAAACCTGATGACCTTTCATAAAACCATGCTGACAAGGTTTGATTACTTTCAGCTTTCCTAAATCAGCTCTGGACTCCAAACATCAGCTCTTTTCTTTCCTTACAGATGCTGCAAGACCTGCTGAGATTTTCCAGCATTTTCTCTTTTGGTTCCTAAATCACTAGCTGTTTCCTGAAGGCTGACGTGTACTCACAATGAAGTGCTTGATGCATGCCTGCCAGAAAGCTCATGTACAATGTCACAGAGGAGATTGATACCAACGTTAAACAAGGCTTTTTGTCGAGCTTGAAGTCCATTTTCATCATGGAAATGGTGGCCAGCTCCATTAACAGACTTGTGGATTCAGCCATGATGCCACGTCTGATGTCTCATCTTCCATTGGAGCACAAACAGAGACCATGATTGTGTCATCATGATTGTGGATAGTGGTACTCAAAGGGGCTTGCAAGGTTTCAAAGCTGTCCACTAATTTGTCCTCCAACACATGACTAGAACTAGTTATGAGGAAAGATTGGATAGACTGGGCTTGATTTCTTAGGGATAGATGAGATTTAATTGAAGTGTATAGCATTATGATGGACTGAGATAGAGTGGGTAGAATCATAGAATCCCTACAGTGCAAAAGGAGGCCATTCGGCCTATCGAGTCTGCATCGACTCTCTGACAGAGCATCTCACCCAGGCCCTATCCCCATAATTCTCCTCTAATTCCCCTAACCTATACATCGTTAATCCACCTAACCTGTACATCTTTGGACCTATTATTATTAGGTAGGAAGGACCTATTTTCCCTAGCAGAGAGGTCAATAACCAGGAAACATGGAGGAGTTGAGGAGAATGTTTCCATCCAGAAGATGTCTGGAGCTCACAGCCACAGAAAACCTCATTGCACCAAAAAAGCGCTTGGATATACACTTGAAGTGTTGTAACCTACAAGGCAATGAGCCAAGAGTTTGAAAGTGGCATTGGGCTGGACAGCTGTTATCGGGCCTAGCTGATACAAACAGATGGTCCAAATGGTCTTCTTCATCGCTGTAAATGTCTATGAGCGTGTGATTACTGAGACATCACCCTGCATGAGTGTCAGTGGTTCTGTGGAGCATGAACCTACTATCCTCTCTGAGGATGTCTGGATTCGCCCTTCTACCACTGTCACTCTGACCGTGTCCTTGCTGTTGCCTGCCAGCCAACCAGCCCAGACTACTATCACCAGTGGCAGGCTGCAGCAAGTGTTCTAGGCCAAAGCAAAGATGAATAGAGGACAGACACGAGGCGAATGCACAGTGTGAATCATTTATCTTTGTTTGCTATATGCATGTTCTGATTAATGGGCTGGGATTTTCCATTCCCAGCCACTGTGGGTCGGGAAACTCCTGCCCAAAGTTTTCCGTCCCACACACAACAATACCCTTCACAGGCGGGATCAGAAAATCACAGCCATAAACTTGATTTAGAATGTTTATTTTGTGTTGGTTTGTAGCCAAGCAGTCACTTTGATGCTCAGTACAAAGGAAAGGCAAGGTGTGTGACTGTTGGTGAATGGGAAATTGGGACTGCATTTACTGGAATCGCACTCGGATAAGTTCTTCATGGAAAGCCCGGCTATGACCAGCCTGGGTAAGAAGCCAGAAGCGTAAAAATTCAACAGCACTATTACCTTCACAGCCACTGACAATGCCGTCCTTTACCTGTTCAGAGGTTGCAATTATGGCAGCTGAAGCGCCTCACACATTGTTCCTCACTGAGGTTCAGAAAATAGAATTATTCCAATAGCACCCTGGGTTGATACAACCTCCTCCTGTGAAGCTTTCTCACCATTTTCCTCCTCCCCCTTCCAGGAGCTTGCCCTTTTTCAGTGTGCCCTCTGCTCGTTTCCTAAGTCATGCTGAATTGAAAAGATAAAGTCAACCACGACAAACCAGTGGTTTAAAGCAGAAGCCTTGAAATCAGGATGAAGACCTTCAGCGCCTGCCCTACTTGTCTCCAGACTTTAGCAACTTTAAAGAACTCTGGAAAGTACCCAACGCTTGCAAAGTCATAGGAGCAACTGGTAGAAATCATAGAGTCACAGTGTGGTACGGCGCAGAAAAGGCCATTCGGCCCATCGAGTCTGCAATGACAATAACTACCACTAAAGTTGTGCTCAGCCCATTTTCCAGCACTTGTCCCATATCCTTGAAAGTTTATGATATTTCAAGTGCTCATCCAAATATATTTATGGTTGTAAAGTTTCCAGCCTCCATTCCCATCCCAGGCAATGCATTCCAGATTCCCACCACCCTCTGAGTGAAATTTCTCTTTCTCAAACCCCCTCTGAATCTCTTGCCCCTCACCCTAAAATCTATAAAACTATGATTGACCCCACAACCAAGAGGAACAGCTGCTTCCTATTCACCATGTCCGTTACCCTCATAATCTCAAAAACTTCAGTCATGTCCCCCTCAGCCTTTTCTGCTTGAAAGAAAATATTCCAATCTCTCCTTATAGCTCAAATGTTCTTTCCCAGGTGACATCCTGGTGAATCTCCTCTGTACCCCCTCTGGAGCAATCACATCTTTCCTATACTAAGGTGGCCAGAACTACACACAGTACTCAGGCTGTGATCTAACCAACATTCTGTGCAGCTCCAACATAACCTCCTTGCCCTTACATTCTATGCCACAACTGATAAAAGCAAGTGTCCCATATACCTTCTTAACTATCGAATTCGCCTGTTCTACAGACTTCAGGGATCTGTGAATAAGTACCCGAAGATCCATCTGTTCCACTCAGCTTCCTAGTGTCCTACCATTCATTACATACTCCCTGGTCTTGTTATTTCTTCCAAAAATAAGGGGGGGGGGGGGGGCGGTGGTGTGCAGGGAGACGTCCTTCCTACTGCTCACTGTGTGTTCAGCTGTGCTCATTTAAGACAGCGTGTTAATTAGATCATTGAAATCCAAAATTAAAGCACTAGTGCTAAATCAGTGTCACATGTTGATGACATCATGAACTGCCCTCTCTGCATACTTTCAACTGATCCAATTTCTGCAGAGATCGATAATTTCTAAAAGGAAATTTAAACTTCCAGTTAGTAGCTGAAAGAATGGCACCTCGAGATTTCACACTTTAAAACTTTTATTGTAACAAATTGCTAAAAGCACTATTGACTAAACACTGTTTTCTTCTTAGAGGCAACTTACACTTTAAACGAGGAACATTTTTCTTTTATACTTATCACCCATTGTATTCCCACAGAATTACAGTCCTTATGACTTGCTGTTGCCCCAGGTTCTAATCGGTTCCTGTCTCCTCTTTTCACTGAGTAATAACTTTGAGTGATCGTCTTCCGGCTTGTTCCAATGATTCTTCTTCCCCTGGTCAAGCTCGGTCAAATCTCACAAAGCCTGAGCTGGCTTCGGGAGGCATCTCTGAGTAGAAACTGTCTCCCTCCGGCATCGAGCTATGATAACTCTCAAAGTTAGCTGCCTTTCTCTCAGCTGATCATACACAAACTCTGGCGGTCTGTCAGTGTTAACTATTGTTTGAGAGGGAAACCTGTAGCCTGATCTCAAAAATGGCCTCCTCTGCCCTCTTCCCCATGATATGAAATACATTAACCTTGCATCCAGGTAGAAATGGTCATGAACTACTCCTAATCCCAACTCCTTTTCCTCTTAGAAATAAATGGACAGTTTACAGCACAACTGTTTACAATTTGATACCATCAACACCTTTCTCGGACTTAATGACTTCACCAATATCGTATCAACTGTGACTTGTGCTAGAAGTGTGCCCATGGCACTGATGCCATTTTGGATCTCTAAGGGCATTGTAGTGCTGAAAAATAGGCGCTAAGAGATCATTTTCCCCACAGAACTTCTCTCATCATCTTTATATTCTCCTAGTTTAATGTGCAAATATCTGGTAAGATGGAATAAGGACAAATATGCTGCAATACCTCAGCAGGTCTGGCAGCATCTGTGGAGAGAAACTGAGTTAAAGATTCAGGTTGATGCCCTTTCATCAGAACTATGATGTGAGGTCATCGACCTGAAACGTTAGCTCTGTTTCTCTCCACAGAAGCTGCCAGATCTGCTGAGTTTTTCGAACATTTTCAAAGAATCATAGAATCCCTAAATGTAGAAGGAGGCCATTTGGCCCATCGAGCCTGCACTGACAACAATCCCACCCAGGCTCTATCCTCATAACCCCATGTATTTACCCCACTAATCTACCTGACACTAAGGGGCAATTGAGCATGGTCTATCAACCTAACCCGCACATTTTTGGACATTTTGCTTTCGTGTTGTTGTGTGTGATAGTAATTCAGAGGCATGGGCAACATATCCAGTAGCTGTGAGTAAAATCCAGCCACAGCAACTGGGAAATCCAAATTCAATTCATTAAATAAAACTTGGAATTTTTTTTAAAAATTACTATCGTTAATGGCGACCATAAAGCTGCCAGATTGTTGTAAAAACCCCATTTGGCTCACTTTAGGTAAGGAAATCTGCTGTCCTTACCCAGACTGGTTACACTGGGGCTCCAGACCCACAACAATGAGTTTGACTCTGAACTAATTCTAAAATGCTCTAGCAAGCTACTCAGTTGTATTTAAGGAGGTAACCCAAAATCACCTTGCGGAATGAGCAATAAAAGCTGCCATTAACACCAACGGCGACATCCAAAGAAATTTTTAATAAATCCTTAAGTTGTTGAAACTGAAAATACCAGCAGGGGGAGAGCTTGAGTTAATATATAGTTTATTGTATAGATCCACTTAAACCCTGAACCTGGTCCAGCGTTTTCTCATTTAAGAGCTTTACAGAATCTCACAAATAAATATTAATGCTGAATTGAAAGAATGCTTCATTCCCTGTGCGTTAACTGTTCACTGTTTCAGCCACTCGCACAAATATATTCTTGATGCTTATGCTAAGCAGAGTCGCATTTCTTAAGGCTGAAGACAGGATATTTATTGCAAATCACAAGGTGGTGACTATTTCCATTAAAGCCATTTTTGCAAAGCTTTTGGCACAAGAGTGTTGGCGACTCCTCAGTAGCGGCGATGACCTTTTAACAAAGCTAGCAATTTGCTACATTATGGAGTAAGGTTCTGAGTCCCTGCCAGGTTATCCGGTGGGCTTGCACCCACATTGACTTGACGGTAAGCACTATTCCCCCCAATGCTTGGCTGTGTACTGCAAAATAGCAGCAGCTTCTGTAAATCTTTTGAAAACATGAGCAGCCTCAGTGTACAGAGCAGCAGTGTTGAGAAGCCACATATGGCGTTCAGCTAAAACTGCTGAACCCTGTAGAGCTGTAATATAAAGTGCATCAATGCTGTTTGGTTGCCAGCTCTCTATTATTATATACATTTGGCTATTTATACTTTACATCTGTTCCCTTCGTTTTACCCAAATTACAAATATTTCTCACAGTTGTCTCAATGCAGAAGAAAGGAAACACATAAATTATAAAAATTAGATTAGTAAAATTAAATTTACTTGCAGATCTCATGAGGGAATAAGGCTTTGAGCTCAAACTAAAATGAGAGGGGAAGAGCTGCTTCAGAATGTTCTTTGTGGTTCCAATCTGCATCCTATTTTTTTTTTGCAATTTTTGTTTTCATGCAGCCAACTCACACTCCTGCTTTACCAGAGATTTATTCACAACGCATCCCGGTAACCTAAAGATTGTTCTTCAGAGAAATGTGTCAAGATACAGGGACTTAACCCAGAGAACACGATTCTTCAAAATCTTTCAATTCCATCTCATTTGTTTCCGACTATAACATGCTACTAACTTTCATCTTTAGTTGAGCTAGCAAGCACCTCCTTCTTCCCAACCCCCTGTTGCTACATGCAGTCCTAGAGTTTAGCATGAAGTTTAGATGCGGCAGCTCCGAGCAGCTGGGCTCAGCTACAAGGGAATGATAATGACCTCAGAAATCTGCTGTTAGTTTGACAACAATAGGGCACTCAGTAGAGTGGAAAATTGTGTTCGCTGGCTAGTTCTGCTCAGTTACTAATTGACATTGCCAAATATTTTAAGAACAATTGGAATGTAGAAGCAAAAAAAAAATCTTAATCCTCGTAGTTTTCAATTTTATTTTTGTCTATTTTTTTCCTCCGTTCCATACTGGGTGACCATTACAAGCTCTACGCAGATTTTTCTGGTCATATCCACCCTATGTCAATGCACTGATGCCCAGTACATTTTCTTTATGTGTCCTATGAATAGGGGGGGGGGGGTTCCACATATGTAAGGGCAGAAGCATAGAGCTAGGGGTATGACTGTAACCCAACAGACTGCTTACTTGTCTGTAAAGATTGTGAAGCAGCTGCCCAAATACTCTCTGCAAATATCAATACTACAGAAACCAAACAAAAGGCAAGCTGAAATTAAACTAATGATTACATTTAATCTCAGCTCAATTTGCAAGCTTTGCCTTCACCAGTGCACAGGCATTCCATGTGTCGAGCACGGTTGTGGTGTGGTGTAACTGGGCCTGCCCATGGAAATAGCCTCAATTATGCAAAGTTAGGAGGAAAAATTGAATCCTTTCGAATATATTTTAGTTAATCATTACAATCGTTATTGAGATTGTAATGACTCTCTGCAATTTTTAAAATTATTCCAGTTCATATAAGATAGGTTAGACGAGGAAACTCACTCCACAAGCTTGTGATTTTTGCACATTTTGATAAGCGTATGTTACAATTTTTAATGAGTACAACGATACAGGTTTAAACATATTGCTGCACCGATAGGATACTTATCTATTGGCAATTTTTTTCCCTCCTCTCCATGACTGTGAATTTTGAATCTTCACTTTGCTCTCAAAAGTGTATGATTCTAAACTAAAGACCTGTAAACGCATGTTAGCAAGAAACTATTTTCTGTGCTACATTCATGAATTATGCTTTGTTCACTATTATCAGAACATGTATTCCAGAAAGATTGGGACAAAACTTTGGGGAGTGTACACTTTGAACCAGAATAGAAGAAGATCTATTAAAACTGCAATTATTCCAGACACCTGGGCAATCACTGTCAGAACTATGATTTTTATGGGCTGTGCAGTTTCATGATGTTTGCATTTAGAAAGAAGCAGAAATCCAGGATAATTACTATCATAAAACAATTAGGGCCCAATTTTAAATGACTCAAAATCCATTCACTTACAGAGTTAACCCAGGCACTAAGGGCATACGAACATACAAATAGGAGCAGCAGTGGATCATTTTGCTGCTCGAATCTGTTCCGCCATTCAGTAAGATCATAGGTACCACGGTGGCACAGTGGTTAGCACTGCTGCCTCACAGCGCCAGAGACCCGAGTTTGATTCCCAGCTTGGGTCACTGTCTGTGTGGAATCTACATGCTCTCCCCGTGGATTTCCTCTGGATGCTCCCACAGTCCAAAGATGTGCAGATTGGGTTGATTGGCTATGCCTAAATTTCCTCTCAGTGCCAGGGGGACTAGCAAGGTTAAATAGGGATTACCTAGATAGGGACTGGGTGGGTTTGTGGTCAGTGCTGACTTGTAGGGCTGAATGGCCTCCTCCTGCACTGTAGGGATGCTATGGATTCTATGGCTGATCTGACTGTGGCTTAAATTCACATTCCACCTACAACCACCCCCACCCCACAACCTTTGAGTTACTATAAGCTATGGTTATGATATTAGATTAAAGTCCAACAGGTTTATTTGGTAGCAAAAGCCACACAAGCTTTCGAGGCTCTGAGCCCCTTCTTCAGGTGAGTGGGAATTCTGTTCACAAACAGAACTTATAAGACACAGACTCAATTTACATGAATAATGGTTGGAATGCGAATACTTACAACTAATCCAGTCTTTAAGAAACAAAACAATGGGAGTGGAGAGAGCATCAAGACAGGCTAAAAAGATGTGTATTGTCTCCAGACAAGACAGCCAGTGAAACTCTGCAGGTCCACGCAACTGTGGGAGTTACAAATAGTGTGACATAAATTCTGATTCTAGGATCGCATGATAAAGACTCAGGAGGAAAAAAGGCAGAAATATTTATGTGAAATAGTGTGACATAAACCCAATATCCCGGTTGAGGCCGTCCTTGTGTGTGCGGAACCTGGCTATCAGTTTCTGCTCCGCGACTCTGCGCTGTCGTGTGTCGCGAAGGCCGCCTTGGAGAACGCTTACCCGAATATCAGAGGCCGAATGCCCGTGACCGCTGAAGTGCTCCCCAACAGGAAGAGAACAGTCTTGCCTGGTGATTGTCGAGCGGTGTTCATTCATCCGTTGTCGCAGCGTCTGCATAGTTTCCCCAATGTACCATGCCTCGGGACATCCTTTCTTGCAGCGTATCAGGTAGACAACGTTGGCCGAGTTGCAAGAGTATGTACCGTGTACCTGGTGGATGGTGTTCTCACGTGAGATGATGGCATCTGTGTCGATGATCCGGCACGTCTTGCAGAGGTTGCTGTGGCAGGGTTGTGTGGTGTCTTGGTCACTGTTCTCCTGAAGGCTGGGTAGTTTGCTGCGGACAATGGTCTGTTTGAGGTTGTGCGGTTGTTTGAAGGCAAGAAGTGGGGGTGTGGGGATGGCCTTGGCGAGATGTTCGTCTTCATCAATGACATGTTGAAGGCTCCGGAGGAGATGCCGTAGCTTCTCCGCTCCGGGGAAGTACTGGACAACGAAGGGTACTCTGTCCACTGTGTCCCGTGTTTGTCTTCTGAGGAGGTCGGTGCGGTTTTTCGCTGTGGCGCGTTGGAACTGTTGATCAATGAGTCTAGCGCCATATCCTGTTCTTATGAGGGCATCTTTCAGCGTCTGGAGGTGTCTGTGTCGATATGCGCGATCTTCTTGGCGATCCTCTCCACTTGGAGCCGGCAGTTTGCGGTGTCTATGGTAGTCATGATGTGGAGATGCCGGCGTTGGACTGGGGTAAACACAGTAAGAAGTTTAACAACACCAGGTTAAAGTCCAACAGGTTTATTTGGTAGCAAAAGCCACACAAGCTTTCGAGGCTCTGAGCCCCTTCTTCAGGTGAGTGGGAATTCTGTTCACAAACAGAACTTATAAGACACAGACTCAATTTACATGAATAATGGTTGGAATGCGAATACTTACAACTAATCCAGTCTTTAAGAAACAAAACAATGGGAGTGGAGAGAGCATCAAGACAGGCTAAAAAGATGTGTATTGTCTCCAGACAAGACAGCCAGTGAAACTCTGCAGGTCCACGCAAAGATGCCCTCATAAGAACAGGATATGGCGCTAGACTCATTGATCAACAGTTCCAACGCGCCACAGCGAAAAACCGCACCGACCTCCTCAGAAGACAAACACGGGACACAGTGGACAGAGTACCCTTCGTTGTCCAGTACTTCCCCGGAGCGGAGAAGCTACGGCATCTCCTCCGGAGCCTTCAACATGTCATTGATGAAGACGAACATCTCGCCAAGGCCATCCCCACACCCCCACTTCTTGCCTTCAAACAACCGCACAACCTCAAACAGACCATTGTCCGCAGCAAACTACCCAGCCTTCAGGAGAACAGTGACCAAGACACCACACAACCCTGCCACAGCAACCTCTGCAAGACGTGCCGGATCATCGACACAGATGCCATCATCTCACGTGAGAACACCATCCACCAGGTACACGGTACATACTCTTGCAACTCGGCCAACGTTGTCTACCTGATACGCTGCAAGAAAGGATGTCCCGAGGCATGGTACATTGGGGAAACTATGCAGACGCTGCGACAACGGATGAATGAACACCGCTCGACAATCACCAGGCAAGACTGTTCTCTTCCTGTTGGGGAGCACTTCAGCGGTCACGGGCATTCGGCCTCTGATATTCGGGTAAGCGTTCTCCAAGGCGGCCTTCGCGACACACGACAGCGCAGAGTCGCGGAGCAGAAACTGATAGCCAGGTTCCGCACACACAAGGACGGCCTCAACCGGGATATTGGGTTTATGTCACACTATTTCACATAAATATTTCTGCCTTTTTTCCTCCTGAGTCTTTATCATGCGATCCTAGAATCAGAATTTATGTCACACTATTTGTAACTCCCACAGTTGCGTGGACCTGCAGAGTTTCACTGGCTGTCTTGTCTGGAGACAATACACATCTTTTTAGCCTGTCTTGATGCTCTCTCCACTCCCATTGTTTTGTTTCTTAAAGACTGGATTAGTTGTAAGTATTCGCATTCCAACCATTATTCATGTAAATTGAGTCTGTGTCTTATAAGTTCTGTTTGTGAACAGAATTCCCACTCACCTGAAGAAGGGGCTCAGAGCCTCGAAAGCTTGTGTGGCTTTTGCTACCAAATAAACCTGTTGGACTTTAACCTGGTGTTGTTAAACTTCTTACTGTGTTTACCCCAGTCCAACGCCGGCATCTCCACATTATGATATTAGAGTCATTTTATCCAAGCTATTGGAGTCCATTCTCCACCTAGGAAACGTGATCCATTGTATGGAGGTGTGTCTGGTTACATGTTGGAAGTAATCTCATTCTGAAAACATTTAGACACCAGTGAATGTTTATAAATACCTATCTGGGTAAAAGGAGAGTATATTTGTGCATATATATGGTGATTTTGGTAAACGCTGACATAAACTGTATCAATAAATCTGATCCATCGCTACTGGAAGTGCAATTGCTTCCCATCTGTTCAGTCCCCTTCATCTCTCTGCTCAGTATGTCATCCCATTTCCCAGTTACACAATCTTTCCTATCAGTACCTCTCACTCCATTGTTTCTCCTCTTAGTTTCTCTCTCCTCTCAGCATTTCTCACCCTGTTCATTTTCTGTCTTTTCAACAATTCTCACCCCATTTACTAACACTCTACTTGTGTTCTCAGTATGATCTTTGGCCAGTCTAACTGCCTCAACTCTTTAAAGATTCCTCTCTATTCACCTCCTTATTGCCTCTTGTATTTAATTATTACCTCACTCTCAGTATTTTCAATTTCATTCATTCCCTTTATTCTCAGTATCACTCGTTTGAGCCTCTCGGTTGCAGTTCAGTCAAGGAGACCACAAGTTCTGATTCTTCATAAACTACCTTTATTTCTTTAATTCGACTCCACATACAATTTTCCCTACTGCCACCTGTAACCCTTTTATATATCTATTGGATAATTGACATTAAATTAGGACTTAATTGGAAGGTTTGTTAACCCATTCCTAACACCACTCACCCTATTATTGCTTTGTCCATACTCTCTCACACATCAGTCACCCTCTAATTGCTTCATTTGAATTACCTTTTACTTCATTCACTTTCTCCATGGTTTAACTTTCTGTCCCTTCCATGCCTTTTCATAGACCTGGTCTCAGTAAATTCTACTCTTATTCATTCTGTCATTGCCTTTGCTGTTCCCGGAGCTCCCACTCCATTCCCCTGCTCAACTGCCCACAACATATTCCATCTTATTCATGCTCTCACTGCCACTTCCCTCGGTGTGTGGCACCATTAGTCCCTTTCAGTGTCTGTGCTCCTTGTATTTTACAATGTCTTTCCCTCTCTAGCTGCCATTTCAGTTTTTAGAGTATATTTACTGATATGTAATGTTCATGTATGATATGAACAATGGATGCCCTCTTGTCCGAGGCAGAGACCTCAGGGATATACTTGTCAAGAGGGCCATGAAGGGCTCTGAATATTGCCAGACCATTGATGTGTGCTTGGTGATGAACATCTGCCTGGTGCCAAGACACTGGATGACCCAAAAAACCGCCCAGAGAAAGCTGAACATTGTGGCATTGAAGGACTTGGGACAGTGGGAAGAGTTTGAGGCCCAGTTGCAAAGTGCATTGGAGCAGCTGCCCAGTACTGATGCCACCTCCATCCAGGCATGCTGCAAGCAACTCAAATCCGAGGTCCGAGACACCTGTGCACAAACTATCGAATACGTGCCGCAATGGAACCGGGATTGGTTTGATGCCTGCAATCCACAATCTCCTTGACCAGAAGCAAGTAACCTTCATTACCTGGCAAAGTCACCCACGTATCCAGCAAAAGACATCAGTGTACCACCAATTGATGAGGTTCAGTGTCGCATTCGTGATGTGAGGAACAACTGGTGGGTGGAGAAGGCACATGAGATTCAGCCCTACACCAACCAACGTGACATGCGTAACTTCTTCCAGGCCACCAGGACGATCTGCGGAGCACATTTGATCAGACAAAACCTTCTCTGATCACAGGGTGGCTCCCAGCTCCTCAAGGATGATGATGCCAGCCATCGGTGCTGGAAGGAGCACTTTGAATTGCTCCTCGACTGAGGAAGAGTGGGAAATCCACCAATAATAAGCTAATGGCCTTGAGACTGAAAGATCATTCGTGATGGGTGCAAGTCCCAACACACTAGAAATGTGTCCCGAATTTGCAAAAGGGCAAGAGCTAAGCCAAATAGTTTCCAGCTTGACACATCTAGCACTCAGCAACATTGACCTCTGATGCAGGTACTCCACAGATCTGTCAGTGTCACTTATGGTATTTGCTACCAAATAAACCTGTTGGACTTTAACCTGGTGTTGTGAGACTTCTTACAGTGTCACTGCAGCCAGACTGATGAATTGCTGGAATTCTAGGTCCATAATTGGGGCTATCATGTTGGAGCCTAATTTTCAATTTGGGCTTTCATCTCCAATTCAGGAGTGTAGCTCCACAGAATTCTTCATTTGAAGCTAGGCCATTATTTTAACCCTATGTAACTCATCAGAGAGGCCTCATTTAGAATACTCTAGCATTGAATATTCTCTCTTCAAAAAGACGAACAAGCACTGGAGATGGCATAGTTAGAAAAGCAACAAGTATGACCGTGAGGCTTAAAAGATATTTTAAAATGTAACGAACAAAATTGTTTGCATTGTAAATATTAGGCTGAACTTAATTCAGATCTTTATAATGCTGAAAAGCATAAATAATACAAATACAACCGTGGCTGCAGTACTGAAGGATAAAAGTATAACATTGACTGGCCTTAGGTGAAGCTAAAGATTGGAAGGTAATTTTCTCCCTTAAGATAAATTGATAATGTGAAGTAGACTCCTATCAAAGCCAGTAAAAGTTCATTAGTTTTTTCAAAAGGATGTTGAATGAACGAAAAGCAATTTGAAGGCAGGACTGAAGGTTAAAAGAAACAGTACAGACGTGAATAGTTAAATGCCATAAGGTCCTGCTTGGACCATGGAAACTGTTTCTGTGGAATGCAATTAGTCCATCGCAACAATGTAGCTGGAATTCTTAGATTGATATCCTGGAGTTATTATTCACTTACAGTCAAGACTCAAAGAAAAATCTTAAGAGTTTTATCGTCACAGAGATTTTACCTGACGCTATTCACAATTGATAATTGTTCAATGAGTTTGCTCTGATAAAGCCAGAGGGGCATGGTGGCACAGTGGTTAGCACTGCTGCCTCACAGCACCAGGGACCCAGGTTCAATTGCGACCTCAGTTCACTGTCTGTGTGGAGTGTGCATGTTCTCCCCTGGTCTGCGTGGATTGCCTCCGGGTGCTCCTGTTTCTGCCCACAGTCCAAAGATGTGCAGTTTAGGTCGATTGGCCATGCTAACTTGACCCTTAGTGTCAGGGGGATTAGTAGGGTAAATACATGGGGTTATGGGGATAGGGCCTGGGATTGTTGTCGGTGCAGGCTTGATGGGCCGAATGGCCACCTTCTGCACTGTAGGATTCTATGATAAAATTCTCTAAGGCTTTATTTTAAGGTGACACTGTGGCATAGCGGTTAGCACTGCTTCCTCACAGCGCCAGGGACCCTGGTTCAATTCCGGCCTTGGGTGACTGTGCAGAGTTTGCACCTTCTCCCTGTCTGCGTGGGTTTCCTCCGGGTGCTCCAGTTTCCTCCCACAGTCCAAAGATATGCAGGTTAGGATGACTGGTCATGCTAAATTGGCCCTTAGTGTAGGGGAATTAGCAGGGTAAATACATGGGGTTACGGGGATAGGGATTGTTGTCGGTGCAGACTCGATGGCCGAATGGCCTCCTTCTGCACTGTAGGAATTCTATGATCTTCTAATTTTTCACCCGAAGTGAGGTATTTTAGATGGCATGAATGCATACAAGAAAATGATGGCTCCTCACATGGATGCAAGCATAGAAAACCTCCCTTATTTTTCTGTAACTAGTTTACCCAACCTTCTATTTTTCAGTTTTGAGGTTTTTTCCTGGGTGAAGAGGGTGCAATGAAAGAATTTTTGAAAATTTACATTGTTTTCTAAATACACTGGATGTTGCTGCCCCTAACGACTATAGCTTCAATTATAGTGCCGTGATTGGTCATCACCGTGTCATAAGCCCTATTTATAATTTAGTCACTCACTTGTTCAGAATGTTGTTTTCAATGATATTCTCCGTCTCTCTATAATCATTATAGTTTGTGCTGATGTGGCTGGCTTTCATTACAATTTCAAAATCTGTTTGAAGTCTATTTAAAGCTTAATTTAATATGAATGAATTTTAAACTGCTTGTGAAGATCAACAAACAATGGAGTACTGGATTAAATAGCACTAATCTAAAAGAAGGTGTATGTATATTAACAATTTACTATATCAGCACATCC
Source organism: Mustelus asterias (assembly GCF_964213995.1). Lineage (NCBI taxonomy): Eukaryota > Metazoa > Chordata > Chondrichthyes > Carcharhiniformes > Triakidae > Mustelus > Mustelus asterias. The sequence goes on from NC_135804.1 coordinate 33,178,209, forward strand.
TCACCTTGCTCATCACTACCTTCAACACTGCTCCTTCTACTTCTTATTTTTTTATTATAATAGTTTGTAGCCTTTTTAAATAATATTTATTTTTATTTTCTTTATTTTAATGGGGATCGGAATATGACCCAACTCTGTGACATCTATCTTTCTCAGCAGCAAGTTACTAGACTATTACATACAGACCCCAATTATGGTTTCAAACTGCTTAAGGAGAATAGAGACTAATATTTGTGCTGGAATCATTGAATTATACAATGGTTACAGAACAAAAGAAGGCCATTCGGCCCTTCATGTTGCATGAGCAACTCAGCTTGTCCCATGACCCCGCCCTTTCCCCATTAACTGGCAATTGGTTTCTCTTCACAAAGTTATCCAAATCCCTTTTGAAAGCCACAATTTAAATTGCCTCCATCAAACATTCAGTGCATGCCAGATCCTAAATCACCCCCAATACCAAAATCCCCATCAACATTCTTCTTCAAGTTCTTCTTCATTTCACCTTTGCTTCTATTGCCATTCCTCTTAAATTGCTGTTCTATGATTCTCGACCCTCCTGCCATTGGGAACAATTTCTCTATACCCACTATGTTTAAACCCCCAATGATTTTGAGCATCCCTAGCAAATCTCCTCTCAAATGTCTCCAACAGTTCCAGTTTCTCCAATCTATCCAGATAAACAGAATCATAGAATTCTACAGTGTAGAAGGAGGCCATTCAGCCATGAAATCTGTACCGACCACAATCCCACCCAGGCCCTATCCCCATAACCTCATGCATTTATCCTAGCTAGTCCCCCTGACATGAAGGGGCAATTTAGAATGGCCAATCCACCTAACTCGCACATCTTTGGAGTGTGGGAGGAAACTGGAGCACCCAGAGGAAACCCACACAGACATGGGGAGAATGTGCAAACTCAGTACAGTGACCCAAGCCGGGAATCGAACCCGGGTCCCTGGCGCTGTGAGACAGCAGTGCTAACCACTGTGCCACTGTGCTGCCCGAGGCACAGTGGCACATTGGAAGTGGCACAATGAAGTGGCACAATGAAGTCTCTCATTCCTGAACCATGATTGTAAATCTCTTCTGCATCTTCTAGAAATGCATTCATATCTTTCCTAAATTGTGGTGCCCAGAACTTATAATCATTGAGGCATATAGCACAGAAAAGGCCCTTCAGCTACCGAGTCTGCACCGACAACAACTATCACTAACTACGATGCAATACTCCAGTTGATGCCAGGCCAGCACTTAATTTACCATAACCTTTTTGCCTTTGTGCTCTATGTCTCTATTTATAAAGCCTAGGATCCTGTTTGCCTTATTAATGCTTTCTCAACCTGCCCTGCCACCTTCAATGATTTATGCACATATAACCCAGGTCTCGCTGCTCCTGCACCTCTGAATTCTGATGAATGGAGTCTAATATTAGGTGAATAAATAATAAATTAGTATTTGCAGGATTGCATATCTATGTAATATAATGCTTTATTTTTGTACAACTAACAGAACAAGCTGTGCCATAAGGCATTTAATTGGGACAATGGCTGGGATTTTTCAGTCCCTCCCAAAGTCAATGGACCTTTGGCTGGTCCATCAAATTTTCCATTCCCTCCGCGGTAATTCCTGTCACAGGCGGAACCGGAAAACACCCATTAATATATTTAATAATAACAACATTTCTAAAGCGCTCTTCTTAGGTTGTATAACATCTCAAAGTCTTTCTAGGATGGTTGACTAAGAGTTGATGCTGAGCAGATGGAGATTAGGGAAATAGAGAGGAGATAGGTGATGAAAGCAATTATTTAATTTTAGGTTGCCAGTGATACTGGAAAGCAACATTTATTGCCCATTCCCAGTTACCTGGAGGAATTATGGGTCAGCTGGTGATGATAGCCGAGCTGGCAAGCTCCCTCGCCTAAAAGGCTTTCATAAACCACTTTGGTTTTCATGCCAAGCAGGTAGCTTTCTGGTCATTTTTTTGACATGAATCAACAAATGATCAGACTTAGCGATTTCAATTCACAACTTGGCAGAACATTAGCCACGAGGCTACCCCCACCCTGGGGCAATAGGGTTTTGAAAGCAGGAAAGAAAGTGACGAGAGAAAGATGCTGCAGCAAAGAATTTCATACTGTGGTGACACAGATGCTGAAAGGGTGGTTTCAGAGATAAAGAGGGACATACAGTTTAAGGGATTACTGCTGCGAGGTGAGGGCAAGGTGTTGGGAATATCTAGTTCATAATTCAAATGCTTCAGAATATAATATTTAATTTTGGGAATTAAAGTTTTAACCGTAGATAACTTAGTGGCATAGTTCTATCTGTTGATTGCTGGATGTTGGATTTCTCTTTAAATGTTAACAGTAACTAACAGGATTGTAACATAATTTGGGTTTTATTTTTCCAGGGTTTCAAACCCACAGTCTGATATGGTTGTGCTGAACCATTGGCTAAAGTTTCAAACAACTAGATTTCATGGTGAATTTTACTGTATTCATTGAGAAGCTTTGTCAATTGCTAAGACTTTTCTGGAGAGGAAAGATTTATCCCCAAGTGTTTTGCAGCAGTTAACAAAGGTCAGGTTAAAAGCAATTGCAGAAATAATTGAGAGGTTGATTCGACATTTCAAACTGAAGGAGGCAATTTTAAATTTGCTTCTCCTGGAGAATAATCTTGAAGATTTCAATCTGGAAAATGAAGAAACTACAAACATGGAAGGAAGTGAGGCTCAGAGGTAAAACCAGGACACAATGCACAGTGGTTAGCACCGCTGCCCCACAGCTCCAGGGCACTGGGTTCAATTCCTAACCTGGGTCACTGTCTGTGCGGAGTTTGCGCATTCTCCCCGTGTCTGCGTGGGTTTCCTCCGGGTGCTCCAGTTTCCTCCCACAATCCAAAGATGTGCGGGTTAGGTTGATTGGCCAAGCTAAATTGCCCCTTAGTGTCCCGGGATGCATAGGTTAGAGGGATTAGCCTCTAGATTAGATTAGAGGGATAGGGCCTGGGTGGGATTGTCATCGGTACAGACTCGATGGGCCGAATTGCCTCCTTCTGCACTTTAGGGATTCTATGATTCTATGAAATTGAATTTGGAAACTTACATGCGAATACAATGAAAATCTCCTTTTGCAGACATGTGTTCAATTATAACTGTTGCAAGAAGAAAATACTCTGAAAGCACTCCAAAAGTAATACATCATAATTGAACTAGAATTCTTGGACAGTGTGCTGTTCCAAAAATGGATTTGTGAATACACTTGGACAATGAGGGATGACGTTTGTGTATTTTGCTTGTGGTATGATAACTGTTAAGATATATAATACAGTGTAAGTTGCAATATTTTGAATGCTATCAATGAAAACACGTCATATTGGTGAGAAAGCTTTATTTTCTTTCTGAGGGAGATGTTGTAAGTATCTAAGTCATAACTTGTACATTTTAGTTTTAACGTTTGATAAATAGGGATGTTTGGATGATGTATGTACAACTCACATTAGCCTGTGCTTATTACACTTGAAAAGCAGCCTGAGTTTATCTTATAAGGTCAGAGTTGATATTTTTTTTAAATGGGTGATCCATATCTGGATCTCTCGGTAGAGCAAGGGAAACTGAAGAGAGGGCAGTCACATCCTTAGAGATATAAATTATTCCTGTGGCTTTCCAAATCAAAGAGCTGTGTTGAAGGTAAAATCGTGTGTTTATATTTCTGTTTGAGACCATCCCAAAACATGTCACATTGTCATAGAGATGGGCTTTGGGGGTAGAAGATTATTTTGTTTAGGTTATCTGGGTGTTTGCTCAGAAAGCACACAGTTGCAGTTTTGCTTTGGTGTAGATTGTATCTTGCTGAGTTGGGAGAACCAAAGGAAATAAATATTAGCCAGACCCACCTCTTTAGCAGAGAAAATACTAACTATTGTTTGTGGAATGTGGATGAGGCTTGAGCTCAGTTTAGAATATTGTGATGGGAAAAGAAGCTGGAAGATTTGCCTAGCTTGAAGCTCGAGGAAGAAATCTACAAAGTGGTCTTCAAAAACCCTTATCGCAGAAGGTAGTTTTCAGTTAGCTTGGAAGCAGTCAGTTTGGTAATCAGCTTGGAACAGGCAGTGATAAACCACCTGTAGATGCTGGGAATCAGCTGTTGGATCAGCAATTATATAGAAGCTGTAGCAGCAAGAAGAGTCATTAGGAACCAAGCATGTTCCTGTTTAAATCCCTAAGGAAGAATGCAGCGAAGTCTAAGTTTGAGTTGAGAAGTCCACAGTCATAATATTTTGAAGAGGATTTGGAGGAACACTTAGCCAAAAGATAATGGAAGGAGCCACATGAAATGTCATACCTTGGAGAATAGCTGGAACACTGAGGAGAAATCAAAGTGACTTCCAGGGGGCTGTGGTGCACCATTGGATTAGCCCCAGAAAAGCAAATGAACCTTAAACATTCTTGTAATGTATAAGAGAACTCTTAGGGGGAAAGTAGAAAGTAGAACTCAGTTCATGGAATAAGTAGATGATTAGCTCAATTGGCTAAATGGCTAGTTTGTGATGCCAAGTGATTCCTTGGGTTCAATTCCTGTATCAGTTGGGGTATTCATGAAGGCTCCGCCTTCTCAACCTTGCCTCTTGCCTGAAGTGTGGTAACCCTCAGGTTAAATCACCACAAATCAGCTTTCTCCCTCAAAGGGGAGAGCAGCATGTGGTCATCTGGGACTATGGTGATTTTACCTAATTATAAATGAACAAAATATCTAAGCCAGCATAAACATAGAAGTCAGTTTTCTGTATTTTTAATAATAATAGTTCAGACTGTATGGTCTACCTTTACATTGCTTGAAGAGTATAATTGATATGTACTCAGGATAACATATTAATGAATCATGATAATTGTGACTACTTTACATATGCAAAGCAGGTTAATCAAGAGCTATCCTTTTGCCTGTAACTCTGAAAGCACAATCCTATCTTTATCAAACTTGGAGCATATGAATATTATTGGAATCTGGATAATATACTGATGGTGCATGCTAATTAGACATGATTTCCATATTAAATTCATTAATTAGAAAATAGACTTTCTCTTGCAACTCAAAAACTGCAAATACTATCTTTATGCTATAAAAGATAATGTTTTAATTAGTTATACTACTTGAATTGAATTTACATATGTAAATTGTGTTAATTAAGAAACTATTTTCCTGATGTCTGAAAAACTGCAGTTTGTGACTCCATAAAATTTCAGACATTATAAGGATACTGAAATATTTAATATAATGAAATTACACAATGTCAAACCTTACAACTCATTATCACTTCCAAGAATTTACTTATGCTATCTGGTGTATGCTTTGAGTTTCCAACTTCGGAAATGTTATTTTTTGTAAAAGGTTCTTGCTGAATGGGTGGGATGTGGGTTGGTGTAATTTAAATAAGGCCTGAGTGGCTAAGATTTTCAGCAAGACAGAGAGCCAATCCATCATGGTGAAAATGGCGGACGAGCCCAGAAATCCTCAGTCTCATCCCCGAACACAGCACTTCCTACTTTCACAGGGGCAAGGCTGGAGTTGGACTGGGGGTTCGCCCATGCCTGGTTTATGGTGCTGGCTGGTTATAATTATAAGGATAGCTCTTGATTAACCTGCTTTGCATATGTAAAGTAGTCACAATTATCATGATTCATTAATATGTTATCCTGAGTACATATCAATTATACTCTTCAAGCAATGTAAAAGTAGACCATACAGTTCTGAACTATTATTATTAAAAATACAGAAAACTGACTTCTATGTTTATGTTGGCTTAGATATTATGTTCATTTATAATTTGGGGTGCCCAACTGCCTCCAGCAAAGTGTGATTTTGTAGACCATAAGTGTGAAACCAGAATGTGCAGATGAGAGCTGATCTCAACTTGGAATTGTTTACATAGCCAAGATATCCCCTTGGATATGGTCCTGGGTCACCTCTGGTAGAGGTAAGACACTCTTTCTGATTGATAAGGTACATTTGGAGTGTTAAAAGTAAAAATGATTGTGTGTAATAAGTGTATAAGCTCATTGGAGCTGTCAAAGAACCATCAAAAAATACTAGTGAGTTGGTGTGAAGAGGGTAAGGGGTAAAGGATGGTAAGTGGGGGATTGGGTAGACATGAGTTGGCATGAAGTTAGCATTGGAGCTACAAAGAACCATGGGCATGGATAGAGGGACATGGGTAGGCACAGGTGTATGAGGGGACATGGGGGAATGAGTGGAGGGGCATGAGTTAGGAGAAGAGGTATGAGGAGCAATGGGGGTAGGTGGGGACAGGAGGTGGCATAGGTTAGTATGGATGGCGAATTTATGGATGAGGGGTGAGAGCTGGAGGGCTGTGTTTTGTTTCAATCTGGTTTTCTAATTTAATTCATGGAAGTGCGAGAGCACAGAGGCCGGCCTGGCAGCCATTCATACTCATCCCAGGGGAGGTGGGCCAGACTTCTAATCCAGTCAGTTTCCCCGGAAAGAAAATCTGAACTGTGGGTGATCAGTCTTAAAGGTCGGATTAGCAGAGTTGGGATTGCCTTAAGCAGCAGGTGAGCTTGTATATCACTTTGGTCTATCCACAGAAAATTGCCCCAGAGTCAACCTCAGGATCTGAAAGATCCAGGGAAGGATGCTGACAAAATGGGAGAAGCAGGCTGGTGCTCTGTAGATACAAGAGCTAGTCTGATAAGACGTAGAAATAGGCCTCATTCCCACAATGGAAAGCTCAAAGTAGAACAAGTTGAGAAGTAGCCACAGCTCTCAGATCACCTGCATGGTTTAAAGAGATAACTTCTTCTTCTTCTCCAGGTGGCACCCTCAATTATTCAAGTGACGCCAAACCACAGCTTTTACAGTGGTTTTACCACCTTGCATGGTGAGGAGACAGGGCCCAAGTCTATCTCAGCCAGAATGGGAATCAAACCCCGCGCTGTTAACATGAAGTGGAACCATGCAATAACCATTTCGCCAATGGAGCTAACTGACATAGATCAGCTAGAAAGGGGCATAGATCAGCTAGAAAGTCAATATCCTTTCCCAAAGGTAGGGGAGTCTAAAACTAGAGGGCATAGGTTTAAGGTGAGAGGGGAGAGATACAAAAGTGTCTAGAGGGGCAATTTTTTCACACAGAGGGTGGTGAGTGTCTGGAACAAGCTGCCAGAGGTAGTAGTAGAGGCAGGTACAATTTTGTCTTTTAAAAAGCGTTTAGACAGTTACATGGGTATGATGGGTGTCGAGGGATATGGGCCAAATGCGGGCAATTGGGACTAGCTTAGGGGTTTAAAAAAAGGCGGCATGGACAAGTTGGGCCGAAGGGCCTGTTTCCATGCTGTAAACCTCTATGACTCTATGACCCCTCAACTGAAAACCATTTGCCTTAAAAAAATACATTATTGCTATTACGCACTATAAAAGGTTTTTACTAAGTCCTCAGTTTAATATAAGCAAGACTTGGTGGTTTTCTGAACTATTGTCCAAATTTGACATTAGCTAGTAGTATCATAAAATCCCTATAGTGCAGAAGGAGGCCATTCAGCCCATCGAGCCTGCATCAACCCTCCAACAAAACGTCCCACCCAGGCTCTATCCCCATGACCCCTCACATTCACCCTGCCAATTCCCCAAAGCTATACATCTTGGGACACTAAGGGGCAATTTAGCATAGCCAATCAGCCTAACCTGCACATCTTTGGACTGTGGGAGGAAACTGGAGCACCCGGAGGAAATCCACGCAGACAGTCACCCAAGGCAGGAATTGAACCCGGGTCCCTGGCACTGTGACTCAACAGTGCTAACCACTTTGCCATCGTGCCGCACTGTGCTGAGTATGGTGCAACTCAGGTTTCTATGTTTGTTAAAGGCCTAACTTCTTGCAAAGTTATCATGATTCTCAGGACAAGCTTCTTCAGAAGTCATTTGTTCTATTTATAGTATCACAATGTAAAATTAAATCTTGAACTGAACATTTATACTACTTTAAAAATGAATTGAACTGTTTAAGTCATAAAAGTTATCAGAAACATTTGACTAAATATAGACTTCATTAGAACATTAAGAAAATTGAAGTCCTGATGTGCAAAGTTATGAGCAAGTGAGGAAGAGGTCTGAATGGAATATCAGGCCTTGAGACTTTTGAATAGAGCATTAAATTACATCTAAATTTCAGAAACACCAAAATGATCAGCGTTATAAAATGGGTGTTAATCAGAATATCAGAAGGCTTAACGACACTTCCCTTTTTAAATATAATTATACTATCATCACCATATCTTTCTTATAAAAAACACATGTTTTCTGCTCTGGATGAAATATCATTGGAAGCATATCCATGCTTTTCCTAAGCGTGTGTATTTTAAATAGCATTCATGAAGCGTTAGCAAGCTATTCAGCCAGAAAGGGTAAATTATATACAATTATACTGCATAGAAATTATAACAAGGAAATGGGATTCCTACCCAACTAGTTCATGGGATTAGCAGTAGTGCTAATCCCATGTTCCAACTGTTTTACCAAAGGTGTTGTGCCACAGTAGATGGCACCCTGACCCAGAAGCCCCGATTTCAAGCCTCCCTCTGGGACTTGTTGGCCACAGAAGGAGTGTTCATGAAAAGGTTCAACAGGTTGATAATCATCCTACCCCTAATCGTGCAAACTGTTCCTCACTATTCCCCAAAGGGGAAAGAAAGTGTGCAAAAATAAAAAACAAATAAACATACTCCTTTTTATCCATTCATGGGGTGTGGGCATTGCTGGCTCAGCCAATATTCATTGTCCATCCCTAATTGCCCTTGAAATGTTGGTGGTGAGCTGCATTCTTGAACTTGCTGTAGTCTATGTGGTCCATGTACACCCTCAGTGCTGTTAGGGAGAGAGTTCCAGGATTTTGATGCAGCGACAATGAAGGAATGGGAAATAATTTCAAGTCAGGACAGTGTGTAGCTTGAAATGGAACTTCTAGGTGGTGGTGTTCCCATGTGGCTACTGCCCTTGTCCTTTTAGATGGTGAAAATTGTACAGTCATCAGTGAACACCACGAATTCTGACCTTATGATGGAAGAAAGTTCATTGATGGAGCAGCTGAACCTAGGACCTAGGACCAGAACACCTGAGTTCTGACGAAGGGTCAGCTAGACTCAAAATGTTGGCTCTATTCTCTCTCACACGTGCTGTCAGACATGCTGAGATTTTCCAGCATTTTCTGCTTTTGTTTCAGATTCCAGCATCCGCAGTATGTTGCCTTTACCCTGAGCAACTCCTGCAGTGATGTCCTGGAACTAAGATGATTGGCCTCCAACAGCCACAACCATCTCCTTTTGTGCCAGGTATGATTCCAACCAGCGGAGGATTTTCCCCCTGATTCCCATTGACTCCAGGTTTGCTGGGGCTCTTTGATGTCACACAAAGTCAAATGCTGCCTTGAGGTCAAGGGCAGTTACTCTCACCTCATGTTTTGAAGTTCAGCTCTTTTGTCCATGTTTGAACCAAGGCTGCAATGAGGTTCGGAGCTGAGTGGCCCTGGCGAAACCCAAACTGAGCATCAGTAAGCAGTTTATTTCCAAGCAACTGTCGCTTGATAGCACTTTTTATGACCCCATCACTTTATGGATGGTCGAGGATGGACTAGTGGGGTGCTAATTGATTGGGTTGGATTTATCCTGATTCTCGTGTACAAGACAAACCTGGGCAATATTCCATATTGCAGGGTAGATGCCAGTGTTTCCCTGAACAGGTACAGCTTTTCCTATTTATCCCGTTATTCCACTTGCCTTCAAATACCCGATTATGAGCCGTGCTATATTCTTGCTCAACATTCACTCATACATCCTGCAGGAATAGTTAGGAAACTGCAGTGAAGTTTGACAGTTCATCCCGAACATCCCACAGCACCATTAACTCTTAACTCAGTGGCTACAACTATTACCCACTTTAGATGGATGGATGGGTATTAATCCTGGGACCATTAGCATCAGTGTTGTACAGTCCAGATTGAACAATAAGCATTTTTGAGTTAAGTGTAACTAAAATACTTAATTACTACAATTACCATTTAAATTGATATATCCTTTACAATTTTGATGTCTGAGGAATTCCAGATTTTATTTTACTTTGACCCAAATGAAATGCGTTATTTGAGTATTGCTGAAAGAAAGAGATATGCTGTTGAAGCTTTTCATCACGCACTCATCAGGACAGTTCACAAGGATACCAATTGTAAATGGAATAACAATTTATACTGCATGAGAGGAGAGTTCTGATTAGTTGGCAAGTGAACTCTGGCATTGCCATGGAGAATGCACCAGAAAACAGTTACTGCCAAGCACCTGTTCAAATTCAAACCAAGCAATTTGACTCTGATTGATCATGGCAGTTTGTTTAGTTAAAAAAATCACAGTGTGTACAGAGGCTCCTTCTGTCTGCAATGGACTGGATATGTTCCATTGTGGGATGGTGTCTCATTTTGGCAGTATCAATACACTTGAAATGAACACTGGCACAACCTTGGGTCTAATACACTTCTGGAGAAATTGAATAGATAGCTTACATACGAATATATGAACAAATAAACATACAAATTAGGATCAGGAGGAGACCACTCAGTCCCTTGAGCCTGCTTTGCCATTTAATAAGATCAAGTTTGATCTGATTTTAACTTTAACTGATTATAACCTCAACTTCATCTTCCCATTTACCCCTATAAGCTTTCACCCCCTTGTCCAAGGATCTATCTAACCCGGCCTCAAAACTATTCAAAGACTCTGCTTCCACCACCTTTTCAGGAAGAGAGTTCCAAAGACCCATGACCATCTGAGAGAAAACATTTCTCCTCAATGAGTGACCTCTTATTTATAAACAGTGATCCCTTGTTCTAGATTCTCCAAGAGGAAACATCCTCTCCACATCCACCCTGTCTAGTCCCCTCAGGATCTTATATGTTTCAATCAAATTGCCTCTTACCCTTCTAAACTCCAGCGCAGACAAATAAGTAATATGGTATATGAATTTCAGTGCCAGTGTGATGCTAGGCGTGTAGGTCCCATGTCCCAATGACTGTAATCGTATCAAACAGCACATCTCCTCAGCTGTTCACAACAGGCAAAGTACTGACCATACCCACCCTGTCCCTGCTTGCAAAGCTCAAAACGTGTTGTTCAACATTAGATGTGATTTCAAGATTGGACATCACTTGCTAAACAATCCTGATTCTGCTAAGAATTGCACTGACAACCAATTCAGCTAAGAATTGCACTGACAACCATTTAAAGATTATTAGTTGGGCTCACAATGTGGTTCACTTATGTGTGAGAGAGAAGCCACAGATATTCGCTGACCTTTGGAGTCAGAAGGAGCATGTCCACATATTGCGCCTTTTTCAACTAAACAAAGCTTGAGGACAGCCATTCCCTGGTTCATTCCCCATGACAGTGCCTTGACCAGAGTCGACCTGCCCCAGTTTGATTTTGAACAAAAGTTTGAATGTTAACTGTTTCCTAGAGCATTCTCCATGGCAATGCTTCTACTAATCAGAGTCCACTTGGCAACAAATCAGCACTCTCTTCTCAATCAGTGTAAATTGTTGCTCGCTTTGCGGTTCGTATTCTCGCGAACTGTTCTCATGAGTGCCAGCTGAAAAGCTTCGACCACATGCCTCTTTTTTTTCCAGGAAGGAGTAGCTAGCCTCTTTAAGGGATGTGCATTGGAAAGTTCATGTGGCCCGATCTCCTAATGGGAAATAAGAATGGGATCTTAGGCAGAGCGCAAGCTTTTTCAGCCAGATTGATCCTACAACTGAGAATGAATGCATGGATTACAGCACTCTGTATATCATTGTGAATAGTAATTAACCTGTTGTTATTTGCTAGCTTACTAGTTGTCGTCAATTGTTGTGTTTACTACATTGGCAACGAGGAAAACAACAGCAACTTAGGTTGCAATAAAAAATTTGAAGGAAAGTTTGTTTGAAAGTTTTGCAGAAAAAGTCCAATTGAGTTCAGTCTGGAAAAGAGGAGGAAGTAGACATGCCTCTCTTCTGAACAATAGTAGTTTTCAATGCGGCAACAGAAGACTGGGTACAGTACGTGGAGCATTTGGAATATTTTTTCTGTGCTAATGGAATAGAGGGGGAGGATAAGATGAAAGTTATATTGCTGACTGATTGTGGGACCCAGACGTATAACTTGATCTGAAATTTCAAGTCCAGAGATGCTCCTGACATGAAAACTGTTGCAGAGCTCATTGATCTAGCAAAGGGACAATACCATCCTAAGCCCTCAGTAATATTACAAAGATACAAATTTAACTCCATGATGAGAGCCCCAGGGGAGACCATTGCAGTCTTAGTAGCAAGGCTAAGACAAATTGCGGAGCATTGTGATTTTGGGTCAGCATTGAATGACATGTTAATGGACTGATTGGTATTCAGTATAAACAATGCAGCTATATAGAGAAAATTATTAGCTGAAGCAAAGATAGCTTTTAAAAAGACATTGGAAATGGCATCAGCGATGGAGAGCAGAGAACACAGAGAGAAGGGTGCCCACAACTGATAAAGTGCACAAAACGACGAGGTCCACCAGCTTGGGAGGGAAGCTATGAACAGCAGTAACCTTAGGAATAAAGGCATTGGTTTAAGAGAGATAAAAGCCGGAACTGAAAGAGTTACAAAGTATAGAAGATTTAAACAACAGCCTAGAAATAATAGTATTATTGATGTGGGGGAACATCACTCCCCAGAAACATGTTGATTTAGAGAAATAGAACAAAGTAAATAATCCAGCCCTGGTGCATAGTATGGAGAATTGCCCAACAGGAGATAGAACATTTTCTCACTAAATAACGTGAAAGTGGGCAAGATTGCCCTCATCCCAGTGGTGTTGTTAGTGAATGGCCGGCCACTGAAGATGGAAGTAGACAAGAGCCATCAGCTATTGTCGTGAGCGAGCAGACCTACTCGTATCTCCAAGAAGATGTTCATCCCTTGAGGTTGAAGAATACTGCAACTAGACTGATGACATATACTGGAGAGGCCATCAAAATAGTAGGGATGACCATGAGTTATGGACAACAGTCTGCACAGCTAACGTTGATAGTGATGTTGAGCCAAGAACCAAGTTTAATGAGGCATGACTGGCTCCAAGAGATCAGGTTGAACTGGCTGGAAATGTTTAAAATAAAAGAGCAGGGCTTGCACAAAGTCATCAGAAAGTCCCAGGAGGTGTTCCAGGAGGAACTGGGAAAGATCAAAGGATTATAAACAGAAATCCACGTGGATCCAGAAGCCACCCTGAATTTTGTTAGAGCAAGACCTATGCCCTACACATTAGCAGAGAATCATAGAATGCCTACAGTGCAGAAGGAGGCCATTCAGCCCACTGAGCCCGCACCGATATCAATCCCACCCAGACTCTATCCGCGAAATCCCACGTATTTACTCTACTAATCCCCTGACATTAAGCGAAAATTTAGTATGGCCAATCCAGATAACCCCACATCTTTGGACTGTGGGAGGAAACTGGAGCACCCGGAGGAAACCCACACAGACACAGGGAGAATGTACAAATTCCAGATAGACAGTCACCCAAGGCCGTATTGAACCCAGATCCCTGGCACTGTGAGGCAGCAGTGCTAACCACTGTGAGACCATGTTGTGGAGACTGAACTAAAATGGCTGGAAGACTTGGGCATCATTAGGCCCATACAATTTGCAGAGTGGGCAGCACTCATTGTGCCAGTAATTAAACCAGACAAGACCATCTATACCTATGAGGACGACAAGCTGTCGGTGAACCAGAAGCTGGATAGGTATCCCATCCTCAAAATAAAGGATCTGTATGTGAAGTTGTCTGAGGGTCTGACATATACCAAATTGGACATGGGCCACGTCTACCAACATTTAAAATTGTACGATGCATCAAGATGATATGTCACCATAAATGCTCACAAGGAGTTATACTAATATACGCATCTACGGTTTGGGGTTTCATCAACTTGCACCATGTCCCAGTGAACTATGGTGAATTTGCTGCAGGGTTTGCCCAGAGTTGTCATTTGTTTAGACAATGTTTTAGTAACAGGATCCACTGAAGAGGGACATTTGGTCAATCGGGATGAAGTTTTGAAGAGATTTCCAGAGGCAGGAGTGTGCCTAAAAAGAGAAAAGTGAACCTTCCAAGCAAATGAAGTGGCTTATCTTGGTTGTCGGGTGGAGGCTCAGGGGTTACATCCTAGGAGGACAAAGTGAGAGCAATTAAGCAGGCAGCAGTCCATAGGGACACCTCGGAACTCAGATCCTTCTTTGGGATGGAGTATTACGGGAGGGTCCTCCCAAAGCTATCGACGTTACTAGCACCGTTGCATGTGCTGTTAAAGAACAGGCCCATTGCTGTATTCTAACAGGAGCAATTGTAAGAATCACTTTGTATTCCTTGAAAAATCCATGGGGGTTACAGATAGTGTGACATGAACCCCAGATCCCGGTTGAGGCCGTCCTCATGTGTGCGGAACATTCATGGGACATTCAGCCTCTGATCTCCGGGTAAGCGTTCTCCAAGGCGGCCTTCACGACACACGACAGCGCAGAGTCGCTGAGCAGAGACTGATAGCCAGGTTCCGCACACATGAGGACGGCCTCAACCGGGATCTTGGGTTCATGTCACACTATCTGTAACCCCCACAACTTGCCTGGATGTGCAAAATCTCACTAGCTGTCCTGTCTGGAGACAATACACATCTCTTTAACCTGTGCTTAATGCTCTCTCCACTCACATTGTCTGTACCTTTAAGACTTGATTAGCTGTAAAGACTCACATTCCAATTATTATTCATGTAAATTGAGTTTGTGTCTTTGTGCCCTGTTTGTGATCAGAACTCCCACCCACCTGACGAAGGAACAGCCTGTTCCGAAAGCTAGTGGCTTTTGCTACCAAATAAACCTGTGGAATTTAACCTGGTGTTGTTAGACTTCTTACTGTGTTTACTCCAGTCCAACGCCGACATCTCCACATCCTGTTAAAGAAGCGCCAGAGATGGTGTTGGAAAACCCCACAAAAAGCAGCTTTCAACCAAGTTAAGCAGGCACTTCAGTCCTCATGCTTATTAATGCATTTTGACCCCTCTAAGAAGATAGCACTCAGATGTGATGCATCACCGTATGGAGTTAGGGCTCTGTTACCCCACACAATGGATGATTGGTCCGAGAGACCCATCAGATACATAGCAAGAGAACTATCAGATGCAGGAAAAAGATCTCCCAAATAGAAAAGGAGTGCCTAACTGTTATATTTGGCATCAAGAAGTTTTATCAATACATTTATGGGAGACATTTCACTATCATCACAGACCACAAACCACTTTAAGGATTTTTCAAGGGCTGATTCTTCCAATTGCTTCTGTTAGAATATAGCAATGGGCCTGTTCTGGTCAGCCTATGATTATTCCTTCAAACATTGGCTAAGGCTTCACATAACCATGGCAGATGCCTTAAGTCACCTTCTGTTACCAGAAAGCACACCACCCTTCTCGTACCGCAAGAGATTGTAATGACCTTAAACTTTCTGGACTCTTTACCAGTGACAGCACAACAAATTAAGTACTGGACTAATAAAGACCTACAGTTATCAAAGATTAAATGTACAGCAAGGATGGCAGAATGAGAGAGCTTTGAAGGAAACAAAGCCTTATCAGCTCAGGAAACATGAGCTTAGTTGTGAGGATGCCATTCTTTGGGGAATGAGAGTGGTCATATAAGACCCTCGTCAGACCCCACTTGGAGTACTGTGCTCAGTTCTGGTCGCCTCATTACAGGAAGGATGTGGAAAAGATTGAATGGGTGCAGAGGCGATTTACAAGGATGTTGCCTGGATTGAGTGGCATGCCTTATGAGGGTAGGCTGAGGGAGCTCTCTTTTCTCTTTGGAGAGACGTAGGATGAGAGGAGACCTAATAGAGGTATATAAGATGTTGAGAGGCATAGATCGGGTGGACTCTCAGAGGCTTTTTCCCAGGGTGGAAATAGCTGCTACGAGAGGACACAGGTTTAAGGTGCTGGGGGGTAGGTACAGGGGAAATGTTAGGGGGAAGTTTTTCACACAGAGGGTGGTGGGCGAGTGGAATAGGCTGCCATCAGTGGTGGTGGAGGCAAACTCAATAGGGTCTTTTAAGAGACTCCTGGATGAGTACATGGGACTAAATAGGATGGAGGGTTATAGGTAGGCCGAAAAGGTACGGATATATTCGGCACAACTTGTGGGGCCGAAGGGCCTGTTTTGTGCTGTAGTTTTCTATGTTTCTATGTTTCTATCCCTATACCAGGAAAAGAGTTACTGCTTGAAGAATTGCATAGTGCCCATCTGAGCTTATTGAAGATGAAAATGCCAGTGAGAAGCTATGTTTGGTGGCCTGGCATTGATACTGATATAGAAACATCATGATCAGTGCCAGTTCCAGCAGAATTTACCTGCTACTGCCTCCTTGCAGCCTTGTGAATTACCAGGTCGGCCATGGATGAGAGTTCAGGTAGATTATGTTGGCGCAATGTTTCTTTTGCTAGCAGACGCCCATTTGAAATGGATGGAGGTATTCAAAATGTAGTCCACAACTTCATATGCCACAGTTGAAAAACTGCGCCAATATTTCGCCACCCACGGCATACCAGAAGTACTTGTCTCGGACAATGGAACGATGTTCACAATTGCCGAATTCCAGAAGCTCGTGACATTTAATGGAAAAAGCATATCCAATCTTTACCATATCACCCCTCATTCAATGGACTAGCTGAGCGCACAGTTCAGACTTTCAAGGCTGGTATGACAAAACAATCACCCAAGTCACTTGAAATCAAGGTAGCATTGTTCCTGTTAGCCTATAGAACCATTCCACATACCACGACTGGAATAGCTCCAGCTGAGCTGCTGATGGGTTGGCGCTTGAGAACCATGTTGCACCTGGTAGTTCTAAATTTGGTGGGGAAGGTGGAGATAGGGCAGAGTTGTCAGAAAAGGAAACATGATTCGTCAGAAGTGGAAAGAACATTTGCGATAGATGGTCCAATTTTTACAAAGAGTTTTGGAAACAGACCAAGTTGGGTCCCAGGCGTTGTTGTGGCCAGGATGGGGCCACTGTGAAGTGAAAGTGCGGGACAAGTTTTTGAAGAAACATATAGATTATTTGCGGAGACGGGCGCCATCCCAAGAGCCAGTATTTCTGCCTGATTCAATTGTGCCACCACTTAGTGTTGTTTGTCCAAGGAGTGAAGTGGCTGACCAGCCAGCAGCAGGCCAAAGTGCTGCTCCCAATGAAACTGAGGGGATAGTGGGAAGTGGTATGCTGGTACCAGGAGAGAGTCCTAGTGAAGTCAGCCTAACCAAAACTACCTCTACAGTTAAACCTCAACCGGTTGGAGCTATGTCACTTCCAAAGAAAGAGAAAGTCCTCTAATGGACTGAGTTTCTGATAAACTATGTTACAAATGTCCATTATTGCTATTGTTTCGGAAACTGTATAATTTATCAAATTGTAATAAGGGACTTAAAAGGGGAGGGATGTGGCACCCAGCCTCTTTAAGGGGCGTGTATGGGAAGGGTTATATGACCCAATCACCCAATGGGGAACAAGTACGGGGATCTCGGGGAACAGTGCGGACTTTTGCAGCCAGATTGATCCTAAAGCTGGGAATGGACACATTGATTATAGCAATCTGTACATCATTGTGAATAGTAATAACCCGTTATTGTTTGTTAGCTAACTGGTGGTCAGCAATTATTGCATTTACTATAAGTTCTGTTCTACCAAATGACTAAATGCCTTATTTTTCCATTTCTCATAGGTCATTCTACTGAAAAGCTGCAGCACAATTTTTCTCTTCTTCAGAGGTGACCTTTCACATGCTCACTGACCCATACATCTTTTCCACCTACATTACAAATGGTTGGCTCCTGCATTGTTCCTCTATGTCGCATTCACAAATTTTAGTCATGACTATTTTATGGCAACACTTACCCTATTTCTGTTCAATCAAGGTCATGTATTTAACAGGTACTTGCCACCATATTAGGTAAAAATTGCTTTTCTTGCATTGTTTGTATTCTTTCATCTTATTAGACCTGATCCTTAATATCAATGTCATTAAAATATTGTAAAGTTACTTCAATTTTGCAAGTTTAGCAACTTAAACTAGCAAAAAGCTAGGCAGCAGAACACACCAGAGGTATCAAACACATAAGGGCACCATCCAAGTTGAAAGGTAAACATGCTAGCAGAGTTAAAGAACTGGTGTATTTACTTGGTGCATTCATTGGAAAGTTCACTTCATAACAACAAAAACTGTTGGCTGTAAATTCGGTAATGGACCTAACATTTCTGAGGTGTGCACACAATGTAGATGAAGGCATCTGTTGTGGCTTCTGAGCTTAGAGTGAGCACTCCCTCTGCAGTTCTCTGAGGTACAGACGACCCTTCGGATTTAACCGATTTACTACATCTACTCTCATCACATTTTGCTAATAGTGCTTTGAAAATGTATTCATAAAGCAACTGAATTATTTCTTAACTTAATACACTGCTGAAGTACCACATATGCAGATAGCTGTAACAGTGATCAGTTTTGTTCAGAATGACTCAAGCACATTCATCTCACTACCTTCAATGCTTTGATGCTGTATTGTTGCTCACTGGCCACTTAACATTTTGTTGGAAGAGTCTACAAGGAAGTCAGCTTTCCATAACAATGGAACCCTTTTTGATTTCTCTCGTACGGCCTTGCAAGGGAATGCAATGACATCAATGCTTTATGCTGATCTCATGATCTCAGCTCATCACATCACGTTAAAATTGTTTATGAGTGCTTTTTTTTTAAGTGACAACAAGGTCATAGAAAACCCAGACTTTCTTTGTTAATTCTAAGTGTTTTGTTAAATGTGTAACCTGCAGGAAACCCAACTCAAAACGCCTTACTTTCATTGGAAGCTACAGCACAAATGAATGACTATTTGGAACAAATGTGAAATTAGGTAAATGCTTTAACAGACAGCACTTTGATCAGGGGTACTTTACACTATGATCATTATGTTAATGGACACTCAGAAAGGCACCAATTGACATGAAAGATTTTCATTCTGAACCACAAAACAACAGCAATCCTACCATCTATGTCTGACAGAAGATACTCGGTGTTATCTTGTATTGTGAATTCATTTGCTGCGCTACACTTTTCTTTTAGTTAGCACTTTAAAACTGACTCGCAAGTAATAAGTTGCAAATTGGACCACTACCCAGGAACTAGCCAACATTCTTCATGGGTATTTAAACAACAGCATTAAGTACTGTCGGCATCTCTGGAATGTGCAGTCTGGATTTTACCATTCTAACAATTTCTTTGTCGAGATTTTTCTTTAAAGTGGTAATATATTAATCCAACTAGGAAAACATTGTAGAGGGACTGTGCACCAGTTCAACGCAGAACTGAACAAAAGTGATGAATTAATGCATTCTGTTACCCTACCATTACCTCCTCTTTGTTCAGGCAATGTTTTCTTTATTTTGTGATCAGAGCAATCTGTAAGTCCTAATTAGGTCTCCTGGGTTGGAATGACATTTTTTTTTCTGGCTAAAAATTCCCAGCAAAGTACTCTCAATGAGAGCGGCTGCTTCCGTGTACTTCCACCAGTGCTGCCATTAATGGAATTCTTATCAATGACACGATAGTTATCACTTGGAATAGGATGCTGACACGGTGAAGGAAACTCATATTTTACACCAAAATCCAAACAGGCAAAGTGATTTGTGTCACTATTCGGGAGACGTAAACAGAAGAGCAAAGACAGGATTACCATAAGAGGGAGCAAGCAGGGGGAATTGGCAGGACTTGTCACACCACAGGGAGCAACACCTGCTGCTGGCCTATTATAGATTGACATGGATGGTGAATGGAGAGAATTCCATAAAACACACCATCCCCTGCACTGTGCCGCCCCTCAACAGTGAAAATAGAAGCATGGTTGGAGAATATAGTACTTGGAGAAAATGCGGATAAGCAAATATTAGAATCGGAATACTGTGGGTAAAGCTGTCCCTTGACCAGAGTGCAGAATGAGCAAAAGCAAATCAGCAGCTTGATTTAAATCTTACCTGAATTTTGAGTCCAATAAAGTTAACAAAATGACAATTGTACATGGTGACAGGCAGCTCATTCACTATTACCCCTTTTGCACTTTCACTGAAGACCAATTTTACCTCCAGTACCATTGATTTCATAATGCAAAGGATAGTTTGTCCTAAAGTTCAACTTTGCCAGAACATTATGGTACAAGACATGACAAACATTGAAATGTTTCCGTATCTAATATTCCACTACAATTACAAACCTCTTCATTCATGATTACACATGACTTATTGATAAAGAAAACACAACATAAAATTCACATGCAGCTAACTGAAAAGTTGCAATATATTCACCATGTTCACCCCGATACATCCCTGTCAGTCTCAATGTATTCCTCTGCTCCGAGCAACACATAGTCACATATTTCTGATTTGGTTTAGTCCCTGATTTAAATCATTATTTTGAGTTGAAGAAAATATATCTGTCAATTAAATTGTCATATTTTTGTACTGTAATCTGAATAGATATTGGATTAAAGAGAATATACCTACAATCTATATTATGAATTATAAATGTTGCCTGTTGTAAATATACAAGAATCCAATATCTCTGAAACCAAATAGATTTCAGAACATTTATTGTACTCAAGAGAAACATGTGCACAACTCATAATATTCTTCAAGAAATTCACATCCCAACCTTGAGAGATAATTGGCGATCAGTGCATTTATTTAAATTGCAGGAGAAAGAATTGCATGGACGAAGAAATAAGCGAAATAATCAAAGGAGACAATTCACTTGCACGGTAGACCTCGGCAAGTGAAGAAGCGGTAAAATCAAATTTAAAATGTCTGTGTCCACTGACAGTGTGCCAGCGGTTGACAAATTTGATAATCACAATAACATTGTCAGTAGGGAAATGTTAGGATTTAGACTTTCTGAACAAACTTTTAGTCGCAACTGTCCCAATGATAACTATAGGTAAATGTTTTTCCCCGCTTGATAACTCTGAGGAGTTTAAAATGCAGTATGAAAACTGTAATGGGGAAAATCATACTTATGTTACCTGAAGAAGAAGGAGACGATGGGTTTGGACTATCTTCTTGTGTACTTCCTGTCACGGAGAAGCCGCCTGCAGTTGTGTTATCCTCAGTTATATTGGATGACCCAGGTGTAGTTGACCTGCTAACTGACTGGGAATCTTGGTCACTTCCAGATCCTCGTCGTTCGTCCAGAACGGCCTGGACGCCTTCATCTCCCGGCTTCCTACCCTTCTTATGCACTCTGGAGTGGACGACAACTTGATGATAGGTTCGGAATACTCGGCCGCAGTCTGGGCATTCAGTTGGCTTTTCTTTCATGGTTCCATGATTCTGACCTAATCCGGAAATTTTAAATTCCAGACCTTGACTCATTCCTTGTGCCATGAATTCCCTGCTTCCCATGAGATCATCTTTACCCGAAACGTCGTTCAGGTTACCCCTTTTAGTGCCTTCTGGCTTCTGCTTTGATTTGTCTCCAGCCACTGAAATGAATTCTCCTTTCTTCTTGTCAAAGTTGAGGCCTGCACTGGTCAGGTTTTCTTCCTGGCCATGGTGTTGGTGCTTTTTGGGCAGCACAGCCTGTTCCATTGCCATTCCTCGTGTCACCAGCTGCCAGGCCTGGTAGCTGTTTACTGGGTCAAACTCTGCCACACGGGCTACCGCTTGCAAGCGCTCCATGCAGCTAGCCTTTAATGGAGGCGCCAGGGTCAGACATCCCAGTAAGGAACGTTTTTCCCCTTCTACGACACCACGAGTCGTGCTACTCATGGGCACTAATAGCTTCCCAAGCATTTCCTTCTCTTTCCGCACAATTTCTGCTTTGTTATAATGGAGCTGACTTTGTTCATTTAAGCTCAATTTATCAGGTGATAAAAAGCCACTCTGTAAACAAGATACGTACGCTGAATAAACATTCGAGTGGGAATCTTGCACCATATTATTTAGAGTCACAGGCACCTCTGGGTCACTTTGAGTTGTGTTCTTCACAGCTAATTTGTTAAGATGCACCTTCATGTGGTTCTTGAGAAACCAGGGCTCCTTGAATCGTCGTCCGCAGATTTGACAGCTATGCTCAAAAGAATCCTTGTGCTTTCGCATGTGACCCTTCAGGAACCAGGCCTGGCTGAAGATCTGACCACAGACTTCACAGCGGAACTCATTGGTAGGTTGCTCTCCGTTCCCACTCGACCCTTGACCTGGCACTGACTCGGCAGTTATGTGTGCTTTCTCCACATGACTAATCAGGTCCTCCTCCTGAGAGGCCGCAAATTCACAAAGGGTGCACTTGTAGGGTTTGTGAAGTATTCGAATGTGTCGGTCCAGCTCTTCACGTTTCTTAAACTTCCCCTTGCAAAAGGTGCACCTGAATCCCACAATAGCAGCTGCTGGCTCTTCTGACGCACCTGTAGACTTGGGACTACAGATTGTATTCGAAACATCCGAGCCGCTCTGACTGGCTGGTAAAGGCAAGCTGCTGGAACTAACAACAGCCTGATGCTGTTTCCCATCAGCCCTCGGCTGGCCTAAGCCACTTTTCATCTGTTTATCCCTAAGGATAGCCCGTTCTTCCAGCTCATGTAGGAGCCTATTCTCTTCTCTGACCCTTCCGCGACCTTTCCCAAGATTCCCAAGTTTGTGAGTGCGGAGATGAATCTTCAAGTTGCCTTTCTGAGCTGCCCTGTGATCACAGTAAGGACATTTGAATGGTTTTTCTCCAGTGTGAGTGCGCATATGGAGTGACAAAATGCTGTTAAACCGAAAGCGCTTACCGCAAATGGGGCACGGGTACTTTCTGGATTTTTTTGCGTCATCTTCTGTGCCATTCATCTGTGAAATAATGCCAAGGTTCTGTCCGTTTAAGAAGTGTTGAAGGTCAACTCTCCCGTTCAGACCCAAGTTAGTGTCAATGTCTGTATTTAGCTGATTTGCCAGCATGGTCATTTGGTTGCTGATTGGCTGGTTAGCCACAGTCATGTGATGCTTTTCCTCCAGTGAAATTGCTGCTTTCTCCTCGGGGGTCTGTCTGGTCTGAAGTTCTGGAAAGGCATGCCCCAGTTGTGTTGTCAACTGATGCAGCTTCTGCGTTATTGGATACTGGCCATTGAGAACTGGTTTGTTGAGCTGGACATCAGCTTCAGGCACTGCTGAAGATACACCAAGGCACAAACTTGCTTCCTCCATTCCTAATATCGAAAACAAAAGGTTTCTGTTAAACCATTACAGCAACTTTAACAATAGCATAGAAACAATGTTACTGTACAAAATTGCAATTTTATTTCAATAAAAATACAAATAAAACTTCGATCTAAGATTTTCTTGGCTTTGCAACTCCATTTCTGGATTAGAACAATATAGAACAATGAGCTGCCTTTATACTAATTTCACAAAACACAGATAAAACAGTCAGCCTGGCCTTAATTTCAAACCATCAAACAAAAAATATTCAATTACGCTTCTGTAAATTCGAGTTTAACATTTGATTTCCTCCTTATTATTCTCTTGATTATTAACATTTGCAATTCTGAATAATCGATGAGCCACACTGAATTATTCCCCATGCCTGCATCTACTCAATCCAATTTTATACCTTTGTCATGCTGAGCTAAAGTGGTCTGAGACGTTTACCCTTTAATATGTCTGCGCCTTAGCTTATGTTTTCTTCGGAGACATGCAAAATCATCTTAAACGCATAACATTAGAATGAGAAATGATTGAATTGTCATTCATAACAACTGCACTTCTATCACAAAACTAGGTTTTCCGATTGAAAATTAAAGGTGGTTTTGTTTTTAGGGAACCAGCATCTTTCAAAGCTGATTACCTAGTTGCTTTGTTATTGGCTGCTATAACCTGGGATTAAACTGAAATCATCATCAGTATTGCAACTAAGCTTCAAAAAAATATCTTCAATTAAAGAGGTTGAAATAGCTAAACTAAGATCACAAAAGTTCAATAATGCACAAACATTTTATTTTCTATGTTACACACATCAGATTTCAAGGCATTGGCAAAATCATTTGGAATACCCACCCCTCTTTTTAAACGGAGTGCATCATCATTCAGATCTCAGTTACCAATTACCAATTCGCTGACACACAGATGTTTCAATTTTATTTATTAGTGTCACAAGTAGGCTTACATTAACACTGCAATGAAGTTACTGTGAAAATCCCCTAGTCGCCACACTCCGGTGCCTGTTTGGGTACACTGAGGGAGAATTTAGCATGGCCAATGCACCTATGATGTGGAGATGCCGGCGTTGGACTGGGGTAAACACAGTAAGAAGTCTCATAACACCAGGTTAAAGTCCAACAGATTTATTTGTGCTACCAAATAAACCTGTTGGACTTTAACCTGGCGTTGTGAGACTTCTTACAATGCACCTAACTAGCATGTCTTTCAGACTGTGGGAGGAAACCGGAGCACCCATAGGAAACCCACGCAAACACGGGGAGAACGTGCAAACTCCGCACAAACAGTGGCCCAAGCCGGGAATCGAACCCAGGTCCCTGGCACTGTGAGGCAGCAGTGCTAACCACTGTGCTACCGTGCCACCCCAGTTAAAAGACTGTCGTGCATCTTGCACTTCTTCTGCCATTTTCTGTTGCTTCAATACTGTCAGCCAGACCACTTTTGGCTGAAATATTTGCTCCTGCATTACTTTGGCAGTAATATCAAAATTCCACAGAACTGTTGGGTCTGACCAAGTCCTTACACATCCCTGCTCAGGACAGTTTCGTCCACTTTCAAACAAGACTCAGAACATACTAAAGGCTGCAAACATTTTTATTGCAGCAGACAACCGATATTATGATAAACCTCTGTTCGGGGTCATTAAGCAGCTGAAAACATTTCAGTAAAAATAGGCCAAGGATTTAAGCTTGCATATTAGCCCAGAGGGTTGGGATACTGAACAAGGACATTTTATTTTCTGCCTGCTAAAATCAACATTGTAGATGTTTTGATATTTGAAATAACAGTGAACCACAAATATGCAGCATCTCTGTGAAGTTTATTCTGTTGCACAGTGTATAGCATTGAATAAGGTTCAACGTGTTATGATTTAATTGGTTATACTGAAGCTATACTAGGCAATCCTAGTTCAAAATAATAAAAAAACTGAAAGACTGAAGTGTTAAGTTTAATGCAACTGTGTGTTAATCCAGCTACAGTTCTTGCTTCAGAACAAATCCCACATCGCTAGCATACTATCTAATATTGTTCCAACGGAAAGTGCTGTACCGATTTAATATTAAAAATCTGCTCCCTTCCACACCTCATAGCCCCATTCCTCCATGCAATTGGGGAGATGGACATATGGGCTGCAAACATTAGCACAGCTCTGTCATATTGCCAGCATAATGCAAGGGTACTAAGATGTGATGAACAGTGTCAGTTTTCTCACTTAGTGGCCTGGCTAGGAACTGATAAAACTTACCACATATGCTGGTTACTGGGTTTCAGTGTCAGCAACAATTGGAGCATAAACTTACGAGAACAGCACTTGAGCATCTAGTTTTTTTAAGCTGACCATCCAATATATATTTCCCTAATCACACAGTCAAATTCAGTCGCTTGAAATACATTTCTGAAATGCTATTTTTAATCCTATTATTTGGAATTTTCCAAACCAGAGGGGGAAAAAAATTTAGTAATGTAAATAGATGACTGATGTTCACCATTTCAGATGAATCCTTACCCTGGTTTTAAAAAGCGCTGAATAAAAAGTTCAGAAACGCAAACTTGTATGCACATCTTGATGTTTAAAATAGTGTCATGTTAAAATGAGAAGCATTTTCAGCAAACATTTGCAAGTAGACTCTGAATGACTCACTGCAATTTAAACTGTGCACCATAAAATTTGTACAGACCTTGGCAATAAAGATTGATTATAAAAATTTTTTCATTATAATGTTATCTGTTATGAATTTGTGATTAGAGATTACAGTCATATATTACAGCAAATCATACATGACAGTTAACCCCTTGAGAACGGAAGCACTTTTTAAGTTTCTTTTGTTCTCCTATGGTTTTCTGAAGGTTGCCTTTTTACTATTTTCTTCCAATTTGCCCCATTTTACTGAATGTATCAACTTGCTGCTGTTTCTCTACAGAGGTTGATAATCATCGGTACCTCGTCCTGGTGAGCATCTGTTATTCAACCCTGGCCAAGGGCAAAAGAGAGAGAGAGAGAGAAGGTAGCAGGGACTGGGTGATATCGGACTGGACTCTGGATGTCAAACTTGGCAGAGCTTTATAAATGGTGGATGGGTCTGGGATTTAGAAGCCTAGCCAATGATGCCCACATCCCGTAAAATGAATTTTAAGAAAGTCCCAGCCCCATTTCTGGCACTCTCCATTTTTACCAACAGGGGGAAGGGAGAGGGGTGTGATTTGTATACCGAATCTGGTTGGCCATTTGAAAATAGTGCAGAGTTTATCTGGATCACATTTTCGCTCCTCCAAAAACCTTAAACCTGCAATGTGTAACCCATGTCTTAACGATGGGGGCATAATTGCTTCTGAAGCCTCATTTAAGGTGTGTACATCTTGCATAGAATTACACAAACTAACAATTTAAACACTAAAGCCATACTTCAGAGATTGAGTTGGTGGTTGACCTCAAAGAATAAAGAACAAAGTACAGTACAGCACAGGCACAGGCCATTTGGCCCCCCAAGCCTGCGCCGATCACGTTTACCTATCTAAACCAACTGCTTATATCCCTCTATTCCCAGTTTGTTCATATGCCTATCAAGATGTCTTAAATGTGGCTAACGAAACTGCCTCAACCACCTCACTTGGCAGTGAATCCCAGGCCTCTGTGTAAACAACTTCCCCCACAGTCCAAAGAAGGTGTGAGGGTGGCTGTGAATGAGGAAGGGCAGATCCATGTGGCTCCTCTGGGATATACTTGGCTTTGGGTGGTCAGGTGAGTGACAGTGCAGATGACCTGGCTTCCTGGAAGAAAAGTGTGCAGTTTCGGAAGGAAGCTTAAAGAAATGGTTATAGCACCTTCCCACATAGGGCTACAGAGGCAAGGCAGCAGCAGCAATGTGTGGACAGAGCCAGGGTTCCCAGCATGACGTGACAGAACCACTAGAGAGAGCAGCAAGGGGGGGGGGGAGAGATGTTAATCTTAATAAAGGATGTACTGTAGCTGAATAAATTTCCTCCACATGGCTAAAAGGCAGTCTAAGCAAAGGCTGCGAATGACAGGAGAAATAGTTCAAGAGATCTCTGCCATGTCAAGAAAGACCTCGCCCCTTAATCAAATGGTTCCCATGCCCTGCCTGTTGCAGTCAAGGTCACTCTGGCCTTCAACCCCTACGCAGCCAGCTCCTTCCAAGACTCTGCTCTAGACATCTCTCAATCAGCCACCCAGGAGTGCATCACTTCCATCACCGATACACTCTTTCCTTGGGTGGGGAAACATTAACTTCCCCACAGATTTGTCATTGCAGACACAGAGGGCAAGGGAGTTCTCCTCCATGGTTGGCTGTCCATAAGTTCAAGATGTGATAGATTGTACCCACATCATTATCAGAGCATCATCACAGGAGCTGGAGAGATTCATGAACAGAAAATCATCCCATTCCATCAACATCCTGATTGTCTGCCACTGCACTAGGCCTTCCTGCTCCTATATGCAAGTTATCCCAGCACTTGCCCAACCCTCATTCTGAGGCAGTCACACCTGTCATAACATTTCCAGTCTAGTCCCAGGGCTGTGCTTGTTTTCTGGAGGACAAAGGATAAGCCTTGAGGAGGTGAATGCTTACTCCCTTGCACCGAATGGAGATGGAGCCCCAATATCACTGGAAGCTCAACTATCTGCAGAAGAGGACTTTCATTAAACTAGGCTGATGCAGTTCAGAAGCCTTGGCTGCTCCTCTGAGTTCCAGCACCTTGACTCCAGTACTCACCTACAAGGTGGCAAGGATAGAGGTAGCATGCTGATTGGTATGACACAGCGAAAGGACATTGATATCAAGGGGGCACAGAGCAAGAAAGGAGCCTTCTTGTCAGCTATGGTGGAGGGTAAGGAGGACCCTCTCACCCCAGATAGAGATGCCACCGAACAAAGCATGACAAAGGGAGACATCCTGAGGGGCAGCCCCAGTTACCCATGGCCAGATCCATCGAGGAGGGCATTGCCACAGGGACATCTTAATACAAAGGCGGTTCTCCAAAGGCAGCCTCGAGCACATTCAGCACCATGTGCCCGGCAATCTCTTCCCGATATGTGTCCAACAACATTAGCGCCACACATCTTCCAGGAGATGTCCATCTCCAACAAGCGAAAATGTCAACAACTGCCTTTGAAATTTACTGGCATCACAATGGCTGAATTCTAGACCATCAACACTCTGAGTTAACCAGTGTTCAGGGATTGACATCAGATAGGCTGTGAATGAAGAGCCTGCAAGTGTGTGGTGAGCATCAGTACATGCAGATATGAGTGCTGGGCCAACAGAGTCCAACGCCGGCATCTCCACATCCAACAGGAATGGAGCAGCTCTGCACTGTGCAGGATGAGGCTGCACATGCAATGGCCACACCATTGAGTTCTTCTGACTTCCACTCCCCCCACCACCAACATACTGTGTCGTCAGTGTGTGACCTACACAACATGCAGCGCAGCAACTCACTCAGCTTCCTCATCAGCCCACAGCCTCTTTCAGCAAAAGCCAAAGGCCTCATTCACATGAGAACTTCCACACACACAACCTTCACTCAAAGACATATACAATCCTGACCTGTGACAGAACCACTGTGCGTTCACTGAGGCAGAGTTGAAATCGTATTACTGCCTTTATCACATCACTGTGGGTCGACCTACAGCAGGTAGAGTGCCATTTCTCATGAAATGTGATAAGCAGAACATCCTCTTTCTAGAGTACACACAACCCAAGGCCAGTGCCTCGCTGGGCTTCTATTGCACTACCCTTTCAAACATGCTGGCCCCATGACAATGAAGAAAGGCACACAGATAAGTAAGGTTTCACACTTGGTGAGGTGCTGCACATAATCTGTGTCTGCTCACATGCCGGGCCTTGAATATTGAGTTGGATACAGACTGGTCTTGCTAGGGCTGCATCATGAATGTTGGGTGGGTTCACCTTAGGTGTGAGTGCACCTACAGGGCATCGCGTGTTCCCGAGCAAACAGGCACTAGGCTGGCCTGCTCTCTCTGAGTGACATTTGGTTGTGATAACAATGTGTGGTTGTAAGGGTTACAGGCAGACACACTTGGGTATCCACACCTGGATATTTGAGAGATAAAGAGTTACATGGTAGGGCTAAGGATCCATGTGCAGAGTACACATAACAGCCTCTGAGATATAATACTTATATGATTTACTGCTGAGCGTCATCCCCTGCTGGGACTTCCAAGATGCAAACATCTGCATGACAGGTGTTGTGAGGCTCTTTGAATAGTGAGTGACTGTCGTGTGGTCATTCCATACACAAGTCCAAGAGGCAGCATAAAATCTGTCGATTCCAAAGGAAGGCCTATGATGGACCACCTATTGTAGCATTAATAACCATTTGGTCAATGTTCACAGTTTCTGCTCACATGAATGTTTTCTGAAATCTACTTGATGAACAATGCATCTTCCTCCCACTTGGCAAGGCGACCCGGGCAACCCTTTATATTGGGCCAGAAACAGGAAATGCCCTCCTCCTGATTGGGGCAGATCCCAATCTGCCTCCACCCCTGATCTCCTGCCTAGGTCAATGGGTCTGACTCTATTTTGTCTCCACCTCCCCAATCGAAAATGGAGTGTGGAGAGATGCTTTATACTGAGGCAGGTCTGCCAAGTTGGGAAATTTTAGTCGCAAAAATCTGGTTCAATATAACTAAGCCTGATTCTGCTCTAATCAACAGAGAATCATAGAAAGTTTACAGCAATGAAAGTGGCTGCTTGGCCCACTATGTCTGTGCAGGCTGAAAAATGAGCCACCCAGCCTAAGAATTTCCTCATCTCCCCTCTAGTCTTTCTACCAATCACTCTAAATCAATGCCCCCTCGTCAGTGACATATTCATATCTTCAGTTGGGGGCGGGAGGTGGGGGAGGGTCACTGGATATTTGGCAAGAAAGGAAATTCTAGCATATATTCTCCTCCCTTACCAAGGGTAAGGGCACATGCCAATTTTAGTACTTCTACTGTCCCTTTGCGAGACGAAACTTAGGCCAGGGGCTGAACCTGGGACTTTCATCGTTTGTAAAGCTCAGCTCCTCACTGGGTAAAGGCTCGAACATTTCTGAGAGGACTGTCTTCCATGAAAATGAATGTTTTCAAATAATACTCTTCTGAGTTGTAATAATGAATTTCATAAAACGTAGCAATGGAAAATTCAAAGAAGTTTTGAATATGGAACTTATATTTCCGCACCTTAAGCTGCATTTAGAGAGGAATTACTCACTGATGAAGAACAGCAGATTCCAGTCAGAACACCTGAGTTTGAATCTGAAGTCTGTTTCTCATTCTCACTGAGGTAACCTCTGTCGACTAGTTTTGCAGTTTCTAAGCCACTGCTTGGAATTCCTAGCGATGGCAGAGCATTGCATCTCAGCTGCGGTAATCAAACCTTGCCTTGTAATAAGAGCCTCCTGTTGGTTTTAGACAAAGTTGCATTGTCCGCGGCCACACAGTTCTCCAGACTGCGGGCGCTCTCACCTTCTCGGCTGAAGGAAGACATTGTGGGGATTAGAAAATAATAAGAAAGGCTTGCATTTATATAGCGCTTAAATGACCACCTGATACCTCAAAGGGTGTGACAGCCTCAATGAAGCACTTTTGAAGTATCGCCACTGCTGCGATGTAGGAAACAACTAAAGTGAACAAAGTAATGATACTTTTAGTTTTGTGAGAAGCTGAAACTTCTTGTTCTTCTGTTCCGACAAGTGTAGTTCACTGCTTAAAGGTATCTCGCCTCTATATTTTGCAGCACAAAATCTGTTAACGGGTCATTTTTCAGGGCCTGTACTTTAATTTTAATGACTAATTTTGGTAAAACTTCCAAATTACATGAAAAAACATGTCCATCAAACCTTAATTCTTAACCAATTTTTTCTTTTTTTGCCAAATTTTCTCCCATTCCTCCTCTTCATTTTCTGAAGTTAGTGACATGTTGAGCATGGCAGCTCTCTGGCACCATCCTTTCTAATTCCCATTCATCGTGCCAATGAGTGCAAGGAAGTTATTCACCCCTCACAGCCACAATATGGGCCTGCCCTTTTCCACGCTGGCACAGTGGTTAGCACTACTATCTTACAGCTCCAGGGATCTGGGGTTCGATTCCCAGCTTGGGTCACTGTCTGTGCGGAGTCTGCACTTTCTCCCTGTGTCTGCGTGAGTTTCCTCCGGGTGCTCCGGTTTCCTCCCACAGTCTGAAAAACGTGCTGGTGAGGTGCATTGGCCATGCTAAATTCTCCCTCTGTGTTCCCCAACAGGCGCCAGAGTGTGGCGGTTAGGGGATTTTTTACAGTAACTTCATTGCAGTGTTAATGTAAGCCTACTTGTGACACTAATAAATGAAAAAACTTTGGCATTTTCCAGCTGGTGTTGCTGAGCAGCACCCAGCCAGGAGGAGAATCATGGCTGATTTTCCCTTTTCCATCTCTGAAGATCCTGACTGTTCAGTACTGGTAGATTGAATCTTTTTATTTACACTCTCTGTTTTGCATGTACCATTCCATTAGCCATGGGGAACATTTTAAATTCCATTTTTTTTTAAAAACTTCCGTAAATATTTAAATATTATTCATTAATTATTAGTTAACTAATACCACTAAACACAGCAGGTTATAAATATGTCATAAAATAAAAGCAGCTAATTAGAAAACTCACACTATGATAACTGTTGTGAAATCCATTAACATTCATATTTGAAATGAGATGGCCTATTTAGTCCAATTAAAATAACAAAATTTATTTTTAAAAATTCTATGCAAAACCAATGCAATTTTGACATTAGAGATGCATGTCTAGAAGTGAAAGGACATCTACAAATTTCAAATACCTCCTTGGATATAGGTTTAATTAAACTCCTGTCTCCTTTTTCACTGTCCATAGAAAGTATCGGCTTTCCGACTGATTGGCTAATACTGTCAAATCCACTTATATCCAATTCAGAACTGACCAATAAAGTTTACAGGTCTCGATTTGCTCTTGTTCATTTCAGTTCAAGTTACTTTGATACAAGTCTATGCAAATTATGGGGAAAATAAAATGAATGTATAACCACATTTAAATGCAAGTCAGATAATATCAATGGAATGTAGATGTTCTGGGTTAAGAATGTTACAGCAAAATGCAGCATTCCTGCCTTGACTGAGGATCTTGGATGTGAAAAGTCACCTCTTATTTTACCACAAATCTCTGCTTCTGAGATGATTTTCTGGAACAGGTGCAGACCTCAAACCCAATTGTTTATCCTCACACATCTAAGCGTTCTTCGTGGTGGAACTTTTTTTTCTCACACATTATCATCGCACAGCAACATAAGAAGATGTGTTTTTAAAGAAAAAAGCGTCAATCACTTCATGAAAGTTGATGCATGGGCGACATGCTTGAGGAAGTCATAAAAAAAGACATTGCCCAACCAATCAGGAATTAATTCTAAATGATGAAAGAGTTCATGTGCCCGTGACACCGAGAGCAAAATCTCCAATATTAAAATATACCACAATTAGAACTGAAAAAATAGATTACACGCCAAGCTTTCAAACCAGCATGTCTGGCTGATCTGAAGATACGCAACGTACTATTAAAACAGAAGAATGGGTTTCGGTAGTTCGACAAACGTGAGAAATGGGTCAAATGTTGTTAACATGGAGCGACATAGACACCGCGGCAAATAATAACTACTTCTGAACAGCCACATAATTCAGCTTCTGACATGGAAGTGTACGACTGAAAACAGCAAAGTACTCCACCAGACACCATGCCAGAGTCCTCACAACTATCACAGCACATAACAGACACCCGCGAATCCCCAAACAAAAGATTTAAGTTAGTGACAGATGGCAACGTAGAGGACTTTCATCATGCCAACCAGTGCAAAAATACCCAAAAGGAAACCAAAATTTTTGATCACCTTCATCTGACAATATGGGGAAAAAAACTACCAGTTTATACAGCAGCCCCAGGTGGGCACAATTCTTACATAATGTTTTCCTCTCAGTAAAGTGAGCATAATGTGATAAATCTGAGACCACAACACTACATTCCAAGTTACAAAGCACTGACAGACATCCTTGATCCCACGTTACTAATACACAGTGGGGACAGACCTTCACTTTTCAAAAAAAAATGGTTTCATTGAATCAAAACAAAAGATTAAAACAAGTGGGGAAGGATGGTGGAAACTCTGTTGAAAATGCTGTAGACAGGAGGACAGGCAAACTATGTGAAAGATGAGAGTTCGGACATTATAATTCAAAAATAAGCTTACTAGCACAAATGCCATCTTATACTCTGGTATGTGAAGTGTTAGATCTTTACAGACTCGAGTCGAGATAGGGGACAAAGCTTTAAATAGTAAAGAAAATAAATACAAATTCCTGGTGTATACAAGTAGAATTACGGATCAAAGCATGGAACAGCACAAATCGAAAGGATATCTTTGATGAATTTGCAAGCATTTGCAGCTGAAATTAAACTGGAGTCCCAATAACTGCAGACAGATATTACATGCTTATGGAAACAAAAACATAATAAGTCAATTCCTTCCACTTCTATGAACTCAGAGGCCTAAACCTGGATAACGTTGGTTTTAGCCACAGTCATTGGGCTCCGTAAAATCAGTAGCTTGACAATTATCAATTAGAATGAGCACAACTCTGAAATACAACCCAAGAAAATAGACAGCAAAGAATTCAATTTGCTAGCACTTTATAGAAAAACTAAATGAGACGGAAATCCCTGAGACCGGCAGTACACAGATTACTGGATCTACGTTCCTACAGAACATAAATTCAGTCAACAAATGAAACAATCAACTCATATTGAAATATAAAGGATGGGCTGATAGGAAAAGATCCATTGAGCCTTCTTCAACCAAACCTGCCTGTACTCTTTTGAATAAAGCATCCTTATCTTCTGGATTTTTACACATCAAAACACAGCACACCAGCCAAAAGCAACTATTAAAATTTAACAGCTGCTTTTAAGTATCCAGTGGGAGTTATGTGGGCTGAGGCCGAGGAAGATGCCAACCCCTCACAGCGTGGCATCCAAAAGACGTTAACACCTGGGCCTCACCCACATAGTCACCCGCCAGTCTCCTGCCAGCTGACTGGCAGAAGGGAGCAACAAAAGGCAACTGCCTGGGACCTAAAGGGATGGCCCCTGGCAATCAGCTCAGTGTTTGGGTGATGGTTTTGGGTGGCACTGCAGTCAGGGGAGGGCAGGGAAGGCCAAGATTTCCTTGTGCACTCTGGTTCCGCCTGACACGCAAGGAAAGTGTGTTAAAGGTGATCCTTTCACCTGTTCGAAAGGGCAGTTAAGATTACAAGCTGGGCGATCAGGGTGGGTACACGACACTCGCCATTTTAACTTCATTTTAACTCACTCATCTGCACGACTGGCAGGGTTAAAATTCACCCCTAAACCTTTATACAATATCACAGCAGAACAAAAAAGAATCTATTATTACAAACAGTTCTTATTGCTTCCTCCTGGGACTGAATGTTTCTCAGTGTTCGGAGATGTGTTTCAGTGCATGAATGGCCACACTTATGTCCGGATTTTCGCCATGACATAAAGTCTCGATTGTGGCAGAAATCCTGGACATGGCCAAAATTTACAATCCCGCCCCTGAACCTGGCATTTCCCATCCTTGCAGGAGCGGGACTGGGGTTGGGCTGGGGATTGTGCATGCACAGTTTGCAGAGGCAGCTGGGCATTTAAATTACCAGCTGTCTCCACTGAGGTGGGACTTTGGAAGCAGTAAGTGTGCGAATTTGAAAAGTAAGAGGAGGTCTGAACTTGGTGCATGTTTTTGGATAACTAGGAAGCCCCTTTAGAGAGGAAAGGTATCTCTTTGAATCGGGTCCTGGATTACCTTTGGGAAAGATAAGGCACCCTTTGGATTTGTGTAAAGTAAACATGATTATGCACTTTTTATGTACAAAATCATTGGAACTATCGAGATATCAAAGAGCTGTCCAGCTGTTGAGGAATTGTTCCAGCTGTCAAGGAGTTATTAAAGAGCAGTCCAGTTGTCAAAAAACTGTTAAAGCTCTATCCAGCTGTCAAGGAACTGTTATGGAACTGTCTAACTGTCCAGGAACTGCCCAGCTGTTCAGGAATAGTCCAGCTGTCAAGGAACTATCAATAAACTTTTCAGCTGTTAAGGAACTGTCCAACGTCAAAACTGTCAAAGATGTATAGGAAGTATCAAACCTATCAAAGCTATTCAGGAAATGTCAAAGTTGTGAACAAACTGTGCAAGACTACTAGGTGAGTTGGCATGGAGGGGATAAGAGAAAAGGGTGATGGGTAGGAGCATAGGTTGTTATGAGTTAGCATTACGTTGGCTTTGGGGAATGGGGAAAATGGGTGTGGATAGGGGCAGAGATTGCTTTGGTTGGCATGGATGGGCCATAAGGAGTGTGGGGGTTGAGGTTGGTGAGGGGTGAGAGTGGAAGGAATGCTTTTAAAAAATTTATTTTTTAAATCTGCTTAAACACGGTGCTGATGCACGGGGGCAGGCCTTGCGCCCAGTCCACCTTCGCACCTGGCAGCCTGCACATTCATTCAGGCATCACCTGCACCGAATCCTGTTTCAGCCTACCAGCAATCACAATGCCTACCCACCCCCAGCCCAGCTACACCTACATTCCATTGTCCTCTTAAACCCCCTGTGCTAACCTTTGTCTTACATATTACCATGGCCCTTTATAACCCTAATGCAAGCTTAGTGCCAACTGAAGCCACCCCATGTCCGTTACACACTACTTATCCTCCCTCCATACCAACTCACCTCATATCCATCATGGTAAAACCTCAGGAACCATGCTGATGTGTCTATTGATGATATCACTATTTCAAAAAAACACACTGATAAAAAAAATCAATGCATTAAATTTCCTCCAACTAATCTCTTATGAAGACAAAGATTTCTATTGTATATTCACTTGGAGCTGTCAATCAAACCTAACTTTCCCAAAGATGTCCTGGGACCATATCCAAAGGGGTACCCTACCTCAACACTATATTCTGCACTCTCTCCTTTCCTTCTCCCCTATAATTGATGAACAGTATGCCTTTTCTGTATGTTGCACAAGAAACAGTACATTTCACTGTATCCCAATACATGTGACAATAAAAAATCAATTCAATCACTCCATTGGATTCAATTCCAAAAGGGTATCCTGGTTTTCCAAACAAATTCACAAGGATCAGACCCTTGGCCTGGATTTTCACCATATCAGAAAGGCCGTCATTGCAAAATCCCAGAAATAATTGTAATGTTGAAGTTCCGCCCTGAACATAGCATTTCACACCTCCACAGGGGCAGGATTGGATTCGGGCTGGAGTTCACGCATGTGCAATTTGTGGAGGCAGCTGGCCATTTAAATCACCAGCTGCCTCCACTGAAGTGGCAGAACAGGAGTGTGGGGTCCAGAGTGTGTAGAATAGAACAGGTAAGGGGATATGTTTTGATAGCCAGGGTCCCCCTTTGGAGATGTAAGGCAGCTATTGGGATAGCTAAGATACCATTTGGGAGAGATAAGGCACTGTTCAGGATTCTTAAAAGTTAACATGGTTATACACTTTTCACGTACAAAATCATTGGAACTGTCAAGTTCTCAAAGAGATATCGACAGTCAGGGAACTGTCCAGCTGTCAAGGTACTGTTAAACAACTGTCCAACTGTCAAGGAACTGTCCCGTTGTCAAGGAAATGTTAAACAGCTGTCCACCTGTCAAGGAACTGTCTAGCTGAAAGGAACTGTCCAGCTGTCAAGGGATTGTTATAGAACTATCCACCTATCAAAGAACTGTTATGGAGCTGTCCAGCTATCAAAACTGTCACAGATATCCAAGAAGTGTCAAAGTCATGAAGGAACTATCCAAGGGTACTAGATGATGTGGCATGAGTTGGCATTAAGTTGACACGAGGGTATGGGGGCAATGGGATGAATAGAGGGGCACTAAGTTGACACAGCGGATAAGGATGACCCTGAGGGTTAGGTGTAGGGGCACTACATTGGCACACGGTATGAGGGCCATGGGGGTCAGTGAGGGACATGGATTGCCATAGAGCACGTGGGGTTATGGAGGTGAGTGAAGGCAGGGGTTGGCATAGATGGGGCAGAAGGAACATATGGGGGGGGTTGAGGGATGAGAGCTGGAGGAATTTTTCAAATTTTATTAGTACTTTTCAGTTATTTAAACATAGCATCTCAGCATAGAGGCAGACAGTGGGCCCAATTTTACCATTGCATTGCGCCTGTTTTCAGGCACGAAAGCTTGGTAAAGTTGGGCGTGAGACAATTCGCATGATCCGTGCCCACATCTGCACAGATGCTCACTTTACCAAGGCCCGGAATGGCTGCGATCATGCCTGAAACAGGCGTGACATCAATTTAAATGCATTTGCATACATTTAAATTGACTTAATGAGCCGGACGCCCAATCTTACCGGCATTTCCCCCTTTACCATTGCGTTCGCCGTCCAGATTCGGCATGAAACAGACATGCTCGGCAAAGGTCTATTTCAGGCACTCCAGCTTCTGAAGAGGTAAGTTCAGAGCTTCCAGCGGCTTTCTGACTCAGATCAGTGGTGCGGGGGGAGGGAGGCAGGCCAGATCATTCTCTGGTGGGGGGGGGGGGGGAGGAGGAGGCGGGTCAGATGTATCTCTGGTGGGGGAGGGGGGGAGGAGGAGGGCCAGATGTATTGCTGGTTGTTTGGAGGGGGTGGGGGAGGCCCAATCATTCTCTGGCTGCGGGGTAGGAGGAGGGAGGCCCGATCATTCTCTGGTGGGGGGCGGGGAGGGAGACCAGATGCTTTGCTGGTGGTGGGGGGGGGGGGGAGAGCCAGATTGCTCTTGGGGGCATGGGGGGTAGGCAGAAGGAGGGAGGCCCGAACATTCTCTGGTGGGGGGCGGGGGGGGAGGGAGGACAGATGGCTCGCTGGTGGGGGTTGCGGAGGGTTAAAGGGGGTCCGCTGCCACTCTGCAGGCAATCGGTGGGGGGGAAGTGGGGCAGGGAGTCGCGATCGGTCTGGGTAGCGGGGGGGTGGGTGGATAAGGGGGACAGTTATGTTGTAGGGGTGGGACGATATCTGTGGGGGCCATTGCGTCCGAGCCGCTTTATCCACTTTTTGTGGTCCGGGAGGGATGTGACAGAGGCGCGTTTCTCGATTTTCTTTCACTGCGCATGCGCAGTTCAAAGCTCCGATCGGAGCAGCAGCGTTTCGGGCACGATAAACCCCGCCCATTCAGGCCCGCGATTTTTTTTTCAGGTTAAGTGCATATGGGGCGCCTGAAAGGAGGCTTTCAAGTCGGATCTGGATCACTCCAAGATTCAGCACTTAGAATCAAAATGGTAAAATCGCCCCTGTCCGTTCCTCCTCTGCACCCAGCAGCCTGTATTCTTTCCAGGGTCCACTGCCCTATTCCCTGTTTCACTCTGCTTTCCTTGAATGAAAATCCAACCTGCGGATAGATATTTTTGAAGATTGAGCTCGCCAAACTGAATAATCGACTAACTCATTGAATCCAACCCAGGGATTATAATTTGGGCCTGTTTCTACCTGGTAAAATCTGCACTTTGGGCTTCGGACACCTGCCTCACCAAAATCACACGAGTGGAGGTTGGCTTATATAGGCTGCTGCCTCTGTGAGCCAGGAATGTGCTATTTAGAAGCTGCCCCCTTCCCCTGCACCTTGTGAAAATGGCAGGGTCTGGGATCGGGGTCTGGATTTGTGGATTTGGGCTTTTGTTGGCACTTTCATGCAAACAGTGAGCCTCTCCAGAGGCAGATGTGTGTTTAGCAAATTGGGCTTTCATTTTCACACAAACAGCCTTGGTGAAAATTTAGGCCCTAAGACGCCCGCCTCCACTAATATTGCTCATTTTGCTAATATTGCTCAGTGGGGGAGCATCTTGGGGATAGTGATCATAACTCTATCTCCTTTACGCTAGCATTGGAAAGAGATAGGATCAGGCAAGCTAGGAAAGTGTTTATCTGGAGTAAGGGGAAGTATGAAGCCATCAGGCAGGAGATTAGAGGCGTAAATTGGAAGGAGGCATTCTCGAGGAAAAGTACTGAAGTAAGGTGGCAGATTTTCAAGGAATGTTTGGCTGGAGTTCTGCATGACAACGTTCCGATGAGACAGGGAGGTGTTGGTAGGATACGGGAACCGTGGTGCACGAAAGCTGCGCTGAACCGAGTGAGAAAGAAAAGGAAAGCGTACAAAAGGTTCAGAGAGCTAGGCGATGATAAGGATCTAGATGAGTATACGGCTTGTAGGAAGGGACTTAAGAAAGAAATTAGGAGAGCCAGAAGGGGTCACGAGAAGGCCTTGGCAGGTAAGATTAAGGAGAAGCCTAAGGCTATCTATAAATATGTGAAGAGTAAAAGGATGAGATGTGAAGGAATAGGACCTATAAAAGGTGAAGGTGAGAAAGTCTGTACAGAACCGCAAGAAATAGCAGAGGTGCTTAATGAATATTTTACCTCGGTATTCACGGTGGAAAAAGACCTGGGTAGATGTACTACAGGATTGAGCCGGACTGAAAAGATTGAGTATGTGGACATTAAGAAAGAGGATGTGTTGGAAATTTTGAATAGCGTCAAGATAGATAAGTCGCTGGGACCGGATGGGATGTACCCCAGGTACTGTGGGAGGCGAGGGAAGAGATTGCAGAGCCTCTGGTAATGATCTTTGCGTCGTCGATGGAGATGGGAGAGGTTCCGGAGGATTGGAGGATTGCGGATGTGGTTCCTATATTCAAGAAAGGGAATAGGGATAGCCCAGGAAATTACCGACCGGTGAGTCTAACCTCAGTGGTTGGTAAGTTGATGGAGAAGATCCTGAGGGACAGGATTTATGAACATTTAGAGAAGTTTAGTATGCTCAAAAGTAGTCAGCACGGCTTTGTCAAAGGCAAATCGTGCCTTACGAGCCTGGTGGAGTTCTTTGAAAATGTGACTAAACACATTGACGAAGGAAAAGCGGTAGATGTGGTTTACATGGACTTCAGCAAGGCGTTCGATAAGGTCCCCCATGCAAGACTTCTCGAGAAAGTGAGAGGGCATGGGATCCAAGGGGCTGTTGCCTTGTGGATTCAGAACTGGCTTGCCTGCAGAAGGCAGAAAGTGGTTGTAGACGGGTCTTTTTCTGAATGGGGGTCGGTCACCAGTGGAGTGCCCCAGGGATCTGTTCTGGGACTCTTGCTGTTTGTCATTTTCATAAAAGACCTGGATGAGGAAGTGGAGGGTTGGGTTGATAAGTTTGCCGACGACACGAAGATTGGTGGTGTTGTGGATAGGTTGGAGGGATGTCAGAAGCTGCAGCATGACATAGATAGGATCCAAGACTGGGCAGAGAAGTGGCAGATGAACTTAAACCCAGATAAATGTGTAGTGGTCCATTTTGGCAGGTCAAATGGGATGAAGGAGTATAATATCAAGGATAAGACTCTTAGCAGTGTAGAGGATCAGAAGGACCTTGGGGTCCGGGTCCATAGGACTCTTAAATCGGCCTCGTAGCTAGAGGAGGTGGTTAAGAAGGCGTATGGTGTGCTGGCCTTCATCAATCGAGGGATTGAATTTAGGAGTCGGGAGATAATCATCCAGCTTTATAAGACCCTCGTCAGACCCCACTTGGAGTACTGTGCTCAGTTCTGGTCGCCTCATTACAGCAGGGATGTGGAAATGATTGAAAGGGTGCAGAGAAGATTTACAAGGATGTTGCCTGGATTGGTTGACATGCTTTATGAGGATAGGCTAAGGGAGCTCGGTCTTTTCTCCTTGGAGAGACGAAGGATGAGAGGTGACCTGATAGAGGTGTACAAGATGTTGAGAGGTATAGATCGGGTGGATTCTCGGAGGCTTTTTCCCAGGGCTGAAATAGCTGCTGCGAGAGGACACAGGTTTAAGGTGCTGGAGAGTAGGTACAGAGGAGATGTCAGGGGTAAGTTTTTCACTCAGAGGGTGATGGATGAGTGGAATCGGTTGCCGTCAGTGGTGGTGGAGGCAAACTCGATAGGGTCTTTTAAGAGACTTCTGGATGAGTACATGGGACTTAATAGGATTGAGGGTTATAGGTAAGCCTATGTATAAGCTTAGGTAGGTAGGGACATGACCGGTGCAACTTGTGGGCCGAAGGGCCTGTTTGTGCTGTATTTTTTCTATGTTCTCTATGTTCTATGTTCTTAAAGGGAGGATGAAAATCAGATAACCTCACGCACACCACTTTCATTTGGTGGTGCGGGGGTTTGGAAACCTATTGAAAACACACCAGTTTGACAGCTCATGAAGAAAACGAAAAGTCTACAGAGTCTGATCCAGTCTTGCATATATATTCACATGCATTCCAGAGTTTTTTCTAATCCCTGTATCACCTCTTTTGAAGAAGGTCTATCGTATTAAGTAGCCTGGGATCAAAGGCCCCCAAGGCAGAATTCCCTCACCTCAGCACTGCTGGCCAATCAGAGGCTGGCAGTTGTTCACTGAAGGCAGCACTAATGTGGAAGTGGTGGTAGCTGCCAGCAATGCCACTCATCAGAGGCCCAGGATCAGTGAGGGACTCCAGGCCACAGATAAGTGAGGGTGGGATGAGGGTCACAGTGTGGTGGCTATGGGAGGGAGGGAATCAGAAGAAAGCGTGGCTCTTGCCTTACTGGCTTGCTCTGGTTCCCATGTTCCTATGCACTTGGAAGTGGGAATAAGCTATCAGAAGAATTTTAGAACAAATGAAAATTATACTTTTTTATGTTTTTCTGTTACAGACTTATGGATTTCTGAAAGATTTTGTTAACAAAGCATTTTGAATGTTTTTAAGAATTAACAGAGATAGACAAGGGTAACACAATGGCTGTGATACACATGGATTCCAAAAACCCTTTGATAAGATGCCTCATAAGATGTTGATAAGAATGTTTCATGCATATGGAGTCTGGGGTACAGTGCGAGAACAGATTGCAAAGTGAAACAAAATGAAAACAGAGGGTAGTAGTTTTGGGATATTTCTCAAACTGGCAAGGAGTGGGAAGTGGTGCTCGAAATGAATGCTAGGGTCAAAGTTGCTTACCACATACATAACTGATTTGGACTCAGAAATTGGAGGTACGGAACTGGATTTTCAATTGTCAATGGGGGCAGGAACGGGAGCAAAGACAATTTGAAAGTTCTGTTCCCCGAGAGTGACACTGGGTCTCACCACTTCTGGGAGTGTTCGCAAATTACAAAGTGTCTGTCGGAGGGAGGGAAGGGAAACCCACTCGCTACTAATAAATGGCCTCCTTAAGCAGTTTGTTACAGGACTTAGCCAGAACAGAATGGGCTTTTCAATCTTTTCTCCCTAATGAAACTGGACAGTCTGGTTTATATCTGTCAAGGCCACCGCAAGGCAAAAGAAGGATCATTTTCATTGGCTCTTCTTTGAGAAGTGTGAGGGGTCAACTGGTGCCCAATCAAGTGTTGTACCTCGGTGTTCATGGCCATCTTGCACAATCTTTATCCACCTAGGCTTTTCATGAGCTGCCTGCTTTCCTCAGCAAGGCAGCCCCCTATATGGCTGCTGCCTGCCTTTGGTAGTGGTGCAGGACAGGATGCTCCCATCTCCTGGAGGTGCTCAGTGCCTCTAATGAGGTGCCGAGCTCACCTCCTCCCCAATCAGCCATGAACTCATCTAGGTTTCAGGTTCTCAGCAGACCTTTCCTGCTGGCGAGATCTTCCATTCCTGTCAAAGGCAATCTCCTGCAATGGATTCCCTGGTATTGACTTCAGTGGAAGATCCCACCAGCAGCCAAGGGCAAGCCATCATGGGAAAAAATGCCATGGTGGGGGCCAGGACATCCTGACCATAGTGTCAAAATTTGTAGGTGATACCGAATTTAGGAGTATAGCTAATGATATTGGAGAGAGCATCAAAACGGAGAAGACATCAACAGATTTATCGAGTGGATAGATAAATAACAATTAAAATTCAATATGGCAAAGTGTCAGGTCATTCAGTTTGGTACGAGGAATAAAAAGATTGCTTACTCCTTAGAAGGCAAATAACAAAATACGATCGAGGAATGAAAGAAGTTGGGAATACAGAAATTTAAAATCTTAAAAGTGGCAGCAAGTTGATCAGGCTTTATTTCGAGAAGAATTTAATACTAAAGCAAGTGAGAAATGTTAAATTTATAGAGAAGCTTGCCCAGACCACACTTGGAATATGATGTACAATTCTACTATTCATATTACAAAAAGCATGTTAATGCACTGGAGAAAATGTGGAAAACATTAACAGGATGTTACTCGAATTGCGAGGATGCAACGATCAGGAAAGATTGAGAAGGCTGGGCTCTTTTCGACTATAGAGGAGGCCTGATAGAATTTGTTAAAATTTCTGAAGAGGTTCAATAGGATAAACACACTTGAGGTTGTATCCTGGAGGCATAAATATAAGATATCCATAAACAGATCAAATCAGGAATTTTGAATGAATTTCTTTACACAGAGAGCACTGAGAAGGTGGAACTTGGTACCACATGGAGTGATTGAAGCAGATTGCACTGACACATTTAAGGGAAGGCTTGATGCACACATGAAGGAGAAGGGAATCGAGCCAAACAGGGGAAGGGTGGGAACAGGTAATAGGAGTTGGAGGAGGCTCATGTGGAATATAAACAGCAACAGAGGCCAGTTGGGCCAAATGGTGTTATAGATTCTGTGATATACATTCTATGCAATAAACATGTCAGGGAGCAGTGACATACAGAAAATGTATCACTCATTTTACAATCAGCATAACTTGTTCACACCTACAATGCCTGTGAATGGTGCAGTCGGCACCACCTGGTGATTTATTTTTCATAAACCATTTGGCCCTGACATGTATCTCCTATATCAAATGT
Organism: Mustelus asterias; assembly: GCF_964213995.1. NCBI lineage: Eukaryota > Metazoa > Chordata > Chondrichthyes > Carcharhiniformes > Triakidae > Mustelus > Mustelus asterias. The sequence goes on from NC_135804.1 coordinate 33,222,460, forward strand.
TGATAGAACACTGTAGCATTTAGATGGGGTTTCATTACATCAAACCAGAGTTAGCCTGGTTCACATCCTAAGGATACAAGAGGGAAAAACTTGCATTTACATAGTGCCTATCACAATCTCAGGAAATCCCAGAGCACATTACAGTCAATTAACTACTTTCAATATGTAGTCACTGTTGGAATATTGGAAACACTACAGCCAACTTGCGCACAGCGTGTTTCCACAAACAGCACTGTGATAATAATAAATAATCTGTTCTCGAAATTTTGTAGAGGAATATATATTAGCCAGTGCAGCTGGTAGAACTCCCTTGCTATTTGTTAAATGTGTTATGGAATCCACGTGGGGCTCCAGTTTAAGGACACATCAAAAAGACAGCACCTCTGACACTGTAGCATTTCCTTAGTTCCACCCTGAAGTGTCAAACTTGATTATGTGCAATCTACAACCTCGGATTTCAAGGTGAGACTGCTATCAGTGAGCCATGGCATCGATATTTGTATGCAAAAGCTTTTCCTTGCATATGTCGGGTTTACAGTTTTTAAAAATTTGTCCAAATGACATTTAAAGTAAAATTTATTTTTATTATTTTCACTGAATTGAGCAGGTTGATTTTACGTTTTGTTTCAAACACTGACTCGCATCTAACAGGCCGGATTTTCATCTTGGAGGTGGGAGATGGGCGTCAGTGGATTTGCCGATACGATCCTGCCTCCTGGCTGGTAGTGCCCACCCATCTGATCTTCGTGGCATTGAGTCAGGAATGGGCTGGAGTTAGAACTGCTGCCTCCCGCGCCAGCACGGAGGCCTCTTTCCCCACAACCTCAACAGCGGCCAAACATTGAACAATACTCAGGCTACTCCTATCCTTATTCCATGCCAAGATACGTGTGCACCTCAAGGAGATCTGACCCCTTTCTGCATTGCCGCGCAGTATCAACCATGCCAACTGGCAATCATACAGCAATGGTGAGGCCCCCTTGCCAAGCCCATCACTGGTAATCAGGTCACAAAACACCATCCCCTCACTATCAGGTCATCATGTCAAGCTAATGACGTACCACAAAAAGCTTAAAGCTGGTCATTCAAATCATCCACACACTCGGGGGCTAAAAAAACACACAAACATCTTTCTCTCAGAAAGGGGGGATTTCAGCAGTTCCCTCTCCTCCTGTTTGTAACAAACTGAGGGGGACTCAGGAAGGTGCTGCATCTTAACCTTTTCCAGGTCACTAACATAATGTCTAATGCTAGTGAACAAGGCTACAAACAGGAGATACTGTTTCAAACCACGTGGAGGAGATTCCCTTCTCGATGCAGCATAGAACCACCTCATCTCCCTATCCCTGTCCTGAAGTCAATATGTGCCATGGATGAGAGAACGATGGATATTGCTGGAGAATGTATGGTGACTGCGAATCCCCCATTACAGGTGCACAGGGTCGTGGAAGAGGCACTCTCAGGAATAGTGTGGCGATGGTTGTCATGGTAATGGATCTTGGGGAAAGATTGTGCTTAGTGCTATGGGTTGCATGGTGGATTGCAAGGTGGAAGGGTGGCACTGAATCTGCCAGATAAGCCCAGTCTGACAACATGCTGAGCACTGGCTGTAGTGTACAGAGACATCAATGAGGAATGATGAGGTCCCCATGCCTTCCGCTCAAGAGTTTTTCCTGTGTCACAAAGGTCCCAGCATTGCAGTCCCATGCGCAGCAGCAGGGAAGCATCTCGGAGAGCTGGAGGAGTGGAATCAGCGGGCGGAATTTTCCCAAAAAAACAACTAAGTGACAGAATGGCGAGAATAATGGAATGATCCGTGATGTTCTCTCAGGCGCGCTCTGCACCATAATTATCCCATACTTTTTTGAGCGGTGGATAGTGGTGGTACTGAGGGAGGCGAGGCCTAAACACACCTGTGAGCCTGACTCCAGAGCACTCAGACACCGTTTCACAAGGGCACCCCTCACAATATACTGGGAGATCCCCTCCCTCCCCCCCACAGACATCGGGACACCCCCACCCTCAACGACGGCATGTTCTCCCACCCCCTGCCCAACATGGCATTGGGCTTCTCCCAATGGGTCCCAATTATGACCCCCGACATGCCCCCGATTATGAGCCCTGACATGATCCACCCCTGCATGACCCCCTGCACGAACTCCCCTGCATAACCACCCTGACCTAGCTCCCCTGTCATAGCCCCCATTCAGGCCCCACCCTCTTGGCCCTGCCAGGGTGCCTGGTAGCCATTGCTGGGCTACCTGGTGGTCACTGCTGGGATGTATAGTGGGCATTGCCAGTGTGTCAGGTGGGCACTGCCAGATGGGCACCACCTAGCCATAATCCCAACTACTCGGGGGCTTCAATGGCCGCCAAGTGTGGCCATCATGCCAGGTCTCCGCTGGTGGAGACCAGTAGTGATTCGCGCCAGCATGACCTCCCGCTGGAGTGGTGGGAACATTTCAGAAGGAGCGATGCTTGTGTGCCGAATGTGCTAATGAAATTGAGATCCAGTCAATCTCATCAGCCTTGCGCCCTTTCTGGACATGATCTGGTCCACGCCAGTAGAAAGGGACCGGGAAAATTGCAAACTATTTGATGTCAGGCCCGCACGTTATTTTCTGGGATTGGCACGATCTGTGCTAGGCACAGCGAGGTGGGAAAATCACCCCCAGCATAACATCAGAAAAACTCACTCGGCATCAGCTCAGATACTTGTACCTGGGCGGGTCCATATGCTTGGTTTTAGAGTCAAGGCACAGGATGAGGAACACCGATTTATTGTGCCTGAGGGGATGGCTGAAGTAGAGGCATAGAACATAGAACATAGAAAAGCTACAGCACAAACACGCCCTTCAGCAAGTTGCACCGAACATGTCCTTACCGACTAGGCTTACCTATAACCCTCTATCTTACTAACTTCCATGAACTTATCCAAAAGTCTCTTAAAAGACCCTATCGAATCCGCCTCCACCACCACTACCGGCAGCCGATTCCACGCACCCACCACTCTCTGAGTGAAAAACATACCCCTAACATCTCCTCTGTACCTACTCCCCAGCACCCTAAACCTGTGACCTCTTGTGGAAACCATTTCAGCCCTGGGTAAAAGCCTCTGAGAATCCACTCTATCAATAGCCCTCAACATCTTACACACCTCTATCAGGTCACCTCTCATCCTTCACCTCTCCAAGGAGAAAAGACCTAGCTCTCTCAACCTATCCTCATAAGGCATGCCACCTAATCCAGGCAACATCCTTGTAAATCTCCTCTGCACCCTTTCTATGGCTTCCACATCCTTTCTGTAATGAGGCGACCAGAACTGGGCACAGTACTCCAGGTGGGGTCTGACCAGGGTCCTATACAGCTGCAGCATTATCTCCCGATTTCTAAACTCAATTCCTCTATTGATGAAGGCCACTATTCCATACACCGTCTTAACCACAGCCTCTACCTGCGACGCTGCTTAGAGCGTCCTATGATCCCGGACCCCAAGATCCTTCTGATCTTCCACACTGCCAAGCGTTTTACCCTTAATATTATATTCTTTCATCCTATTCGATGTGCCAAAATGAACCACCATACACTTATCTGGGTTGAAGTCCATCTGCCACTTCTCCGCCCAGTCTTGCATCTTATCTATGTCTCATTGCAACTGCTGACATCCCTCTACACTATCCACAACCCCACCAACCTTTGTGTCATCAGCAAACTTGCCAACCCATCCTTCCACTTCCTCATCCAGGTCATTTATAAAAATCACAAAGAGCAAGGGTCCTAGAACAGATCCCTGGGGCACTCCACTGGTGACCGACCTTCATGCTGAAAAAGACCCATCCACAACCACTCTTTGCCTTCTTTGGGCTAGCCAGTTCTGAATCCACAAAGCAATGTACCCTTGTATCCCATGCTCCTTCACTTTCTCAACGAGCCTTGCATGGGGCACCTTATCAAAGGCCTTGCTGAAATCCATATAAACTACATCTACCGCTCTTCCCTCGTCTATGTGCCTAGTTACATCTTCAAAAAATTCAATTAGGCTCGTAAGGCACGATCTGCCTTGGACAAAGCAGTGCTGGCTATTTCTGATCATACTATTCCTCTCCAGATGTTCATAAATCCTGCCTCTCAGGATCTTCTCCATCAACTTACCAACAACTGAGGTTAGACTCACTGGTCTATAATTTCCCGGGCTATCTCTTCTCCCTTTCTTGAATAACGAAACCACATCCGCAATCCTCCAATCCTCCGGAACCTCTCCCGTCTCCATTGATGACGCAAAGATCATCGCCAGAGGCTCAGCAATCTCTTCCCTCGCCTCCCACAGTAACCTGGAGTACATCCCATCCGGTCCCGGCGATTTATCTAACTCAATGCTTTTCAAAAGCTCCAACACATCCTCTTTCCTAATGTCCACATGCTCAATCTTCTCAGTCCACTGCAAGTCCTTTTCCACTGTGAATACTGAAGCAAAGTATTCATTGAGTACCTCTGCCATTTCTACCGGTTCTATACAGACTTTGCCACCGTCACATTTGATAGGTCCTACTCCTTCACATCTTATCCTCTTGCTCTTAACATACTTGTAGAATGCCTTGGGGTTTTCCTTTATCCTGTCTGCCAAGGCCTTCTCATGACCCCTTCTTGCTCTTCTAATTTCCCTCTTAAGTTCCTTCCTATTAGTCGTATACTCTTCTAGATTTCTAACATTACCTAGATCCCTGAACCTTTTGTAGGCTTTTCTTTTCTTCTTGACTAAATTCGTTACAGCTTTCGTGCATCATGGTTCCTGTGACCTACCATAACTCCCCTGTCTCATTGGAACATTGCTGTGCAGAGCTCCAGACAAATTTTCCTTGAAAATTTGCCACATTTCTACTGTACATTTCCCTGAGAAAACCTCCTTCCAGTTTATGCCTCTGATTTCCTGCCTAATAGCCTCATAATTGCCCTTACTCCAAATAAACACTTTCCTAGCTTGACCCATCCTATCTCTCTCCAATGCTAATGTAAAGGGGATAGAGTTATGGTCACTATCCCCAAAATGCTCTCCCACTGAGAGATCTGACACCTGCCCAGCTTCATTCCCTAATCTTCCTCAAAAGGGGAGGAGTGTCACAGTGCTGCTTGGTGGGGTAGTGAGGTTGGGCTGCAGGAATCACACTTGGGGGTTCAGCTTTTGGATCAGCAGTGGCAGATGTGTGGCCATTTGGCAGCGTTCCTCAAGGCAGTGCGAGCTGGTGCCCTGCGTTCGGAGCAATCCCTCGTGCAGAGGCACTCAACGGTGTCTAGGCGATTCCAACAACAAGCTCCACCCGTGAGATTGCAGCCAACCTCATGGTGAAACCCATACAACAGCCACTGGAGTGCATGTAGGAGCAGCGAGAAGTCCTGCACGGGTTGCATGGTTCTCTCCATAACCAACTGGTCAGTACAGAGCCTGAGCATCGATGTCTGCGAAGGAGATGAGGAGGTGCAGACTGTGAACAAGACATTCTCACCGGTGGCTGTGGAGGAATCCCCTCCATTAGATCCCTTCAGACTGCCTCAGCCTCTCTGAATGGGTGAACATATGTGGTGCAGGTTCCACTGACAACAACTGCCCCAGCACAAATGTAGGCAGCAGTCACAGGAAGGACCCAATGTGTTGCTGTGTTGCAGAGGCCGACTGCCACTGTCCTCACTGCCACATAGCCAAATAGTGAGCAGCTGCCTCCAGCTCCACTAAAGCAACAAGGAGGGCACTGCTTAGGAGTACGTACGGTCACAGGACACCTCGAACACTATGGTACATTATATCTGTATGTAGATAAGAAAACTGTCTGATACAAAGCTGTGGTAAAATAAAAGCAAAATACTGCAGATGCTGGAATCTGAAACAAAAGCAGAAAATGCTGGAAAATCTCATTCAGTCTGACAGCATCTGTGGAGAGAGAATAGAGCCAACGTTTCGAGACTGGATAACACTTTGTCTGACGAAGGGTCATCCAGACTTGAAACGTTAGCTCTACTGTCTTTCCACAGGTGCTGTGGTAAAATAACTGGTTTATGCTGGGGTTTGCATGTTATTTGCATATCTAAATCAATAATTGTTTACAATGTACACAGAAGTTGTCAGCTTTTCTCCAGCACCACAAAAAATTGCTTAAAGTTTATTTATTAGTGTCACAAGTAGGCTTACATTAACACTGCAATGAAGTTACTGTGAAAATCTCCGAGTCGCCACACTCCGGCGCCTGTCCAGGTACACTGAGGGAGAATTTAGCATGGCCAATGGACCTAACCAGGATGTATTTTGGACTGTGGAAGAAAACTGAAGCACCCAGAGGAAACCCACGCAGACACGGGGAGAACGTGCAGACTCCGCACAGACAGTGACCCAAGCCTGGAATCTAACCTGGGTTCCTGGCGCTATGAGGCAGCAGTGCTAACCACTGTGCCACCGTGCAGTCAGTAGACCAATATATGATGTTTGTATTGAGAAAGATCTTGGTGTGGATGCCAGCCAAGTGAAAGCTCAGGCTTTGTCCAGTGCCAGACATGTGTTCCATCATCAGTCGCACAGGGCGCCTTCAGCTGAACCACTGCTGGATGAATAGGTCTCTTAACAGTGGCATCCTGCATGGATTCCTCTTCAGATCTCCAGGCCCATCCTTGCCCCATCTCAATGGCCCACCTTGCAGCTCAGCTTCCTCTGCCCACGGGATCCCCTGGCCCCTCCTCAGCACCCTACTTCTCCTCTTGCTCCTCCTCCAATGATATGGGACCATCCCTGCCTCTTCAAGCTGCACATCCCCCTGCTGCGACATATTATGCAGCAAGCAGCAAGCAAGCAGCATCCAGGAGGCCACAATGGGTGAGTGTTGGAGATGTCCACCAGAGCGGTCAAGATATTGAAATTTCATCTTGAGCAGGCCCACCAGAGAGTGGTCCTGTCAACCAGAATTCACCCATGTGCCTGGGGATGGGGTAGAAGCTCTGGGGTAGCCTTGATGGGAAATGTTCATCCTGGAGTTCAGCTACTAGTGGTGTACCGCAAGGATCTGTTTTGGGGCCACTGCTGTTTGTCATTTTTATTAATGACCTGGATGAGGGCGTGGAAGGATGGATTAGTAAATTTGCGGGTGACACTAAAGTCGGTGGAGTTGTAGACAGTGCGGAGGGAAGTGGCAGGTTACAGAGGGACATAGATAAGCTGCAGAGCTGGGCTGAGAGGTGGCAAATGGAGTTTAATGCGGAAAAGTGTGAGGTGATTCATTTTGGAAGGAGTAACAGGAATACAGAGTACCGGGCTAATGGTAAGATACTTGGTAGTGTGGATGAACAGAGGGATCTGGGTGTCCATGTGCATAGATCCCTGAAAGTTTGCACCCAGGTTGATAGGGTTGTTAAGAAGGCTTATGGTGTGTTAGCTTTTATTGGTAGAGGAATTGAGTTTCGGAGCCAGGAGGTCATGCTGCAACTGTACAAAACTCTGGTGCGGCCGCACTTGGAGTATTGCGTACAGTTCTGGTCGCCGCATTATAGGAAAGATGTGGAAGCATTGGAAAAGGTGCAGAGGAGATTTACCAGGATGTTGCCTGGTATGGTGGGAAGATCGTATGAGGAAAGGCTGAGGGACTTGAGATTGTTTTCGTTAGAGAGAAGGTTAAGAGATGACTTAATAGAGGCATACAAGATGATCAGAGGATTAGATAGGGTGGATAGTGAGAGCCTTTTTCCTCGGATGGTGATGGCTAACACGAGGGGACAAAGCTTTAAATTGAGGGGTGAGAGATATACGACAGATGTTAGAGGTAGGTTCTTTACTCAGAGTAGTAAGGGTGTGGAATGCCCTGCCTGCAGCAGTAGTGGACTCATCAACATTAAGAGCATTCAAATGGTTATTGGATAAACATATGGAGGATAGTGGAATAGTGGAGATTAGAGGGGCTTTAGATTGGTTTCACTGGTCGGCGCAACATCGAGGGCCGAAGGGCCTGTACTGCGCTGTAATGTTCTATGTTCTATGATTCATGGAGTATAAATACATCAATGCAGCTTCCTGAAAAACATGCACAGTTGTGAAGGAAGTTCTTCCTATGTTTGCAAACCAGCTGGGCATCTATAGAATGATATCCCTTCCTGGCCTTCCCATTGGTGCCTGCATGGCCCCATTAGTGCAGTCTGTGATGCTCTGGAGCTGGGGTAAACCAGCTATAGATGCTTCCTCCATGGGAAAGGGAATCCATGATGGCATAGATGCAGCAGTGAGCAGCCAACTGGAATATCCGGGTCAACCACAGAGTTTTGAAAAGAGTCCGAGGCAAAGACGTTGGAGGCCACAATGACCTTCAGTGTTAGCTGCAGGGTCTGTCAATGGGTGGTTCCGAGAGCCAAGTCATCATTCAAGGGGGCACTATCTCCCATGATAGACGAAGTCTCCTCCTGCCTGCACTAATGAGGGAGCCAGCATCATTTCCAGAAGTACATTTCCTTTCTTGAAGAATAGATTACTCAAGCCCAGCAGAATGGACTAATGCCTTGTTTGTGGCAGAACTTTTCTCAAGCTTTGTATGTTCAGGGACCACAGCCCTGCCTCTGCCCTCCTTGCTGGTGCAAACCCAGGACCTTCTCTGGGGATTTCCTGGTGGAGGTGCTGCAAAGTCTTCCTGACTTACAAATTTTTCAAAGTTTTCCCACACTGCCAAGGGATCTCCTGCTACATTGCTGACTGTACAGCACTGGCATGGCTCACACAGACTTGCAAAGCCCACATGACTCCTTCATAATATCAAAGTGACTGCTTTAGCAGTCTTCACTATAGCATGCCCAATGTCCCTCGCTGTGCCTAGATCATGTCGGATCATGACCTCTCCCCCTTCCCTCGCCAGTGGAAGTGGCCACCACCGGAAATGGGACAGGAATTCTGGACGTGGGTCCACGCATAACTCTTTTATTGATTGCCTGACACGAACTGGCCTCAAGTCAGGACGAGGAAATCTGGCCTTCTGTCTTAGAATATGCCACTTATCAGATGGTATCTCCGGTTGATTCATCTTTCAATGTGTTCAGCACATTATTGAGAATTTAACGCTGATCAAACTCATTTTACCATTTCAGAATGGAAATATCATTTGCAATTGGAAAGGAAAAACTTGCTACAGTGGCTTGAACTTGCATTTAGATTACAAAAATAAAGAAAAAAAAAGATATTTACATTTATGCAACATCTTATCATGCAGTGACTTCACTTTTAGAGTACAGCTATTATTGGTATGTAAGCAAATATTACAGTCTTCTGCGTTACGAATGACTTCCAAGTAGTAGAATCATAGAATCCCTACAGTTCAGAAAGAGGCCATTTGGTCCACCGAGCCTGCACTGACAACAATCCCACCCAAGCCCTATCGCCGTAACCCCATGCATCTACCCTGCTAATCTCCCTGACACTAAGGGGCAATTGAGCATGGCAAATCAACCCAACCTGCGCATCTTTGGAAATGAAATGAAAGATTGTCTAATCCAGCTTTTGTTGGCATTTGTTGAGGGGGTAAACCAGATGTGCTACCAGCAGTGATCAAGGATCTGTCCACCCAAAAGATAAATAGTGCCTAAGTATACCAGTTCATCTGATGGATGGCACCTCTGAAATTGCAGCCCTCCCTCAGCACTGCACTGCATTGCCAGCCTAATATATGTGTTCAAGGTCTGCTATGGGGCGTCAACCCTCACACCTGTAATCCACGAATGAGAGTGCCAAGAACTAAGCCAGTTGTAAAACTAGAGGGTGCAATTATTAGAAGCTGCTGCTTTTTGCCCACAGCACCTACAGCGTATGCATTGCAAATAAGGATCTGTAACCTATATAATCCCTATAAAAGTAGCAGAGGGTGTTAAAGAAGTGTTTAAAAATAAGTGTTTACAAGCTTAACTGTTAAAACCACTTTTCTGTCCAGAAACTATTTCATACATGAATCTTTTTGCATTAAAAATTGCGAAAGGCTTGAATCAACACTAATGCTCCAGAACTGTGATCACAAACTGAGTTGTCGATGGGTGATTTACATTTTTAATGGCAGCCAGACAATATTTTAGGGAGCTAGATACATGCCTGCTGTTATTAACATTCAACAAGGAAATGCTTGTTCATTGCCAAAGCCCCACAACAGAGAACACAAATGTGGGAAAAAAAAGCGAGCTTCACCTCCTTTCAAACTTCACCAGCTACACTCGTGGTATTGTCGACTGCAACTTTACTGAAGCCTGCCGCTTGTAAGAGACATGCATAGTGCTGGCTTTATATCTTAAAAAGGCAGTATTTCTAAAAATCCACAAATTAAATCCCTCTATTTACTGCGTGTTCATCGATAAATATGGTAATCAAAGAGAGGGGGGGAAACAATACAAACCAAACTATAATTTTTCACAAATGGCAAAAATAGTGATTGACAGCACAGGCCACGCATGCATAATGCATCTTATCCACTTTTGCAGATTGCCTTGTTACCAGTAATGGGAATAGTATGTCATAAACCATTTTTGAAGCTGAAGTAAGAATTCTGTGAGACAATAAAATAGTCGACTAACCTTGACACTAAATATTTCAGTGCCATTTTTAACATATTTGGATTTTTTTTGGGCGGAAAGGGTAAATATTCTCCAGTATTCAGTTAAAATGCAATTAATCCATTACATAACACAATTTTAAAAATTGGCATTTACATACAATAAATCACAATGTCACAACCTACAAATCACAACCATGCACTTCATATGAGACAACATCTTATTTCATCAAGGGTCCTTTTTGCCATCAGGCATGCATGCCGACAATATCATTTCACAGTCTCAATAATCAGCTTATTTATTATATTGCTGCATTTCAGTCCACACTGTGATTATCTCAAAATGTACCCTTTACTGGGCAATATTTTGATCTAATGATCCCATGCACAGGTGAATCTATTGTTTCGTGATGGTTATTTAAAATGAAGGTGCCCGTACCATTTGGGTTATTACTGTCTGGGACTAGTATCACAGTAACAGCCATATTTTGGTGTAACAAGGTTCTCTAACTCATCTTAAAAAGGAAATTCCTCCACCAGCCCAAACTTAACCTGTAACAAGAATTGTGATCATGATCAACATTTCTGTTTTATTTCTTGCCTATTTACATGTAATTTTTGAGTATTTCTATTTTGACATTGAATGTTAATGGAATCACTAAGAGAATTGAAATGGAAGCATTAGTGGCCCCAGCCATGTGAAGAATATGAACCAACTTTAGATGTTGTGATAGTCCTGACACTATAATAAGCATTGATGTTCATTCTAAATTCTTACAACTGCACACACAAAATGAAGTTGGGAAGAAATCTTACTTTGGCAAGACTTTTTGGATCTGTCCATTTTTGATACATGAACAATATATTACTTATTTTAATCAACTATTAGCATGCCTTTGCGGATGTATGTGTATATGTACGTGCATGGGGTAGAAGAATTGGGTTGTTGACAAATGCACACATTGGCTGGCTTGAGACTCCTGTAAACAATGGCTGCATTTCTGGTGATTTTAATTATATGGAGAGAATGCAAACGCATCAATCTGGAGTCAAATTCCAATGAAGTCAAATTGTGTTTGATTAACCATTGTTCATTGAAGTTGTTTACATTTATGGATTCTTTTGTCTCAGGTCTGTCACTGTAGGAAATATTTTCAAGTGGGGTGGCTTCTGATTAATTATGAAGTATACCTTTTATCTTCTGTTGCAATAGCTTGGAGATCAGAGAATAAAGAATCATAAAACTAGGCTGGTACCCAATGTTCATTCATTTTTCCAGCTTCTTATGCTGTCACGTAGGATGGCTACGAAAGGAACTCCTTGTGGCTCATTTCGCAAGCAAATTAAGCTCTTTGCTGTGAATTAAAGCTCAACATTTACTTAAGACAACTGACAAAGCAACAGAGGTTTTATCAATTTGGAACATAGTTATACAATTGGCTTGGTTAGGTGGTTGGTTGGGAGGTGAGGACAAGTTGTAGGCATGTCCTCAAATTGGAAGCATGTGGGCAATTGTGTCCCACAAGGATCTGTGCTGGGGCTTCTATCCATTATATTTATTAATGACTCAGATCAGACAATAGAGAGCCATATATTTAAGTTTGCCAATAACACAAAGATAGGTGGCAATAGTAAGCAATGTGGATAGGAGTATGAAATTACAAAGAGACATTGATAAATGAAATAAAATGGATTTCAGTGCAGTTAAATGTGGAGTCATGGTTTTTTGGACCAGAAATGATGGATACAAAAAAAAGATGAGGAGTTAGGAATTATTGAGACCCAAAGAGACTTGGGGTTTCCTGTACACAGATCATTAAAATGTACTGCTCAGGTACAAAACATTATCAAAGTACAAAATTTGGCTGCAGGGCTAGAAATGACAGAGGAGGAAGTCTTGTTACAGCTGCAGAGTGTCCTGACCAGATCATATCTGGAGTACTGTGTCGCATTCTGGGCATGCACAGTGGAAAGGATATATTGTCCTTGGAAGGAGTGCAGTGCAGATTCAGTAGAATGTTACCCGGGCTACAAGGGTTAAATTATGAGGAGAGATTACACAGGCTTGTATTTCCTGGAATGTTGAAGGTTAAGGGGTGATTTGTTAAAGTTATTAGTGTTTTAAAGGAAATTGATGATATATAGAAACATTTCCCACTGGTGTGAGAATCAGAATGTGGAGATGCCGGCGTTGGACTGGGGTAAACACAGTAAGAAGTCTCACAACACCAGGTTAAAGTCCAACAGGTTTATTTGGTAGCAAAAGCCACACAAGCTTTCGGAGCCTTAAGCCCCTTCTTCAGGCCCCTTCCCACTCATCTGAAGAAGGGGCTTAAGGCTTCGAAAGCTTGTGGCTTTTGCTACCAAATAAACCTTTTGGACTTTAACCTGGTGTTGTTAAACTTCTTAGTGAGAATCAGAGCCAAGCCATTCTGGACAGAAGTTAGGATACACTTCACCGAAAAAAAGCAATAGATGTTAGCATTTGTAAATCTGAGATCTGTGGGATGAGATTTTTTCAGAAATTAGCAAAGGCTGATGGCGGGCAGGAAAAGTGGCACTGCCCCGCCGACAACAGTGGCAGCTTTCCCCCGCCATATTGTGCAGCGCCTAGTGCCAAAAATGTTCATGCACGGGTTCCACACCGTATCACTGGCACAGCGGCCTCTGACACCTGCTCCACCATCACCTCAGCACTGCAATGATCAGGTGCCACATTGAAATGCCATCCCAGGCATCCAGTGCAGGAAGAGGATGAGTGATCTCCTCCATTCTGTCACTCCTCTCATCACTCACAACCACACACTCACACACCCATCACACATCCACAGGGAACTCACTCATTGCCAGCTCAAGGGACACCACCACATGCTCTCCCACACGCATCTTCATCTCCCCTGCGAGTCATGTCCTCATCACCTCACTGGACTCACTCACCATCCATACATGCCAAGCATCCTTCTCATCTGCCCTGGCACACATCCTGTTTACTCTTTCTCCACTGTTTCCATGCAGGAGAAGCTGGCACAGAACAAGAGGGAGAGATCCCAGACAGAGAGAGTGATGCCAGAACTCAAGTTCCTCATGGATTTTGAGGACTGAACCATCCAGCCGGCCAGGAAGGACGGCGACCACCCCTGTGCTGATGGTGAGGTCAATGGCAATAAACCAAGTTAGGATTCAACACTATGTCACCCATCAGACAACAATGCTGTGGGTGATGTCTCCTGATTCACAGGACCCAGCCATGCACTAATAACCTCTCCTTTCTGTTGCAAGCAGCTGAGGGAGTCCACCAGCCAAGTCCTCGACTCCAGCCTCGAGAGCAATGCAGAGGACAGACCCGGAAATAGAGGACACATCACAGTGCTCACCCACACCCTCCACCAGCACAGAGACAAACATGTCAGTGTGATCTAGTTCTGCAGTAGCCTCAGCGTCACATCTGGTGAGCACATCACACTCTCAGAGTCACAGCAGGCAGAGGTAGGGGTGTCCCAGGGTGCTGGCACTCAGTGGATTGCTGGAGTCCAGGGATTTGTTGCATCCTAGTCAGATGACGAGCCTCTGGACCTAGTCATGCCTCAGTTGCTGGAGTTCCAAAGGGAAACTTGGGAAAATAAGGAAGGCATACGTGGTACATTCCTCAGATTCAAAGGCTGCATGGAGGCATCCGTCCGCCTTGTGTCTGAGGTGATTGTGCCAACACCCTGACGCAATGAGATCAACACAGCTGGGGTGGGTTTTTTTCCTGCACTGCTGTGGGACATGTACTCCATGGTGCAGACACGTGCTGGGATCTATCAGTGCCAACATCAGAGTCAAACCCCTGTATCCATGAATCAGACCCCATGTGCGCCAGGAGATGTCATCTGAGTCAACCTAGTGCCCCCCCCCCCCTCCCCTGGGGCATGTCTGGAGTCATCTGAGTTAAGCCAGGTGTCCCCTAAGACAGACCCCTGTACCCCCGAGTCAACTCCCTGGTTACGTGGAGCCACCCCATGAGTGCTGCGCTTGCCCTTGAACTCCCCTTGGAGCCGTGCTCGCCACGCGTGTACCTTTTAAAGCCAATCGTAATTTGCACTGTTCTGCCATCGCGTTGCAATATGATGACAGCGTCTGGACCTGATAATGAAATGCTAGTGTTTTATGATGATGTTCCCAAAGTTGAACAGCTGGAAACACAGACTTGATGGGCCAAAGGGCCTGTTCCTGTGCTGTACTGTTCTTTGTTCTTTAATCACCACTGACAGGGGCGGGGGCTGATGTAAAATGCGACCTCTCGCCATATTTTCCGCTCCCGTCGTTGAACCCACCTAATGTAAACAGGACCAGAAAATTCCAGCCATACTTTTTTGCTATCAAGGATATGAAAGGATATATAGAGCCAAGGCGGGTAAATGGAGTTAAAATAGAGATCAGCCACGATCTCACAAAATGAAGGAGCAGCTTTGAGACTTACTTCAATTCCTATGGGCTGGAATTCCTATGCACTTCCCCTCTGATGGGAATGCAAGGAGCATATAAAATCAAGTGGGTGCCATGCCCACTCCCTACCCGCCCAACCCTACCCCTTCTGCAATAATACATTAGATGGGGAACCATCAGGCATCCTGCCCACACTTGGGCCAATTGTAGACCTTAAGTGCCTAATTAATGACAGCTTCAAGGTCTCATCCCACCGTCACTGATACTTCACTCACAGAGCGGGTGAGGCCATATGGGAAACCAACAACTTTAGCTGTGCAAGCTGGTGTCAGGCAAGGTGACAGGGACACTCCTGGGCCCATTGAAGGCTCCCCCATCCCCCCTCCCAACAAATGGAAGCCTCGCCTTTAACCCTCCACCCTGGCCACCCAGCCCTCGCCTCCCTCACTGGGACCTGCTTGGACATCCAGCCACTTAATGCTGCTCCCGGTGTTAAAAGGCTGCGGGACGGCGACTGGGAGCGGGAACAGGCTTCCAGAGCCTGGTCGGGAAGGGCCAGGCATCACATTAAATCCAGACCCACGCTCCTAAGTTAAGCACTTATTTAAAGGCAAAATACTGCGGATGCTGGAATCTGAAACGAAACAGAAAATGCTGGAAATTCTCAGCAGGTCTGACAGCATCTGTGGAGAGAGAATAGTCAACGCTTCGAGTCTGGATGACCCTTCGTCAGAGCTCAAACAAAGGGTCATCCTGACTCGAAACAGGCTCTATTCTCTCCCCACAGATGCTGTCAGACCTACTGAGTTTCTCCAGCATTTTCTGCTTTTGTACTTTCTTTATTTGTATGGCTGGGGAAGCAGTAATAGTTTAATATCAAGGTTAACACCCCATTCAACCTTCAGGCTGATACAGTGTGAATGGCTGTCTCAGGACTGAATTTCAGTATATGGCTATTGGTGACTTGGATGGCCAGTCATAATTTGAGCTTTTCCTCGTGTAGTCACTTGGGGCGGCACAGTGGCATGACGGTTAGCACTGCTGCCTCACAAGGACCTGGCATGGGTCACTGTCTGTGCAGGATCTGCATGGTCCCCTCGTGTCTGCATGGTTTTCTTATGGATGCTCTGGTTTCCTCCCACAATCCAAAAGATATGCTGGTTAGGGGCATTGGCCATGCTACATTCTCCCTCAGTGTACCCGAACAGGCTCTGGAGTGTGGCAACTAGGAGATTTTCACAGTAACTTCATTGCAGTGTTAATGTAAGCCTACTTGTGACACTAATAAATAAACTTTAAACTTCTTCCGTGTCCCATCCTCAAGTTGTCCAGATTTTCCTTCGAAGGTTGAAACTTGGGACTTCACCACTCAGGTTACTTGGCGGGTTGTGATTGGTGATGTTGGTGCACTCTTGAGAGGTGAGGCTGCCCAGAGTGTATTCCAGTCGGGACTTACAGGATTTCAGTTGAGTGCATGGGTTTTGTTTTGAGCTCCTGTGTCAATGGAAGTGCTTCATTAGCTGTTAGCCAGTTCTTTGAGGAGGACATTTTCCCTGCAGACATCAGGAAGTTCAATTTAGGCTAGGATGGGAAGCCACTCGAGTTGTGTCAGTTTTAAAGCACTGTGCACTGAGCCAGAACATACTATCAAAATAACAGTGAGGCTAATGGCACTCACCATTACTGATGTTAAATGGTACTTCAGATCGTGAAATTCAAATTCAATAAAAATCTGCAATTAAAAGTCTAATGATGACCATGAAACCATTATTGATTGTTATAAAAACCCATCTGGTCCACTAATGTCCTTTAGGGAAGGAGATTTGCTGCCCCTACCTGGTCTGGCCCACATCTGATTCTAGATCCACAGCAATGTCGTTGACTCTTAACCGCCCTCTGAAATGGCCGAGCAAATCACCCAATTCAAAGGCAATTAGGGATGGGCAATAAATTCTGGCCCAGCTAGCTACACCCACATCCCATGAACGAATATAAAAAAAACTCTAAACATCACTCAAGGGGTTTACCAACCCCATGTCAAGACATTCATTTTTGGAGTGGTAAATTGGTAAGGAATATGCCTCTAGCACGTCAGAAAATATCTAAGTGTCTACAATTCTAATCATTCTTGAAATGACTTCCAATTTTGCAAGCAAAGAGAACCATGTCTTGACAATATTTTCTTTAATTATTCCAATCATGTTACATTATCACTAATCTCATTTTCATAAGAATTTTCTTCACTGGCAACAGTGATTTCAAGTTTCCCGTGTAGGTGCTTAGATAAAATTCATTTCAATCATTCGAAGGTTCCCAGTGAACCACCGCCTCTCATTCATTTGTAACAAGTGACCCAGCTGCCAGTGTTGACAGAGAAGTTTCGGTGAATGCCAGTCGGTATCGGATGAAAAGATAATTGAAAAATGACAAAAGACAAACGTCAATCAACATATATTCACACTTGGTTTTGTCCTGGAATTGCAGAACGAGACAGGTAATGAGCATACGACTAAATTGCAGAAATTACAAACCATCTGTGAGACCTCGGATAAGTTATCCACCAAAGCAAGAAAAAAACAAGGCAAACCATTTAGTCTTATTAGCCCAAATGAGCTTCGGATCCACAAATGTGCCGTGAATTTTAATAATAATCATGATATCCATATTATACATATTTCACAGAAGACAGCACCCTCTTTTAGGTCCACTGACAGTGTTTAACAATATGTTATTGATAGAATTGGAGGAGACTGTCAGCAAGCAGCTCAGCTTTCAGCTCATCCTTGAAGATCAGGATAAGGAGAAAGGTGGGTTTTCATCCCGTAATTCTTACACAGTTGAGTACCCCTGCAGAACAAACTCATACAGATGCCAGGATGATTTGGATAAGAGGCATACAGGTTCAGAGAGTGTAACAGGCTCACAAGGCTAAGAGGAGATCTCACACATTCAGAAAAAAAAATCTATAATGAGGTACTAATGTGTATAAATAGTCTGTTGTCAACCAGTCTTATAATCTGTGCCTGTGCCCAGGAGTGAATTAACAAGATGATGCATTTACTACAGCGTTTGCAATAGCGAATGAATTTAAAAATCGCTCTTTGGATGCACCTTGCTTGGTCAAAAAGCTCAGAAAGAGATTTGAGGTTCCTGTCTTGGGTATCATGATTGCATTACATTGTTTCAGATCTTCAAAGGTTAAAATCCATGAACCTGACTTCCATGTGACCTAAAACAAGTCATTCAAGAGGAAAGTAAGAAATAATTGCTGTTTTCTCTCTCTCTGCTGTATTGGTATAACGATTGTGCATAACAGATTGAACAAAGTGCTGTTGTGACAGGTGGTAGAACTCAGCTAGTAAGCACAGAGACAGGGTTCAATTTAGTTTGGTGAATCCTTTAATTGTAGTGTGGCTAATTAGAGAAGATTCTTTACACTCAGAAGTGTTTACACTCACTAGTATGAATACATGAATGATTAAATGGTGTCTTTAAAAGCTTGAAACTACAGCAACAAAAAGTTATTTTGCTGATAAGACGAAGTATTTTCCAGCTTTGCACAATACTGTTCACATTTATAAGATTCTACACTCTTTGGCGGAAATAAATGCGGGAGCTCATCAGAAGAGAAAACCACACCTTTTCTAATCTTTATATTGTAGGTTTTCCAGCTCTCATAAAGGTAAATAAAAGATTTTACCAACCACATCTCTTGGTACATATCCATTTTGTAATTTAACTGAACTCATGTATTACAGCCACTCACTTGGCTAACCTCCTGCATTATACTTAATCTGACCAATTAGGAAAGAGGCTACAACTGTATGGCTAAAGTTTTGTGTCTGAAAGCCATTTATTTGATTTACAGCTATCACGAGCTATTCAGAGCATCTACAGCCATTTATTGCACATTATACTTTCTTACTTTGGGCAAGAAATATATTCACATGACAAGCCTCAAATATTAAAAACAACATCGTTGTAATGTTTTAGTTTCACTGTTTACATATCACGATAAATGGCTTTGAAAGAATGTTGTTACAGTGACTTGATAAGTACAGCAAGAGACACGCGGGTACAGGAGAGTCAAAGTTGAAGTTTGAGTCCCTGCTGACATTCCAACTAAACCTTTCCCAGGAGGGAGCAGTTTGTTAATTTCAGTCAAGTTATCAGTGCAAAGCAGAGAAAAAAATCTGCTTGGGAATATCCTTGTCACACCACTGAAGTACAACTCCAAAGATTAGCACTGATATTGTCCATGGATAGCATCCTAAGGCTGTTCCATTCTCCTTTCCTAACAAAGAATACAGGCTAACATAATGGAGGCAGACAATAGGAGGAAACTGAGAAGGGAAAATGATAAGTAAGATTTTTTACAACCTGATTTGAAAATTATTATGGAAAATAAAGGATTGGTCTTTTTTATTTTCTTCTCACCCTTTACAATTCTATAACTCTTCATTTTGTTCATTCTCTCTTGTCTATAGTCCTCTTTGTCTACAGCCAAAAGAATGGATAAAGTGGATACCAACCTTCTTGATGACAATATCATTGCTATTCTATGTCAGCCAACAATAAGGGCTGGGCACATTTCAAAAACCCATGCCCATCAACAGACATAAAGGGCCCGATTTTACCAACAGTTTGCGCCCGTTTTCGGGCACGAACCCGCAGTAAAATCGGGTGTGAGGCCTTTATCGTGATCTGCACCCGTGTCCGAGCAAATCGCGACTTTACCGACACCCGATTCAGGCAGGTCGCTAAAAGCATGGATCCGTTCCGCGCCCGAATCGTGCGGCTCGACGATTTAAATGCATTAGCATGCATTTAAATCGATTTAATCAACCGCCTGCCCAACTCTATCATCAATTCCCATTTTACCTTCCTCTGTTCCATTCCGGAGGGAGGCGGGTCAGAGCATCCTCTGGGGGGGGAGGAGGAAGAGGTGGGTCAGATGTATCTCTGGGGGGGGGCGAGAGGGCTGATCGTTGTCTGGTGGTGGGGGGAGGCCCGATCGCTCACTGGTTGGGGGGGGCAGATGGATGTCTGGTGAGGGGTAGCAGGGGGGTCCGCTGCCACTCTGCGGGTGATCGGTGGGGAGGGAGGGGGGCAGGCATGTCCGCTGCCACTTTGCGGGTGATTGGTGGGGAGGGAGGGGGGCAGGGGTGTCCGCTGCCACTCCGCAGGTGATCGGTGGGGAGGGAGGGGGCAGGGGTGTCTGCTGCCAATCTGCAGGCGATCAGTGGGGAGGGAGAGGGGCAGGGGTGTCCGCTGCCACTCTGCGGGCGATCCCTCCTCCCCACTGGAGGAACGAATTCCGGGAGGAGGGATTCATTCCTCCGGTGGGGAGGAGGGATCGACCGCAGAGTGGCAGCGGACACCCCTGCCCCCTCCCTCCCCACCGATCACCCACAGAGTGGCAGCGGACACCCCTGCCCCCCCCCCCCCCACCAGAGATACATCTGACCTGCTTCCCCCACGCCCCAGAGGATGATCTGTGTCAGAGAGCTGCTCTCTCCACTTTTTGCTTTTTTTTTCTTTCCTGACCCGGGCGCGCTTTTTCAAATTTTTTTCGAACTGCAAGCTCCGATCGTTCCGGCAGCGCTAAGCCCCACCCACAGCGTGGATCGGACTGGAGCCGGCTGAAAGTGTATGGGCGCGTCTGAACACGGATTTCAAGGTCGGATCTGTACTACGCCCAGATTCGGCACTTAGAATCAAAATGGTAAAATCGGGCCCAAAGTGTTTGGTCATTACCATAGAAACATAGAAACTAGAAGCAGGAGTAGGCCATTCAGCCCTTCGAGCCTGCTCCACCATTCATTTTGATCATGGCTGATCATTGAATTCAATATCCTGATTCCCCCCTTTCCCCATATCCCTATAGCCCCAAGAGCTATATCTAATTTCTTCTTG
Organism: Mustelus asterias; assembly: GCF_964213995.1. NCBI lineage: Eukaryota > Metazoa > Chordata > Chondrichthyes > Carcharhiniformes > Triakidae > Mustelus > Mustelus asterias. The sequence goes on from NC_135804.1 coordinate 33,243,351, forward strand.
AAATCAGACAACGTTTTGGCCTCAACTGCTTTCTGTGGTACATTGATTCAGTTCCCCATCCAAGTACCAGTACACATTGGCCTCCTCGTGGATTTCTATTTTGCACAATGCTCCTGAACTGTTTGTTCTTTGATACATAGTGCCAATAGGGAAGAGGTGGGCTTTTTGATGCATTGTGCCTTTTTGCAACTGGTTGTTC